>NC_138907.1:98202311-98847286 GCF_965231255.1 Vanellus vanellus
TACAGAATTATTGGCTACATATTTGACACTTGTAAATTTATGCAGATTATGGAACTGTGATAATACTCTCAACCCAAACAGTTCTCCAGTTCACTTTAAGAAACTATAGGTGACAACTGTATTAGTTTTTAGTAGATCTGAGCAGGAGATATTTTCTTTCTGTGAATAGATTTTAAACACTTTTCTGTTGTCCACTGGGACAAAACCAAGATTTCAGAAGTCTTCTGTGAAAAACCCATCCAAGAAACATTTGTTATGATAGCGTAATATCTAGGGCACTTATTAGATTTATGGAGGAGGAAGGGCTGGGCTGCATTCTGTATTATAATGATTCTTTGATTATTTATTCAAATGAAACAGATCTAATAGAAGAGCTTTTTAAAATGGAACTAGATATGAAAACTTAAATGGCTTTGGGGGGGGGGGGGGGGGGGTTGTCAGAAGCGTCCTGTATGTATTCTTCAAATGTTTTTGCTCTATACCAAATAAGAATCTAGATACACGGCAGCCCAAAATTGAGCCTGGTTTTGATCTGAAATTTTATTTTGCTCCAAGGAAGCACTTAAAAATTGTCTTCTATCCATCAGAATTTTCCAATTAAAAGATCACATCAATTTTCAATAATCCTTGATTTCCACAGAGGATATATATATCAACTCATATCTAAAATATAGATGTAAATGTGATATTGACAGTTTGTCCAATTTTTTTTACTGCAAGAATCAATGCAGGCTGAAAAAGTACGATGCATTCTAAATGGGTATTCTGATTTTTTGTATTCCTGTTCTTTATGAGGTAATCCTATAGAATTAATTCAAACAAACTAAGGTGCACCCTAATCTTTCCTGATTTCTGATAACATTTAATACCCCAAATCAGAGATAAGTATCCAAGCATTCTAAATAATTCAAATGTTTTACATTACTCTTAAACTTCAGATAACCTTTTGCAATCATTACAGTTACAGTCTTGTAACTGAAGGACATGATGTCTGTTTGGGTCTTTTCTCTTTGTAGAAGATAGCCTGGGGCAGACTGTGAACTTATCTTGGGTAGTATACAGAAATTATGGACACAAGGATGGTTTCTCAGCAGCTTGCCACTTAACAGTTTCTTCTTACTGTCAGACAGCTATTTTTCTGCTCTTCTTAATCCCCTCCTCTTCACACACAATAGTACAGAATTTACAAAGATTTAACTGAAAGTTTATTAATAAATCAAACAATAGAAACTCCATAACACCATCTAAGTCCAGAATGGATTTATTAACATGGATAAAAGGTTCATGGCAGTTAACTTTTAGAGAATTATTAAAGACGCTATTTTCTCATAAAGATACATGCATACACTCATGTTCCTCACAGATTCATAGAGAGATGAAAGCATAAAAGTCTTTCCTAAAACTCAGAGGTAGTGAACAAGTTCTGACTTTTCTCAGGTTATTTTTTGTCCTTACACTGAGAGCTGTTACTGAATTGGAATTGTTGCAGATTTCAAACTGAGTATGATCTCTCAGATAGCAGGGTGGCATAGTTGAACACCGGAGTCTTTTCATTCTCCTTTCTCCTACTGAGTTGTCCAGGACAGAAAGAGGAACTTCTTTTTAGATGCTTTTTCAGTCCAAGTGAGAATATTTCTTTTCTATATGGTCTTGGACTTTATAGATGTTACTGTGCATATTTTTCCCTATATATATAGTGACTTCAGATTTGAATTTCTTGAAATGCAAGGAGATTAAGCATTATGATACTTAGAGATGTAGTGCCTAAAAATTAGAGATCCACCTCCCAAAATGAAATACGTAATGTTGACTTAAGTACCTAGGTGTTCCTGTAGATATAATACTAAGAATTGCTCCCATACTGCAAAATCACAGC
This sequence comes from Vanellus vanellus, assembly GCF_965231255.1. Classification (NCBI taxonomy): domain Eukaryota; kingdom Metazoa; phylum Chordata; class Aves; order Charadriiformes; family Charadriidae; genus Vanellus; species Vanellus vanellus. The sequence continues at coordinate 98,204,188 of NC_138907.1, forward strand.
AGCAGTGTACTGAGTGGGAGGGACATGTGAGTCAGGCAAAAGGTAGCTGAAACTACACTGTGGCCTCAGAGGCCTATCTCAGGAGGCGTTACTGTGAAATGAGGATTTTAGATTCTAATCCTAGGTTCCATAAATTATTTAGGATCCTAAATTTAAATAGGACCCTAAATTTAGAATAATTTAATGTTAAGTTCACAAAAAAAAAAAATCAAGAAAAATTCACTTAACAAGCTCAGATACCTCAGACAATCTGATATCTAAGTTTTAAAACAAAAAAAAAATCATCTCTAGTCTGAAGTGCTTTTAGTGTGAGATTACTAATTTACACCTCAGTTCAGTAATTACTAAGGCAAAGTTTGCTTATCCACAGTTTGGACACATCAGTCTTTCAATTTTCATTTATAATTATCTGTTTTTAACAATGGAGTGGAGAGCAGAAACTCTTAGTTTGTTCCATAATTTAGTAGTTTGGGAATGTGTCTGGGATTTGAGAAATGATTTAGGTTTGTGAATCAAACTCTTACGTTGAAGTGGCTTACAGTGTGCTTCAACAGCTACGATGGCTGAGATGACAAATGCCCTTGAGAGATAGGTCCTAAGAAGTTATTTCAGTGACAGCAGGGGTTATAGCCAGAAAGATTTTGCCCGAAATCTTATTTGCCAATTTACCCAAAGCATCTTAGCAGGGCTGGGGGTACATGGGAGGGGAGCAGTGATGAAACAGTACTAGAAAGAATGGCTGAAGTTTCCTTTCTAAATGCTTGAACAGTTAACTAAGAACAAAGAAAAGAAAAGAAAAAAAAAAAACAACACCAAAACCAGAAAATCCCAAATAAAAACCTTACTCTTGACTGCAAATTACCATATCGTGTTTCACATAATGTCCAAAAATATACTACAGAAACTGTAAGAAAGCTGATTTTACCTGTAGCAAGGGATCTACTTTTAGCATCTTTACAGATGGTTAACAGGTTACCTATGCATCCATTTTTATTGACATATTCCTTCTTTAAATCAATAGGGTTAATTCCATGCCTGAGGTTTGAAAATTTGGAAAGGAATTGTGAGGCTCTGTTCCAGACAAAAGTTAAAGAAATAGGTCACTGGATTGCATACAGAAAAACTGGTTTCACACTTGTATTGGAACACATTTTTCTGTTTATTTATTTAAATATGAGAATGGGTATGAGCTCACATTTCCTATGAGGGTCTTTCTCTTTTTTGATGGGAAATAGATGAGGAGAGACTTGGAATCAGGGTCCCAGAAATGTAACTTAAAAGAATCCCAATGTCTTTAATTATGAGTGTGGGTATCACAGCCTCCACCCTCCAAAGTGGGAGAATTTTTGGTGGAAGTTCTAAAATAAATTTTTCAGGCTTTGTCATTTTTTTCCCACATAACTTGCCAAACTCAGAGTTTTACTGTGAATGCATTTATAGATATAGATAGCATATTCTTAGTAAAATTAAAGTTGTAGAAGTGCTGCTATGCCACACACTTTTCTCCCAGGAAGAAAAATGACAAACCTCCTACACACAGGAGGTTTTTTTTTTTCTTCAAATAATTCCATACCCTTGCAAATTTAGCCATTTTACATATGTGGTTTTGCTGTAGTTTTGAAAGAGTAATTTTATAATAAGCCCTGAAGTTCACTGCATGTGGGCCATTTGCCTCATAATAAAGGGATTAATTTCAAAGAGTCAGGGTCCTGACTCCTCTCTACTTCTTCTCCTCATCGATGTTCCAACTCAGGCTCCTCTCTGGAATTCAGTGACAATACAGTCACAACAGTAATGAGGCAGTCTCTTGAGGAAAGGATTTCCTCAGCACTCCAAGGCACTCCGGTTACAGATATTTTCCCCAAAGTGCATTGCTTGAGGAGAATGATTCTTTACCTCTGTGTTGCTGTGAGGCATTTACCAGGATAATGAGACCAGTCATTTCTGAAGGCAAAATGGGATCTGTGGACTGTCAGTGAACCATGGATCACTTGATGTTGCCCCATGGAGAGCTGTCTGTTCACAGGATGGCAACTTTCCTCCTTGTTTCCAGCTGCTATATTGCACTAAAGACAGCTAGAAATACATTAAATACTTCCCTAACATTAATTTCCCTCATAAGCAATTGCTGCTGCCACAGGGATCTTAAGGGTTCTAAAGTGATAGAAATAGTCTGATGTGGTTAAGAAGAGTTGTGGAGGTTACTGAGACAACGTGTCCATTAGCAAGAGTTTTAATAACAATACAAAAAAGCAGCTTGCTAATTTAGCAAAGACATAGCTAAAAATATAGACATAGAAACAGCTTTCAATGTTTATAATCTATAAATAGCAGAAATTGATTTAAGTGATGGGAAGTGTCATCTTCCTGGTATTACTTGGCGTGCACTGGGATGCAGTATTGGAAATCCTTTGGGAAGGAACGCTTTCCAGTTTTGAAAGAGTGTAGAAAGACAGATAATCAATTGATCATTGTTTGGATATCTTTTGATATATTTTGAATCAAATCCTGGCAAAAAATTCTTCAGCGTGTTTGTGAAGGTGTTTTGGCTGTGGTGACTTCTGGATTGATCTGGTGCTTTCATTGCTGTCCCTGTTGGAGAGAGCATGAAACACTGCACTTTCTTCAGTATGCATAATACTTGCAGCTTTACATGAAGATAGTGATAATGATTATAATTAAATCTTATGCTTCAGCCAGCCACTAGGAGTGCGACACTGTTTTCCATGGCAAACAACTTGAGAGATTTACTCCCTTCACCCCCCCTAGAGCATCAGTGGTTGACTGTATTTGAAGACACCAAAAGCTGGTGGGAAATATTCTGATATCTTCTTCCTTTGACGCTCAGCTGGGGAGTTTTTCTTAATGGTTCACAGGAAAGAGATTACCCAGACCAGGAAGCGGAAGGAGTGTAGGTTCAAGTCAGTTTGGCAGGGGTCTTGATGTTCTTGACTTACTTAGCAAGCATTAACTTCCTAGGAGGGATGATATGATTGGCTCATCTGTTCGTGCATTCCTCAGCAATTAATTTTTTTAATTCCCTGTAAGGGATTAAAAAAAATACTGAAAGAGCTTAACTCAAATGAAGCGAATTGCAATTAATAAAGCAAGAGTTTATTACAAGTGTAACTGGGGTTTACATTAATGCTAAGTAAAAAAAAAAAAAGAAAATACATGATTTTAAAAGGCATATATTTTATAGTAAAAATGTTTGTTTCCAAAAGCTATGTGCTTCATAGTTGTTCAAAAAATATGCAATGGTGATATGCCTGTATCATCATTGATATCTCAAGAAATGTAGATGACCTAAGCCATCAAACCATTGACAGCGCCTATCCCTGTGGCTGTCCTGTAACCCTTACCTGTACTTCTGTACAGAAAAACGATCCTTTTTATGGTCACATAAAATGAACCTAAGAACTCAAAAGTAAGCTTCAGCTGGTTTTCCCAGAGGGCTTCAAGTTTCGGTCCAGAAAGGCATTAGTCTGCTAGCCTGCAACAAAAACTACATAGTTGATTATTCTGACCAATTCAAGAGAAAAGAAAAAGAAAAAGAGAGAGACAAAACCACAAACCTAGGGAATAAAGAACTGTATATAGATTACAAATTCTTGAAGGAAAGCAGGTTTGACACTGTTCCATTTACTAGCAGTGATTTATGTTGAAATGTATGCATATAAGATGTAAGGTGCAGTTTGGATATGGTTTGGTTTTGTTGTGTTGTTTTTGTGGTTTTTTTTTTGTTTTTTTGTTGTTTTTCTTTTAAGCACATTTGAATATAATAAGGTGTTTATGTATGTTTTATGTATATAAACATAATATGTTTATATATGTGTGTAATATATTTTTCAGGTCTTTTGACTCAGCAAATCCTAAAGAACCAACAGTTAATTATTGTAACCTAATACTCTAATACCTTTATTTTATACACAAAACCAGGAACAGAATGAATAAGATTTTGAACTTAGTGCAGTGAAGTGCAATAATGATAAAAACTGAAAGCTTCAAATACAATATATTAATATACAAATATGAAAATGCTTGAAATTTTCAAGATCTCTAACACCTTCATCAAAATAAGATTGTAAAGACGTTAAGCCTTTTGAAAATTAAATTGTCTTCTAGCGAAAAAAGAACTGAAATAAAATAAACAACCAAAATGACCCAGAAAATAGATTTTCTTCCTTAATAGTCTTCTGGATATTTTAGGAAAATGTATGGGTTATTTTTTGCCTCTAATTCTGTTTTCAGTGAAGCCAAAATATTATTTATAGAACTTTTTTGTCTAGTTCCTCTTCTATAAATTTAATATAACTAGTAGTGTTATAAATGATTTTCAAACCACTGTAGGAGAAAGGGCTTTTACATGATTGCAAAACTTCAGATTACACAGTCCTGAGCATTCCTGATTTTATTCAGCAGGTCTCTGAATGTCGTCATCTCATATAGACAGCAGTCTTAGTACCTAAAAGAGTACTTCATAGATGGTCTCATCAGCTTTCAGGGAAAAACTACATGGTTTAAAACATATGCTTAAACTCTGGAACCTATTTAATGCAAAATTGCTTTATTATTTTAAGTACAAATCACACAAAGTTAAATGAGTGTAGTTTTAACATAGTGAAAATATTTTCAGCTAATAATGGAAAATGAAAACGTACATTTAGCTTTGCTAATATTTTCTCATTAATGCTTGAAAATGCTCCTTTTGTTCTACGTTCACTTGTAAGAATTTCCAATACAGTAACTTTGCAGTAACTGTTATGGGTTAAGTTCTAGGGCTGTGTAAACCTTTCAGGGTCATTCTCACCAGTAAATGAAATAATCATATACTTTTCTTTGTTCATAGGCACCTCTCAGGCAAGGTTTCTTTTTCACTTATTCCTAGACATAAAGGATTCTTTTCTGAGATACTTTATAGGCTATTTTCATTAAAAAACGAAGAAACTAGTGAGTTACAGATTGGACGGGGGGTAAATTAGTTAACAGGCCACACTCGGAGGGTGGTGATCAATGGTTTTTACTCAGACTGGCAGTCTGTCACAAGGCGGGTACCCTGTTAATGGGTCCCATGTTGTTCAACATCTTCATAAATGATCTGGATGATGGGAGTGAAAGCCCCCTCACCACATTTGTTGGTGACACTAAACTGGGTGGTGAGGTGGGCACTTCAGAAGGGAAAGACATTTTACAGAGAGACCTGGACAGGCTGGAAGAGGAGTAGAAAGTTTAACAAAGACAAGTGTGAAGTGTTGCACCTGAGATGAAATAACCAAAGTTCCCAATACAGGCTAGGATCTGTGTGGCTGGGGAGCAGCCTTGCTGAAAGCGACATGGGGCTCCTGATGGACAACAAGCTGAACACAGGTCAGCAGTGCAGTGCTGCAGCAACAAAGACAAATCAGATCCTGGGCTGCAATTGTAGGGTCATTACTAGCAGAGATAAAGATGTGATCATCCCACTCTACGCAGTGCTAGTCAGGTCGTACCTGGAGTACTGTGCCCAGTTCTGGTCCTCACAATTTAAGAAAGATGTGGAAAGACTGGAGGGGGTCCAAAGGAGGGCCATGAAGATGGTCAAAGGGCTAGAGCCCCTGCCCTATAAGGAAAGACTGAAGGAGTTAGGTTAGTTTTACAGTGAGAACAATCATTCCCTGGGACTTCTCCATGGACATGGTGGAGTACCCATCACTGGAGGTTTTCAAGATGTGATTTGACGTGGTGTTAGATAATCTCATCTAGGCTTGTTTTCCCACAAAAAGTTGAACTGGGTGATTTTTTGAGGTCCAACCTGGGCTGTTCTGTGATTCTATGAATCAAAAAAACAACCAAACAAAAACTCCAGCTGTCCCAAAATTTCTCTCACTTTAAAAATATTTTAAAGGCTAAAATATTTTTATGTCAAACCTTGGCATGGCTCTTTTTTGCTGACACTTTTTCTTTATATTAAATAATAACACAAAGGTTCTTTGAGGCAAGACAAAGAGTTTTGGAGAAACAGGTTTTGCTGCTGCCACACAGTCACTAAAGCTGTTAAGCTACTTAGGATGGGATGGAAATTGAAATTTTATTGAAGCTGATGTATTTTACAGAGATATAACAGTTTCAACAAGAATTGTAAACAGGATGATTTCTTAGGAAAAGTGTCAATACCTTAGTATTTCTCAAGAGAGTACAAAACAAGAATCCAAAGGCAACAGAGACAGACCAAAAGAAATTTAATTTAAAAGGCAATATTTTCAGCCTGAAAATGGATATTCTGACAAAACTGATTCTCAGTTGCATTTAAAGTATTTCTTGTTGTTCCAATGTAAAAATAAGTATTTTAAAACCTAATTTTGTGGAATTATCTCAAGATGGAATACCTCTCTCAGGAGCTCTAATACCTTCTTTATTAAAACTGTCAACTTAGTACAGAACAGATAATATAAGACAAGTAGTGTCTGCTCTTAACATTTCTATATCTTCCACCCTTATAAGGATCTGTCATAGCCTGAGATTTCTTTTGGAAGAGGAGGAGTAGTGGGGATGCTGTTTCTGTTTTGATATTTGCTTAAAATTAGTCTGCAAATATGTATTTCTATATAAAGGAAACATTTTAAAACCAGAAACTTTAATTGTTGCTGTTGCCATTAAAGGGGATTATCTCATGTTAGCTACACTAGGGAATATGGGTCTTCCACAGCTCATAGCTTCTGCACAAGTACTTCCATATCTAACATGCTAGGAGACTGTAAAAAGGGGCAAGTGCAAATCTAATATTTATGTGACGCCAAGTTTAGATTATTTCATTCAGTGTGGCTAGAAAACTGTTAAACATTTATTTGATTTCAGAAAACAGCCATTTATTCATTGTGTTGACACAAGGACAGTGCTGACCTTAATCTTCTGGGCCTTTACGAACCTGGCTTACATGACCCCACATCACACTGCCTGTTCTAGTTTCTGCAGGGTGGCAACTTGCCCCATCATCCATGTTTCCCAGGAGTCATGACATTGCCAGCCTCAAGGGGGAAAATCAGGAGAGGGGAAAGATGGGGCCTCCTTGCCAACATGCCCACAGTCTCAGCACTGATTATGAGAATTTAAAGGGACCGGTCATTTCCCAGGCTTCAAAGCACAGAGGCAAAGTAATTTCTTCCTCTAAGTATTTCAGCAGGTGCAACTTAAAACAGTAGTAAAGGGGTTAGGGAGAAAATCGAAGAATTCAAGAAAATGCAAGGCTCTGGCCTCGTAGACGAAAAAAGCAGGGACAGAGGAACAAGGGCAGTTAGTTATTCTACTTTTTAAAATGTGCCTGGATAATACTTAGAGGTAAAAGAAGAAAAGGAGACCATACATATTTCTGGATTCAAAACCTTTGTGAAGGGCACAGCCACGCACATTATATCATCACATTAGAATCTGAAGGTTTAAATTAAAAGAATGATCATTGTTTTGTAACAAAATAATTTAAAAAAAAAAGTTATAAGTTCTTTGATCTAAACACATAGATTTTGTGCAACATTATCTCACTAGTTAGTCAAGTCTACATTCACAAAACAGTACAGAAACCGAAGAAAGAGACACCTTCTCTAAGTATCCCTTCCTCCTTCAAAATCAATCAACTAAAAAACATGCACTCAGTGGTTTACCAAAAGGTCACGAAAAGAAGAGCAAACAAATTCATTTCAAGTAATATTGATCTTTTCCCTACAGATTTTCCTTCTGGATGATGTTCAGGCACCAGTGGTGGCTTTTTTACTCACCCATTTTTCATTGCTTGCCCTAGGAAATGTATCTTGTACTGTGGAGCTGAATATATCTCCTTTGATGCTGCAATTTGTGTGTTCCAGGCAGTTAGATTCATCTCTCTGATAGTAAAACATTATAATGTATCTTGATTGATACCTAGGAAATAAGCATCCTTGGAAAAATGCAAGATTCTTGAAGCTGTTAATTTCAGCTAAGGCTTTACGGAGTCAAATAAAGCAATTAAACTGCAGTGAAGGGTCATAAAATCAACTGATGATGCTGTGAGTTTTAGTGATATTACTTGCAGGTGGCATGAACAATATGCTTTGCACAGTTGGTTGTCTGGATAGACCAAGTGAAAGATAAGAGAAGTTAATGTTTTTAAGATAAAAATAATATCACTTACAACTACAAATAGAATTGTACTAGGCCGGGAAAGTAAAGGATAAATATGAATTATTTGGATAACTGTATTCTGCATGGCAAGATCAGTTACATACAATGACATCACAATTTTACAAGCAGGTCAATGGGCTTTTCTATTAGAAAGGTTACTTGGTATTTTCCATGATAAAACTAATTTTAGTTGCATATACACTTTCCAGTCTTCAATGATTCAGACTTATAGAAATTTGCCCATTTGATATCTGCCTCAGGTCAAATATTTTCAAGCATTTTTCAAAAACAAGGCCAGTGAGCAAGTTTCAACAAAGTTCTGATAATATTCCTGTAACAAAAGGTTTTGTGTGTGATACTAAATTGTGTGAATAGGTACGGCACTTACTGTGAAAAAAAAATACTATTTTTACTCTTATGCATTGCAGGATCAGTATGTTCAGTGAGCAGCTTGGCCAGTTGTTCCATTACATATTATTTGTATGATGCAAAATTCCCTTGACTTGAAAAAGGAATTTGAATCATTGACTTCAATGGGACATGGCTTGACAAGAATGACAAACCAGAATGTTGCATATTCAAATGGGTCGGAGACACAGAGTGATCTTCTTTTGTCCCAGCTGTGCAGTTATCACATTATTACAATGCATACTAGAATTCATTTGCTTCTTAACTGGAACATGTGTATATAAAATAAAATTTCACCCTTCTCTTAAAAAAGACAAAACCAAACAGGCAAACACCTCCACCCACCCCCCCTCCAATTTTTCTTTAGGATCGTGTAGTAATTAGTAAAAGATAAATTTGAATAGTTTTGACAGCAAGAAGAAATTTGATACTTCCAAACTAGAGGAAGAGATATGTAGGCCCAATCAAATGTAATCCATTGACACTGACAAACTAGAAGAGAGCTGAAATAAACAAAAATAAATGGGATGCTCAATTCATAATTTCATAGAATCATAGAACACCAGGTTGGAAGGGACATCAAGGACCATCTGGTCCAACCTCTCTTGGCAAACGAACAGTCTAGACAAGATAGCCCAGCACTCTGTCCAGTTGAATGTTAAGTGTCCAATTTTGCAGAATCCACCACTGCCCTGGGAAGATTATTCCAATGGCTGATTGTTCTCATTGTGAAAAATTTTCCTCTTGTGTCCAATCAGAACCTTCCCAGGATTAACTGGTACCCATTACCCCTCGTCTTTTCCATGCGACTCCTTGTAAAAAGGCAGCCTCCATCTTCTTTGTAGCCACCCTTTAAATACTGGAACATGGTGATAAGTCTCCCCCTAAGCCTTCTTTTCTCAAGGCTGAACAAACCCTCTTCTCTCAGCCTTTCCTCATATAGCAGGCTTCCCAGCCTTTTGCTCATCTTGGTGGCCCTTCTCCTGACCCTCTCCAGCCTGTCCACATCTTTTTGTATAGCGGGGGCCAAAACTGAACACAGCATTCTGGGTGTGGCCTGACAAGCGCTGAGTAGAGTGGGATAATGACTTCTTTATCTCTTCTGGTGATGCCCTTGTTGAAGTAACCCAGCATTGTGTTGGCTTTCTTTGTTGCTGCAGCATGCTGTTCACTCATGTTGAGCTTGTTGTCCAGAAGGACCCCCAGGTCCCTTTCCATGGAGCTGCTGCCCAGCTGGGTAGATTCTAGCCTGTGCTGCACTCCTGGATTATGTTTTCCCAGGTGCAAGACCTTACACTTGTCCTTGTTGAACTTCATAAGGTTCTTGTTAGCCCACTTGTCATGGTGGCTGGACTGGCCACTGAAACAAACAACAGATGCTCTTCCCCACCCCTCTCTCTAAGGAGAGGAGGGAAAGGGAGAGCCAGAGATTTATAAGTTTAGAAAAAAAACTAATCTACTTTAATGAAATATTAACAAATATTTCAAAATAAAAACAAAATAATAAAATATATGCAATATATACAAAACCGTATCAAGCTCCTGAGATGACAATCATGTCACCAGCAGGCCCTGGGAAAGTCCCAGGCTGGACTTAGTGACAGATGGGAACAGAACTCAGGAACTGGACTGAGGAACACAAGGATCGGGACCAAAGGCAGACAAACAGACAGACTCCTCCTCGGACGCTGGCCATTGCAGAAAGAGCTGACCCCTTTGATCCCTCAGCTTTTACGCTGAGCATGAGGCAGATGGGATGGAATACCCTGTTAGTCAGTTTTGGGTCACCTGTCCTGTCCGCTCCTCCCAACACATGTGACACCTTTACATTCTTCCCTCTGACTTGGTGCATAACAAAGTTAGCCGACCTTGGTTGTTATAAGTATAAGCAAGAGCCTCTCTGCATACCATGCCTTGGCATCAACTATAAACATAGGTCTTATCACTCTGAGAGTGAACAATATTCCAACAATATGCTGTTAATTTCAGAAAGTTCAGTTATATATATGAGGCTGAGCTGCAAAGTAAAATTACTAAACAGAAAATTGGTTCTCTTTTACCTCAAACTAGGATACCACTCTTTCAGCCTACCCAGGTCATCCTGAAGGGTGGCTCTCCATTCTGAAGTGTCCGCTTCTCCACTCTGTTTAGTATCATCAGCAAACTTCATAAGAGTACACTTGATCCCATCATCCAGATCACTTATGAATATGTTAAACAGCGTTGGGCCCAATATTGATTCCTGGGGGACCCCACTTGTGAGAGCCTACCAGTTTGAAAAGGAGCTATTTACCACCACCCTCTGGGTGCGGCCTGTCAGCCAGTTCCCCACCCCCTGCACAGATCACTTGTCTAGACCGTAATGCATGTTTCTCCATGAAGAGCTTTTGGGGAACCATGTCGAAAACCTTGGAGAAATCCTAGTAGACAATATCCACTACTCACCCCTCATCACTGAGCAGCTTACTTTGTTATAGAAAGTGATCAGGTTTGTCAAGCAAGATTTGCCCTTGGTGAATCCATGCTGGCTTTTCCCAGTCATGTGCTTCATTTGACTTGTGATAGCCCCCAGGAAGATTGATTCCATAACTTTCCCAGGGATTGAAGTAAGACTGATGGGCCTATAATTTCCTGGATTGTCCTTTAAGCCCTTCTTGTAGATGGGGGTGACATTAGCTTTCTTCCAGTCTTCTGGGATGTCCCCTGATGTCCATGACTTCTCAAAGATTATGGAGAGCAACCTTGCAACAATGTCAGCCAGCTCTCTTAACCTCAGGTGGATAATGTCAGGGCCCATTGATTTGTAGGGGTCAAGTTCCTGTAATAGTTCGCATACCAATCCTTCACTGACAGTGGGTTTGTGTTTGCATCAATGTGGATTGTTGTTCCCAAGAACTGGGGCCCAACAGTGCTGGCAAAGACAGAGGTGAAGGAACTGTTGAGAACAGCATTTTTGGTGACTAATTCACCTCTCCTGTTCAACAGCAGGCTAATATTTTCCTTCTGTTTCTACTTGCTTACATACCTGAAGAACCCTTTCTTGCAGTTTTTGACATCTCTGGCCAGTTTCAATTTGAACTGAGCTTTTGCTTTTCTAAGTGCATCTCTGAATGTCATGGAAATGCCTTTGTAGTTCTCAATGGGTATTTGTCTGCTTTTCCATCTCCGGTAGGCTTCTCTTTTGGTTTTGAGTGGACTCAGAAGCTCACAGTTAAGCCAAGGGGGTCTCTTGCTCTGCTTGCTTCCCTTCCCTTTAAAGGGGATGAACTGTTTTTGTGCTTCCAGGAGAGCATTTTTGAAAAACACCCAGCACTCACTAGCTCCTTTATCCTCCAGGGAAGCTTCCCACAGAATCGCTCCCAACTGAGCTCTGAGCGAGCTGAAGTTTGCTCTTCTAAAATCTAAACCCCTTGTCTTAGTACTAACCTTCAGTGTGCTCAACAGGATCCCAAACTCCAAAATACTGTCATCACTTCAGCCAAGGCTATCACTAACTGAGATATTACAAGGCAGGTTTTCTTGTTTTGTGAGTAGCAAGCCCAGCAGTGCCTCATTCCTGCTTGGCACATCTAACATTTGTATGAGGGAGCAGTCCTCTATGCATTCCAGGAACTTGGTGGATGACATGTGAGTTGCTATATTGTTCTCCAACAAATGTCTGGGTAGTTGCAGTCACCCATAAGAACCAGGTTCTGTTGACCCAAAGCTTGCTTAAGTGACCCAAATATTGCTTCATTGGCCTTATTGTCTTGGTTTGGAGGTCAGTAGCAGATGTCTATTGTAAGATCCCCCTTGGAAAATTTGAAATTAAATAGAGCAGAAATCTATAATGTTAATTGTATTTAATTCATTGAATTGAACAAGACGCCATGCAATCAGTACAAGTTGTTTGGATTGTACTTATAGATCAGTACATAAAGTATTGAGAACATTATAGCAAAACTTAATGGATATTTCCAGAAAACTTTCAAAAATAGTATGTTAACCTGTTGCCCAATACCTAGTAAAATAAAAACCCATTTTTTTTACTATGGATTCCTTTGTCTTCAGCTATCACTTTATTTTACTATCTAAACTACCCTAGAGGCTATTTTGACCAGATTAAACAAATATATAGCATGCATAATAATTATTTTATGTAGTAATTTTATGTGAATATACACATTTACCAAATTTCAAAGTATTTTGTGCTGAAATTATGCCTGAATTAGGAAAACAAGGCACAGATACATATTATGTTTTAAGATAGTCTTATCAGAGGGAGATAAAAAAACCAAACAACTGTTGAGTTCTGTTTCTATGTATCTACTTGCATTAAACCAAATGGAAAAGAGTCAAGTAAATGATGAAAGTATGTGCGCAATAAAATACAGTTCACTTCAGCTTTGCAACAAAACATAAGTCAGCAAAAATCACAACCTGCCATAGACATCAATCGATGTCAACACTGTACAACACTGTACATGACAAGCAGTCAGAGGAACCCCTTCTCTTAAACAACTTGTTGGCAGACTTGCTGGTGCAATCTTTTGGCTTCCTGGAAGTTAAGAAAAGGAGGAAAAATAATGAAAATAAGACAAACTTCTTCCTTTTATTTGTTAAAAAGCACAATCTAACTAGAATAAAGACCTACTTAGAGCAATTTCACTGCTAAACACTCAGGTGCTACCCACTGAAGATTTCTAATGCGAAACAGGCTTTACAAACTGGACAGTAGTTAGAATTCTCAAAGAAAGAAAGAAAGAAAAATAATGGGAGAGATAGAAAAAGGAAGAAAAGAAAGAACGAAGTCACTAATGCTTTAATCAGAAAAAGGCACACAAGAAAATAACCTCTCCATGAAAAATTTCTGAGCTCTCTTTATTCCACGCTTTAATAACCAGTTCAGAGAAAACATCAGATGAAGGAAAGCTTTCTCCATAGACTATAAAAGCAATTGAATTTTTAATTCCCCCCTGTCTTTCCTGAACAATGACAATATCCAGTTGATCAATAATTCCTACAAAAAACTTAATTGATTATGAATGAACTCTTGGAGTGAAGTCACAAAAGCAGCCTTCATGCAATGTATCTTAATCCATTCTCTTGTTAGTTGACCCACTGTTTCACAGTGGGGAGCAGCATTTTCTGCAACAATAAGTAAATCCATCTTCATGTCTTTTCTGACTGAAGTCACTTTGGTTTTGTACCATAACTTTTTATCCGTTATAATTTTTAAAAAACTAAGAATGTTGCTTAATTTGTTTCATTTATTATTCACATTTGTTAGGTTAATGTCCTGGTCCTGGTGGGAATAGAGTTAATTTTCCTAAGGATCTGGCCCGGGGTACAGGTATTCTATACCATGTGAGGCCATTCCCACTCTATAGGGGGAGCTGGCCGGGAATGGGGGCAGGAAATCATGGCTCTGAGCGGGCTCGGGCTTCCCGGGTCCATTCAGTGAGCGGTGGTACCATAATTGCATTTGTACATTCCTCTATCGGTGTTATTGTTGTTGTTTTCCTCTTTCCTTTGCTGTTCTATTAAATTGCCTTTATCTCAACCCATGAGTTTTGCCTTTTTCTTCCAATCCTCCCCCACTGCTGTGGAGGGGTTGAGTGAGCAGCCACGTGGTTCTTTGTTGTCGGCTGAGGCTAAACCACCACAGTTAATTAAAACAAAACACCAGAATATTCAGTTGGGATGTATAATTCTTTTGTTAGCTCTTGATAATTCTTTCTACCTATCTTATGTAGAGTTTGACTGAATAAGCATTCTGTAAAGATGTCTACTTTGTCACGTCACTATTTCATATTTTTCCAAAATTCTACTGCATCTAAACAGGGAATAGCTTAGTTTTGGGTTTGGAGTTGGAGTTCTAGATTTGTTTTTTGCATTGTGCTTTTCATTCATCTTTATCTGTTTCAGACCAATTCATTTTTCTGTTGGTTTGTCTGGGGTTTTTTAATATAAATTTAACAGTTGTGTTCAAATAGTTGGGTGAAATTAAATGAACTCACCCTCCTGTCTTCACCCTTCTGAAGCTGAATATCACCTGAACCTAGCATTCTGAGACCTGCTTATGACCTATTAAATTCCGTGGTTTGTGAATACAGAAGCGTCCTCTATGCCTTTAGAAAGGACCTTGAAACATAATTCCTCCTTCAATTCTCCTACATTACATTACTCACTTTTTAGGAAAGCAACGCTTAGCCCATTCTAACATTCCTTACCATAGTCAGCAGGGATTACTATGATTTCTTTACATTTCAATGCAATAACCATTAAGGTCACTAGCTTTTAATGAAAGTTTATGAAGAGTGAAGCCTTTCTTAATTACCTGATTTTTCATTTAAGATACTTAAAGCCATTAAAAGGCATTTCACCATTTGTTTACCCCGTTCATTGGTCCTTTATGTACTAACTTCTACAAGGTTGATTAATCACCATTCCCATCCAACAGAGAATGGTGCCTACAATGAAAATCCCTTAGACTTTCATCTGATGGTATATCATTTACACTGTACTAAAGCTTTCAAAACATGCCTACCAATGGAAGGCAAACTTTGATATGAAAAAGGATGATCAACACTTCAAGGTGTTGCTTAGAGATTTTGTTTGTTTTGGTTTTTTATTTCTGATCTTATCCCAGGGTTCATATTTATTCATGTGTTCAGTTTGGCTGTTCCTTTCTCTTTTTGTCATTTGCCATGTCATTATGCTGTTCGTCTCTTATATTTCCTCTTATTCTACTCTTTCTCCTCTTTCCTTGTAGTCATAAATTTGTTTTTTTTTCATTAAGCAATATATTTAGAGGGCGATAATTAGAACTCAGAAAGAGCTCCCTTCTGTGACTTATATTGTTATTGGAACATTAGCAATCCTCTTCACTCTGCAGAGTTAATTCTAGAAGTTACAAACAGATTTTAGAAGTCTTGAATACCAAAATAAGAGTATATATTTATGGAAACACCTGATGTTGAGGGAACAAAGCCAGTAAAAATGCTTAACTGATTCATTCATTTAAACTTCAGAAGTTAGCAGGTAATGAATGATTAAACTATCAAGAAAGTCACTCAATTAAAATAATGCCATTAATTTGCCTCATAGGAAAGGTTTGAAGCTGTGTACTTGTTAAAATTGATAATGACTGTATGACTCTCAGGCTATGAAAAACTGCATAGCCTGATACAGGAAAAGTGGAACTAATGATAAGTTCAAAAAGAAGCCAGCAACTCATACAGAAAATGATACTAATCTGTTTGGCTTTCTGTTATGTTAATGATAAAGTCTCCACATGTCACCATTTATTTATTTCATTAACTAATTAATTTATTTATTGCTTAGTAAAACAACCAAT
Organism: Vanellus vanellus; assembly: GCF_965231255.1. Taxonomy (NCBI): domain Eukaryota; kingdom Metazoa; phylum Chordata; class Aves; order Charadriiformes; family Charadriidae; genus Vanellus; species Vanellus vanellus. Next base: position 98,220,065 of record NC_138907.1, read on the forward strand.
TTAATGAATGAAGGTGAAGGAATTTGAACAGAGAAACTGGTAAATAAAGCCAAGTAGAACTGCCAAGTCCCTGTTATCACATATGATATCACATTTGTAGCCGGTTTTAGTTTCCTTATTCTCAACTAATATTTTAACAATTTGCCTTTCTCATTGACTGTCAGATGGGTTTCACATCTGAACTTTAGAAACAAGGTTGTTTTTAATTATTCAACAGCAACATCTAGTATGTAAATATAGCCATACATATGTTGTTATATACACCACTGAGTATATATGCATACATAGAGAGAGAGGATTCTGTGATCCCAGCAAGTTTCCTGGACTAGGAGATGATAAGCCAAATACAAAAAGCTGCCAGTCCAACTTTCAAGCAAGTTGCATGTTTCTAAATTGAAGGTCTCCTCAGCAATCACAATATCATCACAGACATGATCTGAAAGTAACGTCTGGCCTGAACTGAAAATTAAAACAATAATAAAGCTTTGTACTTCGACATGGTAATTGTGAGTTCGTGTATATTAGCTTCAGTTTTTTAGTGTAAGGACTGACATAGCCATTTTAAAAATACTGTTTCTTAAATAGGAAGCATGAGTGAAAACAGATGAATACTGTTTCATTAAGTGTAAATAAGAAAAGCAGCTATCGTAGCATATATTCTGTGAGGAAGAGGATAGTGACTGACTTGAATGGCTGCACAGCTTGCATGTAGGAGCCAACCATATCTGGCATCCATCAAAAGGAGATATGAAACCTATATTCAGTTATATTTGAAGACATCATAGGAATAAAGTGTTTTTTGAGTGATGTAGTAACAACCTAATATGAAGGAAAAAATACAATGGATGTTTGATTTTGTGTATCACTGGATAGCAAGGGGGTTTATACTTTTCTAATAAATAGCTTCTGCATGTTCCTGGTGTTTATCGCTGAGTAAACCAGTAGTGATTATATGAAGAAGCTCTAAGCTAGACTCAGAAATTAATTAAAATTTAACATTGTGATATCTAACTTGAATGCCCAATGTACCAATACGTCGTGGGATATTAACATCTTGGCTCCCTGCAGAATGAAAGGGAACACGCCTGAGCAAAGTACTCATAAAAAGTATCATGTACATAATGGAAGACCTAGTATCACCAGAAAGTATCAAAGATGGGAGTTACGCTTTATAGGAACTGGTGAAGTAAATCTGGAACAAAGGAAACTTCTGTCTCTGCTGGGATATAGTGCCATTGTCTCTGAATTAGTCCTGAAATTCTCATTATCATTCTCTCACACAAAGAGGATGGCATCCTTTGCAGTCTTCCTATTCCTTCTTATGTGATAGATGTCAATGTATGTTCTAGAAAATCTGGGATGGTATTAAAGAAAAATGTCATCAGCATTATTCTCAAACTCCAGCATCTAGTAAAGATGAGGATAAAAAAGGCATTTCTCTAGTAAACCAAACTTCCAAAATTAAATATTAGACATCTCAAAATATACTAAGGAACAAATGGAAGAAGAAAATGTGCGCTGTATTCAAATGTGGTGACAGTTTTGTGTTCCTACTAACAGCGTAATGTAACTATGGCAGATTCTTTGCACATATGAAACCTGGGAGCCATATTTTTCCCCAGCTGCCAATAATAGCATGGTGATGTGTTTGACCTTTTGATCAAGTGTTTTAACCATAAGCCACTGCAGGCATAGGACTGCCAGTATGAATAGTTTAACTAGACTGCAATTATTGTAGAGCTGTTTTTTTTTTTTTTTTTCCAGGAAGTCAAACCTTCTTTTCTTTCCCCCCACCCCCTTGTTATGTGACTAAATAACTCCTATGAAATTAAATAAATGTACTTTACAAGGTGGTTCCTTGAGACACCAAACAAATTATTCAGTAAATGTTACAATTTATCACTTTTAATTCAAAATATGGAAAAAAAATCTAACAATAAAAACGAATTTTAAAAGATAACAAAATAGAAACCTTGATGCAAGAGAATGCTGTAGTTACCATGGAAACATGTGGAACATCAGCTTTGAAAACAAGGTTCCTTTTTTTTCCACTTATTAGTCAGGCCACAAGACACAAAATCTCTGTTTGACATCCATAACTAGCTCTTCTGGAATCTACATAAAAAAGAGCATTTAAAACATTTATGTGGAACACCACCTGTTCCCTTCCTGGTAACATACCAGTCTCCAACTTGACCTGTTTGTGGACAAAACAAAAAATGCGCGGGTCGTACATGTGAGCTTCCTAGCATCAGAAAGCTATATGTGCTTTGGGAAAAGAGAGATATATAAGGATTTAGATATTCATTTGGGGATGATTTTATGAAGACCCTCATGTCTGTCTTTCTTTGACATTTTGTATGATATCACTGATGGCTGCTAAAACCACTTATAGCAGATGGGATCTAACATCAGTAGTAGAGTGTGTTTAGATGCAACCTGCATGCCCTAGGTATCGGAAGAAGCATGAATACAAATGTCTTATGAGTTAAAATATATAAGGGATGAAATAACAGTAAGGAATAATCAGGTAAAAAAATTCTTATTGCAACCGGTTTGATTAGGTATTTTTGAAGGTCCAAGCAAGGCAAAAATACTCTGGAATTTAGGAGGGTTCTAAATATTTTATTCTAAAAATTCCAGAAAAAAATCTTTATGTAAATATAGCTGCTACAGATGAATAAAAAAGGAGCAGTCTTATTTATTTAATAGGAACAGAACATCTGTGTGATTTCTACTAGAGGGACAAATTTAAGCTTTCATCTTCAGGTTCTGCATTCTTGTCCTGGTAACTTAATGCCTTCTCACTTAGAAGTTACGTTTAAACTCCAAGAAAAAAATTATTCTTTTCAAAAGACCACAATGAAGATTTTTCACTACATTTGCTTTAGCTAAGCATTGTATATACAAATATTTCTACCTCCTTATCTGTCTCAATGTTTTATCCTCTATTTCTCCACAGTGTACTCTGAGAGGAAGATTTTCTATAACTCTTGTCCTAAAATTGATCTGAAGAATATATCCATGCTTGAAAACTATCCTAGCTGCAGGGGGGGGGGAAAGGAAGGAAAAAAAAAAAAAAAAAGGGATATTACTATCTTCTACAATCTTTTTCATATCGTCATCATATGTTCTGCCACTTGTGCACGAAGCTCCGTGGACATTATGTGAGTTATGTATCCCCACACATATACTGATATTAAGAGTTTTTGGTTGCTCTTAATAGTTAAGTTTGTTTTCTTGTTGAGGAAGGGAGGCTGTTAGGGTGTGGGTTTTTTTGTGGTTATGAACCCTATGGCTGTACTTTTTTGTTTTCTCTCTTTTCTCAGTTCAACTTAAACATATAATAGAAAAGTAAAATTATATATAGAAGAATGACGAAAACTTGGGATATCAAAAATAGGAGTAAATGGTCATGTCTTCTACTAAAGGGAGATCACCAGTGGAATACATTGAAGATTTGTGGTGAGACGTGTATTGTTTAATTTATTCACAAATGACCTGGAAAGGGAAGTGAACAGAAAGTTCATTGATCATCTAAAATTATTAATAATGGTAAGAATAAGGACAGATTGTGAAGAAGTGCAGAAATACTACGTAAATTTGAGGGACTGGGGAATAAAAGTGTAGGTGAAATTCAATAAAGATAAATTAAATGCTGCACACAAGGAAGAATAATCTTAATTTCACATATAAAATTATGGCATCAGAGCTAACACTGCTCAGGAACAAAACCGTAGAGTAAAGATTAGGCAGGTCATCTCAGTTTTCAGTAACAGTGAAAAATCCAATCAAATATTGGGACTTATTGGAAAGAAACAGAGAATAAAGCAGAAATAGTCATAATTCAGTGTAGAAATTCTTAATTTGCCTCGAATACAGTTGGCAACCCTGTTCCCCTCATCTCAAAAATGATAGAGCAGAAAAGGAAGAGCCTCATTAACAAAATGGAACAGCTTTTGTACAGTGAACAGGTGAATAGCTTAAGTCTCTTCAGCATGGTGACTACTGAGGGGGAAATATGACAGAGAGATACAAATCAAAAGGAGCATTGAGAAACTGAACAGGGAACAGTGTTCCCTTTTTTTTTTTCCCATAAAAGGTAGGGGATGCCAAACGGAAAAAGCTAGAGGCAGACACTTTTCCTGCTTAAAAAAAATAAAAAAAATTAAAAAAAAAAATTAAAGTAAAAAAGAAGTTCTATTCTCATTTAAACATGAAGGCTAAAGTGAAAATTCAAGATGGCAAGATATTCTGATAATGGTCCTTCCTATATCCTTATAGAATTATCACAATACATAGAATCATAGAATGGTTTAGGTTGGAAAGGACCTTAAAGATCATCGAGTTCTAACTTCCCTGTCATAGGCAGGGACACCTCCCACTAGACCAGGTTGCCCAAGGCCACATCCAGACTGGCCTTGAACACCTCCAGGGATGGGGCCTCAACAGCCTCTCTGGGCAACCTGTTCCAGTGCCTTACCACCCTCAAAGTGAAAAACTTCTTCCTAATGTTCAATCTGAACCTGCCCTCTTCCACTTTAAAACCATTCCCCCTCATCCTATTGCTACATGCCCTAGTAAAAAGTCCTTCCCCAGCTCTCCTGTAGGCCCCCTTTAGGGACTGGAAGGCCTCAATAGGATCTCCCCAGAGCCTGGTGATTATCTGATGAGAATGGTGGATTAAGAAGGACACAGGCTACTTTCCATATGTTAGAGTATACTTTGAAAATTAAAGTTTAGAAGAACACAAGTAAAACAAATCTTAATAAATTCTTTGGGGTGCAATGGAAAGGAGAGCAAGTTAATTTTACATTGTTCTCAAGTGAAAAGTGTAGTGACATATAAGTAAAAGTACGTCATCTACACTAACCATTAACCTAATAACAGAAATAAACTTCATTCAATACATGTTTGTTCTTAATTAAAAATAACCCTGTGAACAGTGACATGAAGATCTTAAACTAGAGTACTCTCTTAACCTGGACACTACAAAGCTATTTTCTTACTGAATCTCAAATTAAATTTCTCTAGTTCAAAAGACAGACTAGCAAGTGTATCATTTGCTGGCTAGAACATTCTCATGGGAAATATGAAGTTTAATTTTCTGAGGCAGAAAAAGGAACTTTACCTGTATCTCCAAGGGAATCCACATGTTCACATTTTTATTCATGAAAGCTTGTTTGAAAGTGTGTATCACTAAAAAACTGTGCTGTTTCAACTTCCACCATGTGCATTGCCTCAGAAAAAATTCCAAATAATTCTGTTATTTCATGCTCCTGATGAATTGTCATGTCATTATGGCTGAAATTGTGAAATGTTTTAAGTACTCTCTCTACATAAATGCAGATCAACCTGTGCTTTAGTCATAAATATATTCTGCATTATCCGTTGGGGTTTTTTCAGTGTCCAGAATGGAGAGGAAAGTGGGTGACATAAAAAAGAAATCTTTGGTTCAGCACATATAAGAATAAACCTGGATGACTGAATCAAAACTGTGAAATTGCAAGCTCTTTAAGATACATTGCTGGGTTTCATCACTGCCTACTGATTCTATTCTTATTGAAATCCATTACAGTCAACATCAAATTCATTGACAAAATATATATCAAATTAGATAACATTCTGATAAACCCCAAAATGATTACTTTGTTATATGCGGTACTTTGGATATACATGAGAGTCACTGACTTTCTTCAGTCAGAATATCAGACCAACCTCAGCGATGTTTCTGCTGGAATATAGCTAACAAATTGTTCCAATAAATCCCAACATATGAGTTCTATTATTGTTATATACTGTATGGGTTAATATTCTCACCATTTTTAGGCATAAAATATGTAAACTTCCTTTGGTACTAAGCACCACTACAAATTCCACAGTAATCAAAAACTGTATTTCATTTTTTTCCAGCTATGCTTGTGGATTTCAACATCAGATGGCAAAATTCAGGTAACAGAGATCTATGAAGAAATACAAGGCCCTTTAAGTTAACAGCACAAAGGAAAACATCAAAGTAATTTTGTACCATATTGAAAAGAAAGACTATTCTTCCATAGCAGCAGGGAAGGAAATAAAGAATATTCACTATGGCAAAACCACATGAAAAGTTAGAACTAAAAATCAATATATTCTCAGCATTTATTCCCATGTCCTGATCTCTATTAAACAATCCACTTTAAAGATAAAACCAACCTGACACACTTTACACAAGTTTCACTTCTACACAAATGTTTGCACAGGACTGCTTTTTGTACCCAGCTAGCAGCTTTGCCCAGGTGCTCATTCACAGTAATTCAGCACAGTTAGGGCCAATTATCTCACCTTCAGGATATGAGTAGCTCCTAGCTACAATCACCCTTTGCTGGCCACAAATTCATCATAACATTTTGTCCTGTTGTAGTCTGCCTGTGAATTCAGCTTCTGTGTCAACAGTAAAAAAGAATTAATCTGTGTTGGAATGCGTATATTTTCTTAGCAAACTACATGAAAAGAATAGATCAATATTAAAAATGTTCATACACCTCTTGTCACATCCTATGAAGTTCTTTCCATAGGGGATTATATATATTACACCTTATTTTCCTTAATTCTGTGTGTGACTTAAATCGAGTTTTAATGTTCCATTATTGTGTGACAGCTTCATTATTGGTGTTGTTATGTTTATTTACTTGGATGAGAAATTACAAGGAAAAAAAAAAGAAGTTAAAGATGGCTTCAGATGAACCACTGTCAGGAAATATATTATGTATATGAAAAAACAAACTAAAACCCCCAATCTGTTGCCTTTGAACATTTTATTTTTTTCTTCCAGTCTAGCAAATTAAAAATTTACACTAGTTTTGTCATGAAGATTAAAGCCTTGGATGCTAGAAGAACAAGGGATTTCTAATAAGAAAAATATATTTTTCCACAAAAAAAAAAAAAAAAAAAAAGAAAAGAGGAGATTATGTTTTATTCTCATAGCTTTGGCTGGGATATCAAAAAATTCAGGTCTTTCTAGGTGAGACTACACTTTGAGTAAAATAAGCATGCACATAAATGGTAATTTTTCAGCACTGAAAACATGATATAATAGGAAAGTTCAATAGAAGATTATTTGGTAAAAAATTTGAAAGCACAGTTGAGAGCTGAAGGAAATATAATAAACGGCCTTTAGAGCAAACTTTCTGATTCCATAGAAATGTATTTCTACATGAGGATAATAAATAATATGGAAAGCACATAGTGGCACAGCTGGGTTTCACAGAAAAGGAGATTCACTCTTGCTTCAAGCACATTGTGTGCTATGACAAACAAATAACATGAAAACATCCACATCCAGATAAAGTATGAAAATGACTGATCTACTGGATAAAAACACATGTGGAAAAAAAGAGGACCAGCCTCTCCCACCTTTTCCAGAGCCATGCATTATGAAGAAAGAGTTACCAGAGAACTCAAGAGCAGAAGATCAGGACTGAAATCTGAGTCAAGTAAAGAAACCTAGAGTTAGGCATGAAGGTCCTGCAGAGAGATGGTATTTAAAATCTACCTACATTTCATTTCATTACATTTTATTTGATTAGCCAAAGCAGTTCTTCTTCAGCATAGTAGCTCTGGAGTTGTCATTATAGGCTTGCATTCTTCAAGCATTTTGTGGGGACCCTACCCACATACCAATGCATTTGGAACTCCACTCTTGGACGAAAGGGCTAGATGAATACCTTAGTTATTCTGAGTTACCTAGCCATCAATGGAAATGAAATGCAATAACACTTATGATACTTACCTTTCTTCAACAACATATTGGTTCAAAAACAGTTGCCTGGACATTGTAAAGCAGATAAATGTCCTATTCTGAAAAGTCTCTTGTAGATGTGACAGCATATCTTTCCGTAATTTATTAGCGGTCTGAGTTCAGGCTGCTTTCATAAGTAGTTGATGAAAAATATGTATCCAGTAGTACGCACTCAGGGAGGAGGGTCAAGGAGAACAGGTGCCTTTGACTCACTCCTTGAACAGATGCACAGTGTATGTCTGTTACTAAATTAAATGCGCTCACCCATGTTCCCTTACACTGAAGCTAACTAGCACTGAAGCTCACCAGCACTGAAGCCACCAGCACAGCAAAAATCATGCTGTTAAACTCTGTTCTCATCCAAACCAGAACAGATGTATCCAAACTACTTATTCAGAATGGTAACCGTGCTAACAGCCAAGATAAACTCACAAATTGGTGAGTTAGTGACCAGCAGTAGATAAAAACATGCTAGACACTACTAATTTAGCAACAAAACTGACACAGCTACGCTTCCCAGGATCGTTCCCTGGTACTACTTAGCTTTTCTGCACTAAGACTACATGACATTGAGAAATTCAGTAACATGTCCTATTACTGTAAACAAATCCTTTTTTTTTTAGTAGATCAGTCTCATAGGAACTCATCTAAGGATAATGCTTACCAGAACCAGCAGTACATCTGTGCAGGTAAAGAGGTTCTAATGTGAGGGGGAAATAGACCTCTGGAATTAGCATTAAGATTTAATGAATTGGTAGAACAATATGAAAACACTTAGGAGATGCAAATGGTAGGTTGAGACACTAACCAAGAGGCTTAAAGCACTAATCAAGGCATTTAAGATGCACTGTATATGTTTTCCTGAGGTTACTAACAAATCTACTGTGATACACCAGAACAAAATACAACAGAACTGATAACACATTAACACAAATAGTAGATACACTTTACCTCTCCCTAGTTAATTGATATTCAATGGCAATTCAATGAATCCTTGAGAGTTCACTTACGGAACTTCCAAATAAATAGGGGAATTGTCATTGAAATTACCATAATGTAAGGTTTTGCTGGATGCATAATAAGATATGAGAAAAATAAAGAGAATAAACTCTCACTGAGCATAGTTTGTCTGTATTAGGTCAAAGACTTTGTTTCCCTCCTGTGAACTACAGAGTAAAATTTTATGTGCAGGCCTGATTATTTTGTAAGATATAGCTCTGATCTAACGAAACCCCAGAGATTTTTGAACCTCTCAAAGGAATTCACAGATATTCAAAGACTATATATAAAATACAATATGAGAATATCACAAAATTGTAAAATAATATTCACTGAGCAGGGTTTTTAAATAATTTTTTTATCCTTGTTCCTAAGCAGATGAAACTGCTGTCCTCTGTGATGGTATGCATGCATTTCTATCTCTCTTCATGGCAGGTCCATATAACTGTTCAACATCTTGTCCAATTTCAATCAAATTTGACAGTTCAAGTGATGATCAAAAATTTCTTTGACATCTTGTAGACATCTTAATGTTGAATTACACTCTAAAAGTGTCAATTGATTGTAAAGGGATTTTACATATTTAAGGTGTAGATGTCTACATCTGGTGTGATAAATCCTACCAAAAGCTTTCAGAAGCCAGCAAGAAGAAAGACACCTTATTAATGGCGCCTTGAGGGAACGCAACTTAATGTGTTATTATATCTCAGAGAATCCATATAAGTGAAGACAAATATACATAATGTATAAGTCTATATATATCATATAATAAGGATTTGTAATACATATAAATACGTAAGAAGACTCAATGTATGGCAAACTTCTGTGTGGGCTATTTTTTCCTGGAATGAAATCAAAACAGAAGACATAAATCCATGTGGAATTAGGTGTCATTAATACTGCTTTCCACAGCAAAACAAATTACTAAGCTATGTGGAGCAACATTGAAGCAGCTGTACATAAACTTTTTGTGATACTCTCTCTTCATTGTTCTAAGATCTTTGAGTATTACGCTGTGTACCAGCACTGTTTCAAATACTGCACATTAAAATACCCTAAAATAAAAATGAAGTATGACTAGGTAGTACTTCCACCCTTCTCATATGCCAACAAAAGAATCTGGCCACAATTAAATACCCTAAAACTCAGAATTGAAATAAAGACATTTGTTCTTAGACTGTCAGTATGTTATTCAATAAAACAGGACCAGACCTTGTAAACCTAAGTAAGGAAAATAATTCTGAAAATCAATACCCACCATTTTCTTTTTTTTACTCTTGGGGAAAATAATCCCACAACAAAGAACACGGTATCAGCTGGAAACCTGTTGGTGTTCTGGTGTACCTATACCGTTTATACCAAATGGCAAGCCTCATCACATCTGGGGTAGTTTAATGGTGCCTGTTGGCTATTCAGTGCTGTATGAGTGGCATATCACTCTCCATGTCCCTTGGCAATGTTTACCTTGTGGAGACAGATAAAAGGCTTGGATGCTGATAAGATCATCTTCATCTATACAGAAAATACAGAAAAACTTGCATAACTGTTGATTTTGAAAGATTAACTCTGGAATCGCTGGTGTGCTTAGTGGAAAACTTTGTAATGTACTTAAAATACAATCCAATGACATGCAAGCTAGTAGTACAGTACTTTTCAGAAAAAAATGTATGATGGGTACAGTTCAACTCTCCTGGAAACAGTACTAGTTCACACATCATGGAACTACTGCTTTTCCACAGGCAGCTACTTAACAAATCTCAAATCACAACTACTGTCTTGTTGGACAGAGTTTTAAAGATAAGAGAATAACCAACAACGTAACTATAATACAATAATTCTAATGCTTCAAACTGATTCTTTAAAAAGGAAACAAGTAAAATATTAAAAAGAAAAGCAGTTTTGCACTGCAGGATGCAAGTATAATCCAAACTTTCTGGGAGGTTTTGTTTTGGTTTTATTCTTTTGTTTTGCTTTCTTTAGCATGCTTTACTGATGAAAGAGGCCTAGGGAATAAACATGACTCTGCCTAAGTTTGATCATATTAGTGTGATATGTTTTAATGATCCTGTATAGAATCAGTTCGTGTAATGGCTTTCTATTGTCCAAGTAACTTAACTTCATCTATTGTTTCAGACTTCCACTAAGGTAACGATCCCTAAAATTAGTGGAGACGGCTTACTCCTGTCTTACCTGCTTACCTGAGTCTTCTGCAATTTGAAGTCCAGAGACTAACAGTCAAACTCTTTTTCTTGTGCAGGAAATTCCTATCTGTTCTGTATATCTAAACTCTGTATTCTTAGCTCAATCTTCAGTCTTTCGAAACAGTCTCCCTGCAAAACCTGGTAAATATTATTTCAGACTTATCTCTACTATAGAACCTATTTTTCTTTCTGAATATAAAATAATTATAGGTACAAATTTTATTACATTTATTACAGAATGTATATCTTGTTCTCTTAAAACACAGGCTAACACAAGTTAATTTGGTTTCCTTCATTCTCAGCATTATCTTCCCATAGATCAATTCAAGCCCTGTGCTATTAATTTCAACATATTTAAAAATCTAGCAGAAGAGTTTTTAAAGGTTTGTCTAGAATACTGAGGTGAAACCAATGGTCAGTAGTATTATTCCTCAAGCAGGATGAAACTATGCATAGTAAGGAAAGAACTCATCTTTGTGCGTAACAAGACTTTCTCAGGTCATGGTTCAAGAAGTGAAAAAAATCACAAATTTACAAGCTGAATGACCCAAGCTCTTCAACTAGACCTAGTTTTTCAACAACAAATTCACAAGAGCTGCAGATTTTTAAAAATATGCAAAGAATAAAATATGTATAAAACATCACACACATAAATTGGCATGCACGTGTAACAATATTCATGCAGGTTTTTCCTTTTGTGGTGAAAACTCTTTTGTGCTGACATAAAAAATAAATAGACTTTAAAAGCTGTGTTCTTCTGCATCATGGGACAAGTGACCCTCCCAGGGTATCCCTTTCAGTCTTGTTGTTGCCCACAGCAAGGAACTGTCTGGGACTCATGGTGGCTCCTTCCCTACTTGTAACATAATTTCCTTCCAAAGAAGACCACAGAACACACAAATGGGTAGTAAACACTCACACCTCATCACTGCGTACAAGGAGGTTACAGTCAGATGCCCCACTCCAGATACTGCCTGAAAATGCTGTCGCAAATGAGTGATTTCGATCACTTAAAGAACCACTGTCAAAAGCATTAGCAAAGCGATTTTAATATGATGTTGCAAAAGTGTGACTTAACAAAGTTCAATGGCAAGGTTCACCCTATTAATTATTACATGGGGAAACATACAAAGGAAAATTCACTTACACTCGAGTTAGAAGGATTCATAGAGAGACCAAGGACACAAAGGGCAAGGGAGGCCCTCCTGTTGAGTCACGAGGTTCAGAATGGACCCCCTTGCTTTCTAAACTTCCTCTCAGAGAGGAAGGATATTGGTCACTTACCAAAGATCTGCCATTGGTAAAAGGCCTCTCTGCCTAGATGAGCAACCATGAGAGGCATCCCAGCCCAAGGGAAGGTCACCGCCATGCATCCATGCTGCCTAGCAGGGAGAGCTCAAATGCTCACTTAGGCTGTCATATTTATGGGATGAAGTGGTTGGCTTATAGTCAAATTAAGTATGCATGAGATACCTTGTACCCACACCTTTCTTAGTTTTCTGATAAATGATTTTTGAAAAAGACACCTGTTATTTACACATAAGTCTATCGACTGATGTTCCAAACTCATCTGTATTGATTTCTACTGTGTCCTTTGTGGGTTTTCAAAGAACAGGTTGAACTACAGAAGTTCTTGGCCTGGTTACAGCTCAGGTCTTCGCCTCCTTTGGAGCCTATACCAAACAACTGTTAGTTTGGTTGAGTCGAATGCATCCATCACAAATGCTCTAAAGAAAACTTGGTAAAAGTTGTCAAGACACAACAAAAAGCAATGGATTATGACCTGATGAAGTGAGCAGCTTTACACAAGGAGTGCAAGGACATTAGTAAGCCACTGGACCAGAAGTTCTCAGAATTTACTCAGGAATTCTTATTTTTCAAAAAGAACAGGCTGATTAGCTAGCTAGTAAATGCTGATACAGACAGACAGACACATACACACACAGAAAGGGCTAGAAAAAAGAATGGAAAGTAATAGAAAGTCCCTCTAGTATGGAATAGAAAAGAATGGGATGATGTAAAACTGGGCAGCAGGGCAGGTAGAGTACTTGCCCAATGGGCACATCCATACAAGTGATTAAGGAAAACTATCACAACCGGATTTGTTTTCCTGATCCTGCAGATGCATGAAAATATGTTCCTTCTTAATTCTTATTTCCTCTCATCCTGGGCTTTTTGTGATTTTTTTTTTTTTTTGCTTTTTAAATATAACCATTCCAGAATTCTAAAAAACTTCCACATTACAGTCAGATACAAAGTTTTAAGACTTTGAAAAGTAATGCCTACTTTTGTAAAGTTATTAAAATTCTATTTAGTAGAATACTGATAATGGTCTAATTATAAAATTTGTAATTTTGACACTGTAAAGACAAACAATGGAAATGTACAACCAGAGCGCAGAAACTATAATCACTGAAAAAGCGATAATTTTAATGTCTTTCGGAATGGTATTTGTATTACTCTTGTAAAGTCCAGTTTTGCCATTACTGTTTAAATAATGTATAATGAAAATTCTCAACTATATTTTTTCCCCCAACAAAAGAGAAAAACATTATTTTATAAAAGATTCCCCAGTCCCTTGGATCTTGTGAAATTGCAAACATTTCTCCTTTAACAACTAGTTGCTTTAAAAAGAATAAAATCAAAGGAATATAAGCCTAACCCTGCTTCCATCTTGCCTCTTGTAATATTATTTGGCAATGATTTGAAAGTTGAAACCCACATTTTTACAATTTGTGAGCAAAAATTTTTACCGCTAAACAACATGTTTCTGTTTTGACAGCTGTATCAATTATGCTATACTTTTATGAAAGGTATTCCCAATAACTGAACAAATGCTACTGAAAGAACATTTAAATAGTCAATAAGGAGTTGGTTTTTTTTTTAAAACATTATATTAACACTGAAAAGAGCACTGTGTCCTCCTGAATTCTGCAACACGATTTATACTTGAAGTTTATAGACTAAGAGATAACATTATATTAGAGCTGTGGAAACACCGTTCCTGCAATTTTAAAGAAGGAAGGACTCTGAACTCCTGGTGAAGGCTGTAGTTACACCTCTTGGTTTGCAGTTGTTTGAACTATTGAAATGAAGATGTAAGACAAGGCAAATTCAGTGCAACTCAGAACGCAAGTAATCTTGAATTTCCTCACACAACCCAGGAATAAAACAACTTATTTTTTTTCCTTAATTTCAGACTTCATATTTTCTTGAAAGAATCAGGTTGGCTTCAGTAGAAGATTTGGGTTGCAGGAGAGAAGTGTCAAATTACAAGGAGAAGCACCAGGATGCTAGAAGGGCATAGTTTGTGGTGCTGTAGATGAGTCTCTCACCTCACTAATTCCCCAAACCCCAACAACCTTTCTAGATCCCTCTTTCTTTAATTTGCTGGTTTTTTTTTAAATTTATTTTCCTTTCTGAAACTGTTTAGTATCTTTAATCACAGCAGTATTTGTCCACTTACTGTACACATCTCAGCACCCTGGGCTATCCTCAGAGAGTCCTCTTCTAAAATTGGTTGGTTTTTTCTTTTTCAACTCCGAAGAAAATATTTTAAAAGTTTTACAGATTTTTTAAAATTTACACTTTTTTTTTTTTCTCCTTTTTCTTTAACTGAAATGTTTTCAAGTTCTATGCTGGAGTCCATCTGAAGTAAATTGGTAGCCCAGGTATAAAATTCTGGTAAATGGTTACTGACCTGTTTTTACTAGTTTTATGTCATGTTTACTATTGTATTGATAAGTTAGTGTTTCACTATTTTTTATCTTAAAGGTACATGGAAATCTTATTTCTAGTATCAAACGTGAATGTTCCATCCCAAGCGTAATCTGAAAATTTGTTTTGTGATGAATAATCCTTGACAATATATATCAGAAATGTCATTCAGCAAATCAGAGGACCAAAGAAATTTGATGGGAAGTTGCCTTTAGTTGCTATGAGTACTGTTTCTAGTCTTATAATAAATAAATAAAAAAGTGTATGATTTTACCACAGATCTAGCCTTCTGCTCTTTCAGTATTTTAGAAAGGAGATAATTAGGATGCCTTCAGATGCTGAATTCCTTCATAAATACCAGTGCCCATCAGTTCAAATATGTATTCCCCTAACATGATTGCTTACATTGCAGGATGACACTCCAAAATGGTCAGATGGCTTTCATGAAGAAGTACCCACTTATTTCAAATGGCAAGGAAGGACCACTAAATTTATTTATAATCTATATAAAATGTGCATAAAACTGAGCGAGATAAATCCAATCTGTTTGTTTTATTAAACTGAAGAGGTGAGAGGATTCTGAAGACAGTCTTCCTCATTGCAAAGGTGGTTTAGGTGACAGTAACCATCAGTATGTTCTGAGGTAAATTAAGAAGCTCGTTATATACTCCTGAGCTCATCACAAGAGTGTTGCTTTGCTGCCCCATGTCTCGGAAAGTCAGCCTGATCTAGATTATAGCAATATCTGTAACCACATGAGTTCTTTCAACTCAAAAGCAACTCAGGCATACAGTTCTTTTCAGACAGCATGTGGTCTCTAAATAAATAAGTACTTTCTAGCTTTCGTTACAGTTCAGAATGCAGACTGAACCTTCTCAAGATTCTTCAGATTCTTCAATGCTCCCCATGGTTTTGGTATCTGGTAGAGAAACTGTATATTACTAACAGCACCAGATTAGCAGCTTCCAGTTTTATTGTTACTTTAGTTAACACCATATCTTGCAGCACATCAATTTGGCAATTTCTTTAGTTTTCTCATATTTTCCCTCAGGGGTCAGGGTGTTTTAGTCATAGTAACCATCTAATCTTGCAGTAATGACAGTATCCAGTTTTGGAATATACTGATTTAGACTACATTCATAAAATAAAATAGTCTTGATATTTTTGCAGCCACCTGCACAGTCTTAGTTTCAGGGCACAGATATGTAAACAATTAACTCACACTGAATAAAGATGCCAATTTACAATGTTTCAGCTACTCCATAGTAATTACCATGTGCCTCTGTAAATAGGAAAAATGAGAGGTTTATTGTTTGCTTTCACTGAAAGAACAAGAAAACTTTTTTTTACAATGGGATAAACATATGTGTATGACAAGAAATAAGCTGTCTGTTATGTCTTTCCTACCCTATAACATTTTTTTTTGTTATACCTTCTGTGTATGTGTTGTTTGCATGTCTGAATAATTACCATGTTCCCACAAGGATTTGCATATTTTTAGAAGGACCAACAAGGACAGAGGCAGAATTTTCATTTTCTTGAATTTAGTATTCTTTATAGAGAATTCTTTAAAGCAGAAACTCCAGACCTGTGACATTGGTTCAGTCAAGCTTTAATATTTTTGTATAAAATAGAACACTTTGAGAAGGAGGGAATTATATCAAAGGTACCCATGGAATAATAACCTCTGAGAAGCCAGGCTACTATCTGGAAGTGTAGAAATTTGATTCTCAAATGCTTGACCTGAAGCAGAAGGAGCAAAGACTCTGAAGCTGTTTTTCAACCCTAGGTGAGTTCTCTGCTCAATTGTTTCTTTTTGACGATATATTATTATACTTAAGAGGTCACTACTGCCGAGACATTAGTCATGCACATGAGAATTTTTATTTTTTTATTTTTTTTAAAATGGGAAAACAAGTTTTGTCAGAAAATTACCAGTGATCTTAACAGTCAGACTGGGGATTGAGGTGTGATGTTGATGTGTGAAAGAGTCATTTGGGTTTCAAAGGAACAGAAGAAGTAGGAGAAGGAAAAGCAGAGGATGTTCAAGTGATGAGTAGCATACATATTGGAAAGCAAAAATCATTGTCCCATTGTTTTTTGTCTTTGAATGCAGCATGTTTTACTTTCAAAAGAATGAACAATAGGTATGGAGGATTTCAGTCTGTAGACTGAGGTATAACAGTCTTCATGATAATCTTTCAATTTTTATATGAATAGACGATGTTCAAACGAAAATATATTACTCTTTATAAAATATATTTTATGAAAAATTATTCATATGTGAATACATACAGCCTTCTTTTATGTCCAGAACTATGTGACTTTGTTGCAGTCATCATTATTATTTGCTGATATCTGCTATGTACTCCTGACAGTCTATGTCTTCCAATGGACTAAGCCATTGAAGATATTAGCTTTATACTATGAGGAACTAAGCTGAAAGGAACAAAAAGAAAGGAAGAGATGCTGTGAAATAGAATATTTTTAAATGTACTTTCACCAATAGAAATAATTATCTCTAACTTTTTTGTTAACTGTTTGCAGAATGTTTAAATTACAGTCTGTATTAAGTCTTCTGAAATTCATCTGTATGTTTGGGTAATTAACAATGATTTTGTGATTCAATTGTAAATTCAGTTATTGCTATAGCAATTAAGAAACAATATGAACAAAAAATCATTTGCCTTCATTCAAACCACATTTAACAGTATATTCTAATAAAAATGTATCATGTTATCCTAAATAAGGAATGAGTTTTTTGACAGTCTACAATTTTCTTACTTTGCAGCAATAAGTGATTAACAATAGCAATAATTAACTAACAGCAATAATTAAGTACTAAATAGATTCCACCTGGCTTGAACATACAAATCTAACTATTTTAACTGTTTCTCATTGAACATAATCAGAGATATGCTCTAGAAGTCACCAACACAAGTTCCTTTATATTGCTAGAAAACACCCTTTTATTCTGTGTTTATTTAGAATTGGTTGTATTTGTCTGTTTGAAACAAACAAACAAACAAACAAACAAGCAAACAAAAAGGTTCTTCCATTCAAGTTTTATCTGTTCCAAGCACTACATGTAGCATCCTAAAATAAGATTGCAATAGTACAGAAACTTGGATTCATCCCCTAAATGTAACTTCTACTCCGTAAATCTCAAGCTTATTCCCATTGTTGCCATGCTATTTAAACAGAAGGGAAGAAGGATAGAGAGAATGAATTGGAGCGAGGCTATCACCTTCTGTAGAAAATCTGTTATACTCTTAGAATTTCTGAATCTTTAGGATCCTTTGAATTTCAGAATGTCTCAGAATCAAAGATTTATTTCATTCAACATGAAACTTTTCTTGTTGCATTTAGAATTTTAAGGGAAAACAAGATAAATCTAAATGTAAAATGGAGCAGAAAAAGAATGAAGAAAACATTTTATTTTTATTTCTACAACTTATCTCCGACCTCACTTGATAATAAAAAACGCAATAAATATTATTATATGACTTGCTGACATTTGGCAGACTTGTATCTTTTTTAGACTATTCAAGGCTCTGTGCTCTGCCTCTTAATAGTAGGATCACAACACTGATACCAAAAGCAGTCGCCAACAGCTCTAGCAGAATGTAAGAAAAAAAAACAAGAGTGGGGCTCCATATTTTAAGATGGTACACCAGCAAAATGCCATTATATGTGTGTCATATAGTATAAAAGTATTGCAGACAAGGTAAATTGGGAACTGGAACAATCAATGAAAGTCAAGGGCAATGCATTTAAAACTGATAATAGATAGCATGATTTTACTTGACATATAATTGACAAGTGTAATTCATTGCCACAAGATAATACTGACATCAAGAGGAGTATTGATACACATAGGAATCTTATATGGAATGTAAGAAAATTCATGGTTATGCAGTATAGGATAAAACAATTTAAAATTAATATATAGCCATAAGGTCTAAGACATAAATTAACCACAAGCTGACAGCAGTTAGAAATAATTTTTTCCCTTGGACAGGTTATTCCTTGTGTGTTTCAGAATTTTCTGCATCTGTCTCTGATTAATCTGGTTGGGCCATCATCAGAGGCAGTATATTGGGTTAGCTGGGCAATCCAATATGGCAGTTCTGAGGCGTTCTGCATCCTTGACTCTCAAAGACAGTTTACTTTAGTTTTCCTCTACTATGCTGTTCTTGAAATGTAAAATTAATTCAGATTTTACATTATTTACAGGATCGCTGTTTCCAGGAAAGCTCATCACAACAATGTATTGGGAACTGATCATAGAAATATAGTCTGTAAAAGCAAAATATTTCTCGGCACATTGTTCATGTTCATACATGTGTTCCTAAGTACACTTCTACAACTTCTTTTAAAATCAGCTAAGAAATCAGGGGAAAAAAAAAAAATAAAAAGGTTATCTTTGTTAGAGGAGAACGGTAACAGAGAAGAAACTTGAAGCTACTATGCCTGCTATTCCACCTGCAGGAGTTGGCAGCAAAGAAAGCTGCTCCACAGTGAACCAAGCTTTCTAAGTTGTCAAGATAGTTCTTGACAAATCTGTATTTTGCCAACAGTTTACTGCACACAAGGATTTTCAGGCATTACAGAACATATAGATATCTTTCTCTATTTGCTCATACTGCAGACAATGATGGTGCAGGAAGACTGAAACCGTGGGAGCATATGCTTCATGTCACACTTGGAAATACCAACCACTAGGATTCCCCTTAACTATTGTTTTTCAAGCTGCATAATTTTGTGATTGAGGTAGCAACAAAATGCTAATGTTTATCTTTTTAATTAGACCGTAGATATAAATACAATCTGTTGCACTATGAAAAATCTGGATTTTTACTGTTAAATGAAATTACATGTTATTGTCTGTTTGGTGTCACCTACTTAACCCTCCTGTAAAGAAAATACATTCTTTAAACACACAAAAAGAAAGTGAGGATTAATGTTCTCTAATCAGGAATTTTGCTACATCCTTTTCCTCCCCCTTCACCTTCTTGTGTCACTATTAATGGGCTAAAGAAAGATAATTTCATTTTGATTTTTCAGAAGCAGCGTAGCTTACTTGCTCAAACACTATACTTTCACCTTTTGAATTTGATAGTCTGTCTACTGAGTAAGGCCTTAATTAAATTTGATGATATCTCAGTGCTTAGCCCATAATTTATATCACAGATGCAATACATCTAACAGTTTGGCTTGGTTAGCCTCTTTTGATCAGGAAAAGCTCAGAGCTGAGATTTCATAAACAGACAATTATATCTTTTCCCCTTGAGGTGGCCTTTTTCTGGAGGTCATGGGAAGAATGATACAACCTACTTCTGGTTTGACTGAATGCAAATTAGTAACTTACAGTGTTGGTACAGTTGTAGCATTTTGTAGAAAGGTATGGAGCAATTTGAATGAGAGATACCTCAAAACCTTTAAGTAAATCTCCATTTAATCACATTCAGGGTATTTTAAGACCTGTTACTTTTTCAAAATAGTTAAATGTAAATTCAAGACAGCAGAACATTAAACCAAGGTATCTCCAAAGTCTTCTGCCAGATATTCACACTCTATGGAACAAGCTTTCTTATACATATCAAGTCATTTACATCTATTTAAGGAGGCTGTAGTTAAATGGGCAAAAAACCTCATGCAAAGTTATTTCTTATTGACAGCTCTCTTGTTCTTGAATTTCTCCCTTGAAAACACAAAAATCAAGTGATTTTCTTCTGCAAGTCCCCATATGACCTTCATTTTGACCTGTGCTGGTCATAACAGGCAGGGACTCAATTTTATTTTTTGAAAGATGCCCTGGGACAGTCAGTAAGTATTAAAAAGACCTCCTACTCTCCAACGTGCTTGCCCTTACAGAGAAGTTCACTAAACCAGCTGGGTGATGGCTGAGCTACACACTTGCACTGTAGTGAAGTTCCTCACAGTGTGACCCAGTATCTTTTGGTTGAGAATCTTTCTGAGACAATAACAAATAGTCTTTTTTTTTTTTTTTTCTGAAAAGACACAAAACTTAGAATAATTGTAAAGCCTTTCTAACGTTACGAGTGGAAAATAAATTTATCAGCCTTGTAAGGAGTTATCAGTATAACTCATGTATATTCACTCATATACTTTTTCAAATTAAACAAATCTTAGAAAAGCAATATATGTGGGCTTCTTGACTTCATATAATAGCAGCAGTTAGTTAGTTTAGTGATGTCCTTTATGAAACAAAGGATATCAATCTGTGACTCAAATTGTGGTGTATTAATACACCATCAAGTGAAAAGAGCATTGACGGTATTTAGCATAGAGTTCCATAGGCTTTTATGAACTATGTTACTACAGCTTCTAAGATTACTTTCTGTTTCCTCTAAGAGAAGAGGTGATCTTACCTGGTCCATTTGGTGGAACCACTTAACAAAAGACAGAGGTAGATAACATGCACATGCAATCAATGAGGTACTCATTGATTGAGGTACTACAGAGTTAAATTTTGAGCCACAATCAAAAAGAAGTTGAAGTGTTTGGCTCTTTTGGAAATAGAATCTCCACAGATATTTAAGGAAACGTGACAGTAGTGCTACTTTTGCTCCTAAGTTCAATTTTTTCAGGGTCTGTTTGAAGAAATTGTACATGAAATAGAGTAGATTGAATCAATAACGTGTCCAGGTTTATTTATTTGGTATCCTAAAGTAAATGAAGTAGTCCAATGTTCAAGTCACCACAAGTTCCTACATCCAAAATAAAGAAAATCTGTAAAAAATATAACAAAGCTATATGTTGCTATCTTTTGTGCCTGGATATTTGATTTCATTAAAAAATGTGAAAAAATAGTAATTGCAAAACTAAAAATTCAAAATTCATATTTTTTTTCTTTTTTTTTTAACTAAGAAAGTTTTATTAAATAATATTAACATTTACAGGTTTGGAGGTTTCCTTTTTTTTTTTTTTTCTTGCTTTGCCTTTTTTTTCCTAATAACTCTGTTGTTAATAGCTGGGTGGAAGAGGTGGACTGGGAAGAAGGAGGCAGAAAGTGAAATAGCATCCTCAAAGAGTGCTTAAAGATTCACCACTATTTGTACATCTATGTAGAAAGGAAGCCTGCTTAAGAAAATTCATTTTGCTACCCCATACATCTATATGTAGCATAAACATAAAGTGTCCATGCATGTGGGCATAAGACAAAAGTTCACTAGCAAAGAATTTTCAGAAATTTTGTTTAATTCTTATTTCTTATTTCACCCAAGCTTTTTATATGCAATTTTGGAAACTACTGGAATGCTAATAATTACTTAAGATTATTGTAATGTATCAGAGTTATCCCCTGGGTATTCCTAAAGCCAGGGCTGCATGAGGAAAGATTTAGCTGAATGAGTCCAGAAAGACAGGATTTACTTTCAAGAACTGCATTGCAGGGAAACTTCCAGTATGGAATAGAGAAAGAAAAAAGCACAGGAAAGCTACAGATCAAAAAGATAATCTTATTTCCCAAAAGAAAATGATATCTTTAAGCTCTATGGTGTTGCAAACACCCAGGGGTTGATATATGGCAGTCTTTACTGCCACAGGTTTGCCTGTATTCCATGAGCAAGTGAGAATGGAATTGTTAAGAGGTGAGATAACAGTTCTGTATCTATAACACATTCATCTTGAAGTACAGTAATATATTATGTTGTTATGATTTTTTCTACTAGTAACTCTGGACATATTTAAGCTTCTGAGTCTAAACGACCATAGAATAGGATAAGTTAAAAGGGGAATTATAGAAAGAATAAAAACTTGATGAAGCATGGCTGTCAAAAGTGAGGGAGATGAATATTTTGAGTAGGTATGTATCACATGCACATAGCTGACAGATATAAGGTGATGTATAGTATATGCGTTATTTAATTGATAGACATGATAAAACGTATGGCTTTAAGGGCTCCCCAGACTCTGCAATATTGTCTCACAAAAGAGATATGTTCTGCACAGAGCATGATTTCCTTCTGCGAATATTCTCCTCTGCAAGAAAAAGGAATACAGTCATTTTATGATGTGACTACAGAGGATTTGTTTCCTATTTCTGAAAATGGAAGCACTTCTTAAGTTCATTTGGATGGTTGGAAAACTGTAAGAAAAGTAGAGCTAGTTATATTCTTTACCCTCTATAGTTTCTCTGGACTGCAGTCTCTATAATTTGGGCCATTTTTTTAGATTTAAGTACGAAATACATAGAACAACCCAAAGAGGTAAGAGGAGAGAGATGAAGCCTGTTTTCCCCTCAAGCACTTAATTCCAGTGCCCAGTGGAAGGGTGAGTGGAGATTTCTTCATTTTCAGTTGAATTCTTTTTAGCCATCTTCCACAGACATTTAGGTCCACAATGGGAATGTTTAGGTGAGGTGGGTACTTATACAATTTATTGCAAATTGAATGTATTAGACAATGATCTTTACGGAAAAGTGTCAAAAACCAAACACACAGTATGCAATCCTTTGAAAATTGTTTCTCCTGTGTTCCCAACATACAGAAAAAATAAGCCGAAAATAAAGACTGAATATAGATAACATTTTTTTTTTTTAAATCACCTAGGTTTTTAATTTATTTACCAACATACCTAATGCATTGGTTCGAAAACCTTTGTCTCAGTCATGCCCATCCACTCATTTCCTCTTTATTACATTCTGTATGGAGAAAAATTATATCTGTGAACTTATGAGTACTTCAGGATCGTATCACTGATGCTTTCATATTAATAAACCTGTAAGAACACAACCATATATTGTCACTCACTTTGTTTTCATTCCTTGATGGAATTTCATGATCTCATAGTGGATGTTAGGACGAGTAAACATATTTATCACTTTAAAGAATCCAAACAGACCAATAGAATCCTTCTAATAAAATAAAATTCAGCTGCAACTATGCTGTATATTTTCTAGGCAAAGAAAATTTTTCTTATCTAGGGTTTGAAATTAAGCAGACTGCCAAATTACTTTTATTTTATTTTTCTTTTACTCTGTGTAATCATTCTTGAGTGCTACTCAAAATGTTACTGAAAAAGTGTTAGAAGACTGGAGATGCAGATTTAAATGTAGGAACTTTCTATCAACATGTTTTAAAATTTGTCCTTAGAAAAGCTTGAATAATATGGCTACATATTTATTTATGAAACCATACAGTATAAAATATATACATGAACCATTAGATGGTTTTCCTAATTGAAGTTTTAAAATAAGTTCTGAGGATTTTCAAGCTAACCATCCTCACAGTGACTATATTAACCCCCCTCCATGTACTCTTTTTGTTTTCCTTTTTTACACATTTGAATGTATGTTTGGAGCAGGAAAAGATCTTTTTTCTACTTATTTTTACAACATGTACAGCAATAGAGAACTGGATCTTGACTAAGCCATTAGGTAACAGATTGATGCAAGTAGTAGTAATAACATAAAAACAAAAATAACAAAAATAACAAAAATAATATTTATATTTGATTCTGAGTTGAGATAAAGTAAAGAATAGTGACTAAGGAATGACCCAACAATTGATGGCTACCTCGATGCTAATGACCTACATTATTTTATCAAAAAGATTTTGCCAAGCAGAAATAATAGGTGACTTGTGACTAAAATCCCTAAAACTATAATTGTTTAATTAGTCTTTTCATTATAGCATACAGATCTTTGGGCCGATGATTTTTGGGGGGGAAGTGGAAATGAGGTAAATCATCTTATGAAGATGGCACAGCTATTGTAATTTTGGCTGTTCCCCCAGACATTTTGCACAGTGAACAGCTTTTGGGGAAAGAAGAAATTGAGCAACAAAAACATTTTCAAATAATTATGTCCTGCTGTATTTTTGACTACCTGCATGGTATCAGGGAGCCAGAACCAGAGACCAACAGTTTGTTCTCAGAGAGGCTACAGAGTTCAGAGCAGGAAAACATGGACAGAGGTTACACTCAAATGGGCAAACTATGAAGAATCCCAAGATGGTGACTTCTGGCAGACAGAAGTATTTTTCTTTACTTACAGATGTGCCCTTAGAGAATAGACAGAAAGCCTTGGCAGCAGACATGAACAATTTCCCTCTGAGAAGGCATCTAAGCCAGCTGAGCCTGATCTGTGTGTCAAAAACAAAAGAAAGCTATGGATGACTGTAATTGGAGACTGTGGGAGATTAAGACACCCATCTGCTGCCCAGAAGTACTGTTTTGTGAGGTTGATCGGTTGGTTGACTACATCACAAATGTTGCAAAAAATAGGGCTGGTGCACATCCAGTCCTTGGGCTGTCATCCCTTCCTGCTTATCCACATGGGCACCAGTGATATTGCCAAGGGAGACTTTGAATGTATCAGGATTGACAATAAGGCTCAGGGGACTAAGGTGAAGAGCATGGGGGTCCAGGTGATGTCCTCCTCAATCCTGCTAATGGGAGAAGAGACTCATGTAGGGATGGACATATACAGATGGTGAGCACTTGGCTGTCCAGTGGATACCACATACAGAACTTTGACCATGGGACCACTTTTGAGGAAGAAGAGACAGGAACCATATGACAAAGCAGGGCAAGATCATCTTTTCCATCAGATTTGCTAACATCTGAAAGAGACCTTTAAAATAGATTTATCAGGGAAGCATGATCACAGCCCGATGAGAAGTGGACAAAATTTTGGGAAGCAAGGATGTGCCGGGAGGATGTATTGGGTTTAAGTTTCGGTAGCTGGGGGACTGCAGGCATGGCTTTTGTGAGAAGGCACCAGAAGCTGCCCTCATATTGGACAGATCATGGTGAGGCAGGCTGTCCTTCTGCAGCCCATGGAGGTGGAGCAGACAGAGAAGGTAGAGAAGTCACGAGTGAAGCTGAGCCAGGGAAGAAGGGAGAAGTGGGGGGAAAGGTGTTTTAGATTTGTTCTTATTTCTTTTTATCCTACTACATATAATTGGTAATGAATTAAATTAATTTCCCCAACTTATCTCAACCCACAAGCTTTTCATCATATTTTCTCCTCCTGTCTTAGTGAGGAGGGGGAGTGATACAGAACCTTGGAGGGAATCCGGTGGCTAGTCAATTTTAACTCACCACAGAGGACAACACCCTTTCTCAGTGAGAAAGCAGTATGAACAGGGACTTGTGCACATGCCTGTACATGAATGCACACAGCTTGGAAAACAAACAGTTGCAGAGATACAGCTTCATTCAAGTCAAATATGTGGTGGGATAGCTCACATATCTGAAGTGCTGTGATGGATGGATATAGGCTCTGTAGGAAGAACAGGCAGGGGAAGCAAGAAGGAGAGGTTGTGCTTTATGCAGAGGAACAGCTCAGACCTATGGAGCTCTCCTGAGTATGGGTAATGCACCAGTTAGGAGCTTAATGCTTGGGATGAGAGGGGAGACAAGGAAGAGTGATAGTGTGGTAGTCATCTACTACAGACTTCCCAGTCATGAAGTGAATTAAATCTTTTTTAAACAATTGTGGAATCCT
This sequence comes from Vanellus vanellus, assembly GCF_965231255.1. Lineage (NCBI taxonomy): Eukaryota > Metazoa > Chordata > Aves > Charadriiformes > Charadriidae > Vanellus > Vanellus vanellus. The sequence goes on from NC_138907.1 coordinate 98,246,238, forward strand.
TATGACCACAGACCTTGGTAGTCATGGGAGGTTTTAACCACTCTGACATCTGCTGGAAGTACAACACAGTAGCACACAAGCAGTGCAGGAGTTTTTTGGAGAGAATTAAGAAAAATTTCATAACAGATTGTCAAGAAAAGAAGTGTAGCGAAAGTGCTCTGCTGAACCTGCTAGTCACAAATAATGAAAAATAAGTTGGGGATGTGAAGAGACTGATGGTAGTGTTAGCTATAGTAACGATGAGATGATGGAGTTTAAGATCCTAAAAGAACAGAACAAGATAGCACAATTATATGAGGTTCAGGAGAGCAGATTTCTCCTGCTTCAAGAAACTACCAAGGAGGATCCCACAGTAAACATCTCTGAAGTGCAAAGGGGCCCTTCAGAAAACTGAGTTGCCTGAATTTCAATTACAGCATTTTCAAAACTCAAAAAAATGTACATTCGGGTATGGAAGAAGTTGAGCAGTCATGGCAGAATGCTGGCTTGACTGAGCAAGATAATACTTACAGGGATGATGGGATTCTTTCAAAGATTTAAGAACCTTACAGATTCCACAAAAAGGGAATTATAAGGAACGTAGGAGGGACAAGTTGCCCAGCAAGAATACATAAACATTGCACAAGCAATGTCTAGTGCAGTGCCTGGTACAGTGATGATACTAGAAAAGTCAAAGCTCAGATGGAGTTGTGTGACAAAACAGGAAAAAGGACTTCACTGAGAGGTTCAAATTAACAATTTATTTGGACTTCACTCACAGGTCCAATACGTCACTATTGCAAGTTCTGGGTGTACAATGACGATTACACTATTGCAGTTTAAAAGAAATTAGTGGGATACACTATTGCGAGTTACAAATGATCCCAAGTAACAACACAAACCACAAGCGCTCTAGATATTAATACCTTTAAAGAGTGCACCAATTAAAAACTTAATAGCATGCCATATACCATACGTATGTTTCTTAGTCAGTTACCCTCTCTCAGGTAAGGTCGCTCAATCCCTGGGAAGTTACCCTGTACAGCGTCCTGGACGGGGGGGGACGGATCTCCTACAGGCCAGCTGTATCATTGGAGGATTCCCCATTTTTCTCCCCAAACCCTGCGGTTTATATTTCCTGACTCTGTGAGGGTGCAGGATTATGCCCGAGTGGATTACACTATCTGGGATATTTACCTCTGGTGGTGCTATAGCGAAGTCTCTGTTGCCAATTTGTGATGTCTGGTGCTCAAAGTCACAGCAATAGTGGTGGGATGGGACTCAGGGCATTTTGTTTGTTAGGGGCCATTTGGTTTCTGTTCTCATGTGCAATCTTGAGATAACCCCGGTCTGAGCTGTTTTGCAGCTCCCCCCAAGTTATCTCTGCATAGACAAGGCACAGCGGAGATGAAGCTGAGTCGGATGACAACTCCTCACCTATTGTGCTCAGAAACCGGTTTGGCTGGGTGCTCCCATACAAGTTGAAATTAGCAATAGATGTGAAGGGCAATAAGAAGGTCTTCTACAGGTACATGGACAGCAAAAAGGGATGCTAAGGAAAATGGGTCCACAGCTCAATAGATCAAGGGACCAAGTGGCAAAGGACACAGAAAAGGTTGACATTTTCACTGTGGTCTTTATTTCAGTCTTTACTGGTCTCCAGCCTCTCAGGTCCCTGCCTCATTGGCAGAATCAGGAGAAGGAAAGCAGTCTCCATTGTTAAGAAAGACTGAGTTAGGAAACATTAAAGAAAATTGGTCTTACATAAATCCATTATACCAGATAAGATGCATCCATGGTGCTGAGGGATATGAACGGTGCCTTTATATTGCAAGTTTCCTATTGCCCTGGATAGATTATGGTGATCTGAACAAATTCCTGAGGACTGGACAAAGGCAAATATTGTCCTCATCTTCAACCAAAAAGGAGGTTCCAAGAAATAACAGACCAATGATCAAATCTTCCAGGATGACATGTCCAAGTTCAGGAAGGAAAATGTCAGGACCCTAAGGATACTACTAGGCCTTAATGGCCCTGACTGGCCTTCCCTCATACCCAGGGGACCATTTCAGCTCAGGCATCTAATCACTGCCCAGTTACCTGCCTCCACACCTGCCTCTGGCTCTTTCTTGAGTCCTGTTTCTAGCACTGTCTTCTGCTTTCCTAACTTGCTGACTGGACTTCTCTGCTGGATTCCAGACCCAACTCTTTACCTTGCATTATGTAGGGCAGACCCCACTCTCAGGGAAGTCTGCTGCCTCCCTGGGGCACGGGTCAAGGACATCACAAAGAGACTCCCTAGCCTGGTTCAGCCCTCGGACTACTACCCACTGCTCCTGTTCCATGTGGAGGGTGACAAATGTGCAGATCGGAGTGCGAGGATGATTAAAAGAGACATCAGGGCCTTGGGACAGTCACTAAGGGGATCCAGAGCACAGGTTATTTTTTCATCACTACTTCCTGTTGCGGGCAAAGACATTGAAAGGAACAGACGAACTCAGTCTGTTAATACGTGGCTCCGTGGCTGGTGTCTCGGCCATAATTTTGGGTTTTTCAACAATGGAATAGACTATGCAGCACCAGGCCCACTGGCAGCAGATGGGGATTGACTCACTCAAAGGGGGAGAAGGGTTTTCGCCCCAAAATTAGCAGGGCTTATTAACAACGAGGTATTATCAGGTTTGCCCATGACCAACCAAGGGATGTTGTAACAAGGATAGAGGAACAGGGTGCTGGTGAGGGCCTGCAGCCATTTGCTCTGAAATGTACTGGCTACGCTGCAGCATGCTCAAAGACTTACATAGAAAAGCCAGGAGCTTCTGGACCAACAGGAGCCAATGGGGAGGCACCATTAATACACGGCATAGGAATACTGCCTGGAGAGCAGCACAAAGTAATTACAGCTGCTCCAGCCAAGTCAGCCTCAATGAAGACATGGCTGAAGTGCCTCTATGCAAAAGCACGGAGCATGGGGAACAAACAGGAGGAGCTAGAGATATGTGCACGCCTCCAAGGCTACAATCTCATTGGCATTGTAGAAACTTGGTGGGATGTCTCCTATGACTGGAGTGTTGCCATGGAGGGCTACAGGCTCTTCAGGAGAGACAGGCAAGGGAAACAAGGAGGTGGTGTTGCCTTATATGTCAATAACCAGCTGGAATGCATGGAGCTCAGCCTAGGGATGGATAAAGAGCCCACTGAGAGCCTCTGGGTCAGGATTAAAGGGAAATCAGGAGCAGGGGACATTACAGTGGGGGTCTGCTACAGGCCACCCGACCAAGAAGACCGAGTGGATGAAGACCTCTATAGACAGATAGGGGCAGCATCACATTCACAAACCCTGGTTCTCATGGGTGACTTCAACCACCCCGACATCTGTTGGAAGGGTAACACAGCCAGGCACAGGCAATCCAGGAGTTTCTTGGATTGCATTGAGGACAACTTCCTTCTCCAAGTGGTTGAGGAGCCAATGAGGAGAGGAGCTATGCTGGATCATGTTCTTACCAACAAGGAAGGGCTGGTAGACAGTGTCAAACTCAAGGGTACCCTGGGCTGTAGTGACCATGAAATGGTCAAGTTTGAGATCCTCAAGGCAGCAAGGAAGGTGCACAGCAGGCTGACCACCCTTGACTTTGGTAGCCTCTTGAAGAATCTGCTTGGTGTGCTGCCATGGGATGAAGAGCTGGAGGGAAGAGGGGCCAAAGAAAGTTGGTTAATATTCAAGGACCACATCCTTCAAGCTCAGGAGCGATGCACCCCTACAAAGAGGAAGGCAGGCAGAAAAGCCAGGAGGCCTGCATGGATGAACAAGGAGCTCCTGGACATGACCAAAAGGAAAAAGGAGGCCTATAGGGAGTGGAAACAGGGGCGGGGAGCCTGTGAGGTATACAGAGGAATAGTTTGAGCAGCCAGGGATCAGATTAGACAAACTAAAGCCCAGATAGAACTAAATCTGGCCATGGACATCAAGACAAACAAAAAATCCTTCTTTAGTTATGTCAGTGAGAAAAGAAAGACTAATGAAGATGTGGGCCCTCTCCTGAAAGAAACGCAAGGACTGGTTCCCTTGGACAGAGACAGAGCTGAGGTACTCAATGACGTTTTGCCTCAGTCTTCATTGGCAAGGACTGCAGCCAAACTGCAGAATGCAAAGACAAGGATTGGGAAAATGGAGAACCACCCACTGTAGGTGAAGATCAAGTGTGAGAACACCTGAGGAACCTGAAGGTGCACAAGTCCACGGGACCTGATGAGATACATCCATGCGTCCTGAGGGAACTAGAGAACGAAGTCGCTAAGCCACTACCCATCATATTTGAGAAGTCATGGCAGTCTGGTGAGTTTCCTGCCGACTGCAAAAGGGGAAACATAACCCTTATTTTCAAAAAGAGAAATAATGAAGACCCAGGGAACTACAGGCCAGTCAGTCTCACCTCTGTGCCTGGCAAGATCATGGAGCAGATCCTCCTGGAAACTCTGCTGAGGCATGTAGAAAACAAGGAGGTGATTGGTGACAGCCAGCATGGCTTCAGCAAGGGCAAGTCATGCCTGTCAAATTTGGTGGCCTTCTATGAAGGGGTTACAGCGGCAGTAGACAAGGGAAGACCAACTGATGTCATCTACTTGGATTTGTGCAAAGCTTTTGACACCGTCCCACATGATATCCTGGTCTCTAAATTGAAGAGACATGGATTCAACAAATGGACCACGTGGTGGATAAAGAACTGGCTGGACGGTCACACTCAAAGAGTTGCGGTCAACAGCTTGATGTCCAAGTGGAGAGCAGTGACGAGTGGTGTTCCTCAGGGGTCGGTACTGGGGCCTGTGCTGTTCAACATCTTTGTCGGTGACATGGACAGTGGGGTCAAGTGCACCCTCAGCAAGTTTGCCGATGATACCAAGCTGTTTGGTGAGGTAGACACGCTGGAGGGGAGGGATGCCATCCAGAGGGACCTGGACAGGCTGCAGAGGTGGGCCCAAGCCAACCTCATGCAGTTCAACAAGGCCAAGTGCAAGGTCATACATCTGGGTTGGGGCAATCCTGAGCACAAATACAGGCTTGTTGGGGAATGGCTGGAGGGCAGCCCTGAGGAGAAGGACCTGGGTGTGCTGATTGATGAGAAGCTCAACATGAGCCAGTAATGTGCGATCGCAGCCCAGAAGGCCAGCCGTATCCTGGGCTGCATCAGAAGAAGTGTGGCCAGCAGGTCAAAGGAGGTGATTCTGCCCCTCCACTCTCGTGAGACCCCACCTGGAGTACTGCATCCAGCTCTGGAGTCCCCAACAGAAGAAGGACATGGACCTGCTGGAGCACGTCCAGAGGAGAGCCACGAGGATGATCCAAGGGCTGGAGCACCTCTCCTATGAGGAGAGGCTGAAAGAGTTGGGGCTGTTCTGCCTGGAGAAATGAAGGCTCCAGGGAGATCTTATTGCGGCCTTCCAGTCCCTGAAAGGGGCCTACAGGAGAGCTGGGGAAGGAGTTTTTACTAGGGCATGTAGCGATAGGCCAAAGGGGAATGGTTTTAAACTAGAAGAGGGTAGGTTCAGATTGAACATTAGGAAGAAGTTTTTCATTTTGAGGGTGGTAAGGCACTGGAACAGGTTGCCCAGAGAGGTTGTTGAGGCCCCATCCCTGGAGGTGTTCAAGGCCAGGCTGGATGTGGCCTTGGGCACCCTGGTCTAGTGGGAGGTGTCCCTGCCTATGGCAGGGGGCTTGGAACTCGATGATCTTCAAGGTTCTTTCCAATCTAAACCATTCTATGATTCTATGATTCTATGATTACCTGATTATCTCTGGACTGCAGACAAAAAGAAGTATCACCAACTCATAGTGAAGATGGTGTATCTAAAGTACATTATTCAAATAGTGTGGTGTAACCAATTTTGTTATACACTACTGGAATGTTAAATACTTTTAGAAACACAGTGACCCCAAATTACAACCAACAAGTACATTATTAATTACTCAGAATGTTTTTTATTGTATTATGCATTATGTGGTCTAAAACATTGCAGACATAGTTCAGCAGATGGCTGATTAGCTGGCAAATGAGCCTTTAGTTAGAGAGGCTGCAATGCTTCTAGGACCTCTACTGCAGAAAGCAAATATAAATTTGGGTGATTGATGAACTTGCTGAACGCTTTTAAAGCTATAACTTTGGAGATTTTGGAAACCTTCTTCTAAAATGTGTACTTTCAAATCATTTGAAATAGCTTTTAATAAAAGCCCTACTTTAGTAATTGCAAGTCTTATTTGTTGTGACACTACTTTTTCCTGAATTTGTGATTATTTATGCACTCCAACTTAATGGATTACAGTCCTAGAGTACAACCATGACTCCTACACTGGAATTTTTTCTATCCTGTAGAATGGCCAGACATTCCGCTAGAAACTCTTCTTCGTGGTAGATATCATGTTGCTTTTGTGGGCATATGTTTTTTAAAGAAGGAAAGAATATGTGTGTTTCACCTAAGATTACTTTATGTCCTAATGCAGCAAGAACATATGAAATGTGGATAAATTGTTCTACTTCTTAAAGCAAGATCCAATCTCATTTGTTAAGATAGATTAATAAAGCAAATTCCATTTATATTCTAAATCTCTCTGAGTCTCCTGAAAATTCTGAACAATCTTATTCCCTGCAGTCTTCACTGTAATCACAGTATATGGATTCTGCAGGAATTTACAGGACCAGACAACTTGTAAAATCTGAAGTGATTAATCTCGATAGCTAAATTTTAAGGAAATATTTCAATAGACAAAATATGTTGTATCTGAAGCCTAGTTCAAGTGTAATTCCTTAGGTGGCTATTAATAGTAACATAATCTGCGTGAAGTTTGGGATTAAAGATTTTAAGACTGCTAATTGATAACAAAATATACCATATGTACAAGCTGGGGTCATGACATCTGGAAATAACACTTGAGAATGAAGAAGAAAATGGAATGCAGCAAATCTTTTGCTTTCTATTCAGTTTAGTGAGCCTAATGTAGATGAAAACTTCATCCAGTCTTACTACAATATTAAGATTAAAGCCATGTGGTACAATAAAGTACTTTCTGCCATGGCTTATGCATTTAAAATATGACATTTATAAGAAGAAAGTAGAAAATAAGATGAGAAAAATATGTTAGGTGATGAACTACATAGCTTAGGAGACACCTTGAATAGTCAGGGACAAAAAAGGATTTTGAAAAGCCTTATAAGAAGACAGACATTAAAGGCTAATTTTCAAAGCACTTACTCTATTAATGTGAGCTTTTGCCTCAATTACAGAGCAGAATTGTTGTTTAAGGTCATCTCCCATTTGCAAAGGAAAGCATAGACTGGGAACATTGTGTCCTCTGGGTTGCTCAATGTATGTTTTCTTCACTGTGCTTGCCTTTGAACTTCTATGCTACTTTAGTCAGCAAGGTCTTTCATTTTTCATTTGTGTAACACAGAGTATTTTGAGGTTCATAGAGAATGATAAACAGGAATAATACATTAAAGTGCATCCAGAAAGTTGTATTTTGCACTTTGTATCTCATAGACAAGTTTACTTGAATGAGGAATGTTAAGCAAGGAAAGATATGGAAAAAAAGTGCTCTTTTGCTGTTCTCCATTCCAGCAGTTTTGCACATGGTGAATTTTATCCAGAACAGTAGTCAAGTCAGGTCTAGAGGGTACACTGACCACTGATCCTAGTGAGACATATGTCATAGCTAAGCATCATTACCTTAGCTGATCTGGGACTGAACAGTATTATCAGTAGCTAGTATGCATTGTGTCACATTACCCAGGAATCAACCATGAGGCTGTAGTTATAAATATATACATATAAGTATGTCATCAAGAAGTCACATCATTCTCTTAGTTGGATTCATATAAGTAAAACAATGAAACTTCACTTATGAATGAAATTCATAGAATCATAGAATGGTTTATGTTGAAAGGGACCTTAAAGATCATCTAGTTTCAAAACCCTTGCCGTGGGCAAGAAAACCTTCTGCTAGACCAAGTTACTCAAAGCCCCATACAACCTGGCCTTGAACACTTCCAGGGATGGGGCTTCTACACCTTCCCTGGGCAAGGGAATCTAAATCTATCCTCTTCCAGTTTGAAACCTTTACCCCTCATCCTATTACTACATGCCCTTGTAAAAAGTCCTTCTCCAACTTTCTTGTAGGCGCCCTTCAGATACTGGAAAGTTGTTATAAGGTCTCGCTGGGATCTCCTCTTCTCCAGGCTGAACAACCCCAACTCTCTCAGCCTGTCTTCATAGGAGAGGTACTCCAGTCCTCTGATGATCTTCGTAATCATCAAATTATTTAGGTATGGTTAAAATCTATATATTCATAAGACAATAGTAAGTCTGATTTATACTATTAGAAGAACTTTTCAGATTAAGAGACTATTACTCAGTACATTGCATTCATGACTGCAATTTTGCATGACCTGATCTTTAGTAATCTAAAATTGGAGGTTTATCTTATTTAACTCAAGCTCTAGATTCCCTGTTTTCCAATACAATTGTTCTGCATCTCTTCATAACATTCCATATTATCTATACATTTCATTGGCTTTCATTTGGTCTCCAGCAGTTCTGAATAAATTTGTACACAAGAATAAACAAAGCTTCCCTGTTACATGCTAATGTCTTAATCCGAAGTAGGTGCAAATATGAAATCCATAAACTTTTTAGCACATTTGTTGAAAACACTGTTTATCCTGTCTATGTTGAGCAAAAAGCAAAAGCATATTCTGCTTCCCTTAGTTCCTCAAAATACTCTGTTGTTCAAAAGGCTGACTGTCCTGTATATTTCGCTTGAACTATGAGAAGTATCATCATTTCAGCATCACTTCATTTACAGTTTAGATGCAGGGCTATAATTTGTTTCTTTTGCTACCTTCTTTTGCTTCCTTCTTTTGCTTCTTTCATATTCTCTTCCTTTTTCTGTGAAGATCTGTTCCTGCAGATCAAACCAGAGGGCAGGATATGAGATGCAGAGCAGGAACATATTCTTTCATACAAATCTGACTCCAAAAGACAAAGATACAATATATAAGTATTTATTAGGATCTCAGATCCTTTAAAAAATCTTTCCTCAAAGCCTGGATTTTTTTTAGTGACCTATCTTGAAGCCAAATTATAACCAGGTTGCATAAAGATGTTCAACAGACATTTTAAAGCAGTATTTTCAGGACAAAAATTATTTGAAACCGGGAAAGGGTTGGGGTTTGGGTTTGGGTTGGTTTATTTTATTTTATTTTATTTTATTTTTCTATTCTGCATAAATTCCAATAATTTTTTTAATCATATAGAAACTGTTTGAATATTATAACTGAAACTTTCTATGAAAATTTAGATATTATTTTACCTAAATATTCATCATATGTAAAAGTTAATTGTAAGACTGTAAGCGCAAGGATGGGAATTTATTATATGCTTGCACAGTGAATGCTATTTAAATAGAAAAGGTAACCAGTCATAGGAGCTATAACAACTTCTTGATATATATATAAGGAACATTAAAATCTCATTTTACTCTCGTGAACTGAAAAAACAGCTTTAAAATTATAAAGTCTGAAACGAAATAAAAGGAATGAAAAGAGTATGAATAATTACATACTCTTTTTTATTATAAATACTCTCACCATAATCTTTGCAAGGTGCTTTGGAAGACTGAAGTGACAAACTCTGGCACCCTAATTCTGTAGGATATTTAAATACATGGCTGAATTTAAACACATGGATGACTGCATTGATTCAAGTGGTGCTACCTGTGAAACATAATGTTAGACATATGTTGGACATATTTTAAATAACTTGTCTCAAGCTTTAGGTATGTACTTTAGGTATGCATATGGGTGTATTATGGGAAGAGATAGAACTTTAATTTCATAAATGTTTATACTGTTCTCTCTGCATAGGTACAAATATACAACAACATAAATGTTAAACAATCTTGTTGTTATAAAATACCTACTTTGAAAAACAATTGCCAGGGTTATAAGTGAATTCTATAAAGAGGTAATAATTGTTCAATATTACACAGCTTTGTGCATTACAATCACATAAGTTCAGACTGCAATTACATAATTGCAAGCTGTCAGAAAATGATTGAAGGTATTTCTGTTCATAATTATGCAATTTGGCATAATTATAGTTATTAAATGAGTTCACAGCAAGATTTCTGGATCTCCATTTTTTAAAAATATAAATAATTTTTTTTTTTTCATTTAAGGGGTGGAAGTAAACATTTGAACCTTCAGTATGCCAAAGTCTGACTGTAAATCAACAAAATTTTTATCTTATGTGCATTTGCTACACTTGAAGGGTCTGAGGCATAAGCAAATAAGTCAAATGCATTAACTTATGATATTAAAAAAAATGTCCAAAATATGAATATTGTATGTGTATGATTAATACATTTCCATTACCTATCAAAGAGCTAGGTTATAATTTCCTGATACCGAATTTAAATGAAACCCATGAATAGGTAAAACTGAGAAATCAAAGGACTTAACCATTATCCTGCATTTTTTTGTTCTTGATTAAACTGTTGTTGAAATCAGCAGCAGTGTGTATAGAGTACAGGAGTTCAAACACCTAAACCCATCTGTAAGAACAGGAAACTGAAATTTAACTCTTCCTGCAGCTTTTGTGTCTGAACATAGCTAGAAAGCCTAAGGGAAGAAGAATGAGTACATTGAAAACTAATTGTAAAGCTGAAGAACACAAATATCATTATCACTATTTGCTGGTGTCAAAATATGTTTAAGACCTTTACAATACTGACAAAAAAAATATCAAACTTAAAGTTTGGTGGTAGTCCTATGTTAATGATTTCAAATACCTTTAAAAGTGAGAAAAATAACCAAAAAAGCACAGTTCTGTTTGCCATCTGATGGTTAGAAATTAGAAGGACTTAGTTTAGTGTCCTGGTTTGAACTAAGAGCATCTTAGTTCAAAAGAGCGCCTGAATAGTCTTTTTTCAAAATCAGTCTAGAATGCTCATGAAGATCTGTGTGAGGCTAATACTGTGTGAACACATTAAAGAAAGAGTCTTTTTGCCTTAAGGAGTACATTTTAAACTTAACAGTTTAAATTACAATAATTTAAGCATGTGTAATATTCTATTTAGAAACAGCATCCCAGATGATGGTGCCAATATCAAAGTAGATGCAACACATCCAGCAGAAGACTATGTCTCTTAGAAGCATCTCTCTCAGTAATTGATTCATTCTGACAGAAAAATGATCACCAAACCCTTCTTTGTTTCATTCACAAGGTCAATATTAGCACAATGTACCAAGACCAGAAAATGGGCCCACGCATCGGCACAAGATTGTCTAAACCTCTACACTATTTAATTTCTAGGCCAGCACCAGGGATGATTTTGACTCAGACAGAAGCATCCTCCCAAATAATGCCTGAGTAGAGTCTGAAATTATTAAAGGTTGGTGAAAATGTCCTATAAACAAAACAAAAAAAAGCTTGCTCTGAGGAAGAAAAACACCATATTGCTGTGGGTCGTGTGATGCCACTCACCTGCAGGGTCAGACGGCAAACCTTAATCCTTAATCCTCAAAGGGGACCTACTGAGAAGGGGTTGTATTGAATAGTTTAGTGCTGAGTGCTCCAGAAAGTAGGGTAAATCAGTACTTTTGTACTCTAGAAAGCTGGAAATGGTGTATAATTTTTGAGCTTAATTACTCAACCATAAACAAAGAAAAGAGCAACAACCTGCTCTGCAGTGCTGTTTTAAGAGGATATACATATTAAAGAATTTAAGATGGCTGTGTCAGTTGTTGATCATGTCAGTCATATGAACTCATGAGAAAGGCTCCAGTGTCCTCAAATTGTGATTCTCTTTCACATTGCATTGTGCTGTAGCAATTAAATTCTAATTACTTGTGTCTTGTGACTAAGGGCTAAAAAATTAATTCCTCACCACCTAGTGCATATCATTGTACAAGGAATAGGCAAGCAAAATGACTAAGTAGACCATATATTTCTCAGTCTTGTCCTACAACACTCCCTATTGCATTATTTTTTTTTACTTTGCAATTTCCTAACTTCCGGGATTATGCTTTAACCTGCAGAAAAATACACTGTGGTATGGAACACAACCAACTACCAGCCAGTCAGGAAGGAAGTCACTATTATTCGGCAAGTGAGTTTAGGTCACACCACCGCAGTTTCCTTTGTCTGTGTGTCATTTAGTGTCTTTTCTTACTTGGAAGAAAATCTATGTGATGTGAGGATGATCAGAAAAACCTGGGATTTTGTTCATAAATCTTTCATAATATCCTCTACAAATTTTCATATAAGCACCAATTAAATGTCCTAATAGCACAATACTCTGATATTAAATGAACTGTACCTTAATAGTGATTCAGTTTTTGCAATATATTATCCCCCAAAATTGAAAACTAATCAATTTTACTATTATACTTTGATTTTTTTTCTTCTTTGGAGTGCCAAAGCAATTATAGGTATAAAGGATAACTGCATACACCAAAATTTTTTCTTTCCATTTTAAAATGTATATTACATCTGCTTTCATCTCAGTCATACAGCATACAAGAACACATTTTCTTTCACTGAAGCTAGTGGTAAAACTTCTATTGACTTTAATGAATAACTTCAGATCTACACCATATTTTCACATATGACTTTCACACTTTCTGTTAGGTTATGTGACAAAAAGCTCATCTGAACATTCACAAAGGAGCACATAGAGAAAATGGCAGGTCGGGGAAGTCCAAATAATACCCTTCCTCAAGTCCTCCCATGCTCATGCCAGGACCTGTCAGCCCATCATAGGCTCATATCCACAAGTCCAGAGGAGTAAAGAGCCCAAAGGCAGGTGAGAACCCAAATTAAAGACTTGAAGAAAGGGACAGTCCGTCTGGGCCCTTCCCAGGGCTGTCCTAGGAGACCCTCAGCCCCAGTGTCCAGTTGCAACACCCACCATGATAAGTCAATGTTGAAACACCTTTCAAACAGAGGCGGGGGTAACTGCAATTGGGTATGGGACATGTTATGGGATGCAGGGGAAGAACATTTTGGGATTGCATAAGATGTATTACAGGATATGTGGGGGAGAAAGTAAGGGCAGAAAAAGGAAGGGAACTGGGTTTGGGGAGGAACAAGCATGGGAAAATAAAAGGATATTGGGGTGAAAGGGGTCTGTCACATGTCAACAGAGATTGCTTGGTACATTTGTTTGTCTGTGCCCCATGTCAATCAGCACAGTCTGTCCTGTCTTCTTATTAAACTCCATTTCTTTTTCTTGCATGAGGGTCTCCATCTTGTGTGTGTTTGTGTGTGTCTGGAGGTCTGAGTGCCAGCAACTGGAGTGAGACCCCTTGTCAGAGGGGCCCGTTTGTCCATGGAGCAGCACCTGGAGCGAGTGTGCATGTGCATGTGACTGTGGGAGCATTAGCAAAGGTCTAGATGGACAAGCTGGCAAGTAGGTGATGTGGCCTGGGAGCTGGGGAAGAAACCAGGGAGGGAGCGTCTCCAAGGGTGGGACTATGGGAGGGGCTGGCTTTGGGGGATGAGGGTAGTACCAGCCAGTTCTGTGTGTGTGTGCATGACAGTCTGTACCAGCAACTGGAGAGCTTGTGTGGACCTCAGGCTTGTATGACTAGGTGCCAGCAACTGGAGTGACTGGTCTTCAAGGGCAGTTACTGGGTACACTGTCTGAATGAAAATGCTGGCGGGATCCTCATTGTACGTATGTGTATATATATATATACTTCCCACTAACAGACCTTCATCCTGACCATCCAGAGAAAGCAGAAGGATGAGGCCCTTGTGCAGTTTGTGTCTGTGTGAGTGCATCTGCCTGTGTTGATCTATGTTGCCAGCTGTACCTATATGTATATGAAATTATATATTTATATACTTGTTGCATGCATTCTGTCTGTGCACTTGCTCACTGGGAATACATGTTCTTTACTAGTTGGACCAAAGTCATGGAGTCGTGGCAGCCTCAGCTCTCTCAGGCAGTGGCATTCAGCCTCTCCCTAATATTTTATTATTTTATTTTATTTCATTTTATTTTATTTTATTTTATTTTATTTTATTTTATTTTATTTTATTTTATTTTATCTTTTTTTCTGACTGTCTCAATCGTCAGGTTGTTAGTAACACAGAAAAAAAAACTTCCTGAAAGTTCTTTTGTATTTTTTCTTTAGAGTTTGCTTTCTTTTGCATGAACCTAGAACACAGCTCTCAAAACTTTGTGGTAAAACATAATTCAAAAGAATTTCCTCTTTGTATTTTAGATCTGTATCTTACCTTCTAATTTCATACAAATACAACCCTATGAGCATGAATGTCCTTTGATTAGAGAAAGTGTTAAGAAACATAACTACTCTAGCTTGAGGTACTCTTTCTGTTCTGCTAAGATGATTCTGGATTGACCTGTACCTCATTACGCACATTTTAGGTTCTTAGTAATCTTCATTAATTGTGATTTGGGGACACTGGAAAAATTAAAAGATAACCATGTATTTATGCATGGTATATGTAGACTATATGCTATATAAGACCATGTGGTAACTTAATGTGGGAGGAACAAGATTGTGACTATACTGCAGACATTTTACTTTAAAGTGCATGCGGTGGCTTGACTTTGGCTGGCTGCCAGATGCTCACCCAGCTGCTCTCTCATGCCCCCTTCTCAACAGGAGAAGGTGAGAAAATAAGATAAAAGAACCTGGTGGGTCAAGATAATGATAGGGAAATCACTTACCAGTTGCCATCACAGGCAAATAGACTCAACAAGGAAAATTATTTTATTGCTCCTCTAAGTAAGTATAAGTAAGAATACAAATCAAAAGAATTCAGATATTCAGATGCGTGGGGTAGCTCCTGGCCTCTTCTCATAGAGGCCTTCCCTGCAGCCCTTGCTCCCCCAAAACCTTGCCATGCAAACCCAATCCAGTGCAGCAACAGTGCAATTAGTTCTTTTCCCTGTGTGTCTGGGTAAGATGATCCCAGAAAGCAACCACTGATCCATTTATTCTAGAGTGGGGTGTGCTGTCTACAGATATCTGTGTTGAAGGGACTTTAGCTTTTTCTTTCTTGCCCATTGACACTTCCGTCCACCCTTTTCTATGTCCTTTATCTCTGTTTTTGGAGATATAGTTTGGCTGGAGAGAGAAAAGACACAAATCTGTTGAACACATGTATTCTGACAGCTATCCCTTTGTGAACTGGCATCTTTTCTTGCCTCTCCTCCATGCACAGCAGAGAGCTATATAACTGGGTCCGAGAACAACTATTCTGTTCCAATGGAAAAAAAGGAAAGAATTTTCTGCATACACAGATAAGGCTTTTTTTTTTTTTTTTTTTTCCAGAAAGTTGTCACAAGTTTTGGCAAATCAGAAAAGATAAATACATTTTATTTATCATCTGCTGAATACTTACCTAAATCTTTCTGAGATAACAGATTTTCATCATGTACTGTCTTGCATCTAAAGGAAACTAAGGGCAACTAAGATGATTAAGGGCTTGGAGCATCTGCCTTATGAGGAAAGGCTGAGAGAGCTGGGACTCTTGAGCCTGGAGAAGAGAAGGCTGAGGGGAGACCTTATTATGGCATACAAGTATCTAAAGGGTGGGTTGAAGGAGGATGGAGCCAGGCTCTTTTCAATGGTTCTCAGTAACAGGACGAGGGGTAATGGGCACAAGTTAGAACACAGGAAGTTCCGTTCAAATACACAGAAACACTTCTTTACAGTGAGGGTGACAGAGCACTGGAACTGGCTGCCCAGGGAGGTTGTGGAGTCCCCTTCTCTGGAGATTTTCAAGACCCGCCTGGATGCAGTCCTGAGTAATGTGCTCTAGGCAATCGTGCTTTAGCAGTGGAGTTGGACTAGATGATCTCTAGAGGTCCCTTCCAACTCTGAAAATTCTGTGATTCTGTGATTCTGTGAAAAGTAAACATGTTCATGTATTGGCACATAAAACTAGAGAACATGATATGTCTTTGTAATTTACTCACATTGCAAAAGAAGACATCACTAAAGTATGCATCAGGGGCTTTCACTGCCCTTCATCTGAATAACATCTTCATAATGCACTTTCAAGCTACTTATAATTTCATATCTTTATATCTGTAAATGATTAACAGAATATTTTTTCATAAGTTTTTTTTAATTAATGTAAAAATTATTTAAATGCATATGAAGGGTGAGCAAAAATCTGAAAGCCAACAACTTCAAATGAGATTGGTTGCTGGAAGGTGTTTTTAAATATAGATTCAAAATGTTAATGTCTTCATGAAGGAAATTGCTGTAGGTCAAACAAAATGGAAACGAAGTAATGCATTTATTTTTCTTTTTAATAGAAATAGTAAAAAAAAATCTGAATGGTTAAGTCATCATTACTATTAGGTAGCTTTGTTACTGGTTCTTTTCTTGACATAGAAAGACTTGTGACTCCTGTTTTCTAACACTGTTGCTTCTTTCAAGGGAGAAAGGCATAATTATACAGTGCATAATTAATGAAGTGAAATTGAGCAGAACTATTTATTTTACAAATATTGGTTTTATAAAGTGACAATTAGTAAATGCTAAATAAGACAAAGACAGTTTGATTTGAAACTGCTATCTGTAAAGTATGCTTATTTATAATCAAATTTAATGGTTGCTATAAATGTTAATTTTGCTAATTCAGCTTGGAGAGAATGGATAGTAACCAACTCCATATTAATTTACTAAGGATTAGCAAGAGGAGTGTTGAGAATACTTGAAAGGAATTTTCATGTGAAAGTAAGAATACAAATCAAAAGAAATCAGATATTCAGATGCAATTCTAGTTTCAGCTAATGTTCCTTTACAGACTAAAAATCATCTAAATGAACAATACAAAATAATTCTTCCACCTTTTTTAAAATCAATTAGGCTAAATTATTTTTTTCTAACTAATTTTGAAAAAATATTTCTACAGATAGCAACTAAAAGTCAAAGTCTGGTATATGTGTATGAGGTACATCTTAGATGCATCTAATGGAATGTGATTTAAGAATGTGATTTTCTATTAATTGTGTGAGCCTTTTCCATAGAAAGGAAAACAAGACAATAACAATGTGATTGGTAATAACAATTTAATCGTTGTTGATATTTGTTGTTGATTAAAGTTGATACTATCACAGCATCTAGAGGTTTCACCCTGGGACAAGGCTGTGCATCAAGACTCATCTCACATACATAAGGAAAAGTTGAAAGAAAGCTATACTTATTTGTAGATCTAAATATTAATTATTTTGTTTAATCTACATGAATTGCTACAACCTCACTGTTGTGTTAAAGTCCACTGGAAGTGAACTGAAGCTCCAGAAATGGATTGACTATTTTGGTCATGTCATGAAAAAAATAACACGGTTCTTTCTTAGGCCCCTTTTTTTTCCCCCATTCTTTCAGATAAAAAGGTAGCCTTCTTTTGAAGGTTTCAGGATTATCTTGAATGGGTGATGGTTTTGATGACTGGGAGAAAAGTGGATTGCAATATTATATATTGGTTCCCACAAACTAAAGGTAAATGCTCATAAATCCTGCCTTCTGAAGATGTTATTCAGAAGCTTGAGGAAGACAAGATTCTAGTCAGAGACTTGCAAAAAAAGTGTCATAAACCAAGATCCAAACTTTCTAAATTGAGATATAGACAGAATTTAGATGCTTGTGCTCAGGACAGCAATCTAGAAAGACATCCTTGGAGGGACCTAGAAACCTTAAAATTTGCAAATCTGATTTGCCTAATACTCTCCCTAGTTCCTGAAGCTAGACATTTTGTCTACAAAAAAGTAGCATTTAGAAACCATAGTTTGACCTAAATCCTGTTATGGTACAGTTTATCTGTATCATTGCCAAATTCTATTCAAGGACCCTGATTCAGGCCAAAACCACGGAGTTGATTAAAAAATTCAGCTGGTAGGTATGCCTACTTTCATTGTAATAGGCTAAGGATTAATGGGTTACTTAGGAAGGGGAAGATTCATAGTGTGCAACAACATGAAGCTATAAGTCTCAGATGAAGGATGAACATCTAGATAGCTGTCTGGAAGGAATTTTAGAAGACTTCGTGTCAAAACAGACAGCTGTGTAGCTGGAAATGCATGCCAAGTGGTCATAAAAGTAGAAAGTCGATTAGACCTCGTCTCTACAAGCAAACGAGATGGGAAGGAAAAGACAACTTTGTTTCACACCTTATGCTTTGAGAATGTATGCATTTAATTAGTAAGAAGGAAGACAGGGAGATGAACACAACACTTCTTCCCAGGCCAGCACACACTATATTAGGTGTCCCACCAGTCACTCTTTCTGTCTTTCCTTTTCCTACTAACTTTTGCTAAAAGATGACTTCATGTTTTATTGCTTATACATTATGAGCTATTTCACAATGAGATGAGAGTACAAAAAAAAAAAGTAACCATTTGAAACATAATTACACAATATTCTGCATTACATATAATTGAATAAAGCACTCTATGAATCCTTTGCTTCTATATCAGTGTTGATGAACTCTTACTCAAAGAAGCTGCAACTTACAAATAGGTTCCTGATTTTCTCTAGTTTCTTCTAAGGGTCTGACTACTCAGTGTTTTTCATACAAACCCAACCGTGCCCTGCCCATTTCCTATTACAGAGCCAGCTCCTCTAAAGAGCTGTGGTGAGTTAGGCTTGGGCAAGGGTCAAAATCCCATCCAGCCGCCCGCTCACTCTCTCCTGCAGTAAGATGAGGGGAGAAAATAAGAAGAATCAGAACAAGAAAGCTCGTGGGTTGAGATAAAGACAAAGAGATTACTTACTTGTTACTGTTGTGCATAAAACAGACTTGAGGAGAACTAACTTCATTTAATAGAAATTAATATAGGTATTTAATTATTGATTCAGGCAGTGGAAAAGAGAAAGGCAAACATTAAACCAGGACCTTTTGTTCCCCTCCTTTCCCAGGCTCAACTTCACTCCAGACTCCTCTGGGTGGATGGTAGGTTATGGTTAGTTTATAAGAGTTTGTCTCTGCCTCTCCTTTCTGATCACATTTTTCCTGTGCTCCATCAAGGGCTCTCCATGAGCCACAGTTCCTTCAGAAATATCCATCTGCTCTGGTGTGTGGACCTCCACAG
The DNA here is from genome assembly GCF_965231255.1 of Vanellus vanellus. Classification (NCBI taxonomy): domain Eukaryota; kingdom Metazoa; phylum Chordata; class Aves; order Charadriiformes; family Charadriidae; genus Vanellus; species Vanellus vanellus. The sequence continues at coordinate 98,265,346 of NC_138907.1, forward strand.
GCTGCTGTGCGATGGACCACCTCCTCCTCATCTTCTCACCCTGGTGTTCCCTCTGCTCTTTCTCACTCTTTTCATTCCCTCCACCTCTTTCTTCCTGGCATTTTTTTGCCCTTTTTTAAATATGCTTTCACAGAGGCACCAACAGCTTGGCAGGCAGGCTGAGCTGTGCCCTGTTGCAGAGCCAACTGGACCCAGCTGTCTGGCGTGATGACAGACCCCGGCCTCTCCTCATAGAGGCTACCTCTGCAGCTCACCCTCCACAGCTACCAAAACCTGGTCACCTACACCCAGTACAGTGTCGTTTCTAAGCTTACCTCTGAGATTTCCTAGCTTAGACTACATGTTTCTGTAGCTTGGCTATACAAATTTTGGGCTGATTTTAGGTCATATGTGCCTGGCTCAGTATCCAGAAAAAAATGAATATGCACCAAGAAAATATCATAAGCAAGTGGCCTTCTGCTATTCCCATTATGTGTCCCATTTTACCAACCTTTAAAGGATTGGAAATAGGATCAGCCTGAGTTTCTTCAATGAAAATCAACAGTTTACATTTTGAGATGGTATCATCCCATGTCTGTTAAGGGCATACGGCCTTTATATAAAGTTTAAAAAACTAAAAAAATAGTTTCCTCATTAAAACTTAATAAAAACAATTCTCAAAACAGCTATTTGAGGTGGTATGGTACATTTTTTAAGCAAAATACTACAAAATAACTTATTTAGCTTTACATTCAGGTTGCAATAGAATAGATACAATTATTTATTAGGTTTTAATCTAATATTTCAATATGCCAAGAGAAAAAGAAACTTGGAACCATTGTAATAAAACCAATAGTATACTGTTCTAAAGATTCAGTAGCTGAAGACTGACATTGGGGAAAATATTTATATATAGCCACTAGTTGAATATATTAATCATTTTAGCTGGACACTGGTAAAAAAAATGTCTTTTGGTGTATGAGCAGTGAACATATAGCCTAGTTACATACAAAAAAAAAAATAGAGTGAAATTTTATGAAATACCACAGACATTTCGTAACAAATCAACAGTCACTTACTGAAGGAACCGAAGTAATATATGTATTTTATCTGCAAGCCTCTAAATTACATTTGGATTCTGTGGAATCCATTTTAACCAAACTTTTTTTCAATTGCTTCTTTGAATAAGAAAATCAAAGAGTGGATGATTTTCATGGATTAATAATATTGGCCTGGTTTACAATTCTCTTTCATTGTGGCTGCTTTGGGAACTCAATATTTGCAAATTACAGAGGAAGGAAGACTTCAAGCTCCCTTATTTTGTTGGTTCCTTAATATTTCTCAGTTTAATAACATCTTCCCTTGTAAAGATATTTTTAGAAAGTCTTCTTTTGTAAATAAGATATAAACTTCCAGTGTATTTAAAATGTAATCGTCAGTAAGTGTCTCCCACTCCTGTCTGAATAACCAGAGCCTTTGGAAAAGTCTGCAGGTTTATAATAGACATCTGAACTACTTCACACTTAATTCTGAATGGATTATTTTCTTTTCCTTCCTAATTCTATTCTTAGAAAGTAATAGCGGGTTGTGTTTTTTCCCCATCTTTCTTCTTTGCAGAGGTTCATCTGCCCAACTAGTAGTCTATGAAATTTCAAAGTTTATTTTGTAAATATGAGCCTGTGTTCTTCCAAATCAGGCCTCACCAGTTACAACCTGAAATTTCAAAAGGCCATTAATTTTACTATTACTGTGGCTTGGTAGGTTTATATCCCCACCGTTCCTGAGATATGGAATAGGAGAATAAATCTAGCACTTAAATATATCTCTCCTCATGCAAATTTTATTCAAGCATCAAAAAAAAAAAAAGGACAATGTACATCTTAGTTTTAGCACAGTGTTGCACCTTTGCATTTACCTGCTGTTTCAACTAGTTAACAAAGTCTAATATGGAGTTCTAGGAGATTCAATTTAATTATCTAAAAGCTATGCATCTCATCCAAACTATTTTTCTCTGTCTAGTCAGTGGAGAAACAGAAGTTACATTAAACAAGATTCCTATTACTTGCCTGTGTATGAGACAAGCCCCCATATAATAAAAAAATGCATTATTAATATGAAAACATATCTAACAAAATATGTTAGATATGCAGTTTCTAACATGGCATAAAATGTTTTATTCGGTCATCTGGATGTAAATGTTTAGTGTCATTTCAGATACCTTAAAGTATGCAAGACATTTACATATGACTGGCTGATGAACGGGTGTTACAGGAGGTTATAGTCCTCTAGTGGCAGCTGGAAATCAAGTAAGATATCCTATAGCATCTTAAATGGCACTACATGTGTTCAGTTGAGTGATTTGAGCCAAATTTATGATATGTAAGAGGATAGCAAGAAAGGTGGATATAAAATATTGAAATCGTTAATGATAGGAATGAAATTATGCTTCTTGTTATACAGACATGCATTTAAAAAGGACTTCTCATGACCATGCAATAATCCTTTTTCTAACTGTATCCTCTGTTTGCTTCATCAATTGCACTGCAATTATTTAACAACCTCCAAATCCTGCTGGGGTAATAAATAAGAGTGCATTAAAATGCAGACAAGAAGAAAATCACAAAAGACAGAGATTAAAAGATTCTTTATGTTGTCTAATCTATCTCTTTGATAATGAAGAATTGTGTTTTATTCTTTGCAAATATTCACGCATACACCTACAAGGACACATGTTCATGTATAGTCACAGGCATTTGGGTATTTTGTATTTAATGTTATGGTAGTACTTGATCAAATTTTGTTTTGAATGCCCAAAGCAGTGGGTTTTCAAGAGCTTTTCCTTCTTTGTCTTGGAAAATTATTTTTCTGAAAGACTTGTTATTTACCTTCATCTTCCTTTCAAAATTTTTAGCCTTTATTCCTGGAAAATTTACAAACATGATTTTTCATTAGTGTCTGCAAGTTTTTAATACCTATATGATTAAAAAAGTCTTTCCATGATCCAGTCTTCCTATAGTCATACATACCCTGTTGCAGTACAGTAATTCACTTACTGTAGCCTGATAAATATGACTTTCACTATTAAAACAGTAAAGGCTCTGCGAAGATCTGGCAGTGCAGAAAGTCATCTTCACTTTGGCCTGAGTTGGGTTTGGCTGCTTTAACTCCTGCACTGGGGCCCAGTGACTGATGTCTGCCCTGATTTTCCTTCATCTCTGGGGAGTGACAGGGGGTGACAGAGGGTGACACCCCTCTGGAGGCCCCTGACAAGCTGCAGGTGGCAGCCCAGGAGAAGAAAACTGACCCAAAACCAAGAAAGAAGAAATAACTTCTCAGGAATATCACACTCCCAAAATGAAGACCTTAGGATATAGGTCATCAACACCACCCCCTTCTAACTAAGGAAGTGTTGACTTTGGGACTCAGCATCATCCTGGAAGTGTAAGCATTAAATGAAAGAAAAGGGGTAGATGGGTAGCAGGTTTGAAGGATTTTCTGTTTAACAATTCTAACTATAATATTAGTTAGGCTTCTTTTTTTAATCAGACAGTTTGGACTGTTCAACTGTTAAAATAACTAATTAGTCTAACAATAAATTATTGATTCGAAATATATGGTGTCTTTCATTTTGTCTATAAAAGGATTCTGAACGTTATGCTACAAAATTTCACAGAATCATAAAATCATAGAATCATAGACTACCAGGTTGGAAGGGACCTCAGGGATCATCTGGTCCAAACTTTCTTGGCAAAAGCACAGTCTAGACAAGATGGCCCAGCACCATGTCCAGCTGAATATTAAAAGTGTCCAATGATGGGGAGATTGTTCCAAAGGCTGGTTGTTCTCATTGTGAAAAATTCTGCTCTTTTTTTCCAATTGGAATCTCCTCAGAAATAACGTGTAGCCATTACCCCTCGTCTTTTCCATGCAACTCCTTGTAAAAGGCATCCTTGTAAAAAGCTCCATCTTCTTTGGAACCACTATTTAAATACTGGAACATGGCGATAAGGTCTCCCCTAAGCCTTCTTTTCTCAAGGCTGAACAAACGCTCTTCTCTCAGCCTTTCCTCATATAGCAGGCTTCCTAGTCCTTTGATCATCTTGATGGCTCTTCTCTGGACCCTCTCCAGCCTGTCCACATCTTTTTGTATAGCGGGGACCAAAACTGAACACAGCATTCCAGGTGTGGCCTGACAAGCGCTGAGTAGAATGGGATAATGACTTCTTTATCTCTTCTGGTGATGCCCTTGTTGAAGTAACCCAGCATTGTGTTGGCTTTCTTTGTTGCTGTAGCATGCTGTTCACTCATGTTGAGCTTGTTGTCCAGCAAGACCCCCAGGTCCCTTTCCATGGAGCTGCTGCCCAGCTGGGTAGATTCTAGCCTGTGCTGCACTCCTGGATTATGTTTTCCCAGGTGCAAGAGCTTACATTTGTCCTTGATGAACTTCATAAGGTTCTTATTATCACACTCTTCCAGCCTATCCAGGTTTTCCTGCAGGGTGACTCTGCCTTCTGAAATGTCCACTTCCTCACTCAGTTTCGTATCATCAGCAAACTTCATCAGGCTACACTTGATCCCATAATCCAGATCACTTATGAATATGTTAAACAGCGTTGGGCCCAATATCGATCCCTGGGGGACCCCACTTGTGACAGTTGCCAGTTTGAAAAGGAGCTATTTACCACCACCCTCTGGGTGTGGCCTGTCAGCCAGTTCCTCACCCACTGCACAGATCACTTGTCTAGACGATAATGCATTAGTTTCTCTCAGAAGAGCCTTTGGGGAACCGTGTCGCAAGCCTTGGAGAAATCCAAGTAGACAATATCCCCCACTCAGCCCTCTTCAACTAAGCAGGTTACTTTGATGTAAAAAGCAATCATGTTTGTCAAGCACGATTTGCCCTTGGTGAATCCGTGCTGGGTTTTCCCAGTCATGTGCTTCAGTTGACTTGTGACAGCCCTCAGGAAGATTGGTTCCATAACTTTCCCAGGGACCGAAGTAAGACCAACGTGCCTGTACTTTCCTGGATCCTTCTTGCATACAAATTTGTATACTTGTTTGGTTTTTTTTTTCTTTTAATATTCCTTGAGCACTATTTTTTTTTTTTATCTGGCATAATTATCATCTGTGCATACACATAACTGCAAAATATCATTGCTGATTATATTTTTTCTTCCATGTCTGTCATATTTATTTGAATTGCTAGTTCTTCTTGGCAGAAATTACGATTTACATAGTGAGTAAGACATAGCCATAAACAGTATAAAAAATATTTTGTCTAGTATTAAAAGTGCAAATGTCATTTGATCTCTAAGGAATTAATTTGTAAAAAATAAGTTATCACTTATTTTGACTTGCAACTTCAAAACCACATGACGAAGGGATTATTTTGGGTGGAGGTGTTTATGTTTTCCCTGCTTATTTGATACTTTTAGCAGAAATAATTCAAATATTGTACAGTGTATAAAAAAGCTTTACAACAATAATGATTATAGAGATAATAAAAGCTTCAATATAATCATTGTACAATTCCTACTGAGATCTTAATAGCTCCTCCAAAGTTACTGGCATGACATGCCACGATGACTGAATTTGTACTTGCAACATATTTATTTTCCCCATCTGCCTGAGAAAAACTAAAAGCAAAATAAATTACGAAAGTTTTAAAAAATGGTTACTGCCATGACATTGCAACTTCTTCTTTAGGTTAAAATCCTTCCTTTATGTTAATAAATTTCAAAAACACAAGAAAACCCATAAGACAAAAGGTTTCATTTTTAGACACATAATACATTAATAGTGAAAGTGTTGTTTACTAGAAGTCTTCAAATTGAAAATTTCCATTCATTTTTATGCCAGTGGAGAAGAATGACAAGACTTGCTTTAGAGTGTTTTCTAAGTCTAAATTGCAAGACTTCTCAAATGCACGCAGTAAAGTAGCTATTCTTATAGGTAAATAAGCTGATCCACAAATCAAATCTTACTGTCTTGGGAATAAGGAGTTAATAATTCTAAAATACTATTTCACTTTTTTATCCCTAAAGTAATGTTTACAGGAAAATGAATTGAAAACAACTCCAAATTCCACTAGCAGCTACCTAAAAACGACTCCAAAGCAAATCATTTCTTGAAAGAAACTGTACCAAAATCTAATTGGAAATACATCTCTCTTTGTTTTGTCATTCAATATTTTTATCAGTGAAAAACTGGAAATACCCTGAAAAGCAGAACTGAGTATTTATCTTTTGCCTTTCATGACGGAGAGGGGAAAAGAGGAAAGGAACAGAAATCAGGACTAAAACAGGTGCATGTTGGGAAGAAGTAATTACGTTTTGCTTTGTCCTGAAATATCTAGAATATAAATCCACAAGAAGCTCTTGGCAAGAATATGATCTTTGATTTTTACGTATTAATTTGAAATTAATTGCATTTTCATCAAGGCTGGTAAGAAAGAACAAGAGGCCAAAGGAAGGCACTGAGATATAAAAAAAAAAACCCACAGGATCTCTGCTGGGTCATGCTAAGGTCCATCCGCCCAACCACTGCTCTGCAGCAGTAGTAACCAGGAGAAGGAGAGGAGGAGGAGGGCTGGCCTTTCCTGCTTTCTGCTTCCTCCCAGTGCTCCACCTTGGCTGCCTAGGATCTCCCCTTCCCACACTTCTCTTCTTGCACAACCTCTCCTCTCCTTCACCCCTTCCCTCTCTGCTAGGGCAAGGGAGAAGAGGTTTATCATTGCACTACACCACTTAAAATGTCACTGCTGCAATCCTTACTGCTCTACCACCTACACCACCACATTTAACAGTGCCCTGACACCACTGATACCTATACCTATACACCTATGCTACTGCTCAAAAAAACCCACACGGTAACTTTTCACCATCTCACACAGCAAGAGATTTTCCTTGAAAATGGAACACACCACCATGCCTACACTTTCTGCTGTTGGGACCTTGGAGACTCCTGTTCTGTGGATGAAGTCCAGCCTGGAGCTAGCTAAGACTTCAGGACAACTGGCATCTCATTAACTTGAGAAGTTCTTCCCACAATGACTCTGAGCTGGCCAACTTTTACAAGGATGTCCTCAAGACTTGCAAGCTATTGCAGTAGCCATGAGGGAAGATCTACTAGCGGAGTCTCTAGTGCACTTTACCCCACTTTCCTCTGTGGAGGCCTCACCCCTGTGCAGGATGGTCCTCAAAGGCACCACAGAGACTGGAGACTTGATCTCATCTACCTTGCTTATTGTACAGCATGGTACTCCCAAGGTGTTCACTGCCTTTCCTGGGTGGGAAGGCCGCCTTGCATCCCACAGTTACTTTCTATCTTGAGCACGTGGGCAGGTGCCCCCTGTTCATCCCTTAGCCCAGGCTCTGCAGCGCTCCGGTTGCTGTTTGTGACCTCCCAGCACACCACTCATGTAGGCAGTATGTCCTCTCTCTGGCCCAGAAATGCATTGCTCAGATATGCCACTACACACTTGCTCCTTATCCTCTGTGCTTCCTTGCCCTTGTGTATCATCACCGCAGGAGGATGCGGAGCCTACTGGGGCAGTTTGTGCTCTGACTCAGTTTCTGATGCTGCAAGATAACATGGGAGGGGTGACCACAGCCCTGTTCATGCCATGATTCAAAGGCACTCCCGGTTCAGAGGGGGATTTCTGCAATGAAAGGAAGACCTAGAGCACATTTGCAGTCAGTGGGCCGGGAACTAATACTCAGCCCTCCAACCCTCCTGCTGACATTCTTGCTGCACTTCTTCCCCCAGCCTTGTATCCTCCCTGGTGGTTCCCTGGGGTCAGGGTCTGGGAGCAGAGGGAGGTCTCTAGGTGGATCATCAGGGCATCAGGGCCTTGTAGTCTTGCCTGACCCTCTGGGTCAGCTAGGAGCAGGGCAGCTGGGGGGACACTGGCCTGAGACATTGGGCATCTCCCTCGGGGCAGGACAGGCCAAGGCCAGGCCAGGTAGTCAAACTGCAGATGGCATTAGGATCAGCCTTGGGGAGGGGAACCAGGGCTAGACACAGCCTGGGGATGCCTTTGGTGAGACTGATCAGGGCCAGTAAGTTCTAGTAGTGTATTGTGGACAATGACAGATATTCCTAGTCCTTTGGACATTTATTTTTTTCTTCTCACTGCCCCCACCCCCCACTTCACTCTCCCTGCAATTACTAGGTCTTTTCTATATTTTTTACTCTCTCTAAACCATTTTGGGGGAAAAGAGAGCAGCAGTTTTGTCATAAATAGACTAGTGCTCATTTGGTCCAAAACCCTTAATGAGGAAAAAAAAACTTTAAAAATGGTCATGACAAAAAGTCATTTAAGAGAGAGTTTAAGAACTAGAGATGCATATATAGCACTGGCCAGCATCCTCTGCCAGTATCCAGCCAATTAAAGCTCAAGACCTCAAAGGCACCCTGTACCAGAAGTTATAGATATGCATTTCATGACCGTAAATGAATTTGCATGGACTCTGGTAATCTCCATGTAGCCTATCTAAGCAATTAAACCCCTTTATTCAGAGGCAAGGTGTGTCACAGATGAATTTCAAGTGATATGAAGAACTTCCTTTTTTAACTTCTCTCACCCGTTTTTTGTTGTCTCCTAGGGTTTATATTGGAAAAGACAGAAAACAGTTATCTCTATCAAATCCCCACAGCACTCCTGATTTTTTTGATATTGTTATTTGTTGTTATTTCCTATCACTCATCCCTTTTCTAGAGCAAACAGTCCTAGGTTACTCAGCCATTCCTTATACTAAATCCATTATATGCCTTTTATCATACTTGTCAACTTTTCCAAAATTTTTGTATTTCCACTGTACCCTTCCTGAGGTGGAGAAAACCCTACTGTACAACATATTTAGAGGTGGGAAAACTATGTATTTCTACAGCAGAATGACAATGTTTTTTGTTTTCTTCTCTTACTGATTTATTGGTTTCTGCTACTACCTCAATATTTGCTTTGGTTTTTTGATTGCTGCTAAGCAGTGAGTTGACATCTTCATGAATTATCTACCATTTTTCAGGTTCTCATTTCTAAGTGATAAAGGTTAGCACAGAGTTCCTCATTGTGCATATGAAGTTAGTCTTTTCTTTTTTATTCATATCACTGTACCGTAGTAACTCTGTGCAGTCTATCACAAATAGCTAGCATTTCTGGATAAACTATTCAGAAGAAGGTTTTACATCTGGTATTAAAATTGAAAAATTGTCATTAACTTAATGGCATGAGGAGTTTACCAGGAGTTTTGAAACTAATAAACATTAAAATAAGTTAAGCATCCACACTGAATTTGTTCGCAGGCAGAGAGCTCTATCGGCACAGATCCGTCTGATTTGACAGGCAGGTAGGGACAGTTGAGATGCCCTGGGGTATCCCTCCTGGCTTCCAGTTACTAGTCCAGAAGGACACACATCTCTTTTCAACTATGTGTCATAACTATCAGGATAAGTAGGAGACTGAGGGACAGGGCAAATTACAATAGGCATTTTTTGGGCAGCTGAATCACATCTGAAATCTAATACGTTGTCTCGACAAGAAACGGGATTTTCTTACTGTCTTGTAATATATCAGTCAAAGTGAGAGTCAACTTTTTTTATGTGAATATATAAAGTCCAGAAGAGTAAATGGCCCAGCTTCTTTCCCAGAGTCTGAACACTTATCACCACACAGTTTTAAAGCTAAATCCTGTCCTATTATAATTGAATCTATTATAACCCTGCTCTATTATAATTATAGTTATAATTGACTTTCCTTCCTGATTGTCTGAATGTGCCTCAGTAGTCCAAATAAATCATTTTTCCACTTATCATTAAATCTATGCATTTTTATGACCTATGCAATGAATGAGCTGTGCCTCTCGCCTCTCGCATACCTTTATTCTCTCATCCTCCCCACTAGGTGTCAGAAGATTACCCATGGCCAAAGATCCCCTGGACTTCAAAATGTTTGTCTTTTGTAGGATTTAGTAGTACATTTAATAGCATTAATATGGCTGTTTTCAAGTGGTATTCTGCCTGCAGCTTTGAGTGCAGAGGACATGCTGGAGCAGGGCAGTGAGGGAAGGGATTGTGGATAGACCAATGGTGCAGCCTGGCAAACCCTCAAGAAACTCAGAAGAGAAAGTTTAAAGCTGAAAGATGAAACCAGTTAATCTGTCATGAAACTACAACTTGTCCCTAGCAAACATTGTGAAGAAGAGAGAGCCTGGCCTGAGATGGCATAGAATTTTGGGTTAAAAACAAGGATTGCAAGCAAAAATAATAAAAAAAATAGTAGACTGTCCTTTTGACTAGGGTGTGTGTACAGAAGTTACCTTTTTAATGATGTATGATAAAATTTCCTGCAACCCTTACAAAAAAAACAGTATTTCATAAATTAAAAAAAAATAATAAAAAATCAGATTAATTCCTAGCAATACAGTAAGCATATATTTTCATTTGGTTTTATAAATATACATAATATGCATGTGTTTAAAATCAATATACTATGACATGGGGTCTCTGATTCAGAGATGAACTTGTGTCCACTTGTGAATAAAACTGTCCTCATAGAGAAAAAATGGAGCACCAGGTAAGCTGAAGAGTCACATTCAGGTAATCAAAGTGAAACATAAAACAGAACATTAATTATTGTTACTTATTCTATTTTTTAAAAAACTTTGATACAAAAATATATGGAGATGCTACATAAAGGGCATAGCCAATTCTAAGCATGCAAAATTCAGATTTGCTGCAATAATAATTCTGCCTACCGTGAAACCATGTGACTGGTCTAATGATTTTTGCAAGTGAAGGGGGCTCTCTCTCATATGTTAAACTTCAGAAAGTAGCCAAAGAAAACACTACTTGACGTTATAACAGCTATAGCGTGCTTCTAGAATTGTATTTCCTGTTTTAATCACATAGGAAGTGAGAAGTTAGCACCTCACTCTTTGATGACATCCCACTTAACAAACACACACAAAATGAAACATTTTAAATGCTTTGTGAAGTGAAGGGAAAGTGTGTAATCATGATTCTTCGAAGAATATGAAGTGAATATGCATAGACAATGGAAATATACTGTTTTTACGTATTTTGGCCGTGTTTTCAGACCAGATATTCCTTTTGGGAGGAGGTGAGAGGGGGGTGCTGGAATATAATTTCCATAATTCATTAAATGCAATAGAAAATAGTGTTATACATGTGACGTTTTGTTAGCAAAGCCAAATGTTAATCAGATCAATAACATTTAGTGTTTAGTTTATAGAAAAAAAGTTGTTGTTTTTATCAAGTTTTGGTAATTCTTTCCAACAGAAAAGGCCCACCTAACCAATATACGATGTGGCAGGGGAGGAGTTTAGTTACAAATACTGGAGGAAAACCAATCATTTTACATACATATTTCAAGGCCAAAAAAATTTGTCAATTTTAAAAAATAAATATCAGGAAATATAGGGAAATAAATATGAGGAAAATGGACAGCTGAACTACTCAGGCAGCTCCCTTTAGGAGATGGACCTTGAGCTTTGCCTGGTTTCTTGTCTCTGGTTTCATAGCTACATGTTGAGAAATAAAAAGATCCAACTCGAGGAAATAATTCAATAGTTCCAACAGCCCCCAATCCACCAAAACTCAGTGAATATCCACACCATGTCTGCTTTCCATTGTTTTTAATGAGAAGTGTTAGGGGAATCATTAATAACCTTCAAACTCCAGAAAACAGGTAAGAGATTTTTGCTGGAGTTAAAAGTAATTCCACTGTTGTTTTTTCCTGTCTTCAGCTAATGCCAGAAATTGGTCTTTATATCAAGAAACTGCAAAGAGATGAACCAGAGTTTTGACATCTTTTATTGTCAAAACTGGCCTATACAACTGCCAGATGCTCTGCTTTTAAATACTAACATTAGAAAGTTCACTTTCTCTTCCCTCTGCCCTTGTTTTATTCCTGCAGGAAAATCAAAATGTTCTACTTTAGGAGCTACAATTGTCTTCAGTGTCTGTAAATAATTCACTCAGAGCAAACAGACAGTCCTGTGAGTGCTGCTGTTGCATCTGTCTGCTTCAGGTAACCCTGTGGGCTAATGTCATCTTCTACTTACTTTCCTTTTTCTTCTCTTCTTGCTTCTGATGTTGCTGTTGCATATGACAATTGTTTCTTCCCAGGGTAGGAACACATTCAGAACAATTTCCTCATGGAGTTATTCTCTGACACTAGATTTTTGCATATTGAAATTGTCTTGTTCTTCAGAAGCTTTAGATGTATCCCATATCCTGGTGCATTCATCAAAATAACCAACACACTACATACAAAACTGGTAGAAAACAGAACAATTTTTCTTCACTAAGCATAGTTTCATTTGAAACAAAATCTCTGATGAGCACATGTTGAACGGTGTTGATTTTCTAACTTGATTTCAAACATCTTAAAATGTAAATAAAGAATATTTCTTTGGTTTTACCTTTGACTTGTTTTGATTTAATTGCTTTGTAGCATTTTGTTTAATTCTAACTTTAATAAGTATTATGACTGTGTATTTTAAATACAGTCATCTTTTATCAAAAAATTTAATCACATTGATGACAAACATTTTGGCATTACTTAATTAAAACTTTTTTTAAAAAAAATCTTGGTTTTGGTTTTGATTTAGAGCTCGTCTAATTGCTTGATGCTGTTTTTTCTTTTCAGGATGGAAATGTTTCTGGTCCAATTTCAACTATATGTCAATGTAAGTGCATGACTGATGCAGAAGGGTGTCTTTACATACCTTAAACTTTCCTGGAACTGTGCGACAGTTCATGTGATCACAAGCAGGATTGTGAGGTTTTGGCATCATATTTTATGTGTTTGAATCTTGCTATATTTCTTTATATTCTTACCATACCATGGAGCCAAAGATTTAGTCGTCAATGAGAATAGATGTAAAAAAATATGTATGTTCATTTGACAGGAAAGGAAATAGAGTTGCTACTGTTCTCAAGATGTGACAGAGCTTTTTGGCATCAAAACAGCACACACTGTACCCTTTTGTAACTGTCAGAGGTCAGCACATTACTTGTATCACCATTGCCATATCTAACTAAGTCTTCCGGTACGGAAATAGTCACATATGCGTGAAGAAAATAAGAGAAGGAAGAAGAGGAAGGGGCAGAGAGAAGAAAGCAAATCACCAAAATCAGAGTGCCATAGACTACTAAGTAACATAGTTTTCCATTTCCCATATCTTTGTAGCGTGACTGTTGGCAGACAGTTGGTTGCCAGCTATTTACTAAATTTGTTCAAGGAATATTAAGCACAAAAGAACAACACGAATCAGTGATCGCTTTCTGTAGAATCCTACTGACAATTCTTACTGTCACAGGTGAAACATAATCCACTGCAGCACTGGGAAGAGAAGTGTAGCGTAATACATTGAACGGCAGAATGCTTGACATGAACCAACTATAAAGCAGGCAAAGCTGTTTCTCTCTCAGAAACTCTTTTTCCTGTTTAAACTTTCCCTGGCACGTGGTATAACAGTGTGACATATATCAAATATATTTTAGGAAAGTATTAGACATTTCTGATTTGAGCAACTGACCAAAAAGGAACTAAACATGTGTACCTTTTTCTAAGTTATCTTATTAGATCTACTTTTCCTTGCTGTAGGATTATAAACATTTTTATAGCTGTCTTCTATTTTCTTCCATATTTTAAACTTACTAGTTCACCAGACAAAACTTGCTAGTATGGAATTATTTTAATTCTTAAGGGAAAAATCTTCTATTGTTGTTGAAAATATTACTTATTGAAATAAAGGAATAAAACATTTTAAATTACCAAAAGCCATTACCATATCTAATCAAAGTTGTGGTTTGAAGACATGTATTTTCATCCTGTAGTGCTTGAGCCTTCTCTATGGTCTACAGTGTCAAGAATATACATCATCATCTGTCTTGCTATGGGGATATGGTATTCCTGAAATTCATTTTAGGGATGCTTCCACATAGCAAAATGTCCAGGCCACAGCAGATTATTTCTAAAAATCAACTTGTAATTTCAGCTTTAGAAGCTTTCCTAATTCGTGCATTTCCTACATTTAACTTAATACCTATTTTCCATCATCAAATATTTCCTAGAGAAAAAATTCAGGCATGACTTAGTTATTAGGTAAGAATTTTACTATTATAATCTAAATTCATAACATTAAGGAAATCTTTGCAGAGTGCAATGGAATAAGTATAGATTTGGACAGCACTTAGCTTCCATTTCTAGGAGAGGGGAATCTATTTACATACATGAAATTCAGAGTTATGGCTAAGCAGTGCTAGTATGATAATATGTCTTTGTAATAGTAAGTTGCTGAAAACTAAGTAGTAGAGAATTATTTTTAAAGCTTTGAAATGCTTTCTAAAAGTACACCCCCTTGATGTGATACTGCCATTGGTGTTCACATAAAAAAAATGTCATTCTAAAGAGTCCTCCTGCTTTGTTTAAAGCCCAAATCCATTGCCAAACAAAGGCTTTGCTGTTAGAAGTGTTGATTGTGCCACAATAGATTTTGGATTACGAAGGTAAATTGAATACCAATGTCTGTGAAGCCTTATTTTAAAGGTAATAGGAAACATCTTCATATTTTTTGTCCTGAGAAATGACATTACTGAAAACTAACATTTTGGAAAGTGTAGTTACAAACAGACATCAAAGCAGAAGAAAAGTTATTGGTGACAAAATAAAAATCCTTTCAAAAATTACTAATTTAATCTTCAGGACTCAGAGGTGTTGAAAGGAAAGGGAATAAGGCCCAGCTGATTTCAGTCTCAGACTCAATAACGAAGTTTTTGTGTTTCACCTTCTGCAGTGTAGAAACAAGACCCTGTGTCACTGAAATGAATTAGTTTTTAATGTATATATTATCGATTATGATGATTATTATTTGTGTTTGTGCACGGGAGCTTAATTCTTTTCTTATTGCCGTATAAACACTCAGCATAAATATGGTGGCTAATAGAACTGATAGAAGCAGATAAAGGAGTACAAAGAAACAATGACTTGTGACAGATGCCAGTGTCAGCACATCAGCAGCCAAATTGTTTCTAACTTCTTAGTTTTTGGGTGGCCTACTTAAATTCACTAAAGAGTTTTAAAGAAATATTTTAGGGGGAAGAAACTGATATTACGTTACTAATTTTAATTGGAAGCTTTTAGCCTCTCAAGCACGTAAGGCAATGTGGGAGAAAGGAGAGAACAACTTGTATAAAAACAAGTGGAGTATATCAGATTTATTAGCTAACCTATTCACACTAAATGAAAGATGTTGGGTAGAATGTGAATAGACTATGTATTTGAAAGAAAGTGGAACTGTTTGATATGATGGAAAGGAGGGAAGTTACTGAACAAAATTGGTTCTCTTTTACCTCAAACCAGGATACAACATAAATGTAATTATAGTCTCCAGAACTAACTGAATATATCCTTAAATATAATTTTGTTCTGTAAAACTATATATAGTATAAGGATAAGGAACTGGATGGATGGTTGCACTCAAAGAGGTGCGGTCAATGGCTCCATGTCCAAGTAGAGACAAGTGATAAATGGTGTTCCTCAGGGGTCAGTACTGTGACCAGTACTATTTAACATCTTTGTTGGTGACATGGATGGTGGGATTGAGTGCACCCTCAGCAAGTTTGCTGAGGACACCAAACTGTGTGCTGTGGTCAACACGCTGGAGAGAAAGGAATGCAATCCAGAGGGACCTGGACAGGCTTGAGAGGTGGGACCGTGCCAACCTCATGAATTTCAACAAGACAAGGTTAAGTGCAAGGTCCTGTACATGGGTCAGGGCAATCCCATGTGCAAACACAGGATGGGTGGAGAATGGATTGAGAGAAGCCCTGAGGAGAAGGGCTTGGGGGTGTTGGCAGATGAGAAGCTCAACATGAGCCAGCAATGTGCACTTACAACACAGAAAGCCAACCATATCCTGGGCTGCATCAAAAGAAACGTGGCCAAGGAAGGTAATTCTGCCCCACTACTCCACTCTCATGAGACCCCACCTGAAGTACTGCATCCACCTCTGGAGCCTCCAACATAAGAAAGACATGGACCTGTTGGAGCAGGTCCAGAGGAGGGCCATGAAAATGATCAGAGAGCTGGAGCACCTCTCCTGTGAAGACAGGCTGAGAGAGTTTGGGTTGTTCATCCTGGAGAAGACAAAGCTCTGGGGAGACCTTATAGCAGCTTTCCAGTATCTGAAGGGGAGCTACAAGAAAACTGGAGAGGGACTTTTTACAAAGGCATGTAGTGATAGGGGTAATGGCTTTAAAATTGAAATGGGTAGATATTTTGATTAGATAATAGGAAGATATTTTTCATTCTGAGGGTAAGGAGTCACTGGAAAGGGTTGCCTGGGGAAGTTGTGGAGGCATCATCCCTGGAAGTGTTCAAGGCCAGGTTGGATGGGGCTTTGAGCAGCTTGGTCTAATGGAAGGTGTCCTTGCCTATGACAGAGGATTTGGAACTGGATGATCTTTAAGGTCCCTTCCAACCTAAACCATTCTACGATTCTATGATTCTGTGAATTAAATACTAGACATAAAAACCTGTTTTAAGCACCCTGAAAGATGTGACTAAAACATTAGAAGGGCTCCAAAATTTGAAAACTCTTTACATCCACAAAACACCATGCTAAATTTAGCCACTTTTTTTGCCTTTTTTATACCTATTTGAAGGTTGTTGCACAATCCTGTTACTTAGGTTATTAGAACCTTCTCTAACTCTCAGCATAAAGGTTTGTAATGTTTGTTAACATCCATTTATTTTTGTAATAACATTTTTTTTTTTCTGTTCAAAGACCTCTTCGCTCTCCTTTTACTCATAAAAAGATTATTTCATACTAGCAAGTTTGACTACTTTATTGCGTAGTGGCTATTCACCAAAGCAGAGCATTGTTTAGCTGCAAGCTGAATACTGCCACTATACAACATTGAATCAGCAGAATCTATTAAGTAGATGATTTTGTTAGTGCAAAAAAGGATTAGACTTTTTTGAACTATAAACAGTTTTCTAGAAACAAGATACAAATTTTACAGCAAAAAACTTATTAAGTAGAAGCTTTAATAAAAGTATTATTCTATAACTGAGTGCATATGCAATAAAAATACAAATTTTGCAATGAACAATGTGATCATCATCAGGGTAGAATAGAAGCCTGTCTTTAAAAAGCAATTTGAGGAAAGAATAGCAACAAATTATGAAAAGTGAGTTTTCATAATGTTGCGCACTTTTTCATACACTGGTTAGGGTGACTAATCTTTGTAAGGTATATATACACAGTAACAGGCTTTTTACTGTAGTAAAATGAAATTGAGTATAAATGACATCGCTGTATTGCATCTGTGAGTTGAAAAAAACAAACCATGCTAAACCAAACCAAAATAATCTTTTCTCTCCAAGATGTCATCAGAAACGAATCAGAAAGTGACTTTTTAAATGTAATGCGTGCATTAATGAAACGTTCAGGGTTACATTCAGACCAGCTGAATTCCAATTAAATTGCAGCATAAGTAGGTGGTTAACTTTCAAGGAATGATTCAGAATGGTTATTCTCAAGAAACATTTAATTATTTAGCATTTCCATTTTGACCTCAATTTATCAGTTTTTAAACATGTGTTCTTGTGAATTCGTAGAAATCTGAGATACTCGGTGCTACCAGATTCTGTTACAATTCAGAGAGTGATATCAAGTTCTGGAAAAGGCCCACTTATTTACTAGGCTCATATTATGCCTAATTTGTGATCCCTGATCTCTACAATGGATATAGTTTGATGATGACCCTCTTCATAGAAGCCTACAAGCTGACGCCCCGTACCCTGGGCAGCCCTTGTCATACGGAGGTTTGAACCCACTGCTCCTCTCTCAGGGATGTGTAAAACTGCCTTGACAGAAGTAATACTAAGAAAGTACACAGCACAGCTTTTCAAGTTGACTTATTGCTGAGCCCAAATCCATAACATTTATGAGACCCAGAGGAGATGAAGAAAGCCTAATTCTGTAATTTGATGTCCTTCAATGGAAGAGTAAAAGCATATCTAGGTTCTAGATCCTGCTCCCACAGTAGGACCTCTTATAAGAGAGACAATGTATTATTTTTATAACAGACTAGGTAAAATTCATAGGAATATTTGTTGGCAAGGACAGATTTCAGGCCTCATGTAGAGGAGTGGGTTTATCACAAAACCATGTCTTCTACAGAAACTTATCATAAGAAATTTTACCTCACTCTTTGGAGACTTAAGAATAGACACAGTTTCTATGCCTTAACTGTCACCTCATAAGTTTTAAAGCTATGTTACCTCAGTCATTTCTGAACTTTCAATATGTACTTATAAGCATCTAGAGATTACTGCATTATGCACTTTTCCATCTCCATATTCTCTGAATTTATTATGACCAGTGGAGATAAAGAGCTATATGCTAGCTAATTTTCTAGTCCTGGGAAAACAAAAGTGCATCAGAAATGTTCTTAGAGTTACCTCGCGTTCTTTTAATTTTTTGTATTTTCCCCTGTTTCCATCTAATTTCTGAGTCTTGTCAGAGACTCAGAGTGCATTCCTAGAGCCACATTTCTGAACTTTATTTTAGCCTTTAAAAATACTCTTGAAATATTAATAATACATGATATCTATCTGCCTATTACTATATAGTAAATCAGAATTATAAAAGTTCTTTCTCAGAGGTGTTACACCCCCATTAATCCAGTGATTTTTAGGTTTGGAATGCATGGGCATTGTGAAAACAAAGAACATGTATCACAGATCTGAAGAATTTTAATTAAAACTAGAAGAAGCAGGATAATTAAAGTACACTACTAACATCAATATCACATTGAAATGGCCATTTAGAAACCTTTACAACCAATTGTCTGCTAGAGAAACAGCTTGTTAAGCCTGTGTGAGTTCAGATACTTTCCCTGGAAAAATTACATCTTCAGCTGGCACATCAGAAGCTGGCAACAATATCTGCTAATATAATTAAAAATTTAATAGAAAATTGCACAGAAGTGAATTATCTGTAAAGAAATGTAGTTTAAAAGATTTAGGTAAACTGAAAGTATTTTAAATTAATTATATTACATTGTTTCTGAGAACCCGTATAAAGCATATTTGAAAATTCTTAATCAGATACGTAACTTCAGAGACTCTAGTGGTAGTGATCTCATTCTCTTTAAAGCAGAGTAGACTTAATCAGTATTCAAAATATGGTTTTAATGAAATAATTATAACAACTTTTATCTAAAAAAAAGAGTTTAAAAAGCAGAGCAATTTACCTTAGTTGATCAGATGTTACCAGAATATATATATATACAATCATATAATCATAGAATGCTTATATATATATATATACATGACCATAGAATCATAGAATGGTTTAGACTGGAAGGGACCTTAAAGATCATTGAGTTCCAAACCCCCAGCCATGGGCAGGGACACCTCCCACTAGACCAGGTTGCTCAAAGCCCCATCCAGCCTGGCCTTGAACATTTCCAGGGATGGAGCCTCCACAACTTCCCTGAGCAACTCTTTCCAGAGCCTCACCACCCTCATAGTGAAAAATTTCACATGTATATGAAATACGGAAACAAAGGTGAACCTGCTGTGTTTGTGTTTGCATTTTTAAATATCATCATTAATTTAGAAGCAATAAAAAATACCATAATAAGTAATATCAAAACCTGAAATTAATTCATAATGAAAGATCTTTGGTAAATATTATATACATTTAAAAAAAAAGTATGTGATGCAATACAAAATATAAGTAAAGAAGGTTTGCTTAAGTAGCTAAAAAAATCTGAATAAAGCATTTAGGTGAAATTTTCACTATGGTTATGGAGTATCAGTCTGTGTAAGGTTAACATGTTTTGAAAGTTATTGGAAGTTGTTGAATGCAGAGAGAAATTTGGAGGGTTCAAAACTATATCATTAAGACTATGATGCATAATGTCAAAAAAAACTGGTGTTATGCAGGAGGAATCGATGATATGGAATCTATTATTTTTTACCAAGATGTCTTTGGTTCACTGGTTAACAGAAATGGTGAGAACAGAAATAATAAATTACAAAGGACAGAACTAATTTAGGATTTCTATAAAGAGTGATGCAACATAGAAAATCATAATTGTGCTGTCTCATGATCCTAGCCACACAATGGTTTGTCCACAGAGGAAACAGCTGACAAAGAAATAAGAAAAAAAAATCTTCAGAGAAGAGAAATAAGGTGAGCATGAAGATTAAATATTAAGGTTCACAGATTGTCATAGATCCACTTTGGACACTGTCCAATAGTCTGAAGAACTTTTACTCTAAGTACTTCAGAGATTACACTAAACAAAATGTAGTCTTACTTATTCTCTATTTTGGCAATATTCAGTTATGACTGATATGAAGCCAAAAGTGAAAAGTATTGGTAAAGTACAAACTTCTAAATAATAGTACTATGTACTATAACATATTGTAAAAACAATAATAATTGAAATTACAGGTGGTGGAAATATAAATGAAGTAAGAGATCATTGTAGAAATGGATATTAAAATAGATTTTTATCTCCTTGAGAGGAGTAAGAAGACTTTTTTTAGAAATCTATTCTCTGGAAAAAATGTTTCATCATTGTGAAATAACACACTTAAAAATATCTACAGGGAGAAAACCATCTATAAAAATAACTTATGAAGAGCTTATGCCTGCAGTTTGTAAGGAATATCACCAATTGGGCTACCACGAATTGTCAAGAAGCAGGCAGAAATTTCTTTAAGCCCTGCAATGAACTGATTTTTGCAAGTTTCCTGATCAGGGATCTTTTAATTTCCCTTATTCTTTGTCCCGATGCATACACTAGAACGCCCTCCCTGACAATGCTATTTACTGTCTAATTGAAGCAAATGCTACTTACGGATTCATGTCATTGTTTATGCCATTTCAAATAAAGGAATTTCTAGACCTATTGATTTTTGCCCATCATCAATGATAGTGATCCAAGTAGAATTAATCTATCACTATTAAAATCAAACTAGTGGTCTGTGATGGCTGGAATGATATGGAGCTTTTAAAAATATTCCAAAAGAAATTTAGGGTAACAGACTATTGTTTGATTTTCCTGGAAGAGAAGGCAAAAAATAATTAATGGCAACAAATGGTGTCTCCTTCAAGCAATCACAGATTACAATGTGATCATAAACTTGTAAAATCATAGAATCATTTAAGTTGGAAAAGACTTTTAAGATTATCAAGTCCAACTGTAAACCTAACACTGCCTTGTCCACCACTAAACCATGTCCCTCATCATTATATCTACTCATCTTTTAAATACTTTCCGGGATGGTGACTCAACCACTTCCCTGGGCAGCCTGTTCCAATGCTTGATAACATTTTGGTGAAGAAATTTTTCCTAATATTCAATCTAAACCTCCCGTGGCACAATTTGAGGACATGTCCTCTTGTCCTATCTCTTGTTACTTGGGAAAAGAGACAGACACCCACCTTGCTACAACCTCCAACTGAGATGAAACATCACCCTTGTTATTGTTCGATTCCGCTTGCAGAGACTCTTATTTATTATGACAATAGACAACAACAGTAGACTTACACTACATAGAGTTAAGATGTGTTTTGTTAATGAATTATTTATTATAGATCATAGAATCATAGAACCATAGAATGGTTAGAGTTGGAAGGGACCTTGAAGATCATCGAGTTCCAACCCCCCTGCCATGGCCAGAGAGACCTCCCACTAGAGCTGGTTGCTCAAAGCCCCATCCAACCTGGCCTTGAACAATTCCAGGGATGGGGCCTCCACAGCTTCACTGGGCAACCTATTCTAGTGCCTCACAACCCTGACAGTAAAGAGTTCCTTCCTAATAGCCAATCTAAATATGACTTCTTTCAGTTTAAAACTGTTGCCCCTCGTCCTATAACTGTAATTGTAGTTGTATAAACTGTAATAAGATTTTTTTTCAATATAAGGGAAAATTTATGTCTATTGGATAGCAGTTATAGAATAAGATTGATTTAGTGTTCAACATATTTTATATGAGTTCTAATGTCATAGACTGAATTACATTAGGAATGTCTGGTCCTTTATTTGAACCATATCACCTCATAGGAGCCTCAGCAGCTGTGTAAATGGAATTACATGACGCAATCTGGGAATTATGTCAGAGTAATTACCTTGAACACTGGTAGCAAGCATCCCAAAATACAGATTAAGGTTGTCATTTTCCACTTTGTTTCCAAAACTATTTACCAGTATCATCAGTCGTAGGTAATTAAATCTGCTAATCTGTGAAAGATACTTTGAAAGCAATGTAAATTAAAAAAAAAGCTTGTTTTAATATGTAAATTGTTTGCTTTTAGTTTCACATCTAGCTTCCATTTAATGAAACCCTCCTACTTGGGGAGCATGTCAGATGCAGGATACTTTCTAGTGAAACAGAATATCTGTGTCATTATGGAAAGGAGCTTGAATAATCGCATATCTACCAGTGGTCTAGTTAGTCTTTATTCACACAACTCTCAGCTTCTCATTACTATTTTTTTAAACTGAAGAAAAATGAGCTGTCAATCAGTCATGAAGAAGATTCATAAAACACCAAAGAAAGAGAGGGGATTCTGATATGAAATATTTTACTAGCAATATCAAGTCTTTAAAAACATACTGTTCTCTTTGTTGCCCAGATGCAAGGGTGTTATGTAAAACCTTAATGTTCTGATGTGCAGCCTTTTCATTATGAAATATAAGGCACCAGATTAAAGTATATTGTCATGAATGAATTCTTGCCTCTTGAAGGTTACAGATAATTCATAACAAGCAACGGAATAATATAGCATTATTCCCCAGTTATTTCAGTAACAGCAAAGTATCCTTGTGGGACATTCATCATGATTCTTGGAAACTCTTTCATATGTGGACAGTTCTCATATGATACACATGAGAGGAAGCCAAATCCCAAGTTCCACCTGCTCCAAAACACAGTCAGAAGAGGAGATTTAACATAAATAGTAGTAGAACTTTAGCTTCAAAAATGCTGACATCAAAAGTACTAAGTGCATTTGCCAACAATAGTTTTCAATAGAAAATGAAAATATTTCCTGTTCTAATTTACAAGCTCACTAAAAAAGTGCTTCAATATCAAAAGCGGGTAATGAAAAATCTAAGTATGTATAACAAATATTCACTGAATATTCACTGCCCTCTACACCAAGAAATGGAAAGAGTGTGAAGAGCTGTCTCTGAGGAATACCCATGAGCAGGTTGAAATCTT
Organism: Vanellus vanellus; assembly: GCF_965231255.1. Taxonomy (NCBI): domain Eukaryota; kingdom Metazoa; phylum Chordata; class Aves; order Charadriiformes; family Charadriidae; genus Vanellus; species Vanellus vanellus. The sequence continues at coordinate 98,288,603 of NC_138907.1, forward strand.
ATGGGTGAGAATTAGAGACTGAGGAAACAAAGGGAACCTTGTGGTTGGTGTCTACTACAGGGTGCCTGATCAAGGGGAGCCTATTGATGAAGCCTTCTTACTCCACTTACAGAAGGCATTGCACTTGCGGGTTCTCGTCCTGCTGGGTGACTTCAACCACCCTGACATCTGCTGGAAAAGTAGCACAGCGAGCTGTAGGCAACCCAGGAGACCCCTGGAGGGCATTGAGGATAACTTCTTAAGCCAGGTAACAGACAGGCCCACCAGAGGGGACACGATAATGGACCTGATATTCACCAATGCAAGTGAGCTAATCAGTGACATCAAGATTGGAGGCAGCCTGGGCTGCAGTGATCATGCACTGGTGAAGTTCGCAGTCCTGGGGGATATGGGTCAGGACCCTGAATTTTAGAAGAGCAAAATTCCAGCTCTTCAAGGAGTTACTCTATAGGACCCCCAGGGAAACTGACCTCAGGGACAAGGGAGCAGAACACAGCTGGCAGATCTTTAAGGAGACTTTCCATGGAGTGAAACAGCTCTTGAGCCCCAGGTGTAAGAAATCAGGAAAACAAGGCAAGAGACCAGCATGGCTGAGTCAAGACCTGCTGGTCAAACTAAAGGGCAAGAAGGAAGTGCACAGGCAGTGGAAGCAGGAACAAGTATCCTGGGAAGAGTATAGTGACACTGTCTGATTATGTAGGGATGGGGTCAGGAAGGCCAAGGTGGGGCTGCAGCTGAACTTGGCAAGGGACACAAAGAATAATAAGGTCTTCTACAGGTATGTCAACCAGAAAAGGAAGGTCAAAGAAAGTGAATCCCCCATGATGAGCAAGACTGGGAAACTGGTAACAATGGACAAGGATAAGGATGAGGTACTCAAGAACATTTTTGCCTCAGTCTTCACTGCTAGCCTCTCTTCCCACACATCTTGAGTGGATGGGCCACAAGACAGGGACTGGGGGGAAAAAGTCCCTCCCACTGTAAGAGAAAGAAGATCAGGTTCATCACTACCAGATTAACTTGAACATACAGTTTATGGACATGATGAGATGCGTCCCAGAATCCTGATGGAATTGGCTTATGTAGTTGCCAAGCCACTCTCCATGATATTGAAAAGTCATGGTGGTCAGGTGAAGTCTCCAGTGGAAAAAAAAAAAAAGAAACATTGCACCTGATTTTAACAAGTGTAGAAAGGAGGACGCTGGGAACTACTGACCTGTCAGCCTCTCCTCTGTGGCTGGGAAGATCATGGAACAGATCTTCCTAGAAGCTATGCTAAGGCACACGGAGGACAGGGAGGTAATTTACAGAATCACAGAATCACAGAATGATAGGGGTTGGAAGGGACCTCTGGACATCATCTAGTCCAACCCCCCTGCCTACAGCAGGTTGCACAGGAGAGCATCCAGGCGGGTTTTGAATGTTTCCAGAGTGGGAGACTCCACAATCTCTCTGGGCAGCCTGTTCCAGTGCTCTGCCACCCTCAAAGTAAAGAAGTTCCTCCTCGTGTTTAGATGGGACCTCCTAAGTTCAAGTTTGTGCCTGTTACCTCTTGTCCTATCACTGGACACCACTGTAAAAAACTGGTGCCATCCTCCTGGCACCCTTGCTTTAAGTATTTATAAGCATTGATAAGATCCCCCCTCTGTCTTCTCTTCTCCGGACTAAAAAGACCCAAGTCCCTCAGCCTTTCCTCATAAGAAAGATGTTCCAGTCCCCTAATTATCTTCTTAGCCCTTTGCTGGACCCTCTCCAGCAGTTTCCTGTCCTTCTTGAATCGGGAAGTGCAGAACTGGACACAGTACTCCAGATGCGGCCTCACCAGGGCAGAGCAGATGAGGAGAATAAGGATTTGAGACAGCCAGTATGGCTTCACCGGGGCATGTCTTGCTTGACCAACCTAGTGGACTTCTATGATGAAGTAACTACATCAGTGGACAAGACAAGAGCTACAAATGTCATCTATCTGGACTTCTTTTAGGCCTTTGACACTGTTCCCCACAACATCTTGCTCTCTAAAATGGAGGGGCATGGATTTAATGTGTGGATGAGGAATGGTCACATCCAGAAGGTAGTGGTCACATCCAGAAGGTAGTGGTCAACAGCTCAATGTCCAGATGGAGATCAATGACGAGTGGTGTCCCTCAGAGTCCCATATTGGGACTGGTACTGTCTAATGTTTTCATCAGTGACACAGACAGTGGGATCGAGTGCACCCTCAGCAAGTTTGAAGATAACACCTAGCTGAGTGGTGCAGTTGACACACCTGAGGGACTGGATGCCATCAAAAGGGACCTGGACAGGCACAAGAAATGGGCCAATGTGAACCTCATGAGGTCAACCCCCAGTATCAAACCAGGCTGGCGGATGAAGGGATTTAGGGCAGCCCTGCCAAGAAGGACTTGGGAGTCCTGGTGGATGAAAAGCTGAACATGAGCTGACAATGTGCACTCACAGCCCAGAGGGCCAATTGTATCTGGGCTGCATCAAAAGTAGCGTGGCCAGCAGGTCGACGGAGGTGATTCTGCCCCTCTATTCTGTTCTCGTGAGACCCTGCCAGGAGTACTGCCTGCAGCTCTGGAGTCCTCAACACAGGAAAGACTTGGACCTGTTGGAGGGAGTCCAGAGGAAGGCCACAAAAATGATCAGAGGGCTGGAGCACCTCTCCAATGCAGACAGGCTAAAAGACAGTTTGGGTTAGTCATCCTGGAGAAGAGAAGGCTCTGGGGAGTCCTTGTTGTGGCCTTTCAACACTTAGAGGGGACTTATAATGATGCCGTGAAAATATCTAAGAATGCAGTTATATTTTTAAGAATAACCTTAAATTTTCTAGATTTTCCTGAATCACTTCTTGGAAATATGGTGTTTAACCTCAAAGCAGCTTATAAAGAAAAAAAAAAAAAATCAAATGGTGAAAAAGCTCTTGATACAACAAAGAAAGAAATGACACAGTTTCGGTCAGGTGATGGCTGGCATTGTCAGTGTTTAAAATTCACACTTGAATGGTGATAATCTGAGGTCTGATACGTATGCTAAGGGTCAGTGTTACACTTTGACTTCTGGATCGTATGCCAGTTTCTATTTGTTAATAATGGCGCAACAGCAATTTTACCTATTAGCTTTAAATTCCCATTTTAATTATTACCACAAATACTACCATACATCAAGATCAGGAATTCTGAACATCACTGAAAATGTTAAAATATTTCACCAAAAAATAGGAAAAAATATAGCTTTCCTCCTGTTTAAATACTAAGGTTTTGCAAACAGTGCAAATAGAATAATTACCTATGAAAGTTTAAAAATATTTTTTGTCTGGGTAGAAAATAACAAAGTTATGTGAAGAGGTAGAATCATATATATATAGCAACATAAAAAAAAAAAAAAAAAAAAAGAGGTTTTGAGCCAGAATTTGTACATTATAGGAAAAGTAAAAGCAAAAATCTCAAACAGGTACATTTGAAAGATAAACCATGAAATACATTGTGCTGTAACTATAATTTCCATGTAAATTCATATTGACAGTATAATCTTCACTTACACCTCTAAAGAGCATAGATTTATAACCATCCAGTAGGGTAATTCCACATCAGGAAATAGTGGAGAACTAACATATCAAGATCTCAGAATAAGACAAATCACTTCAGAGAGAACCTGTTCCCTAGAAATACTCAGTAGTGACTTTTGTTTTGCCAGATTAGCCATATATTTTTTCAAGACTGAGAAGCAAATGCCAACTTTTTTTAATTGCATGGACTTTTTTCTTTGTACACCAGGTATCTAAATGTGCAATATTGTGCACTTTAGCTGCTATTATACCAAAAACATTTTACATATGCTACTTCAGAAGTGAGTCTTTGGTCCCTTTAATCCTCTTCTAAATTGTTGTATAATCATTATGAGCATATTGAAGTGACTACTGCATAGTTACAATGACAATCAGCATCAAGTGATAAATACTGATTAGGGAACGACCTCACAGTCACTCAAGCTCTGGCATTCTTCACTGCTAATTATAGTTTTATATTTATTTTCGTTTACTTTTCTCTATATTACCTCAGGAATAAATTAATTTCATTGCTGGAAGAAATATTTGCTCTATGTAGGTGATTAATGATTTGATATTTTCCAGTATTAATGAAACTGTGCATTCCAGTTAAGCTACCGCTAAAACTGAAAAGTCTACTGGTGTTTATAATTGCTGGATCAGTGCTGCATGGCATGAAGGTATCTGGGGATATAAAACTTTGTGCAAAAATCACACGAACATTAACTGACCAAATGCTCTTTCCCTTCTCAGAGCCTGCAGCGTGGTGAGCTGCAGTATGCTACAGCACTGAGGACCAAATTGGCATTGCCAGCAGATCATAGACAGTGTTAAAGGAACATTTTAACAGGAGAAAATGATAACGAGTACTATTGACTTCAGCAACAGGCTTGAATGGTATCAAAAGGAAATCCTGTGTGATTGTAAACTATTGTAAAATGAGAAGGTGTTCTGACAGAGGTGGACAGTAATAAGGCACAGACTCAATAGTTTGTTTTTTTTTTTGTAGAAGTATCTTTTAATTTTATTCTGCTTTCCTTATGTTTTGTCAATTGGAATTTTACTGACCCTGCCACTGAGAAGTGATCATATTTAATATAGCATCAACTGATGTTAAGCCTTTAAAGACGGAGCAATGAAGACACAAGAAAAAGAGGATAAGCTACAATGTTTTATCGTTTGATCTTATAGCTGCTCCCATTCCCACACATAGTGATCTTTTACTAAGATGAATCCTGATCTTGAAACACCTTTCTTACAAACCAAATTTTCACATTTCTGTGAAAATTCAGTAAACAGGTAGGCTTTCTATGGGCAGTTTGCTAGTATTTCCAAATAGCCTGCAAAACTTTGATCATAAGGAAATTAAGTTTTTCATGTCTATAATATTTGAGTTTCCCTTTCATTCCAAGACAAGAAGTACATTCTCACTTATTGAAGTTTCCTCTTTTTATGTCATGGGTTCAGCTCAGATGGAGTTTATTTTCTTGCTAGCAGCTGGTGTAGTGCAATGTTTTGGATTTGGGATGAGAAACACTGTTGATAGTGTGTTGGTGTTTTTAGTTGTTGCTAGGCAGTCCAGTCCTTTTCTGCTCCTCACGCGGTCCTGCCAGTGAATAGGCTGGGAAGGCACAAAAAGTTGGGAGGAGACACAGCCGGGACAGCTGACCACAACGGACCAAAGGGATATTCCATGCCGTGTGACGTCATGCTCAGTATATGAAGCTGGGGGAAGAAGAAGGAAGGGCGAGGGGGGGGGGTGGTTACGACATTTGTCTTCCCAAGTAACCACTACATGTGATGGAGCCCAGCTTTCTTGGAGATGGCTGAACACTTGCCTACCAATGGGAAGCAGTGAATGAATTCCTTGTTTTGCTTTGCTTGTGTGTGCAGCTTTTGCTATACTTATTAAACTGTCCTTATCTCAACCCACAAGATTTTCCCTCACTTTTACTCTTCTGATTCTCTCCCACATTGCAACTCAGGGGAGTGAGCGAGCAGCTGCATGGTTCTAGCTGCCAGCTGAGGTTAAACCACAACACAATTCCATGTAATTTTAAGATAAGAAATAAATAAAACAATCATTCTTGTTTTTCTGGGAAGAGACATAGTGTTTTTAAAATATGAATCTACTAAATTTACTTCTATTTTTTCTACTTTTATAGAATTGGGAATTCAACCTTGTTATTCAATGTTGTTGCCCATGCCCTATCATCTGTCTGCTACTTGTTGGTACTGACAAGTCATGCACATAATACTTTATTTGTGACATTACAGACACTCCCAGTAACAGATTGGATGATCATAAAAAAAGAATTATGATCCCTTAATGTCATCAAACAACAGGAGGAGAAATTCTATGAGAAAGAATATTCTCAAATATGAGGTCTATAACAATTGGCAAATTAAGAGACAGAAATAACAATAAAATTTGAAAGTAATTAAGTAATATTCATAATGTAATTTTAAAAGGTGTCTGAGTTTCTTTTTAGAAATATGTTTAATTAAATATTTCAAATAACTTAATCCCTTTTCCTTTAGATCTCCCTCACACTGCCTAGAACAAATCTCCAGAAATAAAACCAAAGCAGACGTTTGTTCCATGTAAGTGGAAAATGAAATCCTTCTGTTGTCCCAGCTGACACACAAAATGTTACATTTATCTGTCACAAAAACACATAAATATAATGTTGAAAAAGGTTATACTGCAATTTTTATTGTTTCCTCAAAAATTGTAAGTTCATAAAAGGAAAGAGCACAACGACAGGAAATCAAAGATGAAGCAATAGTTATCTATTTGCAATTACACCATTTAAGCCATGCAAGGTACATCTGTTGATACGTAAGCAATCAACATTTCTTTCATTACTCTTTTAGAAGAAAAAGTCAGGTATAAATAAACTAAGTGCTGGTTCTGCTGCATTCAAGAAGGAGTGGAAATTGTAAAAGTGCAAGCCAAAAATTAAGATAGTGATAACCATGAGATCACAGTTCAACCATCCCGACATCTGCTGGAAAAGTAGCACAGCAAGCTCTAGGCAAGGAGAAGAGTAAAGTCAGGACCCTGAATTTTAGAAGGGCAAAATTCCAGCTCTTCAAGGAGTTACTCTATAGGACCCCCAGGGAAACTGATCTCAGGGACAAGGGAGCAGAACACAGCTGGCAGATCACGGAATCACAGAATTTTCAGAGTTGGAAAGGACCTCTAGAGATCATCTAGTCTAACTCCCCTGCTAAAGCAGGATTGCCAGAGCACATTACTCAGGACTGCATCCAGGCGGGTCTTGAAAATCTCCAGAGAAGGGGACTCCACAACCTCCCTGGGCAGCCTGTGCCAGTGCTCTGTCACCCTCACCGGAAAGAAGTTTTTCCGTGTAGTTGAACGGAACTTCCTGTGTTCTAACTTGTGCCCATTACCCCTCGTCCTGTCACTGGGAACCATTGAAAAGAGCCTGGCTCCATCCTCCTTCAACCCATCCTTTATATACTTGTATGCCATAATAAGGTCTCCCCTCAGCCTTCTCTTCTCCAGGCTAAAGAGTCCCAGCTCTCTCAGCCTTTCCTCATAAGGCAGATGCTCCAATCCCTTAATCATCTTAGTTGCTCTTCGCTGGACTCGCTCCAGCAGTTCCCTGTCCCTCTTGAACTGGGGAGCCCAAGACTGGACACAGTATTCCAGTTGTGGCCTCACCAGTGCAGAGTAGAGGGGGAGAATGACCTCCCTCGACCTACTGGCCACACTCTTCCCTATGCAGCCCAGGATTCCATTGGCCTTTTTGGCAACAAGGGCACATTGCTGGGCCATGGATAATTTACTGTCTACCACGACCCCCAGATCCTTCTCCTCAGAGCTACTTCCCAGCAGGTCCGCCCCTAACCTATACTGGTGCCTAGCATTCTTCCTCCCCAGGTGCAGGACCTTGCACTTGCTTTTGTTGAACCTCATTAGGTTCTTCTCTGCCCAGCTCTCCAGCCTGTCCAGGTCACGCTGGATGGCAGCACAGCCCTCTGGGGTGTCAGCCACCCCACCCAGTTTGGTATCATCAGCAAACTTGCTGAGGATACACTCTGTCCCCTCATCCAGGTCATTAATGAATATATTAAACAAAATTGGACCGAGTATTGACCCCTGGTGGACACCACTGGTTACAGGCCTCCAACTAGATCTTTAAGGAGACTTTCCATAGAGTGAAACAGCTCTTGAGCCCCAGGTGTAAGAAATCAGGAAAACAAGGCAAGAGACCAGCATGGCTGAGTCAAGACCTGCTGGTCAAACTAAAGGGCAAGAAGGAAGTGAACAGGCAGTGGAAGCAGGAACAGGTATCCTGGGAAGAGTATAGTGACACTGTCTGATTGTGTAGGGATGGGGTCAGGAAGGCCAAAAGGTTGTCTTTTTAACTCATTGTCATTATTGTTTTAATGCTAATCATTATGAAGATCCAGGTTATAATTTAAATTTGTGATACAGAGTAAAAGCGTAAGAAATTCCTAGAATGGTTTTGTTGTTAGATGGAAACTACATTTTTTCTTCTTGGGTCCAACTCAATAAGGAGGGATAGGAGCAGCAAATCACATCCACTTTGAAGATACAAATTTATTTTTTTTTTTTGTACTGTCCTAATGAGATCACATCCTGGTCATGTAAAGGGAAGGTGTATTTTTACTGTGCATTGGAAGGTGAAACAGTCCTGGTAATGGTGAGACTTCACTGTAGAATTATATTCAGTTAAATTAACATCTGAAAACAAAATCTGAATAGTATTTAGTTGTATCACTTTTACAAAGAGGAATGTTCCCTTTGGCACCAATTTCTGAAGAAACTGGAGTCAGGCAAGTTCCTGCTACTGTTAGTAAGATTCTGCCTTGTCACAAGCATATATCTGCAATGAGTCATTGACGGATTGGAGCTTTTACTTGTGGCAAGTGGAAAATGTGTTATGGATAATTCTCATTCTACTTTTTTATTGCAAAGCTACATCACTGCTTACACATAAAAATGTTCTCCTCTTAATCACTCTATCTGAGAGCCCTTGAAATGTAATGGTGATGACTCCTAGCTAGCAAGCTAGATAGATGTTAATGCAAAGTGAGTCATTACAATTTAGGTATGACCTACTGCCTAACACATTCAAATAACTTGAAAGAGTGATACAGGCATGATATACAAATCATATTATGTCTCTAACCAGTTTGAAATAGTGCACTCTATTTTCTCAATCATATTAAGGCAAAGCATAGTCTGGCAATCCATCTCACTGACCTTTCTCTTCTTTTGTGGATCAGGCATATGAATTCTTCTAGCTTCCAGAATTAAGCATACAATCAGCACACACACACTTCTCCTATTCAGCAGTGAATATGGACCAGTAAAAATATATGAAATCACCCATTGAACTTTTTTAGACAAAAGTTGTCAATTAGTACCATCACATTTTGCTCATACTTTATACTTCTAGAAATAAGAGCAGTCTGTGTTTAATCATCAGGTAATATGGAATAATGCAGGAGTACCATACCACATTGTCTTCTCCATATCACAGCTGGAAAATGTATTGACTTGACCAAATCCAGAAAATATCTAAAAAAAACCCCCAGAACTGTTGTCAGTCTAGTGAAATGTACACAGTAAAATCAATATAAAACAGCAGGATCAGAACAGTATAGTGATTTTCAATCATACATTGCTATGTAAATTGCATTTCTTGCTGTTTAACACCTGTAAATCCTGAATTAAAAAAAAAAAAAAAAAGGAAAATGGGGGAAAATATGTCTTCTTGCTGCATTTTTCTAAAATAACAAGTTCTATTTGACTTTTAATGTCCCTTTTAATGTAATAGGCAAAAAAGGCAAGCTAATTTACAGTATCATTTCTGACTACTTTAAAAGATCATTTAGCACACTTCCTCATTGCTCTTTACATGAACATCTTGTGACTTCCTTTTACTGACGTCCACACAGTTACCTACTGATTAATAAGTCTCCCAAAAGAATTGCTGAATATCTGATTAAAGGAATGAGTCAAACTTTTATATAGACAGGAACTTCTTTTCACAAAAGAATATGTGCACAAAAGACAAAACCCTAGGTTTAACAGGAATCTAAGCCTTTATCTATAACTTATTATGATATATTTTCCTTTAATTGCTTAGTAACTGAGCAAAAAAAGGTAGAAAACATTGTAGAATTTCTATTAAAAATATTTATATTTGTTTTTATCATGCAGGGACTATGATTGAAATAAGAATAGATGTGAGCAGTTCACAAAATTTTAACTTGCTCAGAAAGAGTTCATACCACTGATGCATTGAACATATAAATATTCATAAAATCAATCATTTCTTAGTGTGTCTAGAAATTAGCTTTATATTGATTATGCCTCATTATCTGTTGTGTTTGTGACAACAAGAAAATGGGCACAAGCTTCTTTCATTGATTTACTGTCCAATAAATAATTACTATTCATTATTTATTGATTATAAAGTTCAATAATTATTTTACTTCCTTCCTCTTTATACTATCAGTGTCAGTTCTAAGGCTAGAACAATCTACTTGATCAAATTTTAAGATTGGCTATGCACACAGGAGAAATGGCATTTAGCTGAGCCCTTTAAATTCATGTGGGAATACAAGGTTTGTATCCTTCAACTCATTTACACCATTTTAGCACACTACATTTAGGAGGATAATGGAAGAATAAACCAAGAGAAAGTGTCCACAGTTTACATTATGATAACTAAAACAAAGCAATTCAGATAGTCTTTTTTTTTTTTTTTTCTGAAGGTGCTAAAGACAGGAGTTTTGTGGAGTGAAGAAAAAATTTAAAAAAATAGAAAAAATATGAAGGGAGAATTTCAGAAAGAATATACTGGGGCAGTACCCAACAGACAAAACAAAAAAAGTATACAGTGTAACAGAGACAAATTTATCATTCTGTCTTCCTCCAGCTTGGGTTTCCTGTATAGCCAAATACTTCTCATTTAGGACTTGCAAGGACTGTGACTCTTATGCTCCTGCCCAGTTTTTGTCTTCACATCCATATTGCAATGGTGCTAAGGTGAAAACTAAGCACCCTGGTCTCCAAAAGGGAGTTGCTTCACAGATAAATAGGTGTTTATATTTCTACGTCAGGGATATATAGGCACTTGCTTCCAAATATTGATTTTACTTAAATTAGTAGTTAGTAAATTAGAGCATTTTGATAAACTTTTAGTATAAATGTTTAATTTGTATTGAACTCTTCTTTTGGTTATTATTTGGTAGATTTCTGTGTCTTGCCTGAGATAACTATGTTTAAAGCCCTTAAGGTCTCACTGTCAGAAAAGGAATTAAGTTCAAATCTGTGCTGAATCCACGAGACCGTACATTTTCTCCTGGCTCATAAACGTCTACTCAACCACTTGATTATTGCTGTTATTCTCATCAAATTAGATATAGTTGTGTGGGTGCAGATATTTTTTTTCATGTACATTTCCAGAATTAGAAAAAGCATATAATGGAAGATTGTTTAATCTGAATGACAAAGTCTCTTCCTTCTGCTAGGTACTCATAACCATGAAGCCCATTGTGAAATTTGGGATTCTTTCCAACACTGATTTGAAAATTCATTCTTTCCCACAAATACATGGCAGCAGATGTCAGCTATATATGTGTGCAATGCATGGAGTATATGGAGATTATCTTCCATTTTGGAATTTTATCAGGATAAATTAGTCCAGGTAGATTGTATAGAGTTAGTATATCAGTAAATTAACAACTAAATGTATGGTTGTGAATAGGTATTTCATGCCATATAGCCAAGGAAAGACTATATAGCCTAGTTCTTATGGCCAGTGCAGGTCTATTTTATTTTTCAGTGTTGCAAGACAGAACCATGTCTTTGATATTGCGTCATATATATGCTAGAGAGTGAATCCTAATCCTCCAGCCAAGAGGTGCACCTCTAGTACTTGAGCATGCACACTGCTGAAGTTGCTATGTGTCTGGGTCACCTCAACAAGGTCAAAAATTGGCCACTCGGAACTGGAGCAAAAAAGCAAGTGTGCAGAGGTGGTGATTAAAGACTTAGGGTTCTGGAGTTAAGTGAATCAACTGGACAGCATAGAAGCACCCAAGAGTGTTTATTCTCATTTTGTTTGCATGTATCACTTTCTCATCAATATCTGACAAAGGTGCGTGATGAATATCAATGCTATACATAATTTTTCACAAAAACTGATGGGCAAATTTTGATTGAAAAAGAAACAACTTTTTTAAAGCCCTCCCCTCCCCCCTGAGTTGGCAGTCATGCACAAAAGAAATTTCACACCTTAGAGGAGATAATTTTTCAACAGGAGTAAAAGATTTACCTGTTTGGAAAGAAAAATAATTCAAATTCTATTGTATTTACTGTGAACCGCTCTAAAAAACACTGCCTCCGTAAGTAGAATCATAGCATCATAGACTATTAGAATCATAAAATCATAGAATAGTTTGGCTTGGAAGGGAACTTTAAAGGTCATCTAGTCCAATTCTCCTGCAAAGAACAAGGACATCTTCAACTAGATCAGTTTGTTCAGAGCCCCATGCAACCTGACCTTGAATGATACACAGATGGGGCATCTACCACCCTTCTGGGAAACCTGTTTCACTGTTTCACTACCCTCATTGTAAAAACTATCTTTCTCATATCTAGTCTAAATCTTCCCTCTTTTAGTTTAAAAACATTACCCTTTGTCCTATTGCAACAGGCCCTGAGAAAAAGTCTGTCCCCATCTTTCCTGTAGGCTCCTTTTAAGTACTGAGAGGCCACAATAAGGTCTCCCCGGAGCTTTCTCTTCTGCAGGCTGAACAACTCCAACACTCTCTCAGCCTGTCTGCATAGGAGAGCTGTTCTAGCCCTCTGATCGTTTTTGTGGCCTTCCTCTGGACTCTCTCCAACAGCTCCATGTCTTTTCTGTGCTGATGGCTCCAGAACTGCAGGCAGTACTCCAGGTGGGGTCTCACCAGAGCAGAGTAGAGGGGCAGAATCACCTCTCTCGACCTGCTGGCCACGCTTCTTTTGATGCAGCCCAGGATGTGGTTGGGCTTCTGGGCTGTGGGTGCACATTGTCAGCTCATGTTCCGCTTTTCATCCACCAGTACCCCCAAGTCCTTCTTGGTAGGGCTGCTCTCAATCTCTTCATCCCCCAGCCTGGTTTGATACTAGGGGTTGCCCCATCCCAGGTGCAAGACCCTGCACTTGGCCTCATTGAACCTCAGAGATTCACATCGGCCCACTTCTTGAGCTTGTCCACGTCCCTCTGGATGGCACCCAGTCTCTCAGACATGTCAACTGAATCACTCAGCTTGGTGTCATCGGCAAACTTGCTGAGAGTGTACTCAATCCCACTGTCTATGTAATTGATGAAGATATGAGACAGTACTAGTCCCGATACGGACCCCTGAGGGATTGACCGCTACCCTCTGGATGCAACCATCCAAGCAATTCCTCATCCATCAGTCCACCCATCAAACCCATACCTCTCCAATTCAGAGAGCAGGATTTTGTGAGGGATGTTGTCAAAGACCTTAGAGAAGTCCAGATAGATGATATCCATAGCTCTGAGTAGAATTATACACTGTCCTAAAAAAGACAATTGCCCTCCAAGGCAATTCTAAGCCCACAGTATCTTTTTGTCTTTTGGGTGGCAGTCTGGATCACCTTTCTCCTAGTTGTCAAAGCTCATGGAAGGTGTAGTGTTTTCATTTATCAACACCATACTGTAGTTAAATGTGGACACATTCCCTGCCTTCGTTATTTTAATTCTGAACTCAGATTGCACAAATAAAAGGTAAGTGAACAGAGAAGCAATCTGAAATACTCAGTGAATAGATATGTTTTTTTTTATCTTGAAAATACTTTTCTGGTTTTGTGGTTATAGCACACATTAAAAAAAAGTCTGATTAAATCTCAAAGAAAAAGAAGCACATGAATTAAAGCTATTCACTGGAATTTGCTTTGTGTAACCACCCTACAGTTCAGTAACAATGAATAATTCCCATAGCAACCCCTACTGCCATATGGCTCCAAAATCTACTCTTGCACCTTAAGGACAAAGCCTTACCAGACTGAAAAATAATGTTTAAAAATAACACATTTGTAATTTAAAATTTTATCCTAGGGACAGTCTGGAAAAGGAAAATGACCTTGCAAATGAAAAGACATACTTTCATACTACATTTTCCGTAACTTTCTCTATAGACTTTGGTTAAGAGAATAATCTCAACACAGATTCCCGCATTTTTATATTGCACATCTTCAACTGAGGATAAATTGTGACAGTCATGGTAAAAAACACAACACATGCTATAATGCAAACGAATCTAAGCTGAAATGTTAAATCTGTCCTAGCCTTAGGCTACATCGTAACATCTATTTTAAACAAAATTTACTATTGGAAAAATAAGGAAATAAAAGAAACTTTGCATAAAACATGACAATATGAAACGGCTATATTTGTTTGAGGGAATCTTCATCCTTAAGATGTCCTCACAATGTGGCCGATTCAGTAACACACCAAGTCTTCTTGGCAGAACTACAATAGCAAAAAGCAAATTTTAATATGACAGTCACGTATCGTTATAGAATCATACAAATTGAGTTGCAAGGAACCTCAGAAGGTTGGTAGTCAAACGTCCAGCTCCAAACAAGGTCGACTCTGAGATCGGGTTATATAATCGAGTCTCTGAGTGGAGTAAAACTAGCATAGTAGTTTGTACAGAACTGTTTACCTTGCCATACCCTCAAGATTAAGCCACAGAAAACTAGCCGAGAGGCATCTACATCTGCTTGATAGCCTGCTGCCAAAACAAACCAATGGGGGTCAGAGGCAGCCAGCACAAAGTAAAGTAGCTCCAAACTAGCAGCAACTGACAATGTCCTAGTTTTCCTATTATTTTTATTATTATTGTAAGAACATATGCAAATGAATTAGTGTCCTCAGGCCTTTCATCTATTGGAAAAGTCTGCTGAACACATTACTTACATACATATACATATGTATATGTATGTGTACGCGTGCATAAATGGTTTTCCCTCCCATGTAACTCTTAAAAATAACTGATTCCTAGCCATTTGTAAAAAATCATATAATTCACAACCTAGCCTTTCTGGAGGCTCTTACGTAGTGTAATACACAACTATATATCTCCATCACTTCTTGCTTTCAAGAAGTCCAGAGAAATAAGTCTATATGAAAGAATAAAAGAAAAATGGTACCAAACAGTAAAAAACAATATCTACCCACATGCCAAAGCTGTAGAGTGCAAATTTAGTTAATCAAAGAGAAGATGTGGTATATACGTCTGTATCATAAATTGCATATATTACATATATACATATATATAGTGTATATATATATGCACTATATGTATAGTATATATTGTTGATCTCACTGGGTTGATATATTATTCAGTTGCCTTTCGTTCACAAATTACATTGACAGCATACTGATTGCAACTTTTTCTTTCAACTGTTTTTCATCTAAAAGTCAAGATCACATTGGATTAAGAAAATAGCTATTAAACCCACTTTTTATTCTCAGTGCAGGGTACAAGTCATTGGACTTGTATGCTTTTAAATTTCTTTTAAATTGTGTTTCTTTCCTTGGCTACTTTACTGTAGCCCCTGGACACATGGTGAAGAAAGGAGACCTTGAAACCTGTGTGCCTATAGTTCTACAATAAAAACCTCTCAAACACTGTGCACGGTCTTGCCTTGAAACATGTCTGCAAGGGTACTGTACGTTTATAATTTAGCTCCTCAAAGGTACATAACAGCTGTGATATATAGTACATACAAGCTTAGCATGAGTCTAAAATATACTACTTTTTTACTTAGGAAATAGAACAAATTCACAATCATAAAGTAATAAACCCTGAGTTATTTTGTCTTCATCATTTTTACCATCAACCTGAAATATGCTTTTCCTGAGGTCATATTCCTCTGGCACATCTAGCACTCTGAGCTTGCTTCCTAAAGCTTTCTGTCTCTGCTGTAGGTTGACTTACAGAAAAACTGGTTTCCCTTTCTACAATAAATCTTATGGCTAAACTGGTCCTTCTTTCCATAAATGCATGCTATTTTACTTCCACTCTCCATTGCAAACCAGTACATTTCCTATCAAAGCTTGGTTTTATAACCTTCCAAATTTAAGGTGTATTCATGGAGAGCTGACAAACAAAATCATTCTTCTAGGACTGAGTAAGTCTATCTTCATTTTATAACTCTATATACATTTAGAATTAAGGAACAAATATTAGGTCTCAACAAAATTGCTTAGCAAAATATCAGTTCTCTACACTTTGACGTTTTCCAGAGTATCATCAGACTTCCAGTCATCACTTAGATGAGGGATCCTAGGTGGAGGCTCCTATCATCCCCGACATCAACAAGAATTCAGAAGTTGTATGTAGACAGATACTAAAAAATCAGCACAGTCTCCCTCAAATGTTAAAAGAACGATCACAGACATTTGGAAAATTCCTTTTTTTTTTATATATTTTTTACCCACATGGAAATGATAGTATACAGAGCTGAATTTACAAGAATTCTAACAGTTACCTAGTGTCAAAGGAAAAATAACACAGTGTATTATTGAAGTATAGGAAA
The DNA here is from genome assembly GCF_965231255.1 of Vanellus vanellus. Classification (NCBI taxonomy): domain Eukaryota; kingdom Metazoa; phylum Chordata; class Aves; order Charadriiformes; family Charadriidae; genus Vanellus; species Vanellus vanellus. The sequence continues at coordinate 98,304,778 of NC_138907.1, forward strand.
ATATCAGAAAACATATCTGGGGAAGTGTCCAGAATTACAGAACACCAACAATAGCAATATAGTCCTGAATTCCCGACTTTTGGGATGAACATTTCTGTTCAAATAAAGGACTTAATCAAAGCTAGTGTTGCATCCACTGGCTGTTTTCAGTGGACCATTTTCAAAGATAACAACCTGGGGGTAAATAAATCGTGAGCATTTTTGCAGGTAAGCGTAAAAGCTGTAGCTGTGGTTGTCTGACAGGAAAAATGATGACAGGAGCAGTTATTGTTACAGTAACTTTAATCTCTGAGAGACTTCAGTGCTATTAGGGAACTTTTGCCCTAAATAAGAGTCACCCTTGCTTAAAAGAAAGGTGAAAATTCTGTGCTATTTCATTCCTCAAACTGAAGTATCTATATGCCCCATGGAAAAAGGAATCATGTTGCTAGTAGACTAATTGATAGTTAGAAAGGTTAGTTTTTCCAAAGAGGAAGACTTTGGATGGGACTCAAGAAATCAGGGGTTTGGGCAGCTGCTGCTGTAGTGTAAGATATCAGATCTGTAGAGTTCTAAACTTGTGAGCAAGATGGAAACTAGACCTAGAAAGAGTTCTAAGCCAAATGTTCAAGTCAAAAAGAAGTTCATGCAGTTTTAATAAGTCTTGAGTAAATACCTGACATGGACTCGCTCTCTGATAAATAAAACAATTGAAAGCATACTGGATTACTTATCGAAGGGTATACCTGAAACTATGAGATTTAGAGCAAATTCATATTTTAGATTTCAAATGTCTGGCACTGATTTAATATCCAGTACCAGAAACTATCTCTGAATCATTATGTTCCCTGTAAGACTATTCAGAGCCAACTGTCTAAAGTGACATGTTTTGTGAGGTACTTGCAAATAGTTTTTGTGCCCATAAACGCTTTCCGTGACAGTGTCGTTTAATCTTCTGTGTAGTTTTTCAGGATGGTAATTTTGCCCTAGTATAAGTTGGCAGTAAAGATCCTTTCATGTTGATTTTTGCAATGTTATTTAAAAGGAAATGAAAACATACAAGACTAATATAGCAATTGTCTAAGCTGTCACTAAGTACAGGAGAAGAGAGAAAAGAAAATAACTTATAGGCTTAAGGTTTTTTTAAAGCAAGGTGTTGCTGTTGGATTTCAATAATAGTCAACAATCTAGAATATGGGTTATTTACTATGATACCATAAAAATAATACAGTAGAACCACACATTTGGCAGATTGCTATTTAAGAGTAAAGACAAACTTGCCCAATCACTACTAAAACATCAGAACAGTGATCTGCTGGTTGGTGTTTTTCCCAAAGAAGTCTTAAACAGCAAAAGGGTTCAAAATAGGTCTGGAGTCATACTACAGCAGCTCATGGATTAGCCCAAAATAAACTTATACAAATCTGCTGGTTTTGTTAAGCAGACACATATATCTCAGCATGATTTTAACAGCTGAAACAAGGCATTCAAGGAAAGTTGATGCCTTAAGGACTGATAAGACGTCCCTAAAGGCTGACATAATGACTAAAAAAATACAAAATATTATGAATTCTGCCTTTGGTCTTTGGAAAGAATTGCCTGAAGTTTCATGAACAAACCAATTATATTTAAGTGAAATTAATAAAAACACATTCCTAGAAAAAATAACCTCTCTGAAACATATTATTATTTTTGTCTCAAATGCAATTAACATCTATAGACACCTAAAATTCCTATACAGTAAAAAATAATAAATTAATCTGTGTATAACAACATTTGTGAGTTAGTATTTCTTCCTTCATCTCTACAGGTATCTTTGCAAGTATTCTTTTTTCTTTACTAACAAGTGGCTAAAATACAATTAATTCCCCCAAGAATACTCTTCTCAAAATGTCTATTGTTCTCAAGGCAGTGAGGTTACAAAAACTGCCAGTAGCTGTTATAAATGCCCTTTATAAAAATGAACAAAATCTTCCATCACTGCTAATAAGAGTAAAAGAAACTGCCCTTACAAAAAAGAGTGGCTTCCTTAGTGATTAGGAGCTTCCCTAACACATCATGATGGAAAGAAAAATGAAAAATAGTTAAAACTTAATTCTGAGACTTAAAAACCAGCCTGTGTTAACAGTAATTGAAGATAGGGATCTAAAGTCTGCTATTAGTTTCAAAACCCACAAAGTATGGTTTGTGTACATTCTTAGTATCCACTTTCTCATAAAGCCAAATCTATCTCTTCCTTTGAAAAATTCTATTCTATTCTATTCTATTTCATTTATTCTATTTTAATGTTTATACCAAGCTTTTTTTTTTCTTCTACAAAGACTTAATTGAACAGTATGATTAACATGTATCACACTGTCATTTTACCTTTATCTAGGGTCCATGTTTCTAAAATGAAGCGGGTGCAGTGTATTGGGAATGTTTTCCTATAGTTTAGTTTATCTTTGTTTTAAAATATTTAGTGTTATGTAGACAAAGACAGAGGCAGTTGTCTGAAAGATGCAGATCACAGCTCTGTCTCAGCAGTCTGAATTAAGGTTACAGAGCTGCAACTTATCAAAGCTGGATCCCTGTACAAGGGCAGCTAAAACCTTTGGGGAAGAAATTACAGCAGGGGCCACAGAGAGAGGGTTACAGTGTTTGGCTTTAGACTTTACAGCTTAAGAAGGATGTGAACAAATTGTAAAGAGCCAAGCAAAGGACACGAATGATCAGAAGCATATGATCTACAAAAAAAAAAAAAAGTTGAATGTGAGGGAAAGGAAGGGGGTGGGAGGGAAGACACTAGAGAAGAGAAAAAAGAGGTAGCTCAAGAGACTTCTAACATGAAGCCATATCTATAAAGATGGAGACAGGAGTGTGAGAAGAATTAATGGGCTAAAATAAGAGATATGGGAATTTCAACAGATTTATAGAAAATCTTCCTACCAGAACAAAGAGTTAAGCATTGCCCTGGGGAGAATACTATCCATAGTCCACAGAGCATCTCAAAATGTGTTAGCTGTGGTGTTCAAATAACAGTTAGTGATAGTCTCCTGTCTCTAGAATTTATTCCATAAACTAGGACTAGTTTCTGAGAAAAATCTTCCTCTTAAAAGATGTTAGTTATGTGCTTGTTGTAAAGATGTCCATTCTGGTAGAAAAGACAAACTGTCAATCTTTAACTTGGAGCTTCTGAAGGTCTTTTAGATATCTTGGGACCAAGCCACAATGTGTCATGAACGTAATTTTATGGTAACTAGTATAGGAATGACAAAACATCTTTGAAATGTTTTTGGTGGTCTGTACTTCTGTATTTAGTTGGAGTTTCCTAAACACTCCAGGCTTCTTGCCCAGGTATATCACATTTCTGTAATGCAGCCAAGACATTGATGAAAATGTGAATAACCAAGGCCAGCTTATCATATGCCAGAATCTTCTAGCCAGCTGGAAATGCTAAGAAATACCTTTTTACTGATGCTACTGCGCAAACTTACCCTCAGTAAAGAAGTTAGAAGTACACATAAACTTTGTTTAGAAATTTTGTGTTACTCTTTGAGCACTGTAAACTACAGTTGGGCTGAAAATTCCTCAAATTGTTTACCTGTGGAGAAGGACTTGGAGGTGTTGGTGGATGAGAAGCTCAACATGAGCTGGCAATGTGTGCTTGCAGCCCAGAAAGCCAACCATATCCTGGACTGCATAAAAATAAATAAGTCCAGCAGGTCAAGGGAAGTGATTCGCGCCTTCCGCTCTACTCTCGTGAGACCCCACCACATCCAGTTCTGGAGTCCCCAGTGCAAGAAAGATGTGGGTCTGTTAAAGTGAGTCCAGAGAAGAGCCACAAAAGTTATCAGAGGGCTGGAACAATTCTTCTGTGAAGAAAGGTTGAGAGAGTTGGGGTTATTCAGCCCAGAGAAAAGAAGGCTCCGAGGACAATTTATTGTGGTTCTTCAATACTTAAAGCTTACAAGAAAGACAGAGAGAGACTTTTTCCCAAGGCCAGTAATGAGAGGACAAGGGACAACAGTTTAAAACTAAAAGAGGGTAGATTTCGATTGGACATAAGGAAGAAATTTTTTACAATTGTGGGTGCCCCATGATTGGAACTGTTCAAGGTCAGATTGGATGGGACTTTGAGCCCCAGCCCAGTGAAAGATGCCACTGCCAATGGCAGGGGGGTTGGACTAGATGATCTTTAAAGGTCCCTTCCAACCGAAACCATTCTATGATGCTATGAATCTTACTATTGATGAAGTCACAGAGTTCTTCTTTCTGCTTCTGTTGTGCGGTCCTGCAGGAGGGCTAGGTATATTATGTTCCTTCAATAAGACATGTTTTCCATGTTCAGTATTGCTGTATACCTACAGTGAAGTTCTGGCAATGAAACAGATTCCTGTCCTCCTCTTTTGAAATTGAATCACCCATATGTTCCATTGGTACAATTTCAGTTAACACTGGCATGAGATCAGGTTAGATGTGTCAATCACTAAAAGCACGATTTCAAAACTGTATTTCATAAATGTCTTTCCTCCTGACCGTACTGTAAAATTTCAAACACTACTGCTTAAATTACGATTTTTTTGAGAATTTTTATATTCTACTATAATCATTACAATAGCATTAGAGATACATTCAAACACAAAATAGTCCTTTCAGAATTAAATTGTAATTGAGGAGCAATGTAAGTGTCATTTTTATGCCACAGAGTTAACACTTAGCAAATCAGATAGCTTCTAAGCCGAAATACAAGACTAATGTCCAATTTTCTTGCCTTCAAAGAGAAGTTACAGTTGAAAGAAAAATAATAGCTGATACATTAAAGTTTAAATTTGTCATGGTTTAGGCTGAATTGGCCACTGGGTATGTGGAGCACTCCACATGGGGACCAACAGATCCTCCCCCCTACCCCTCTTCAAAGAGAGAGGCAGAGGAGAGAAAAAGAGACTTATGAGCTTAGAAGGAACTAAACTACTTTAATGAAATATTAATAATAAAAGGAAAATAATGAAATATATACAAAAGTGTATCACACTCCCAGGATGACAATCACATCACCGGCTGGCACTGCGGAATTCCCAGACTGGACTCAGTGACAGATGGGAACTGGATTGTGGATCTGCATTCAGGATCGGGATCACAGGCAGACGAACAGAGTCCTCCTCAGACGTCGGCCATTGAAGAAAGAGGAGCTGACCCTTTGATCCCTCAGCTTTTATATTGAGCATGAGGCAGATACCCCGTTGGTCAGTTTTGGGTCACCTGTCCTGTCCGCTCTTCTCTGCAGATACGACACCACTGCACTTTTTCCTCCCTCAACCCTCCAACAGGGCAAGCAGCCAAGTTAGCTGTCCTTGGGTGTTATAGCAACAAGTATGAGCAAGAGCCTCTCTGCATACCGTGCCTGGGCATCAACTATCAACATAGGTCTTACCACTCTGAGATCAAACAGTGACTGCACAATATGCTGCTAATTTCAGTAGTTAGAAGAGGCCTAAGAAGATAAGTTACTGAACAAAATTGGTTCTGTTTTACCTCAAACCATGATGAAATTAAAAATACTTTTAAAGCAGCTGATTAATCAAAAAATAGTTAAATCAAAGAATAATCCCATCTCCAGCTTACATTTTCTTGACAGCTGAGTTTATATCTTCCTCACAATAACAATTACCTTGAGGAATATTATTGGAAGAAAAAGGAATGGTGAGCCTTACTTGCTTGGGAAGATACAGTCATTTTCAGTTTCAGTAACAATCTATTTTTCTGAGAGGTTTGAATATATCATAATTTAAGACTTTAAATGTTCTAGGAAAAGCAGGATACTGCTGTTTAAAATGGCATGTTATAATTTTATTTTCTTATACAAAGAAATAAAATAATTTTAGGAAAATGAAATGTCTTTCATGCTAATCAGCTCAAATGCATAACCTTACCAAAGATATACAAAAGAGTGTAATAAAAAAAGTAGTTTTAAGTAATATATGATTGATATTTATATGCATATACATGCATATATTATGCTGTGCAGGTTTTAATGTCCAGCTATGTGTAGCAAAGGACAATTCCTAATGTCCTCGTATTTATTTTGTTTTGTCATGAAATTTGACATCATTATTAATTTGAATCATCAAGTTATATCTACACATGCAAGTATATACAACTTGTGTTGCTTTACTGCTGTTGTGTCCAAACTATCTCCATTATCTCAAGGCAGTATAACAAGAAGGAACACTGATGCAGACAACATTCATTTTGAAAGATCATAGCATTTAGTTCTCTCTTTTTTGCCTTTAAAAATGGGCTCACTTTCTTTGATATATACCCTTAGAGCTAGTGCTGCAAAGATTTACATCAGAATGGATGGTAGCTGAAGCATTCATCTATAAGGTTAGAAACTCAGCCCCATTGCGCCTTTTGTTCTGATTTGGCATATGCATTTGAATCAGTACTTACCAGTAATGTTGTAACTGCACATTAGAAACTATTTTTTTAGGTTTTCATTATAACAGTATAGGTGTTCTGATAGGTATGAAAGAGTCAGTCTGAATGACTGAAAGATGTTATGAGGACAGAGTACCTAAGCCAGTTTGAATATGGTTTGGCATTAAATTATCTGTAAAGAGTTTTCAAACTCTCTCTGTTACTATAAGAACTCTGGTCAGTAATCTACTGCATGAAAGAAGACCACCCATTATGTTTCCTTTGATATTGTGAGTTACAGTGGAAGCAGTTAACACACTTGAAATCATAAAATATTCCAGTATTATTAAAATCATTTTACTGGCAAATAGTTATTTAAAATGTGCTTACTTTTATTTATTTTCACAGCTCTAGCTGAAAAATATCTTCATATTTACATAAACATAAACCTTCCTAGAATCCTGATAAAGTCTGTTCATGGATGCCTCTATATGGTAGAGAATCCAGATATGTACGTATTATATGTTACACATTCTATCTAGGTATGGGCATAAAAATAATATTTTTCATTTAAATTTGGGATAGTATCTATTTGAAAAAAGTTTACAATGCAAGTTCTGGTTTTTTTTTTTATAATTTCCTTTTTCTCTTTTATTTAAGCTAAAAACTCTTAATTGCTTAAATCTCTCTGTGTTTGCAAGATCACCATTTTAGTAACTTTCCTTTCATTTATATCTATGTCAGAGCATTCATTTCTGAATTAAGATCAACAATTTAACAATAGGATGTGACATGAGGTCATATAAGATGGTTATTTTCCAGCTGTTAATATTTGCTATAAGAATGTAAATTAAATCAATTGCGTAATATTCATGGTGTTATAATATGAGCTATTAAAAACTGTCAGTAGCTATTTTGTCTAGGGCAATGGTGATCAGCATTCCTGAGACTCCAAACCTTGAAGGCCACTAAATACTTTCCCCATGCTTTGTACAGTTAAAGTCTGGACAAACTCTCAAAATACATTTGGTTTTAAAGAAGTATGAAAGTTTTTCTTCAACTTTTCTTTAAGAATTGGATCAGTCAGGCCCCTCAATTCAGAAAGTCTTTTAGGTGCTGACATTGCCAGTTTCTCATACTTGCCTGCTGACCCCAGTCAAGTACAGTCAAGATGTCAACTACAGTCACAGGTCTGGTCACAGGACTTTTGCCAGTACAAGAGTACACCAAGCTCTTTATGAGCTACATGTAGCTTCAGTCCCGTATTAGGCAGCTTCACCCTACAGCACAATGCAACATGCTGAGCAGGTTGCTTCCTCGGGTGGGTAGAGAATATGCACATACCTGCATGTAGCAGCTAAGACCATAGAATCATAGAATGGTTAGAGTTGGAAGGGACCTTAAAGATCATCTAGTTCCAACTTGCCTGCCATGGGCAGGGACATCTTCTACTTGACCAGTTTGCTCAAAGCCCCATCCAGCTGCACCTTGAACACTTCCAGGGATGGGGCATCCACAACTTCTCTTGGCAGCCTGTTCCAGTGCCTTACCAACCTCATAGTGAATTTTTTTTTTCCTAATATATAATCTAAATCTACCCTCTTTCAGTTTAAAACCATTACCCATTGTTCTATCACTACACTACATGCCGTTATGTTGGGGGCTGCAGAGCTGGACACAGTACTCCAGGTGGGGTCTCAAGAGAGCAGAGTGGATGGGGAGAATCGATCTGCTGACCATGCTTCTTTTGATACAGCCCAAGATGTGATTGGATTTCTGGGCACTGCCAAAGATATTAAATAGTACCGGTCCCAGTACTGATCCCTGAGAAACACCACTCATCACTCCTCGCTGCTTGGACATCGAGCCGTTGACCACAACTCTTTGAGTGTGACCATCCAGCCAATTCCTTACCCACCGAGTGCTCCATCCATCAAATCCATGTGTCTCCAATTTAGAGACAATGATGTCATGTGGGACAACGTCAATTACTTTGCACAAGCCTGGGTAGAAAATGTCAGTTGCTCTTCCCTTATCCATCAACACTGTAATGCAATTGTAGAAGGCCACCAAATATGTCAGTCATGATTTGCCCTTAGTGAAGCCATGTTGGCTGTCACTGATCACCTCCTTATTTTCCATGTGTTTTAGCAGAGTTTCCAGGAGGATCTGCTCCACAGTCTTGCTGGGCACAGAGGTGAGAATGACTGGCCTGTAGTTCCCCAGGTCTTCCTTTTTTCCCTTTTTAAAAATGGGGGTTATGCTTCCCCTTTTCCAGTCAGTGGGAACTTCACCAAACTGCAACAACTTCTCAAATATAATGGATAGCGGATCAGCAACTTCATCCACCAATTCCCTCAGGACCTGAGGATTAATCTCATCAGGTCCCATCTATCTGTGCACCTTCAGGTTCCTCATCTGGTCTTGAACCTGGTCTCTTACTGTGGGCACTTCCTCATTCTCCCAGCCCCTACCTTTGTCTTCTACAACTCAAGCAGTGTGGTTAGAGCCCTTGCCAGTGAAGACTGAAGCAAAAAAGTTTTTGAGTACCTCAGCCTTGTCCATGTCCCACATGACCAGGTCTCCCGTTTCCTTCTGGAGATGTCCTGCATTTTCCCTAGTGTTCCTTTTGTCACTGACATACCTCTAGAAGCTTTTCTTGCTGCCCTTAATGTCACTGGACAGATTTAACTAATAAGTCTAAACTCATAAGTCTCTTCTTCCTCTGCCTCTCTCTTTCAAGAGGGGTAGAAGGGAATGTCTGTCGGTCCCATCTGGGGTCTGTCAGGTCCCCAGTAGTGGATTTTGGCATAAACCACGACACCTGTCATCGTAAGATGTCACAAGAGACACAGAGTAAAACAATAACAAAAATATATTCTTCAAATTACCTGTGAATCCAACTTTGAACTATTATTCAATACTAAATATTTTAGTTTTTTTCGAAATTAGTTTTAAAAGTTACAGCACAGACAGTTTCTTGAATTTTAAGCCTAAATTTCTGTATTCGGAACAGAGTGTTGGTCTTCTTCTAAGCTTTTTCTTTGTATGATCATAAACAATTCTCCTTTGCTCCTCATGGGGATAGGCACTTGGGAAACATGAAGGTAAAACAGATGAATATTATATTCGGGTTTCTGAAATGTGAAACAGTTTAAACATTCAGAGATGCATATGTAGAAATATTGTGAATCAATGCTAAAAAACTTTTCCTTTTAAAAAAAAATAAAATTTTTCAATTTTTAGAATATTTAATCAGGTTTTATTGGCTGCATCTATTTCAACTTCATTAATGCTGTGAGATTTTTAAAAAGGTCAATTTCATCCCATCTGACATTATATAATTAACTGTGTAATTTCGACACTTGTCATTGTCTTACTCTGTGGTTGATGGACCATGATAGGCTTTTCCAGAAACTAATTCATGTTTAGTTGAGCTCCTAACTTAGTCATATTATTTGGAGATCTTAAGTCAGCTCAAATAGATCAGTACCACAACACCACATTTTAATGTGAAGATAAGTGCGGCTGTTATGTTTGTTTATGTAAACTATTCTGAAAGTGAACTCTGCTTGAATCATCGTCAGATTGAGGGACTGGTCTTCATAATGTAGTCATGGCTTTCTAAAATTTACTTTCTTCTTTGCATTTTCAGTCACAGAGGAGTGTTGTGATTTAACCCCAGCCAGCAGCTAATAAACCCCACATAGTTGCTCACTCACTCCACCCTGGTGGGATGGGGAAGAGAATTGGAAGGGTAAAAGTGGGAAAACTCAAGGGTTGAGATAAAGATAGTTTAATAGGTAAAGTAAAAGTAAACCAAAATAAGGAATTAATTCACTACTTCCCATGGGCAGGCAGACATTTAACAATCTCCAGAAAAAGGACAGAATATCCCAACTGTGTCCCCTCTCAGTTCTTGCACACCCCCAGCCTATTTGCTCTCAGGGCAGCATAAGAAGTAGAAAAGGCCTTGACTTTATTTAAGCATTGCTCAGCAATAACTGGAACACCAGTGTGTTATCATCACTGTTTTCATCACACATCCAAATCATAGCCACACACAAACTACTGTGAAGAAATTTAACTCTATTCCACCCAAACCCAGCATAAGGACCTATTGAATTTTTATGCCTGGCATGGAATGGTGGGCCTTTCCATTCCAACCAGATCTTTCAATGGACTGAGAAAAGAGTATCCAGCATCTTAGCAGAATTCCTCTTGTCAAAAATTGCTTATATGAATAATAGAGATATACTACATATTTTGGCAAAAATGGAGAAAATGATTCTTAAGAATATCCCAATTTTCTGTGTCAGATTGCTATTTCTTGTCAAAAATGCTTTTCACATGTATCAGTGGTTCATGCAGAGAAAACATACTTTGTTTAAGTATTTGCCTAATACTGTTGAGAATCGTTTAACTAATGATTTTCAATGGTACTGGGTTTAGATTAGGCAGAAGGAATGCTCTAGGACGTATACAGAAGATCTATTCAGGCTGATTTTACTAACTCTTATACTCATTTGAGTATGCTGCTTAAGAGAAGTATTTTAATAATATATTTATAAGATTGCTCATAAAAATGTAATTATATTCATTGTCTTCAAGCCCTACATTTTCCTGTCCCATTAGAGTAAGTCATGGTCATTATGCTTCTCTCCTCCCTTAAACCACTATGTTGCCATAAGCAAAATAAGATAAGTAGGAAATTTGTCTGACAAATGCATGATGAAATTTCTGCCTACCTAATGCTTTTCAAATTAGAAATAAAAGCAGCCTTGGGAGATAAATCTACAGAATTTGAAACAGCCATACAGAAATTGCCAGAATAATCCCCTGCATTGCCCAAAGCAAGATGTAAATTAAGAAGCAATACACTATGAGTGTAATGTAGCATGTACTTTTCATGCTTCCATTCATCTCATGTAAACAGCCCATACACTGCATCTCACAGGAATAATTACAAAATAGTAGAATATTTGAAAATCTAAATATTAAGACAGAAGAGAAACAGACAATATTTTATTTTAATAAGATTTTTTTGTTGTTAAAAAATAATAATTGCTATCTTATTTTTTAATTATCAACTTATACAGGTAGAAAGTCAAAAGAATAAGAAAGGCTTTGGGCAAAATCATCAGGGGAGATACACGTCTTGTCTGTTGAAAATAGATGTTAGCTGGCTCGTTGGCATGGCAGCAGTATTCTGTGCTTCCATATGGGACATAAATATTTGAAAAGATCTCAGAACTTCCAGTCTTTAAAATCCTAAGGACAGAGTGGGTTACAAAGTTGTTGCTCATTCCTTTAGAGATATATCCATACCCAATATATGTTAAAACAGACGTCAAGGAATTTTTCAAATTCACCATTAGATCATCTCAACTACTACGGGCTGATCTCTTCAGTAGTCACATAAAACAACAAGCATCAAGAAGTACCAAGAACACTGCTACTGCTTCTGCAACTCTGTACACCTCTATAAGGTCATTCTCTACTATATCACCACTACTTTTATACCTGATACTTGGCACTTAACGTTTAACAAATAGAAGGATAGAAGAATAAATGAAAACAAATAAATAAATGACATTAGGGACATCAGCTGCAAGCAGATATTCAAATAAGCAGATGAAAGATAATGGTTAACTGAATAATACATTCTGCCTTTTCAACCTAATCATGACCTGAGCTTCTTAACATAAAGGGTGTACAGTATCATAGTGATTTTATCTCAAGATAAAATTCACAAGGGGTAGTTCAGAAAGCATTGTAAGTTTTCTTTAAGATTTTCTGATATTTACTGAAAGCAAATGCCTACTGGTTCAGAAAATCGCCAAACTAGACAAAGCCCTGAGCAACCTGGTCTGATCCCATAGCTGGCTCCATTTTGAGCAGGAGGTTGGACTAGAGACCTCCTGAGGTCCTTCCCAACCTGAATTATTCTATGATCCTACCCTATAGTCTTACTTACAGGTAAGAGTACCTTTTCTGCATTTTTTTGTTTGGCTATTGCTGTAAATGGCCAGAGTCTGTATGTTTTGATCTAGTGTGAAACTGGATATAAGTAAAAAATATTTTTTCTAGCAGCAGAGCAAGTTTCCCAGAGAGGTTGTGCCTCAAAACCCACTTGTACAAACCTCTGAGCAACATGATCTGAACCCGTAGTGGACCTTCTTTTGCGCAGGAGGTTGGATTAATGACATCCTGAGGTCCCTTCCAACCTGAATTATTCTATGATTTTATATGCAGTTTATAAGAGGTCCACTGATCAATTCTTGGATTTCAGACTGACCTGTAAAAATATGGCCTTATTTTTTCAACTACTCTACTCTTGAATGCCAGCTTTTGTAGCATAACTGTGCTATGTGAAATCTATGCCACTTACCAAATATTTTACTGGGTCCACTGCACTCTTGTAATCAGTAATGTAAGACTGAGAGCCCTCAGTCTGAGACATTCAATTTCCTCTACTCTGTGACCTGATGAATGACAACAACAAGTGGCATCATGTAAGCTGGATAGTATGCAGGGAAGGAGTTCTAAAGCAGACACTCTTATCCTCTCTTTCTTCAGTGGCTTCTGGTTTTATTTTCTTCTTTGCCCATGTAATTAAACAAATGACCTGTTAAGGAGCCAAAATAAAAAAAAAAAACTTGTCATAAGACAAATATAAGAATAAATCATGAGGAAATAAAATTATTAAATGTAGTTTTAGCTTCATTAGGCTTCTGAATATGGAGAATACGATTGCAATTATGTTAAGAGACCCATGTGCCCAGGTAATTCTATGGAACTTCATGACTTTAAAATGTATTTGTTTTCAACTATTTAACTAAAAATATCTTTTGTTTCCCAGTATTAATTAAAAAAAAAAAAAAAAAAAAAACAACAAAAACAAACAACTGATTAGTTTAAAGGAATATTTTTATATTTTTAATTGTACATTTCAGTATGACAGATGATATGTTCATACAATGTCTAATTTATATGGACACATGTGCATGAATAAAATTTTGTGGTTTGCACTTAGTTCTTAAAGTGATGTCATGTAACATTTTAGCTGCTGAAGTTAATGGGCATGTCCTATTGATTAGCAGTATGGCTATTCAAAAAACAAAAACTCTATTAATTGAAAAAAATAGCTGAGCCAATTTTTGCTTTAAAAAGCAGAGAAAGGTAAACTCTAAGCTAATCACTCAGGAGTTTAAGACTTTCACCTGAGATGTACAAGGTATAAGGGACTTACGTAAACTGTAGATATAATTCAGCCTGTTAGTCATGCAAAATGTTATCCAGGCATAATGTTAAAATCAATATAAGCCTTAATTTTTGATAGTTGTGTTCCCCTGTATTGTCACATTCTGTTTTTGTGTATACACACATATCCTGATCTTGATAAAGTTTAAGAACTCATGAAACACATAATAGCTAAGTACAATGAGAATGGCAAAATTAGTAATTTCTCCAATAAAGTTTCCATAGTTGTTATATATTCTATGAATGTACGTACATCTACAGGAACAGACTGCTCACGAAATGCATCAGCTGTTCCCTTTTTAGAGCACACCTGGAAGAAAAAAAAGTGGCATATACTTACCTAAAATATGTTCTCACCAATACTGACTGTGATATAACAATCAATAAGCAGAAGGTTCAACCTCACACCCAAGCCTCTCAAGTTGATACCTGGGCTGTAGGCTGTACTGAGGTTAAGAATACTCTTCCTTCTTCTTTCTGAAGCTGTTTCACTGTGTAGAAAAGAATTAAAAATTTATAGGATCAGAAAGAGAGCAAGCATAACGATGACTCAGTAGCCTACTGGTTCAAAACCTCACTTGAGAAAAGAGACCCAGATTCGGTTCTGTGTTCGAAAGACTATACATTTTACATGAGACAGACATTGGATAACATGTATAAGTAGCTCATGGAGACACCTAGGCCTTTCCAGTCCCAAGTGAATACGTTAACCAGCCTACATGAGAGCCATACTAACTATTGGATTTTTCAGTGCCCTCTATGAATATTACATTCTTTTCTGCACAGCAGCAGGTAAGCATCTCGTTCACTATATCCGAAACTACAGCCTTATGTTTAAAACAGTCTCCTAGCATGTTTGCTTGATGCCATACAGTGAAAAGAGGAAAAAAAATTCTAATGAGTTGGGTAACTAGGCTACGAGAAGTGCTATGCAGCCATCACATACTTGAAATGTGAAACTTAAGAAGAGAAAATCTCCTGTCTCTTTTTGGCATAGCGGAATGCAGACTGCTCCCTGCAAGATATTTCTACTCTGCTCACTTGAAGAAAGTTCAGGCCACTTTCAGATGAAAATTCTAGGCTGATTAATTTCCTAAAACCATATTAAAGATTAATAAATTCACAATCTATATTAAAAAATCTGAAATAAATATTTTGCAGTTTATTCTTTATTATTTCCATGCTGAATATTGTGTTGGGACTCAATGATTTGTCAAATTCTAGATCCGGTTGGCTACATCTGTCACTGTGTGAGACAGCATATTCATTCTCTTTGTGAATCTTCTGACATTGTATTTCTGTGACTAACCAATAAACCCCTAAAATGGAAGAAGGCTCAGAGAAGATGGACAAGGGCAATGTGCCCATGAAGGTCAGAGAACTATGCAGGGTGTGACTGACCACAGCTGTTGCAAAGAAGCTGACTTTATCACATTATGAAGGGAAACAGAGGGTTGGCTTTTGGTTTAGATTAACAGATATCAACAGCTGAGTGGATCAGCTGGTGGTATAAATGTTTCTTCCCAGTTCACTAAGAGTTTGAATATCTCCCTGAGTTAGCAAGACCAGCATAGGGATAGTGAATGTGTGGCTCAGCTCAACGTAGACTATAAAATTAGACAACTGAAAAAATAGTTTAAAAGGCAGCAATAAGTTTGAGTTGGTTTCAATGCATGTTTTTCTTCCCAGCAACTGGGGGCACCTTACATCCTGACAGTAAGCATGTTATAGAGATCAATAATGGGGATCACATTGGTATTGTGATTCAACTGTGTATTGAAATTGATTAATTTTGCTGTTTAGCTTACATTTGTATTGTGTTATCCAGTATATTTTGTGTCACTCTGCTAAATGAGGAATCCCATGTAACATCAACTGTCTTTAACTAAGTAAATTTGATACTAAACATATAGCTTCTATGCATGGACTATCTAAAAGAACCTGGTCAGAGAGCACTGGAATCTAACCATTTCCTAGAACAACTTCAAAAATTCATTCTTATTTCCATTAAAGATTTCTTTGTCCCACCAATAAATGTGACTTTTAATAAATTCACCACTATGTAAAAAGATTTCTCATTCATATACATTTTATCTTTGCTGGTTATCCTGAAAATTTACTTACCTATTTACCTCAGCTTCTATGTGTAGCATAGGTTATTTTCCACAGATTTTTTAAAATGATTTTTTGTCATTTTTTTTCTGTTTTGTTTCTTGATGGAATATATAAATCACATATTTTCTCTAGATCTCTAAAAACATATTTGGGTCAGAAAGCTTTAAAGAAGAACTTTTGTACTATTGCTACCGTTTTTACTTCTTGTTTCTTATTCTGCAGTCTAGGTCCATGGGATGGGAAAGAAACTACTACTTGCTTATCTAGCTTTGGGAAGGATGAGTAAAACTCTGCTTGTTTTCCTTACTGCAAATATTTTTCTTCATTAAAAGTAGCAAGAGGGAAGGCACGAGAACAAATGCCGCAGTATCGGATTTGTGCCTTTGTCCTCCACAGTCTGGTACACACTTTAGCTAATGAAACTGAACATGACAGCAAAAGCTGATAGAGCAGGTATCAACAGGACTGTATCTGTAACTCAAACCCTGAGAGATGGTTTGAGTCCCAATGCACAGAAGCCCTTCTGTCTCCTTATGGTACTCTCGTTCTTATACATAAAACATAACTCCCATTCGTCCTAATACGTAATGGTTTCTTGATTATTTCCTTTTCCGCATGAATTCTTGTCAAGCCTCAGGTAATTGCGCTGGATACTCCTATTCTTGCTAACCCTGTGCTACTGGGTGAAAACCAAAGAGGTGAATTCAGAGTCTGAGACATTCCCATACGGCAAAGTGCAGGAAAATTCTCGAAAACCAGTAAAATTAGGCATTTTGCTGAGGTCACCACTTGTGAAATTCTGTTACTGTGAAAGCGAACATGTGGTGGTGTGAAAAGGATGACCATTTTATTGGAGCAGTCATTAATAGCATTCAGTTCACAGGGACTTATATGCAAGTAGTCATATTGAGTCAGAGCCAACTATTCAGCTTGAAGAAAGTAGAAAAAATCAGGACTGCATCTCACTATCAGCATCACAGCTGTTCTCACTTCATGTCCTACTTGGTAGCTGGGCTACTGAGAAAAGCAAATACTTCTTTGTCTTATTTCTACACTAAGTAAATGTCATAACAACCCATTAGCACTGACAAAGTTCTTCTTTCTGAATATCAACTACTTTTAACTCTTTCTCTTACACTGTTTTTCCATAGTTTAAGCTGCAGAAAGCAATATCCTTTGTTTAAGACTACATGCAATCACAGCATTTGATATTTCCAAAATAATAAAAGGATACAAATAAGTCATTTTATATTTATTATATATTTCTATTGGCTGTGCTTGAAAAAGTTGTGCATTGCTTAGAACATGTCCCTTATATTCTCAGTAGTTAAGTCTTAAGCAGCTTCTGAATAGAAATGTTTACCTCTGCACAGGACTGGGCAAATTATATTTGAGTTAAATGAAAAGAGTGTGAGTATTTCTGTGGACTGATGGAGCTGCTTCTTAAATATATTCACAATTTGACCCTTTGAAATATGCACTAAATGTGTTCCAAAATGTAATGTAATCAGCAGTGAAATCCTTCCTTCTGTTAACTTAGTTGGTTTGGATCAGATTCATACAGTAAAATTGCTTTAGATTTTTTGTTCCATTACCCATATTACTGTCACAGTTAAAACTGATATCGTCTTTATTTATCTACCTCGCAAAAGTATCCTTGGTGCCTTTTTAGAATCCCAAACATTTCTGTATGTTTATGTTAAAACTCATTAGAAGTTGCGTTCTGTTATCTTCCTTCCCTACGTTAATTTGAAGTTCCACAAGCTGAAGTTTGTCAGTGTATAGATCATCAAGCCCCAGACAGCAGGCATGAATTGTCAAAGCTGTCATGCCGAATACCCATCAAAAAATCTGTATGCTATCTTGCTACAGAGACTAGTATAGCCTTCACTGATGGCTGTGGAATAGTTGCACGGAGTATGAAAATTTTCCCTGAATCTTTATACTTTTCTGCAAAATTGGTTCCAAAATGAGGGAAGCAGAGATAAATTACCATCTGCTTTTGGTTGCAGAAAACCTGAGTACATTTATTTTCATCTACTTGTTTCTCCAACTAATTAATAAATGATTACAGAGAAATATGACAACTTAACTTACTAGTCACACAGGACACAGATATATGCTGTTCTGCAGTTTCTAACAGATTGAATTATTGGATACAGTTAAGTTGATGGGAAAAAAGCAAAGGGATGGGTTAGAAGTTCAGGAATCTTGCTGACTGCACTACCTTGTTATAGTATCTTGCTAAAAGTTGATTTCAGGAACATACATTAAAGTCCTTTTCTTCCAATCAAGAAAACCATAACCAATAAATCATATAATAGGAGGTAGCATAAAATGTCTTAGCTTCTTTGACCTTGGGAGAGCTGTGCATAGTGCTATACTATGCTGATGAACGCAACACTTCGAAACTACTTGTATCCATATCAGTGTTTACCTTATATAAGTTTCACTATAAACAGAAATAAAAGCCAAATGCGTGTTGGGTGGAGATTTTCTTTCACTTTCACCTAACCCATTTGAGAGACATTAATATCACCCCTTGGTGAAAGCCAGGTTCTTATCCCCATTATATAAACGTAATTGCCTGCTCTTAGCATGTAAGGTAATCTGATTTGTAATTGTCCACAGATGCTTAACTTTCTGATTTAGAAAATACACTCTTAGAGTATCCTTTGAAGTCAAACGACCTTAATCTTAATTTTTCTAACTTCTGCCATTTTCTAACTCACTCATTTCTGTCATTGATATAAGCATTAAGGAAAGATGTACTATGATTATGGGAAGAGAACTTATCAAACATGGGACTCAGATCCTTGTATTGATTGATGCAAAATAATCAAGATTGACATATACTTTATCTGATCAATGGTTAATAATCATAGAATCATAGAATGATAGAATGGTTTAGGTTGATAAGGACCTTGAAGATCATCAAGTTCCAACCCTCTGCCATAGGCAGGGACACCTCCCACTAGACCAGGTTGCCCAAGGCCACGTCCAGCCTGGCCTTGAACCACTTCACTGGAATGCAAAGAAACTGTTTTCAGAACTAATCCTCTGGACATGTTTCAGATAAGATTATGTTTAGAAGAAAGTATATGATTTACTTTCTCAGGCATACCACTTAGTTGGAAAGGCTGTGTGAAAATTTAATATTCAGACTGTTTTGCTTCGTTTAATTTTTAGTATGAAATAATTCAGTTTGCAGAATTCCAACATTTATGATAACTATTACACTAAATGCAATGTCCTACCAGTTAACATAATAATGACCTATATCTCAAAGGATAAAAGTCTACAGGAATCTGTTACACCCAAAATCTTGTTATACCGAAAAAGTAAAGACCCATATATACAGAGCTAGAAAATTATTGTTAGTCTGCTTAGAGTTTTCAGAGGTTGATAATCTAATTTATTTGTATAATACACAAAAGCTTTATTAATAAGGTGGTTAAAGCTGACCAGAGGGTAATCTCTGTTTTAGATAAAGGGCTGTATCAGCTGAGTGGCTCAGCTGGCTGTGTAAATGGCGATAGCCATCGTGGGATGTCTAAGTTTTAAAAACTTTAGAGTTGTCTTCTAAGGTTTTGAACACCAACAGTGAAATCAGGGGCTAGGATTTGGTTTTGGATGTTAAACTAACTCCAGTGAAGAGCTAATGTAATAAAGACCACTGCAATAGCTCAGGTATGTTATGTCACCTGCTTTAAACTACATACATAGTGAACTGTAGCATAACAAGTTTGCAGTGCTATGTGTTCAGCCATCCTTAGGTCCTAGTGCAGCTTAAGAACCTGTGCTGCAGAGGTCGCCTTCTGGTAAATACCCTAAACCACCTTGGCAAGATCGAAGCTGAAAGGACACCTCTTTGAAAAGTCACAGGTGTTTACTGACTGGGAGTGTCACTGAAATTATGCAGCAACTGCTATAACTAACAAACCATGAATACACGATCAGTGTTTTTAATAAGAATATGTTGCCTGAGCTCTGCAGTGTAGAAGTTAATAATATATAAATTTTGGAAGGGTCATTTGCAAAAAAAAAAAAAAAAAAAAGCGCCACCCAAAAAAAGCAACCTGTAGGCCACAGTGTGTAGAATTAATCTAGTGGAAGATGGAAAGCCACACAGTCTACAGGTCATGTTATGGTATGTGCTAGCACTCACCACATATTTGATCCAGTTTTTAATGGCCTTCCTCCAATTTTGCTGCCCAACCGATATGCAACAGTAACGTTCATCAGTCCTAAACACAGTTATAGTTTTATCCCGTGGCAATATTTCTTATACGTTTACACCACTCCATGGAAACCATGCCTGCATTTGTCTTGATGTACACACGTAACAGAGACACAATCTTGTCACAGTGGCTTGTCCAGTGCTCTCTCCTCCTTTGACACCTGTTTGCTGTGACTGACAGTTTGTCTCTGTGGACATCCATAAGTTTCAGGTTGACCATACTGTAGCTGTCAGTCAGATTAGCACAATTCACTGCCGCATCATATGTACCAATACGGCAGCATTATTTACATCCTGTCACATGTAGACACGCAACTAATGTACGTTCCTATCTTATACTTGGTGCTTCATTTTATATTTGTTTTGCACTTCCTTAAAATAGCTCCATTCCCATACAAATGTTAACATTCTCAAGACTTAAGAACAAATCTTCTATAGAGAGGAGAGAAAGAAAATAATTAAGGCTGAAGGTAGTATCTAACAATAATGTAAAAATCCTACAGCAACATATTGTGCAGAAAAATAAAAAAAAAAGGAAAATTCTGTGTAATGAAATCCAATATGCACATTCAAAATATACCTCTAGAATCCAGCTTTCACTAATCATTGACACTGACTCATGTCCACAGAAAACATTTTTTCTGAAGAATTATCTATTAATACTAAATGAACTCTTTCTTATAAGAGACAAAGACTGAGTTGCTCAGTAAAACTTACTACCAAAGGAAAGTGAATTAAGAAGAAAATGTGTTTACTGATTTTTCTAGCACATATTTTTTCACTTAAATCCACCTACTGGGACTGTACAAGTATGTGTTTCCAGGTTTAGAAAACAGAACACTGAGATACAGAGAGAATGGGGTTTTCCAAAGAACATTTCTTAATGAGCAAACGGCCTTTGGAAATTTATAAGCAGATGATAAATTTTGCTCCTAATCTTTTTCCTGTCTCTCAGTTCTACGACCATTGTGCAATTCTATAAAAAGAGAAGAAAAAAATCCTCTTATGACAATAATGTTTTAAAATTTGCAACTAGCTTTACTAGTTTTCGGTAACTAAACTTATCTCGAAGGAATTGCTCGAGGTTGTGAGTCTTAAGCAGTAGCATCCTGATACTTTCCAAAACAACATATAGCGTAGGTGTTTAAGTCAGTACTGTTTGTTGGGCAGATGAGCAGCTTCCCACACTATTTGCTGCATGGTCATCGTCCCATTCTGGAACCTCTAATGCTGCCATGTCTTCTTATGTGGAAGTGCTCATTTCAGTGCTTCTTCTACAGTGAACTGGTACCCAACAGACAGTTGCTAACAACCTTCACTGTGTGATCTGTAGTATTAACGGTGGAGACGATAACATAAAAAAAAAGCTATTAGGACTTATTAAGGTTTCATGTGGACATACAAAAGAGGCAGCCTGTGAGGCTACTGATTACTGTTCTACCAGAGTCAAAAGTATATTATACTAATGAGTGTTAGGTTATGAGTTTCTAATATTTTTATGAGTTGTTTTTTTCTTGTTTCATTGGCCTTTGCTCAAAGTGCTAGATTTTTCAAGCAATGGTCCCATCAAGTATTTGGAGAATAGTTCCAAACAGCTCGCAGCTATTTGCTGCTGTAGCCAAGAATGTAGAAATATAAATCCTTAGCAACACCCACAAGCAGTTAATTAACGTGTAAATGACCTTAAATCCACCCTCAGAAATGGATGTCAGTTTAAGGGTAACATGGAAATTTCACTTTGAATGTTCAGGCTCAGAAAAACAAGTCTTGCTTCCATCCTTTGCTGCTTAATGTAAATAAAAAAAGAGCTTATTCTCTAGCACATTTGATTCTAATGTATACAATATTAATTTTTTAATTTTTGTTTCGCTCAGACATATAGCACCAGGGAGAAATTATTCTCCCTGACTAGGGGATGCAAACTCCATAGATTTATGTTAGAGAAAAAGAAGCTCAGCATCACACCACGAAAGAGATCTGACCATCTTGCTGAGGACTATCAGGAAGAATATGTGTAGACTGGTCATTTGGTTAGTAAATTTATCACTGACAGGGATAAATTGGAAGCTGGTTTTAATGTAAACATTTTTATATAAGAGAGAGCTAACAATTTTATTTTTATAATCTGTGTGTTCATCATAATTTTATATGGTAATTTCTATACAAGCCTATAACTTCCTAACTAAATGAGGTTATTGAAAAATATACTATTATACATATTTTGAAAAAAAATTAGCTTTATACCCTCTTCTAAAACACGTCTTTTTCCTCAATCCTCCCTCCAACAAAACAGTGATACAACTGAACAACATTCAGGAAAAGACTTAACTTCTTTTTAATTCAAGCAACCTACTAGAATCAAAGCAATAACAACCTTTCTAACAGAGAACAGGACATACATTTATGTACAAGACTTCTAAATCTTGTACATACATTTATGTACAAGACTTCTTATCTTCCTTTAACACTACAGCTTTGTTTATGCTATGACATCACCACACATATTTTAAAATGCAGAAGTAGGAAGAAGGGCAAACCACCAAAAAACATTAAAAAAATTATACCTACAGAAAAATATGTAATATGAAACTTGAGCAAACATGAAGTAAAACCTTTTAACCAGTACATTTTTTCAGACATGCATAGCAATTATTTTTGCCCTTTACAGAAATAAAATTTACTATGAGAACAAAAAACAAAGGATAAGCAATTAAAAAAAAAATAATATGTTGTAGCTCTACATAGAAGAAAGACCACTTTATAGTGTTTGTCTTGTTCCACAATGGCAATTTTGGTCCTTAAATCTTTAACACATTAACTAAACAGAAAATAGAAATTAAGGAGTGGGATAATCACATATTCTCTTTTACATCAGAAATACTGACTTGAAGACCCTGGATATATAGTACCTTTATTCATTACAGAGAAATCAAAGAGGAATACAAGTCTGGTATAATATCAGATAAATTAAGGTTTACAGTACCCCATTGCTAGCAGCTGCAGTCAGAGCAGCTAGTAAAAGAGTCTCTTTATTGAGTGGCATTACCTGGAGTTCCTTGATGGATATTCAAACTCATAACAAGAAAAAATATAAAAAGACTGTACAGAACCTATAACCAATGTGTCAATGTTGCAAAGCAGTGACTATTACCCTTACCGTGGTAGAAAAAGTGGACATAAAGGCAGCTTTCTTTCGCCCATACATTCAGGAATATGTTTTGTACAACAGTTATTTAAAGAACTAATGCTGGCTTCCTCTGATAAAAAGTTCTGTTATAAGAGGTAAGCATTATAACTTTACAACTACAGAGAAGAATTATTACTGGATTTCAAGGTTTTGTAAGGTACATGAACTCATATGCTATATTCTAAGTGATAACTGGAGCTCCAAAGGTAGCTCAAGTATTTTGTCATATGCTTGAGAAAAGTTATCATAAATCTCAAAATACCCAAGAAGCTTGAGTTCAGGCAATTAGTTCTGTAAAATACTAGTAAATTCTATTTCTGTCATGCTTAGCAGACTTAACAGAAATGGAGTCCTTCTACAGAACTGTGGCCCCTTGCTGTTACTGTAATCATTAATCCATTATAAATTTTACCAAAAACTATTGTAACAGCTTAGTTCATGGGGTGCTAAGAAGTTACCTTCCTTGTTCCAGCAAGACCTACCACAACCAAGACTACTACTTCTGCTATTATTTTTCCTTTTGCTTCATACTTTATTATGCTTAATGATGATTAAGATTTTCTTAAAGACTGTTAAGGTTTTCTGTAACCTTTTATTAACAGTCTTTTAGTGTACAGAAATCACTAAGACTATCCATTCTTTTAAAGAGTGCTTTAAGTACTAGATTTAGCAAAATTACAAGGAAAATATCTTTTAGACTGTGTAAATTCAGAGCTAGTTTCTCAAGATTATTCAGATCCAATTTGTAGCAATTCATATTATTCTTCAGAACGGCTACTGAATTTATGTGAATTAGTAAATATTAAGACATTTTTAAAAGAATGTGCATGACTTCAGAGGTTATAGATGTAATATGAATTCTGTTTTGCAACATGATTTCTTCCTTGCTTGTGTTCTGAAATCTATATATTTAGGTATGCATTGTACAAGAAATTAATAAACTATTTTTCTTATAGAGTTCTAATTACATTGATATTTACAAATTAAATATAGTTTAACAGAATTTTTAAGATGATTCCACAGCTTAAAAAGAAAATACTACTGTAAACATTTTTATTAAGTAATTTATTTGTAATGCGTATTTTCAGTGATCCTTGTTAGACTGACCATTCTTTCATTCATCCACTAGAAGATTATTCTCTTAAAAAACACGTTGTCAAATCTCCTACAGTATTCTATGAAATCAGTCAGTCATGCCACCACAGATTGTAATCCTGTCAGACCTAACAAGCTAAGCAGATTCAGATTGAATTAGTAGTAGAGTTGGAGACCTCCAAGGAACACTTCAGTGTTACAGCAAGTTTTTTAGTGCTACTGACTCAGTGGGAGACACTCTTCTATGTCAGTTAGTACTGAACTAATGCCCCAGCCAGGGAATTGTAAAAGACACTATAATTAGGCTGCAATAGGCTGGAGTGCTCAGAAATAGAGTGGGAGACAAAATACGGCCAACGTTGCTGCAAGTGTCTTAATGTATGAAGTGGAAAAAAGAACTGGAAAAGACAAAAAAAAAAAAGGCAAACTCCTGTTGCTAGCAAGTAAAACAAGAGAAATACTAACAAAGAATATAAAAATATCCTATGGTCTGATAGTAAAATATAATAGCATTCGAAAGCCCATTTGATGTGATGAGCTCCAGATCATTTTACTGATGCATGTGATGAATTTCTAACAACATATCAAGGAAAAAGAGCTAGCTAAAAATAGAGAGAGATGAAATTAATTCTCAATCAGTTTTAGCTAATGTGTTGCTCACTTTATATGTTAAAAATTGCCCTTCAACAGAATCAGTCCACCAGGGGTCTTTACACAATTATAAAAGAAGGAACATTCTGCTACCAAATTCTTAGTACACAAGACAACTGTGGATATTTAATAAATACCAAAGTAAAGAATCTATATTCTATGGAAAAGCTAGTGTAATATTTTTAAGGACTGGGCAATTAGTAGAAAATTTTTCTATTTCCGTGCATGTTTTCTCTTTCCCAGCGCAAAAAAAAATTCTCATCTCTCTTCTCATTGACAAGTATCTTGGAAAGAAAATAAAGGAAGGGGAGCTCTGTGTCACAAAATCTTTTCTTAGTTTTGCCAGCCAGGCAGTATTTGCCCATCTACAACTGTCTCAAAATCAGCTCACTTCTCCTTTTCCTAACTTGATCAGCAAGCAGCTAAAGCCATCTTCAATACCAAGTATATCTCATTCTCTGGCTGGATTATATTTTCTTTAAATTTAAGATAAAGTAAGCAGTGTTCACAAAAATATACAGAAGTTTTTGACCAAAGACACAGTCTATATTAAATGCACAGGTTGCCTCGATGACTCTCGCCAGACCTCGAGAAGGAACGTGCTGTGGAAAATGCTGTGAAAATCACTAAGTGTGTGTTACTCTATGATTGAGTTGATATATTAACAGACGAAGACAAGAAATGGGGGATAAAAAAAAAGGTGATGTGATAGTCCCTGAAGGACAGTAAGTCGAATCAGTAGATAGAGCTTCCATTAATGTTTCAGTGGAAGCCTTCTACATAAAAAAAAAATTGAGATTTTCCCCATAAATTCATAATACTGAACTCCACTGGTCAACTTTCTAATCGCTGAGACGATAAATAAAGCTGACAGAATACTTAGTAAGGCACCTCTTATATAAATTATTAAACATTTTCTGATAATATTCAGTGAAGAGCATATGAGAAGCTATAAGAACATTGAATATTTTAAGTATTAGTTGTCAATACAACTTCTTAATATGTACTGAAGTTATATGGAAGGTAATGCTTCAAAAGATTGCTATGGAACATTGTAAAAGTTTTATATAAATCCTGAAGAAATATGTTAGAATTTAATGTCCTGAAGACAGAAAGAAGGCTCTAGAACTTCTCAACCAAATATTCAACAGTAAAACAATGTGACTCAGATAATTCTACTGATTGTTGTGCTACTGCAAATTTGATAGATGTGAGAGTCTGGGCAGTATTTACTTGATGTTTTCACAACTCATTATAGAAAATAGTCTTGCCTTTTAGCAATATTTTTCCTCTTAAAAGTAGAAGCATAAAACATTTCCTTGCGTGAAGAAAGCCTCAGAATCACGAATTCACTACGGCACAACGCATTTATAAATTTTGTATGATGACTCCCTATTTTAGGTGATCCTAAACATCATCCAAAAGCAGCAGTAGTGCTGTTAGCAATTGAAAAAATGTTGCAGATTAAATGGAAAAGGATTGTATCTTGGTGAATGTTACTTAATTGTATTATACTGATGACAGAGAATAAGGGAAAGAAATTATCGGTATTGTAACACTAAAATGGAGTTGTAAGGTATTACATTTTTAATAAAATGTTAAAAAAAATTCTATTTGAAAAGGTCTGTTTAAAGTCATACACCACCTTTTCATACTTAGTTTTCCAACTAATCACACTATCTTACGACAATTCTATTATGTCCACCAAAATTTTTAATTCATTCTTTATAAAATTTAATCTATTTTACTCATTTGGAAATTATTACTTTAAGAATATATTTCCCAGAATTTGTGTCCAATGATATTTTATTTCCTACTCTCTCAATTATAAAGATTTTTTTCCCCTTTTTCTTTGAAAGCATCTTAAGTCTGTAAACTTAATTCCAAAATTCAGCCATTTTGCATTTTCAGATTATGACTTGACAACAATTTAAGTTAAAAAAATTCTGGTTAAAATTATTAGACAGCAGCAGCTCTTATGTGGGTGTGGCATACTGGTTCTTCTATATACAGTTAATTTTAGATAGAGAAGTTCCTTTAAAATCATTGAACAGAGATGTTTCCTAAGCCCAGAGAATTCTTATGGATTATCAGTTTACAAACATTATTTTATCTTTACTGATTTACAGCATATCTGTATGTATGTCGTGTCCCTTTGTATTACAATGATAGGGAGTCCGGAGACTAGAAAGCATTGCTTATTCAGGCAGATATAGCATTAAATACAGTCTTTGTAACTGATTATGGTGGCTTGTCAGGAGATAAGATTCACCAGAGCACTGCCTATTCAAATGTATTTCTCTGTCTTTTTCCTGTGAAATAATAATCCTTACATTTCTAATGGCTCCCTCTGGCACTTATGCAGTTTGCGGGCATGTTGGTCAGACAGAGAATGACCATCCAATACTGATCAAGAAAGCTGGCAAATGGGACAAGAACTGAAGCTCTGCCCTGAATGGGGTCCTGAACACTTAATAGTCCCTGAAAACTCACAAGAAAGTTTCCCATTGAGTCATGGATGACTGGAAGTGCCCATGGGAAAATACCAATGGGAATTAATATGATTTGCCTGTGCTAAAAGATATGAAAGCCCGTAAGCACGATTTCCAGTAAGTGTTTGAAAAGGAAAAGAACAATCTGTGTCATCATAAAAGTTACTTTTCAGTCAAACTCTGCGTAATACTTAACAAGAAACTCACATTCCCCAGTAAAGGTCTATGGATCATTGATGCTGGTTCTAAATCTTAGTAAATATGTTCAACCATGAAGGATAGGTTATGCCTCCAGCTAGTTATTCAAATGAATGCTGCAGGTAGCAGAGCAAAGAACATGGAGAATCTTTAAAATTGGAAGTGACTTCTGTAGGATATAAAAACCAGACCAGTTCTTGCCCCATCATCCCCGGTACACATAATTCACCCATTTGCATTAGCTATTCAGGGTCAGTTAATTTTCTCAAGCAGTAAAGGTATTCAGGACTTCCGCATACATCTGACAACGGATGTATGGAAGACTTGTGCCATTCTGAAGAAGCATCTGAAGCCCCACAGATGGCATGTCAGACAGAGTTAGGTGCTGATCAATGAGCATCAACTCTATGAAACTGTATAAAATCCTTCATCTTGTACAGCAAAAAGATTCATAGTGAGAATGACCTTATTATAATTTTCTTATGGAAGTACACCAGTGGCATAATAAACTGCCTTGGAATGAAATCTGATCACCTAGCAATGCTCTGGCCTCAAAATTTCTAAATCTGAGGATTAGGAACATACTTTTGAGGATGGTTCCAATTCATTCACATGACTGTTCACTCTCTCTTTGTTGACTTAACTACTTTTCCTCACCTTTGCCCAATTTACTTTTGTGTAAACAGTGTTCATACACCTGTGCTTGTGAGCAGGACAACTCTATCATTTAATGACAAGGAGTTTACCCTCTAGCTTTAAGTCTAATAATTAATCATATATTTATAGTTTTCTTGACAGTTACTCATCATAAAGAGTATGTATTTCAGAATCTATGCAAATGTAAAACCCATCTTACTAGCTCTGACTTGCTCCTACTGCCTCAGAATTTATACAGTTCACATGAAAAGTTGGTGCCGACATTAAATCCCTTTCTCTCACTAAGCATAAATGCAAATGAAGGAATCTAAAAGCAGATAAATTTCTGTATAAGAAGATATACTTAGCTTCCCTAGAGGTCTTAAATAGATACTACAGAGAATCTTAGAATCTACAAGGAAGTTTAACCAGCAAATTTTAATGGGCTTTTCTACCACACTGCAGAATCTTGCACTGCTCAGTGCACAGATCTGTTAATGTTACTGTTGTCAGACGTTCTCTTTTATAAAATTGTTCTTTAAGAAAAATGTCTTCTTTTTTTTTTTTTTTTTTTTTTTTTTCACAATAGCAAGTACCTCTCCTTACCATAGAAGTAACTCATTAATTCTTAATTCTTCTTGCTGGGACCAGATTCACAGATTGACCCAGAAGTATCAGAAACAGTTAGGATTGATTTCTGGGTATGACTACACTAGATTCCTGTAATGGAAAATTAGTAAGCTGTTAGCATGTTCCATGCTTTATTTTGGCCCAGGCTCTTCAGCAGTCTCCTAGCCAATGCCCAGACAAGGTTTGGGAATTAACAAAGGCCGAATATAATTCCCAAAGGCAATTCGGACACAGTCATCCTCTTTTGGATGGGAAGCGAGTTAGCAGTGCAAACACAAGCTAGGCTGTGTCAGTTGATCTCGGTGCCTGAAGTCTTTCATTTACTAGAGTGGGCAATAGCCTGCGTGTCTAAACATTATACAAGTTAAAAATATACATTACTAGGTAATGTATATTGGTTGCTGATATAGATGCAGTGTTGATTGGTTATTATGGTCATTGATATAGATAATCGTTATTGATATAGATACAGTGTTGATTAATGCTTATAGCTTCTTCCAGGCTTGATGAAAAAGTTACATCAATATCAGTCCGTATAAAATAAAATTTAGGATCCTTAGTTGAATTAATAGGGCTGCAAAACTGGACTGGTAGAAGAATGAAGCGCTGAGCTAGTCCCTGTCTTCTCTGTGCTCCTTGGACATAACCTGTACTTGATTGTTGCAATGACTGGCTGTTTAGAGAAGACTTTCTATTGCATTCACATCCCTTGTGCACTCATTCAGAAGCAAGATACAATTTATCCCTTATAACATGTATTAATTAATCCAATATGCTATATCATTCTTATTGGTCAACAACTATATAAAATGAGGCAAACCCTCATAATCTTTGGTGGGAGTATGTTGCAGTAAATAATGAATACAAGTTAATACTGACCTCATGAGTTGAAAACCTGCTTCTCCTTAGTATTCTCTATTTTCAGCAGCAAAACATTGACCTTACTGTAGATTTCAGCTTTTTGTTTCTAAAGATGTTGATTCATACACCAAGGCCAGTTAAGTAAGTTACCTGACATTTGGAATCCCACCAGAATTACAGACTCAGGCAATAACATCAAAACAAGACAAGTTTAATGATCAGACACACAGGACTTGGACTATTAACCCAGCAATTTTTATACACAACAAATATTTCTTTAAAAGTCCAATATATAACGTGGATTACTTGTGGACAGGTCCAATCTACTCAGCTGGCCTCCATGGGACTACTACCTCACACTAACAATGACCATGGCAACAATAAAAAAAGCTGTATTTTCACAGAAAGAAAAGCTCTTGAGCAATCTATTACATTTTCCAGACATAAGCAGTGATTTTTATATCAGCCATGTCAGGACTTTGTGTGTTGTGTGTTTTTTCTTAAGGTAATACGTTGATTGCTTTTGAACTGATGCAAGTCTCAGTTTATAGCTGTATTTCCAGGCTATTTCAGCAGTGCAGTGATTAGTTCATTTTTCTAAAGTTTAGGGTTTTGTTAAGATTTAAGTTTCATAGAGCACCTAAGTACTCTATGGCTGAGAAATTTTGGAATAACTGAACATCTTAACACTTTAGCTATTTACTTATGCCTACTAATTATTCCTCATGAATCAGAGTCACCATCAATCTCTCCTTTTTTAAGGAATTTACTGAACATACAGCAGTCACCTGGTCTTCTGATTAATTCCAGATCATTGATTATTACATATCATTTCACTTTAAATAGTTCATAAAAAAACCCCATCACTCTAAAGAGTGAAGAAACTGATAACATATAATGGACTTTGAGAGTCTTGGAATGGCTTTGCTTTTTTCTCTCTTTCTATAGTAACTCTGGAAAATGTACACAGGAGAAGAGGATTAAGAAATAAAATACATGTATTTTTGCCTGACATAAATGGAATGAATTGAACTTTTCTTAGTTTTATCACTAGAGAAGTCACTTTGAAGTATTTTAGGTGCAGAAATGACTAGAATGTTTCATGGAAGCCTTCTCTACCAATCAAATCAAACAACCTCTTCATGACTTATAAATGCTTGCTACTGCGGTGTTGCAGGAAAAGGCTTTGTTGATATGTGATCTTTGCTTTCTTTATTCAACATATATATCTTATCTCCAACCATATTTGACATTTCAAGCATTAAACATAATACTGAATATAAACCAGGGCACTGGAGCCAAAACTCTCAAGGGAACCACCTTAAAGGGAATTTTTTAACTGGAAAAAATACTTCAGTCCTAAGGCAAACTCAAAACTTCGTA
Source organism: Vanellus vanellus (assembly GCF_965231255.1). NCBI lineage: Eukaryota > Metazoa > Chordata > Aves > Charadriiformes > Charadriidae > Vanellus > Vanellus vanellus. The sequence continues at coordinate 98,335,907 of NC_138907.1, forward strand.
GGTGTCAGAAGTACTATTAAGATTTAGAATATGTTAACAAAGCGTTCAGAGAGATACCTCCAGCAAAGTTTGTTTGAGTCCCAGAAGGAGCCAAACAATGGGTTTGTTCTCTGCATAGACTCAACTAAGACCAAGGTTGAGTAATTAGCTTTATTGAGAATGTTAATAATAGTGATAATGCTGATGAATCTGTGTTTGTTGCTGTAATTTGGACTAAGTTTTCTTTTCTTGTTCATCATATATATCACTTAATCTGGTTAAACTTGAAACAATTGCTTCTAATTCATGCTTCATTTTGTAGTTTGCCGCTTCTGCTTCAACCCTACAGCGCCAAGGGCTTACCTACAGAGAAACCACTCTATTTTTTCACGTGTTAGCTAGGGTAATAAAATGTATTCCTTTACCATGAAAAAATTGGCTACCAGAACACAATCCTTAATTCTACCAATGCTTTCTATAGAAAATACATAAATATAGAGAATATAGAAGGTGAATATCACCACCTGCGAGTATATTCCCAGATCTTGCTTCAGGAATCCGTATTTGATTTAGCTGTTAATAAGTGTCTTGTGATAAATAATGCCATCTGAACAGGCAATATGATTCACTAATATTCAGCAAGGTACTAGGTATTATGGAAGTGAGCATTGTTCCCGTGCTGCCTTTACTCTTACACAACATGAGATATAGCATTTTCTGAACCTTAGTTTTTCTTATGTTTCTCATATGCAGCACTATTATGAGATGACAGCCTTCCAGTGTGGTTGGTTTATCAAGCTGTTTATGTGCAATTCAATTTTAACTGTGTGCATTTTCTGTCATATTAAAACAAGTGTCCAAAGACACTAAGGATACCTTAAATTCAAGAGCCGTTTTTCATATAATGCTTTGTTTTACTCAGGAATCTGAGGCTCACCAGTATGGTTATGTTTCACTACCCAGAGGTCCAGAAACATCAAGTTGTTTTGCTTTTAGCTTTTATCCTTCATAGATTTTCCCTACAGAAATATTAATCTACAATAGATGACTTATTAATGGCCCCTTAACTAGGAGATAAAAATATAGCACTGTGCTAGAAGCATTTTCATCCTATGAAAAAAAAAAACAAAACTGCCAAATTATGATAACAGGAATATTGTGATATTATAGTGCTTTTATAGAATAGTCAATACATTTATTACAGGTATATTCCCATAATATTGTGGAGTCAACAAGTATATGTTTTTATACCATTTATTTCTTACAAAGATTTTTCTATATTTCGTGTTTATTCATGCTTGGATGAATCTCTTCACACAGCTAGTTTATTAAAATCACAGGTGAGTGAAACTATAAATTTCAACATGGCTCCATTCTGAACAGTCTATGAAGCAGTAGATTGGAAGCATAAAATAAAGTGAGGAGAATCATGTCATGTTCTACTGGGAGACATATTTTACCCTTCAGCAGCACATTAGAAACGCACGTTTTAGAAATTGAGGCAAGGCATACAGTACCTTCTTCCCATGAGATGTATTTCTCTGCCTAGAGCAGAATTTTCCTCTTGGCAGTGTGTTTTAGAACTGGCAAGTTCAACAGTTTAATCTCTTTAGCATTTGCATTACATTTTCCAATTCAGAAAAAATTGAAAAATTCTACCATACTGTTAAGGTTTTTTACACATAATTTTAATATACATGGGCAAGACTGGTCATTTTCCCACAAAATGAGTTATTTAGGCTACTGGGATGTCATGATTTTGTTATGTAATTTTAACAGTACATTCACATTACATTATCTCTCTAGTTCCTAGTCAGATATTCAAAATAAATTTGAAAGATAGATCCTGAAAAGGTTGGAAATTAATCATGTTTGAAGGAGAGAGGTCATAGCATATTTACATGGTATATTTTATATGGTACAGTCCCCGTCCCATCCCCCCAACATATTTATTTAGCAGAATACTACTAGCAGAATGCTGATTCTTCACTGGATATAGAGCACAATCAATGCTCCTTCCACTAGGACCTTCTTGCAGAAGTTTATCATCAGAACGTGAAATTATTAATTGAAAAAAAGGATGTGTGTGACTTTAAGAGACAGAATCTTCAGGTAATATGCTTTCAGGATTTCTGTACAGGAGAGCAGAGTCCTGGATAATTCTGTTATTTTATACCAATCATTTATAAACCAGGTGAAACCACTTGGACGTATCCATTGTTATACTCTGAAGAGTCTTACTTTGGTTTTGACCTGTAGCTGTTGATATTATTTCACCCTTAAATCTAAAAAAGAAATTAGAAAGAGTGTATTGATTTAACATTAGCAGTGTAAAACTGTGCACGTGTATGTGTAAGCTTATGTAAACCATAGAATTCATTGGAAGATGAGAAAATGCAGATTTTGGCCTTGGAACTAAAAGTGGACCTTTTGATTTAAGATCTTCATAATGAAATCAGGAGAGAAATAAACTTATTCTTTCTGAAGGTTGCTTGATGATTAACCAAGTTCTTTTCCGCGTTTAAGGAAAAATAAGATAAGTGCAATTTTTGTATCCCTCTTTATCTAGATGTCTACAACCTCTTGTGGAAATGTTGCCACTTTGCTTCTCTGGTAAATTCTTGAGGTGAAAAGGTAGGTTATTAGTTGTTGGCATGAAACAGAGAATTACTTTGCACCGGACTATGACAGTCATTGAATTTAGCCATTGTCATTGCAAATTCTCCTGGTTCACTGAAGATGATCACCAAACTGAGCAAAGGCTAGAGATGTGTGTGGAAAGGATTTAGGAGAAAGGGAGAAAACACCTGTAGTACACCATATCCCTGGAAAGATGATGGAACAGCTTGTGCTGGGTATCATCTCAAAGCACCTGGATGAAAAGAAGGTTATCAGAAGTAGTCAACATGAATTCACTAAGGGGAAGTCGTGTCTGATTAATCTGATAGCATGATGAGGGGAGGGCAGTGGATGTTGTCTACCTTGACTTTGGCAAGGCTTTCGACACTGTCTCCCACATCATCCTCACATGCAAGCTTAGGAATTGCGGCCTAGATGAATGGACAGTGGGGTGGATTGACAGATAGAGCTCAGAGGGTTGTGGTTAGTAGTGCAGAGTCTAGTTGGAGGTCAGTAACAAGTGGTGTCCCTCAAGGGTCGGTACTGGGTCCAGTCCTGTTCAATATATTCATCGATGATCTGGATGAAGGGATAGAGTGTACCATCAGCAAGTTTGCTGATAACACTAAAGTGGGAGGAGTGGCTGACACGCCAGAAGGCTGTGCTGCTTTACAGTGTGACCTGGACAGGCTGGAGAGTTGGGCAGAGAGGAACCTAATGAAATTCAACAAGGGTAAATGTAGGGTACTGCACCTGGGGAGGAATAACCCCACACATCAGTACAGGTTGGGGGCTGACCTCTTGGAGAGCAGCTCTGTGGATAGGGACCTGGGAGTCCTGATGGACAATAGGATGACCATGAGCCAGCAATGTGCGTTGGTGGCCAAGAAGGCCAATGGCATCCTGGGGTGCATCAAAAAGAGTGTGGCCAGCAGGTCGAGGGAGGTCAGCCTCCCCCTCTACTCTGCCCTGGTGAGGCCGCATCTGGAGTACTGTGGCCAGTTCTGGGCTCCCCAGTTCAAGAAAGAAAGGGATCTGCTGGAGAGGGTCCAGCAAAGGGCTACGAAGATGATTAGGGGATTAGAACATCTTTCATATGAGGAAAGGCTGAGGAACTTGGGTCTCTTTAGTCTAGAGAAAAGAAGACTGAGGGGGGATCTTATTAATGCTTTCAAATACTTAAAAGGAGGATGCCAGAGGGGTGGGAGGAGTCTTTTTTCAGTGGTGCCCATTGATAGGATGAGGGGTAATGGGCACAAGCTTGAACATAGGAAGTTCCATCTTAACATGAGGAGGAACTTCTTCACTTTGAGGGTAGTGGAGCACTGGAACAGGCTGCCCAGAGAGGTTGTGGAGTCTCCCACTCTGGAGACATTCAAAACCCGCCTGGACGCTGTCCTGTGCAACCTGTTGTAGGTGACCTTGCTCTGGCAGGGGGGTTGGACTAGGTGATCTCCAGAGGTCCCTTCCAACCCTGACTATTCTGTGATTCTGTGATTCTGTGATATCGAAAAGGAGGAGGTACTGTCTTTGAAGTCCCAGATGTTTGGAATCTAGTGATACAGGTACAGGAGAATTGGGTGTGACTAACATGGGAGATGCTGTGGAAGCAGAAGCAACAATTGCTCCAAACAGATTTTAGAAAAAAAAAAATCCTCTGCTGTGAGTTTCTTGCTTAAAATTTTGAAACCCTCACCTGCAGTTGTGAAGGATGGAGGTATTAATTAGTGAATTAAAAGACAGTGCTGAAATTCCTTTGATTATGTAGGGAGTACATTCTCCATCTGCTAGCATCCTAATCCACTTGGAATACAAGTAAAATCTAAGTAGTTATGAACACCTTATTTGCAGTTCTATAGTGTTAATTATAGAAAAAAGCACATCCTATGAATTTCATACCCCCATGACTAAGAATTCATGGATTTCATTTGGGAAAAGCAGTCCTAGTTGAAAAACATTCACACTGATCATGTGAAGGATACTGCTGGAAAAAGGGAATATAAGGAACAATTGATTACGAATCATACAATTGATCAACTATGAAATAGGAAAGGAGAGGAAGGTTATGGATATGGCATAATCATTGTCTGGGAAGGCAGCTGTGTTCCAAGTACAGCAGTTTGTTTTGAAATTATAAAGGTGAAGAGAGAACCAAAGAGAAAGTTAAAGCCAATTTTGGCAGTTCCAGGTGATACTTTTTCTGTATGGGGTGCTATCTTACATAGAAATTGCAGAGAAGAGCACGTAAACTGTTTTACTGTTGGAATATTAGAATCTGAAAGTATATGGGGTGTTATGGACTTTAAGAACTCTAAGGATACGAACTTGGCTCACACTTAAAAAAATATAAAAAATAACAAAAGTACATACATAGGTTGCCTTAGGTTTTTTATTATTTCAAATGTAATTTTTGATGAATCTTCAGGCTTGGACTAAGCTAAAGATATAAATCCCATGTCCTCCCTTTCACCATTTCTGTCACTGAAAAAAATAAGTTGAAAGGAACTTTTAAAAATCCTAATATTTGACCTTAATAAAATTCTGTAAAAAAAAAAAACTAAAGTCTTTAAAAAATTACTAGAAAATTCAAATAAGTAAGCACAGGGTTCCTAGAATTCCCTCTACTTTTTTTTTGTGTGTTGCTGTGCTAGCTTGATACCACAATAGTGTGTACGTGAAACAGTACTCGTTATCTGGCTTTGCCCTTGCAACCAGCATCTCATGAAATGATGGCATGATCAGAACCTCGACAAACAACTCAATCAGCCAGCAACATTCTCCACTTTCTTTTGGTCTGATTCCCCTGTAAAGTTGATATACAAAGAAGTTCCATTCAATAAAAAAGAAATGAAATAAAAAAAAAAAAAGAGAAATTAAAAAATTATGAAATAGTGGTGAGCAAGGCCAAGTGCTCTGACACAGTGTTTTTGCAGTGCATCATCAGTAAAGGGCCAGCTTCTCCAGATGCTAGGTGAGGAGAACAGGTGCTTCTTGCCTGGCGCCACTGGGATCCTGTGGATCTGTGCCCCATTCCCGGGAGGGAAGAGGGAAACAAACTACTCGTTTGCTCTCGCTCCCCAGCCCTGCCTCTCCTCTGCCCCTGGCCACCTTGGGAAGGATGCCCAGGAGAGGGTCACTGAGTCCCACCTGCCCCGTGTATTTCCAGCAGCAGAGGGCAGTCTGGAAATTCCCCTGCTGCTGTCAGAGAGCAGGACCTTGTCTCCAGCACCAGGGACTCTCTCTATGTCATAGAATCATAGAATCATAGAATCAGTGAGGTTGGAAGGGACCTTTAAGATCATCAAGTCCAACCATTAACCTACCCTGATAAAAACACCACCACTTCTAAACCATGTCCCTAATCACCTCATCTACCCTTTTCTTAAACACCTCCAGAGATGGTGAATCCACCACCTCTCTGGGCAGCTTATTCCAACGTTTAATAACCCTTTCAGTGAAAAAATGCTTCCTAATATCCAATCTAAACCTGCCCTGACATAACTTGAACCCGTTTCCTCTTGTCCTATCACTTGTCGCCAGGGAGAAGAGGTCAGCTCCCATCTCTCTAAAACCTCCTTTCAGGTAGTTGTAGAGGGTGATAAGGTCTCCCCTCAGCCTCCTCTTCTCCAGGCTAAACAACCCCAGATCCCTCAGTCGTTCCTCATAAGGTTTGTCCTCCAGACCCTTCACCAGCTTTGTAGCCCTTCTCTGGACACGCTCCAACACCTCAATGTCCTTCTTGTAGTGAGGGGCCCAAAACTGAACACAGTACTCGAGGTGAGGCCTCACCAGTGCCGAGTACAGGGGGATGATTACTTCCCTAGTCCGGCTCACCACACTATTCCTGATGCAGGCCAGGATGATGTTGGCCTTCTTGGCTGCCTGGGCACACTGCTGGCTCATGCTCAGCCGGCTGTCCACCAACACCCCCAGGTCCTTTTCTGCCAGGCAGCTTTCGAGCCACTACGCCCCCAGTCTGTAGCACTGCATGGGGTTGTTGTGACCCAAGTGCAGGACCCGGCACTTGGCCTTGTTGAACCTCATACCATTGGCCTCAGCCCATCTGTCCAGCCTGTCCAGATCCCTCTGCAGAGCCAATCTACCCTCAAGCAGATCAACACACCTGCCTAGCTTAGTGTCATCTGCAAACTTACTGAGGGTGCATTCGATCCCCTCATCCAGGTCATTGATAAAGATATTAAAAGAGAACCGGCCCCAGCACCGATCCCTGGGGGACACCACTCGTGACTGGACACCAACTGGATTTAACTCCATTTACCACCACTCTCTGGGTACGACCATCCAGACAGTTTTTTACCCAGCAAAGAGTATACCTGTCCAGGCCATGAGCAGCCAGTTTCTCCAGGAGAATGCTATGGGAAACGGTGTCAAAAGCCTTGCAAAAATCCAGGTAGATAACATCCACAGCTTTTCCCTCGTCCACCAAGTGGGTCACCTTGTCATAGAAGGAGATCAGGTTTGACAGGCATGACCTGCCTTTCACAAACCCATGCTGACTGGGCCTGATCACCCTGTTCTCTTGCATGTACTGTGTGATGGCACTGAGGATGATCTCCTCCACACCAGGAGAGACAGGATGGTCAGACAAATAGCTCAGATGCAGTCTCTGGCATTTTGTGGGTGCCTTTCCCCTTGCTGCCAACAGGCAGCTCTCCATGAGGTTTCCCCCAAACCATCCCTTCTGGGAAGGAAATCTCCTGCCTAGGACCAGAGGGAAAAACATTGCAATGGACACATCTAGGGAGGAGGGACCTGAGTTACCTAGCCTGAGATTATTTTTTTCGCTTTGTTTGCACCTAATACTCTTTGGTTGTGGTCTCACTGGTTGCAAGTAATTATCAGTACTGTGTACATTTTCTGTCAAATGGGTTTTGCTGCATGCTTGTGCTGTGTAGAAAACTTGCAGATAAGTCTATTTACAGCAGACTGATTTTGCAGAAGCTTCTGCGTAACACCAGAAATTAGAATTTCTGGGAAGACAGGATTGCCTATACTCTCTGTCTGATAGGTATATATCCATACTAAACCACTGTCTTAATGCAAACATAACAACATTGCAAAGGTGCACTGAAAGTACATGTATTGGGATTGTATGGCAAGGATTTGGTAGCAGGGGGGCTACAGGTTTGGTTTCTGTAAGAAGCTGCTAGAAGCTTCCCCCATGTCATATAAAGCCAACGCCAGCGGGTTCCAAGACGTACCCAAAGCTGGCTAAGACTGAGCCCATCAGATAGAGTGGGATAACATATTTAAGATGGGGGAAAAAAACTGCTGTGCAATAGCAACTGCAGCTGGAAAGAAGTCCCCTGTCCAGCTAAGGAGAGGGAGTGATAGAACGGCTTTGGTGGGAACTTGGCATCTCGTCAGGGTCAACACACAGCACCCTACATTAGCAAGCTATAATGTCACGGATGTATTTAGCCTTCTAAACATCATCTGGATCAGAGCCTTCAGCCAGCTCAGCCATGTCAATCTGTTACCGGGTTTTGTCACATCCTGACTCATCGTCTTAAGAACTCTTGCTTTTATTAACAACTAGCAACCTAGATACTAGAAAACACGTCACTAGAAAGAAAATTAATGCTTAATATAGCAATGAGCATGTAGATGGTTAAAATTACTAATTTTACATGCCATCCTTTTAAACAATTAATAAAGGAGTTCACTGGAAATTAAAAATGGAGCTTAGGCCAAGTATCATTTTTTTGCCATGGTGCTCTATTTAATAATAATAATAAAAAAAAAAAAAGACAAAAAAAGCAGGAACTTGTAATGTAATTGAATTTTCTAGAGAAATTCTGAGCATTCGGTATTTTCGGGTATTACACGTAATGTTTGAAAAATCAATACTGTAACAAGCACTAAATTTTAGGGCCAGTATTTTTTAATGGTTTTATAAATGATCTGGAAACAGGAATCAAATGTACACTAAGTAATTTTGTCTATTATACTAAATTAGGAGGATCCGTGGACTCCCCTGGGGGTAGAGAAACCTGACAGACACCCAAGCACAAATACAGGCTCATCAGAGAATGGACTGAGAGCAGTCCTGAGGAGAAGGACCTGGGGGTACTGATTGATGAGAAGCTGAACATGATCTGGCAATGCACAATCGCAGCCCAGAAAGCCAACCGTATCCTGGGCTGCATCAGAAGAAGTGTGGCCAGCAGGTCAAAGGAGGTGATTCTGCCCCTCTACTCCACTCTTGTGAGACCCCACCTGGAGTACTACATCCACCTCTGAAACCGCCAACATAAGAAGGACATGGACCTGTTGGAGTGGGTCCAGAGGAAGGTCACAAAGATGAACAGAGGGCTGGAGCACCTATCCTATGAAGACAGGCTGAAAGAGTTGGGGTTGTTCAGCCTGAAGAAGAGAAGGCTCTTAGGAGACCTTACTGCGGCCTTCCAGTGCCGAACGGGGGCCTACAGGAGAGCTGGGGAAGGACTTTTTACAAAGGCATGTAGTGATAGGATGAGGGGTAATGGCTTTAAAGTGGAAGAGGTTAGATTTGGATTAGATATTAGGAAAAAAAAAATCACTCTGAGGGTGGTGAGACACAGGAATGGGTTGCCCAGAGAAGCTGTGGAAGCTCTGTCCCTGGAAGTGTTCAAGGCCAGGTTGGATGGGGCTTTGAGTAACCTGTTCTAGTGGGAGGTGTCCCTGCCTATGGCAAGGGGGTTGGAACTAGATGATCTTCAAGGTCCCTTCCAACCTAAATCATTCTATGATCCTATGATTCTATGATCTTGCTTGCCAAGCTCGGGAAGAGGGATTTAAACAAATGTTGCCAGGGAAGGGGAACCTCAGTCCATCCCACTCCTACCAGTATGATGCCAATGCCAGTAATAGACACCCAGAGCCTAGAGAAGGATCACAGGTCAGCAAGAGAGCAACTGGAGTGCAGTACAAAGGAATTCCAGCACTCTAGCCAGTAAGTCAGCTTCACTGGGGACCAGACTTAAATGCCTCTGTGAAAACGCATGTAGCATAGCAAATAAACAAGAGGAGTTAGAGACGTACACACTCCTGCAGGGCTATGATCTTATTGGCATCATGGAGACATGGTGGGATGGCTCCATGGGTTGGAATGGAAGGATACAGGCTCTTCAGGAAGGACAGGCAAGGAAGTTGAGGAGGGAGTATTGCCCTCTATGTCAATGACCAGCTGGAATGCATGGAGCTCCTCCTGGGGATGGATGAGGAGCTGATCGCGAGCTCAGTCAGGATTAAAGGGAGGGCAGGGACAGGTGATGTTACAATGGGGATCTGCTACAGGCCACCCAACCAGGAACACCGAGCGTGTGAGGCCCTCTATAGAGAAAAAGGAGCAGCCTCACATTCACAAACCCTTGTCCTCATGGGGGACTTCAACCACCCTGATATCTTTTGGAGGGACAACAACAAGGTGGAGTTCAAGATCCTTAGGGCAGCGAGGAGGGTGTACAGCAAGCTCGATACCCTAGTCTTCAGGACAGCAGACTAACTTCTTCAGGGATGTGCTTGGTAGAGTACCATGGGATAAAGCTCTGGAGGGAAGAGGGGCCCAGGAAAGCTGGCTAATATTCAAGGCTCACCTCCTCAAAGCTCAGGAGTGATGCATCCCGACAGAGGAAGTCAGGCAAAAATGCCAGGAGGCCTGCGTGGACGAACAAGGAACTCCTGGAAAATCTCAAACACAAAAAGGAAACCTACAGGGGGCGGAAGCAAGAACAGGTAGCTTGGGAGGAATACAGAGAGATTGTCTGACCAGCCAGGGATCAGGTTAGGCAAGCTAAAGCCTTGACAGAATTAAGTATGGCTGGGGACATGAAGGGCAACAAGAAAAGCTTCTATAGGTATGTCAGTGACAAAAGGAGGACTAGGGAAAATGTAGGCCCTCTCCAGAAGGAAATGGGAGACCTGATTATACAGGATATGGAGAAGGCTGATGTACGCAAAAACTTTTTTGCCTCAGTCTTCCCCAGCAAGTGCTCTAGCGACACCGCCCAAGTCACAGACAACAAAGGCAGGGACTGGGAGAATGAGGAATCGCCGATGGTAGGAGAAGACCAGGTTCAAGACCATTTAAGGAACCTGAAGGTGCAGAAGTCTATAGGACCTGCTAAGACTCATCCACAGGTCCTACAGGAAAGATGGGGAGGAACTCTTTATCAGGCATTATAGTGATGGGATGAGGGATAAGTTTTAAACTGAAAGAAGGTAGATTTAGATTAGATGTTAGGAAAAAGTCCTTTACTGTGAGGGTAATTGGACCCTGGAACACATTGCCCAGAGAAGCTGTGGATACCCTACCCCTGGAAACATTCAAGGCCAGTTGGCTGGGGCTTTAAACAACCTGGTCTAGTGGAAGATGTCTCTGCCCATACCAGGGGGTTTGGAAGTAGATGATCTTTAAGGTCCCTTTCAGATCTAACCATTCTGTGATTCTATGATCTGGATAGACTAGAGAGCTGGGCAATCACCAACCATATGAAATTTAACAAGAACACATGCCAGATTCTCTACCTGGGATGAGGTAGTCCTGGTTATACGTAGAAACTGGGGGAGGAGAGGCTGGAGAACAGCCCTACAGAAAGAGATCCGGGGGTTTAGATGCTTGGCAAGTTGAATATGAGTCAGCATTTTGCCCTGGCAGCGAAAAAGGCCAACGGTGTCTCGGGGTACAGCAAGCACAGCATTGTTAGTGGGCTGAGGGAAGTGATTGTCCCACTCTGCACTGCACTGCTATGACCCCATCTCAAGTTCTGTGTTTTGGTGCCTCAACATAAGAAGGACATCAAACTATTAGGGTGTGTCCAGAGGAGGGCAACAAAGGTGGTGAAAGGTCTTGAGAGCGAGACTTACAAGGAGCAGCTGAGGTCTCTTAGTTGGTTCAGGCTGGAGGAAAGAAGGCTGAGGGGGGACCTCACCACAGTCTGCAACTTACTTAGAGGGAGCAGTGGAAGGGGAGGTCCAGGGGAGGACCGGTGGTCGGACACAAGGAAATGGAAAGAAGCTGCATCAGGGGAAACTCAGACTGGACGTTAGGAAAAGGTTTTTCACTGAGAGGATGGTTGGTCACCGGAACAGGGTCCCCATGGAATCCTGTCAGAGTCCAAACAGCTCATAGTCATATGGTTTAGTTTTAGGTAGTCCTGTAAGGAGCAGGTAATTGTACTCAATAATCCTTATGGGTCCCTTCCAACCAAGATATGCTATGATGCTAAACACTTTATTCGTAACTAAAAGCATGTAAGACCTTCTATCTTCTCTTTAAAAGTTAGAAGCTTGTGTTGTTCTTTCAGAATAGGATGGTGATAGGGATGATTCTCGTCTCTTAAAAACTGTGGAGAAGAACATGACCTTTCAATGCTTTACCCAGCAATTTAGTACCTGGTGGATGTTATAAAACCAGGGCAAACTATCTAGGACTACCTACCATCGAGCATTGAGTACTAAAGCTCCCTAGGGACTGCCTAGGTGGAATTAAGCACCTCAAAGGTGAAGCCATTAGACCTAGAAGTTATTTTAGGAGGAACAAAGATCACCATTTGTCCTCTTCCTTTAAGGCACTTAGAGGAAAACATAACCATGTACAAACCTTGTCCTTTAGCTCTTTACATAGATAGATGGTAAAGACACAGGTTAATTTCTGTACAGTCTTTCTTACAGAAGTCTGCTGACTGGGATATTTGCAAGGTAGTGGAGAAAGGTAATTTTCTAACTCCTCAGAAAGAAAAGGTAATTAATCTGTTCTTTTTGCAGGAGAATGTCCTACCCTTTGAGTAAACAGACTAATGAATGACAAGTGTTGTGTTTTTCCCCTTCAGCTATTGTGTTAAAAATAGTAATTACCATCCTTCCATTTGCTTTAGGTAGTACCCTGATACTTATTCCAGAAAATTTTCTAGGCACATACAAAAAAATGTAATGAGATTTTGAAAATTTTGTGTGGTTTACCATTTGTGAAAAGATAGTATTGGGTTCAGACATCTACATTCCACTTAGTTCCTACTGCATGCTAATTAAAAAGTACTTTTTTGGACCAAATCTCTATTGCATTACTGCTGGCTGTTGCCTAACTGTTTTTACTGTTGGCTATAGCCAGCATTCAATCTTCTCCAAAATCATGTGTAATCTATCAGCTTCTTATTGATATCTATATTCAACAAGAACCTCAGTTTTGTCATTTATCTTCTTAGGAATTCGAATTTCTTTTTCTAGGATGTTTTGCTGGACACCACTAATAGACTCAGTTTCACAAAAACTACTGCTGTGTGAGGAGATGTTTTATTCATTTTACACTATTTGTTAAACATAAAGATACTTACTCAAGTAAGTGTAAAACTACATGCTACATGGACAGAATTAATTCATTGCTTCATCAAGAATCTTTTATTTTGCCTAGAAAAAAATAGATCTAAATTAATGTAAATTAAATGGGAAAGTGATTTCAGCTGTTAAAGCATTCATCCCGGCAGTGGAAAGCTATGCTAGTCTTATGTAATATCCTGTAACATAGAATCATAGAATAGTTTGGGATGGAAGCAATCTTTAAAGGTCATCTAGTCCAACCCCCCTGCAATGAGCAGGGATATGTTCAACTCAATGAGGTTGTTCAGAGCCCCATCCAACCTGACTTTGAGTGTTTACAGGGATGGGGTACACCTACCACCTCTCTGGAAACTCGTTCCAGTGTTTCACCCCCTTCATAAAAAATTTCTTCCTTATGTATAGTCTGAATCTCCACTCTTTTAGTTTAAAATCATGATCCCTTGTCCTACCACAACAGGCCATGCTAAAATGTTTGTCTCCGTCATTCATGTATGTCCCCTTTAAGTACTGAGAGGCCAGAATAAGGCCTTACCTGGAGCCTTCTCTTCTTCAGGCTGAACCCCAACTTTCTCAGCCTGATCTCACAGGAGAGGTGCTCCAGCCCTCTGATCATTTTTGTGGCCCTCCTCTGGACCCACTCCAACAGGCACATGTCTTTCCTGTGTTGATGGCTCCACAGCTGAACACAGTAGTCCAGGTGGGGTCTCACCAGAGCTGAATATAGGAGCAGAATCACCTCCGTCCACCTGCTGGCTACGCTTCATTGCATGCAGCCAAGGGTACAATTGTCTTTCTGGGCTGTGAACACACATTCACAGTATCACAGTATCACAGTATGCTAGGGATTGGAAGGGACCTCAAAAGATCATCTAGTCCAATCCCCCTGTCGGAGCAGGAACACCTAGATGAGGTTGCACAGGAAGGCGTCCAGGCGAGTTTTGAATGTCTCCAGAGAAGGAGACTCCACAACCTCCCTGGGCAGCCTGTTCCAGTGCTCTGTCACCCTCACTGAGAAGAAGTTTCTTCTCAAATTTAAGTGGAACCTCTTGTGTTCCAGCTTGAATCCATTACCCCTTGTCCTATCACTGGTCGCTACTGAGAAGAGCCTGGCTCCATCCTCATGACATTCCCCCTTTATATATTTATAAACGCTAATAAGATCACCCCTCAGTCTCCTCTTCTCCAAACTAAAGAGACCCAGCTCCCTCAGTCTTTCCTCATAAGGGAGATGCTCCACTCCCTTAATCATCTTAGTTGCCCTACGCTGGACTCTCTCCAGCAGCTCTCTGTCCTTCTTGAACTGAGGGGCCCAGAACTGGACACAATATTCCAGATGCGGTCTCACCAGGGCAGAGTAGAGGGGAAGGAGGACCTCTCTCGATCTGCTAACCACCCCCCTTCTAATACAGCCCAGGATGCCATTGGCCTTCTTGGCCACAAGGGCACAGTGCTGGCTCATGGTCATCCTGCTGTCCACCAGGACCCCCAGGTCCCTTTCCTCTACACTGCTCTCTAACAGGTAGCTCCCCATCCTATACTGGAACCTGGGGTTGTTTCTGCCCAGATGTAGGACCCTACACTTTCCCTTGTTGTATTTCATTAAGTTATTCCCTGCCCAAATCTCCAGCCTGTCCAAGTCTCTCTGGATGGCAGCACAGCCCTCTGGCGTGTCAGCCACTCCTCCTAGCTTAGTGTCATCAGCAAACTTGCTGATAGTACACTCAATTCCCTCATCTAAATCATTAATGAATATATTGAATAATATGGGCCCCAGTACCGACCCTTGAGGCACTCCGCTGGTTACCGGCCTCCAACTGGACTCTGCCCCATTGCCTACGACTCTCTGGCATCTCTCCTTCAGCCAGTTCGCAGTCCACCTAATTATCCGGTCATCCAGTCCACACTTCCTCAGTTTAGCCATGAGGATGCTGTGGGAGACCGTGTCAAATGCTTTACTGAAGTCAAGGTAGACCACATCCACCGCTCTGCCATCATCCATCCATCTCGTTATTTCCTCATAAAAGGCTATGAGGTTGGTCAAGCATGACTTCCCCTTGGAAAAGCCATGCTGACTGCCCCTAATAACCCTCTTATCCTTGATATGCCTTGAGAGGGCACCAAGGATAAGCTGCTCCATCAGTTTCCCAGGGATGGAGGTGAGGCTGACCGGTCTATAGTTACCCGGGTCCTCCTTCTTGCCCTTTTTGAAGACTGGAGTGACATTTGCTTTCCTCCAGTCCACATTTGCTTTCCTCCAGTCCATTGTCAGCTCATGGCCAGCTTTTCATCCACCAGCAACCACTAGTTGTTCTCAGCAAGGCTGCTCTCAATCCCTTCATCCCCCAGATTGTTTTGGTACTGGGGGTTGCCTCATCCCAGGTGCAAGACTCTGCACTTGGCCTCATTGAACCTCATGAGATTCACACAGGCCCATTTCTTCAGCTTGTCCAGATCCCTCGGGATGGTATCCAGTCCCTCAGTCATGTCAACTGAACCACTCAGCTTGGTGTCATCTCCAAACTTGCTGAGGGTGCACTTGTTCCCACTGTCTGTGTCACTGATGAAGGCATTAGACAGTACTGGTCCCAATATGGACCCCTGAGGGACACCAATCATTGATCTCCACCTGGACATTGAGCCATTGGCCACTGCCTTCTGGATGCAATCACCCAACCAATTTCTCATCCACTGAACAGTCTACCCATCAAATCCATACCTCTCCAATTTAGAGAGCAGGATGTCGTAGGGCACAGTGTCAAAGGCCTTACAGAAGTCCAGATAGACGACATCTGTAGCTCTTCCCTTGCACACTGTTACAGCCACTCCTTCACAGAAGGCCACTAGGTTGGTCAGGCAGGACTTGCCCTTGGTGAAGCCATGGCTGCTGTTTTGAATCACCTCCCTGTCCTCTATGTGCCTTAGCACATATTTTAAGTATTTATTAAATAAGTCTTCAAGATCACTTCTATATTACTAGTTTAACTGCTTACAGCAGTAGATATGAGAGTAACCCTTTTTTTTTTCACATTTTGTTACTTCTTACACAAAAGAACGAGAGAGAAGGTACAAATCTAGAATATAAATGGACAGCCAGCTTTGTTATGCGTATGTATTCATGTCTCTTTCCCCAGGTAGTTTTTTATGATCTATTATTCAGCATATGAGGCCAGTCTTAGGTGTTTACCTGTCCTTGTATGTTCCAAATATACTGATGAACTAGATTCTGGATTATGAATACTTCAAGACAACAGACTAACAAGTTAGACATGTAACTGCCTTGCTTTTCTTCTTGATAAAAAGCTCATCTTCTTGGGTTCCTATGCACATAAACTCCAAAGGGAATGAGTTTCCTATTCTAAAGAAGAAATGAGATTTTTGAGACAGAAGTAATATTGGAGTTCCACCATCACATTTATATATTTTATTATGTCATTTCTCCCACTTTTTGCATGTGCTGTGTCTCAAACAATTCAGTTGTTATTAAAAAAAAAAAGAAAAAAGAAAACCACAAAAAAAAAATTCAATTCTTCTAATTGAAGATCAATAATCTAAATTGATTTAGGCAACTGTACCTATGTACATTCCTAAAAATTTGTGAATAACTCATTGTTGTGACTGATTAAACTTGTATTAATAGAACATATATTTGTTCCTCTGTTCTTTAAGTTGCAAAGTAAAACAATAATCTAAATTGAAGGTGTTGGTAATTAAGATCAATTAATAAACTTCAAAGGGTAAAGAGAAGATACATGATCGGTTCAGCTTGGTAATTTCAGGCAGAGCAGCAGAACAGACAACTCCTATGTTTGCTGCCAAAGGTGAGCTACCATCTGGAAACATTACCAGCACAACTTTAAGCAGCTAGAAGCTTCATATGTAAGGGTAGATGGGACTTTTGTGAACAGCAGTATTGACTAATTTTGGTGCCTGTAAAGATTCTTGGTGCCTAAATCCCTATTATGATTCTAGTCCTTAGGGTTTTAGCTACAAAACTTGTATAATGGTAGTAATAAATCAGAAAGAATTCACAGAAGTCTTGGAAGGCTTAATTAGCAATTACTCGCAGAATGCTTTGAAGATGTAAAATGCTGTGTCATTATTAATAACATGATAGTAATTATTTAAAGGCAAAATACTATTCCTCTTTTTATTTGGAAGACTTAATTAATTCTATAATTTTTTATTGCGACAATTAATCAAAAAATTTACAGCCTTTAAGACAAGCTGAGATGTTAATTTATTGAATTTATTCATCTGAAGAAAGGTTTATGAAGAATAAAAGAAGAGCTTATACTAAAAATCATAGAAATAAAGAAAAAAAAAATTATAAAGGTTGATTATGTTCAAACCAATAAAGAAATCTGTAGGATCATCAATAAATACTCTGAGAAACAACAAAAAAAAAGCTAAAGCAAAGCAAACAAACCAAAAAACAGTGAAGGGAAGGGAAACTTACTTCCCAAAGTAAGGTGCTGAAAAAGATGTACTATATGATTTCCTAAACCTTATGTTTTTTTCGTTGTTGTGGACATACACTGTAAATTTTACAGCAAGCTCACTACTCCCATGTAGTAACAGCTGCCATGATAGTTGTTCCCCTCCGTGACATGGGCTCTGAGCTGACCCCTGCAGGCAACCCTCTCCCCAAGCTTGAGCAACGCACTCAGGGCCCTGACACTCAATTCTATACCTGGTTTGGGCACATATGAAAAATTTTCCATACAGCAGCTTCCAACGAGCGAAAACGAAGATCTATGATTGAAATGGAAATTGCAGCACAGTCCCAAATGCAGCTGACCCAGACAGTTGTGAGCTCTGGGGGAGTATCACAGGATGTCCCAGAAAGTAACTACAGATATTCCTTACAAGTCACTGAAATGGACTTTAATAAGAAGCAAAAAGCAAATCTTCAAAGTATGAACACTGAGATTAAGGCAGCAAGAAAATTCCATGAAGTGAGCATTAACATTTTTAATCAGAAGAACTTTTCTGTTAACAAAAAAATGATTGCTGGGAGTTAAATTCTGCTTAAATCTCTTACTTGCTCTCTGTGCTCTACATGGATGCTTCTGCGTTAGCATTTTAGATCAAATCCTAGTGTGCTGTTGAAAAGAAGCTTCCAGTCATCCCCACTTCTTTACACCTCCAACTCTACACATCCTAAAAATGCTTTTAGAGTGAACCACTTTCTTTCACATAAAAATAAACTGTGAGAAACTCCCCATGAGTGCAGCTTGTGAACTCTGACTACTGATGAGTATTCAGGGCATGGAACCAAGCTAGAACTGGACCAAAGAAACTTCTGAAATGTGTATAATGCAGATTCTTGGTCCTTAGCACCAACTGTTTCACTTTACAAATCCATTTCAATCACTTTGTGCTATCTGATAATAGCCTATGTATAGCTTTTAACACATTCTTCAGATGTTCTGTTTCCCAGTAACCACATACAAAAAATAATAATATCTTCCTTACAAGGACACTGTTTTTATCATGTATTTGTAAGATAATCAGTGATTTTAGGATGGATATTTTCTTCAGAAAATGTTTTCCTCCAAAACTCATGTGAATAAATTATATTCTTTGAATTTGTACAGTTTTAACTTTTTTAAAAGATGTTTTTGCTTTGAACTTTCCAAATGTAATCTAAAAAATACACTTAGTAGTACAATTTTATTCTCCATTTAAATATTCCTTCAGTACTGTATGAGAAGCTTAGGAAAACCATTTTAACAAGTACATTTAGTCTTCATTTGAATTTCTTAATCTATAAAATATAGGTCAAACTTAATTAAATCAATGGGGAATGGATGTTATTTTGAGGAATAGTAAAACATCAAGGAGTAAAAACAAATCTCATTTCTGATATTTAGTATTGTGAGAGTTACTTGATCATATAACACTGCATATATAATCCTCTCATCCACCATCAGCTGTCTCACAAGTTTTCATATTTTTGCGTTGTATGCCTCTTTCTCTCTCTGTTTGCTTCTTCAGGTAGGATTTCCTTTTCCTTCAGTAGTTTTGCATCTTGCCAGTCAACCCATTTCCTTCCTTAATACACTACGTGCTTTCTGAACAAAGTGTTTAACAGGAATATACCAATGAAGTTGTCATCAGAAAAATCCAACTCCTTACAAATATTTTTTCCTTAATGAAAATACTCTGATTTTGAAAAATTGTCTTGAAAAGAAAGGCTTAGAAGGATGCCCCAGGAAACTAAAAGCCAGTCAGCCTCACCTCCATCCCTGGAAAGGTGATGGAACAGCTCATTCTGGATGTCATCTCTAAGCATGTAGAGGAAAAGAAGGTTATCGGGAGTGGGCAACATGGATTCACCCAGAGGAAATCATGCTTGACTAATCTAATAGCATTCTATGATAGCATGACTGCCTGAGTAGATGAGGGGAGACTACCTTGACTTCAGCAAGGCTTTTGTCACTGTCTTCCATAACATCCTCATAGTTAAGCTGAGGAAGCGTGGGTCTGATGAGTGGACAGTGAGGTGGATTGAGAACTGGCTGAAAAGCAGAGCTCGAAGGGTTGTGATCAGCAGTGCAGAGTCTAGCTGGAGGCCAGTAACTAGCAGTGTTCCCCAGCAGTCAGTACTTGGTCCAGTCTTATTCAACATATTCGTCAATGACCTGGTTGAGGGGACAGAGTGTACCCTCAGCAAGTTTGCTGATGACACAACACTGGGAGGAGAGGCTGACACAACTCTGGAACACGAAAGGCTGTGCCGTCATGTAGCAAGACCTGGACAGGTTAGAGAGTTGGGTAGAAAGGAACTTAATGAAATTCAAGTTCTGCAGAGAGAGACCTGGGAGTCCTGGTCAACAAGTTGACCATGAACCAGCAAATAAGTCATTGTGACCAAGAAGGCCAATAGTCTCCTGGGGTGCATTAAAAAGTGTATGGCCAGCAGGTTGAAGGAGGTTATCCTCCCCCTCTACTCTGCCCTGGTGAGGCTACATCTGGAGTATTGTGTCCAGTTCTGGACTCCCCAGTTCAAGAAGGACAGGGAACTACTGGAGTGAGTCCAGCTGAGGGCTGCAAACATGATCAGGGGACTGGATCACCTCTCATGAGGAAAGGCTGAGACACCTGGGCCTGTTTAGCTTGGAGAAGACTGAGAGGGGATGTCATCAATGATTATAAATATCTAAAGGGCAGCTGTCAAGAGGATGGGGCCAGACTCTTTTCAGTGGTGCCCAGCAACAGGACAAGGGGCAATAGGAACAAATTGGAACACAGGAAGTTCCATCTGAACATGAAGAAGACTTCTTTACTTTGAGGGTGATAGAGAACTGGAACAGGCTGCCCAGAGAAGTTGTGGAATCTCCTTCTCTGTAGATATTCAAAACCCACCTGGGTGAGATCCTGTCCAACCTGCACTAGACGAACCTGCTTTGGCAGGGAGGTTGGACTAGATGATCTCCAGAAGTCCCTTCCAACCCCTACCATTCTGTGATTTTGTGATTCTGTGACTTCTTCAGTCCAGGCTCACAATAGAATCAAAACACCTTAAAAAAGCAGGAGAAACAAACACAAATGTTTGATTGTTTGTCTGTTTATTTGTTTTCTCCAGAGCCATTCATGAGACAACTGCTGAGTGCAGAAATTCCTGATTATGTTAACTTGAGTAAATGTGAAATCCTGTTCAATGAGTAGATCTACTCAATTGACCTCAGAGGTAATATAATTATGGTGCTATGCCTGAATTGTTCGTTTAGTGAGACTTTGCTAAGGCAACCACACTTCTTTCTTCCATACTTCACATTTACTGTGAAATGGTGTATCACAACAGTGAGCACCCAGGCCAAAGGAGCTCAGTTTCAGGTTGTGAATGTCTATGCCAAAGGACACAAACATTCCCTTAAGTGCCATCTTGCTAATGTGGCATGTGTGTGCGTGCACCACCAGACTATTGGCTGTTTGAATTGATGAGATTCTTTGATTTTGTCTCTATATAAATTATAATAGACCAGGACGATTTACTGGTACTATAGCCATATAGCCAAATGGGCAAAGGATGCTTATATCACCAATCCAGTTGACATTCCCCAAAACCACATTGACATGACTGGATTTTCAAATAAGTAGTCACCACTTTCTTTTAAAATGTAGCTGGAAAAAAAAAAAAAGCCCTTTCTTTGGGCTATTTTTTTTTAATAAAATACCTAGAAAGTAAAAGATTAAGTGTGAATTCTTTTTCATTCTGTACAATTAAAACTTCTGTCTCCCCAGAAAGTATATTAACTGTGACATTTTAAAGTATTTAAAGCACAAGAATCCACAATCATCTTATGAAAGAAAGATCTGTGTTCAGAAAGGAAGTCAGTACTCTGTGAAAGAGTTGTTATCCTGATAAAACACTTGAGACTACGTAATTCTTGTCCTTTTGCCTTAGGACTGTTTAACACAACAAACAATTTCAAGATACACTGTTAGGAGCTAAGAATCTTGCCTCACACGTGAACATGAACTGTCAAAATGGAAGGAAATATTCCTTTTACAGATTTGACTTAATATTTGCACTAATGACTTGAATGAGATGAAATATTAAATTTCCAGATAGCATAAAAAGAGTAAAAGTTCCAAGTACATGGGAGAAAGAGTTAGAATTCAAATTGGTTTTGACAAATTGGAAATATTCTAGATGTGGTATAGCTGACATATGAATTCACCTAAAAAACTCTAGAAAAATGTTTCATCCAGTATCAAGGATGGAGAAAAACTCCCCATCTGGTAGAAATAACCAGACAGACAGCTCTCCTTACTGCTGTCTAGCCACAAAGAATTAAATATATATTAGCGTAGAGTAATGGTAAGTAAAGAAAATAAACAATAACATTGTCTAACTCTCAAATACCTAAGCCATTTCACAGTCTTTAAACATCAAATGGAAAGATTTTTCAGAGATGAATTGCTAATAACTTTGTTCCATCTTACTGTCTTGGACTATAGAGGTTTTTCAGGTTTGCTTAAATCAACTTTAATATTGTTTGCGTACTTGGTGACATTTGCCATGTACAATTGCTACAAGAAATTCTTATAATCTTATTCTTAGATTCTGATTGATACATTAAACAAAATTAATTTTGAGTGAAGTAATATTGTTGCTATCTCAATCTAATTAAATGAATGGCTAGATCCCATACTTATTACTTGAATTATAAAAAAAAATCTTCCAATAAAAATATTGTGACCCAACTCCACAGTTAAGAAGTTTGAATGCATTCCAGCTACAAGGAATTTGAGCTTCCTTTAATACCTTAATTAGGAGATTTTTATTAATCTTTTTCAATGGCAGATGTATTATGCTCCAAATGCATTTCCCCAGGTTATTTTTTTAGTGTGTAATAGCATAATAATAGGTCGAGAACACAAGGCAAGATGTTGTGTGCAAAGGGGAGAAATCAGACGTAATAAGGCAATTACCGTTACTATATCTGTCATATTGGTGTCTTTTCTTTTCATGTGATTAAGTCTTTTTTAATACTGATGCTTTCTTACTTTCTTATAAAAATTTCTTTAGACTGAAAATAGAATCAGTACACTTATATTTCCATTTAACTGATACTTGGTTTTCTTTTTTGATTTGGATTCTTTAGAAACGTTAATTATAAAATATTTTAAAACTTTTTTATGATGTCAGAAACATTCTTAGTATCTGTTGTCTTTCAAGTCTGAATTAATATGGTACTTTGCAGAACAGTAAAATTTAGTTATTAAATATAGAAACAGTTCTGCGCATCCAGTTTTGACACATTCTCTATGAAGATCAAATTGACATTTCCCTTCTATGTGATAAATCTGGACATCAAAAAGTAGAAATGCTTGAGGCAAAATAGGTAACATTCTACTCTTTAAATTTATTACCTCCATCAAGGTACATGGAAGACAGGGAGGTGATTCAAAAAATCAACCGTGGTTGCACCAAGGGCAAGCCCTACCTGACCAATCTAGTGGTCTTCTGTGAAGGAGTGACTGTAACAGTGTGCAAGGGAAGAACTACAGATGTCGTCTATCTGGACTTCTGTAAGGCCTTTGACACTGTCCCCTACAACATCCTGCTCTCTAAATTGACTATTCAGTGGATGAGAAATTGGTTGGGTGATTGAATCCAGAAGGTAGTGGTCAATGGCTTAATGTCCAGGTGGAGATCAATGATGAGTGGTGTCCCTCAGGGGTCCATATTGGGACCAGTACTGTCTAATGCCTTCATCAGTGACACAGACAGTGGGAACAAGTGCACCCTCAGCAAGTTTGGAGATGACACCAAGCTGAGTGGTTCAGTTGACATGACTGAGGGACTGGATACCATCCCGAGGGATCTGGACAAGCTGAAGAAATGGGCCTGTGTGAATCTCATGAGGTTCAATGAGGCCAAGTGCAGAGTCTTGCACCTGGGATGAGGCAACCCCCAGTACCAAAACAATCTGGGGGATGAAGGGATTGAGAGCAGCCTTGCTGAGAACAACTAGTGGTTGCTGGTGGATGAAAAGCTGGCCATGAGCTGACAATGTGTGTTCACAGCCCAGAAAGACAATTGTACCCCTGGCTGCATGTAAAGAAGCGTAGCCAGCAGATCAAGGGAGGTGATTCTTCCCTTCTGTTCCACTCTGGTAAGAACCAACCTGTAGTACTGTGTTCAGCCCCGGAGTCCTCAGTACAGGAAAGACTTGGACCAGCTGGAGCAGGTCCGGAGGAGGGCCACAGAAATGATCAGATGAATGGGACACCTCTCCTATGAGGACAGGCTGAGTGAGTTAGGGTTGTTCATCCTGGATAAGAGAAGGCTCCAGGGAGACCTTATTGCAGCCTTTCAGTGCTTAAAGGGGGCTTTATAAGAAAGATGGGGACAAACTTTTTAGCCAGGCCTGTTGAGATAGGCCAAGGGGTGATGGTTTTAAACTAAAAGAAGGAAGATTTAGAGTAGATATTAGGAAGAAATTTTTTACAATGAGCATGGTGAACCTCTGGTACAAGTTTCCCAGAGAGGTGGTAGATGCCCCATCCCTGGAAACATTCAAGTTCAGGCTGGACAGGGCTCTGAGCAACCTGATCGAGTTGAAGATATTCCTGCTCATTGCAGGGGGGTTGGACTAGGTGACCTTTAAAGGTCACTTCCAACCAAAACTGTTTCATTATTCTATGTTTCTATGATCAAAATTGTGGTTTAATTTAATTTGGCTTTTAAACCTTAAATAATAATTTAGAATTATATCTATTGCATCATCTTTCCAAGGTACAATGAAATACTAATAGAGTTCCTTACAATATATAATAATCACCAAACTGAAGCCTTTGAAATGAATTACCTATGCTTGCAGAAAGGAATGCAATTCTTTAGTTTTTATTGAAATGCTAAGATAGCAGTCATTCTTATATCAAAGTAGTTGAATTTTTCAGTCCAGCATCTTGGAAGGCTAGCTGGGATTATCCAACCATTAAACTAGACAGAGGAATAAGAATGAGCAAAGTTAGCCCTTTAACTCATGGTCACAGTCAGATTGTAGTGTTGGCTGTAGGAAAAAAAAATATTTTTTCCATCTAGTCTTGATAAATATTTTGTCTTTATCAGCTGTGGTGTGTTTGACCCTAGTTACTCTATCACTCCCCTCCTCAGCTGGACAGAGAGATAATATAAGAAAAGGCTTGTGGGTCAAGGTAAGGACAGGGAGATCACTCATCAATTAGAGTCACAGGAAATACCCACTTAACTCGGGGAAATTAATTTAATGTATTGACAATCAAATCAGAGTAGGGCAATGAGAAATAAAACTAAATCTTTAAACACCTTCCCCTCATCCATCCCTTCTTCCCAGGCTTAACTTCAGTCTCAATTTCTCTACCTCTTCCCCACAAGTCATGCAGGGAGACAGGGAATGGGGGTTGTGGTCAGTTCATCACACATTTCTGCCACTCCTTCCCCCTCACACTCTTCTCCTGCTCCAGTGTGGGGTCTCTCCCATGGGAGACAGTCCTTGACAGACTCCTCCAATGTGAGTCCTTACCACAGGCTACCTTTCTTCAAGAACTGCCCTCGTGTGTGTCCCTTCCATGGGGTGCAGTCCTTCACGAACAGACTGCTCCACGTGGGTCCCCCATGGGGTCACAAGTCCTGCCAGCAAACCTGCTCCTGTGTGGGGTCCTCTCTCCACAGAGCCACAGGTCCTGCCACGATCCTGCTGCAGCATGAGCTTTCAACGGGGTCACAGCCTCCTTTGGGCACACCCATCTGCTCTGGTGTTGTGTCCTCCAAGGGCTGGGGGAAGATATCTACTCCACCATTAACCTCCATGGGCTGAGGACAGCCTGCCTCACCACAGGCGGCAGGGGAATCTCTGCTTTGGCACCTGGAACACCTCCTCCCCTCCTTCTTCACTGACCTTGGTGTCTGCAGCTTTGTTTCTCTCATGTATTCTCACTCCTCTCTACCATCACCGTTGCTGTTGCACAGCAGTTTTTTCCCCGTTTTCTAAATATCTTATCACAGAGGTGCTACCACCATCGTTGATTAGCTCAGCCTTTGCCAGCTTTGGGTCCACCTTGGAGCCAGGTGGCATTGGTTGTATTGGACACAGGGGCAGCTTCTAGCAGTTTCTCACAGAAGTCAACCATGTAGCCCCCCCTGCTACCAAATTCTTGCCACACAAACCCAATATGTCAGCTATCAAAATACAACCTCAATATATAAAACCTATTTTTTCTGAAAATCTTCTCTCCATGGACCTATTGTGTATCTAATACTAAAGGGACTTCATTTTTCATTTTCACTACACTGCTGTATGTAAATGTTGAGGGTGACCAGCAGAACAACAGGCTAGAAGTTTTAGAAGAAAGTAAGAAAGTACAAATAAGAGAAGAGACTTAATCACATGAAAAGAAAGAGCACTGTAGCTTTTTTCCTGCCATTTTTTTAGGAGTATATTTAGAGTTACGAATGAAATAATATAGTGAAATTGTTACAGCTATATTTTTCGACTAATGAAATAACAAAATTTTATTAGTCCATTTGCAATACCTATTTAATTGAAATGAATGAAGTGTTAATTTTTCAATGAAATCTTTCAATCATTCTCAAACTTGAAAAATGCTGAACATATTTGTACTCATGTAAGTAATCTCTTTATGGTTTCCTGTGGTGCAAATGTTTACAAGAATTGTCCTGCTGGCACATCTATGTTTTCCAGGAATAAGATCCCAGTCAAGGACTTGATGTTTTATTCCAGTTGCAACCATTAGAATTTCTAAGGGAAATAGCATCGCCCTCCAATTCATGAGTTCAGGATGTTACAATGGAAACTCTGCACTATAACCTTAATAAAAACATAAGTACATAAACCAAGCTGTTCTCGGGCAACACTTGGGCAGCTCTTTCAATGTAATGACTCAGTCCATGAAGATTTTTAACTGGGGATTACAACATAATATCTTTATCAATGACATAGTATTAATAGCTAAGATAATACAGCATATCATCACATCAAATTCTTCATAACTTCATCAGACCAACAATTAGAAGGCGGCACAAAAATCAGTAAAAGAAGTGACTGGAGTTGTAATGTTATTAAAAAAAAACAACCAGAATTCACTCACTGAAGTCCTATACTTATACATTATTTTTCTGAGACTAAGATAGTTACCTCAAGGTTTGGTTTGATATAAATTTTCTCTCTTTCCCTCTTTGCATCCTTCACCATGTGTTCTTTTACTGTATATTATTTATATAGATAGAAATGATTTATATAATATAATGCACTATAATGATTTATATAATACAATGCACTATAAAGCAGTAGCCCGGATATAATTTAAATAAAAACTACAACAACAAAAGCTTTCATTAAAACACAGCTTCCAAGCTGGTAGTGTGATCCACAGTGGTGAAGTGTGAGATTAAATAACTGGGGAAAAGTATCTCCTAAAATAGCTTTGTCCCTGAAGAAAGTATGCATAGAACGTTGTTTCTATGCCAAATAAAGATGTATGTAGACAGTGGGGATTTTAACATCATTTCACTGATCTGGATTAAAGTCACAGTCCCATATGAGTTTCCCAGTAAGTTGCACAGGTTCAACTGAATAAGCACAGAATTGCAAGAGGAACATGGGAATAAATAGCTGGAGAGGGAGCAGGGCAAATGCTTAAATTTTTTTCTGCTGCAAACAGTGTTGAAAAATTGAACTATAGCCTGAGACAGCTGGTACTCTAATCAAAGCATTATCAAAAAGCAGAGGCAATCATAAAAGAGAGGGGAAAAAAAAGACGGTTCAGTTTTTCTTCCTAAATTATTTCCTAGGTGAAAAAAAAAAAGACCCTAAAATTCTTGAAAGCTTGCGTTGGGATTTAGATTCACCGATTTATAATTCATTAGAACCAGAGTTAGAATATTAAAACTTGTACTTTGCATCCAAGCTTGCTTTATTGTTTATTCTGTCATTTTGGCAAAGGAATATGAAAAGTCTAATTCTGGTGCCTTATTACACTTGCTTTTTGTTCTCTTTATTCAGATGTGAACTATATACAGTATGGACAAATAAAGAAGCAGATCTAAAAAGCTTGGAAGAATTTTGGTGACGTTCTTTGAGCTTTGTTTATTGTAAGAAAACTACTCTTTTACTAATTCTGCTTCTGGCCAAGTAAACGTTGTATTTCTCCTCAGGGATAAAAATATAAATATTCTGTGGAGAAGAGACAGTCTATCTATATCTCTGCATGCATATCTGTTTGCTGTACTTAATGGCAGGTTCCATATACCAGAAGTATTGGTTTTACTGTAAGGTTAGGACACTGGGATCTTTTTACCAGTGTCTTTTTTTTTTTTTTCTTTTTAATAACAGCAATTGTACCGCTTATTTGTGACTTGTATTCCCTGGACTCTGTGTCCACTCTTGTGTACTCTGTTAATGACCATTGTTTCCCTGGGGTTCTACAGTTCCTTCTGTCAGTGTTGTATCACAGATTGCCTGTGGTCCAGTAAATTTGCTGTCCCAAGATTCTAGTTCTTTCACAAGGAATGACCACAGGCTCTGGCAAGGACAATTTTATTGTGTACGAGGCATAGCACTAACGCATTCAAGATCTAACAGGCAAGGCATTACTTTCCTTTTACAGATTAATAACAGCATATTATTTTACTTTTACATTAGCCTCTTCATTTAAGTGTTTACACCCTATCCTTACCATTTACATTACCATCCTTACCACTGAGTAAGCCTATACCTCTCCCTTCTTTTTCCTTTTTTCCTGTTATTTTCCAGGATGATTTATCTCCCATCCACTTTGTTAGAAGAACATCTGTCTTGGCCAGTAGAGAGTCCTACTTTGATTAATGTTTAAGCAAAATATTTCTGTGGTTATACATACTAATTCATGCCAAAAAAAGGTCTACAATGACTTAAAAAGTCTGTCTTGGGTAATAATAAGAAAAGTCCAGGAAAAGAAAACCATACCTTATGCTACGATGAATAATTTTTAATTTCTTTAAGTAGTGTATGCATGCACGTCTGTCCATCTGTGTGTTGGGAGCCTTGAAGGGGTGGAAGGTATAATTCTCAGAAGGTTTGATTTGTTACCTAGCTGTGTTGGGTCACTATTTCTAGTCAAGCTTAGTACGAAATAAAATGTATTGTCCAAAAAATGTGTTAATATTAAAATTTTATTTCACTACTTGCCTTTTTCATGACAGGAAGGGGATAGCACATACTTTTTCATTTCAGATGATGATATTTGAATGTACATGCTTAATTAACTGCCTAAAACAGGGTTTATTCTTAATTAAGTCTTAAGCATTAGCGTAAAAAACCATGATTAAGCAGAACTAGCAGTTCACAACCGCAAGAATGAACCTTTGAATCTTTGAACTATTGTTGAGCCTCTGTTTGGTGCTCCATGTTCTACAAGAACATCTGGAAATACTCGGTGTAAGTGACCTCTTTTAGAGTCCCAGGTTGATCAGCTTTCTACTTGAAAAGGAATGTTTGCCACAGTTTGTTTCTTTTGCTTAGTTTCTCTATGCAATGAATTTGAAATTGAAGTAGAAAATGGGGCAACAACTGAGGTACATTCTCAAAATGAAATTATATTGCAATATTACTGTGAGAAAGACTGAAGTGCAGGGACATGCAGGGCAGCAATGGAGTGAAAGAGAAGACACTCAAAATACAAGGAATTTCAGAGAACAAACAAACAAGATTATAAAAATCTGAATATTCAGTAACTCAGGTCTTTCTCCTGTGTAAGTTTTTTTTTCCTTTTCATCTCAAGTCAGAGGAAAATTTTAAAATGTTTTAGTCTATCATCCTATCTAGAAGCTATGTTTCTAGCAAAATATTTTCAGTGGTAGCATAAGATTAATAGATTTTCTTAAAAATAGTTACACTAAGGGGTCACCAATTCAGTTCTTGCATACCCATGCAGACAATTCCCACCTATGTAGTTCCATACAGGATTTCACTTGTGGGAAGGGAATCAGGTTGAATCTTTAAAGCTTTCTCATCATCACTGGCAATACTGGACCGCAACTGTGGGGACTGAGGCAAAAGAAGGGTTAAGTGTGGTAGAACTAATAGCGAGGAATAAGCAGCTGCAGCACTGTTTTGGCAGATGATGAAGTTGTGTGAAGCTACTCCCTAGATAAGGAGGTGCTGCTCACAAGGAAGAAAGATTCCCTTTTTGGTGGGAAGATGATCTTTCAGAATATGCGATGGTGTAAACAAGTAAAGTAGAAAATTACCGGCCCTGGTAGAAAAGTATATAAAGAGCACGCTTGCTTAATAAAGCTGATTTCGATCCTGCATATCAGAGTCTGTGCCACTTCGTCTCCGACACACAACTTTCAATACCTCACATTAAGGATCAAGCTATAGGACACCACTTCAACAGGTCTTATTGTCAGGCAGTGGTATGAAAATGCTTTTATACTTTTGAAGTCTCTTATAAAACAGTGCTTGCTGTTCCTTTCATGTAATGAAAACATTTTCAATAATATTGAAAGCACTCCAACTTAATATCAAATAAGTTGCAACTGCAAAGGATTTGCCACTGTAGCACTCAAAGAAGGGGCTGTATGTTGCATTCTTCTTTAATACTTATCTGATATGTATAAAGTAGTGTCACTTCCAGTATAAAAAAAAAACAGTCTCATTTACCATTAGATAAGCTGAGAGTATTAGTAAAGTCACGTGCATTGCCTATGAAAGATTAAAATCAAAATTTGTAGACTTTAATGATTCATTTATATTCTTTAATGAGTTTTGGTAGATGAAAATGTCAGTCTACAATAGCGTTAATATGACTACATGCAGCAAAAACAGATTGGATACTCTTGGTATATCTTCTCCAGCAGATCATCAGTTGCGTGGTCCTCTGCATACTTAATCTTGTTGTTGATGTTTGAAGCAGGATAGAAGAGGCCTAATTCTTGTTGAGCTTGGCTGTCACTACAAGGAATTTGTCCTCTGGTTCCAGCCCTTTGGTTTAACTCATTTGAGCCTACTTTTATTTTGAAAGCAAATACAACCCTCAGGATTTTTATTTGTTTCAATGTCACACTTCTGTCACAAAAGCACACTTCCAGGAAGCCCTCATAGTCTTTTTTCCCCTATAAGGTACAGCTGCTCTTTAACCATATCACAGAATCACAGAACTGAGATGGGAGTGCATCTCTGGAGATCCAGTCTAATCCCCTGCTCAAAGCTGGGTCAGCTAAAGTAGGTTCAGGACCATGTCCAGTCAGATTTTTACTGTCTCGAAGAATGGAGACTCCACAGCTTCTCTGGGTAACCTGTTCCAGTGTTGGAATACCTTCACAGTAAAAATGTTTTCTTATGCTTAAATGGAATTTTCTGTACTTCAATTTCTGTCCATTGTTTCTTATCATTTCCTTTAGCACTACTGAGAAGAACCTGGCTCAGAATACCTTACTTCCCCAATCAGGTGTTTATACGTGTTGATAAATTCCCCCCTCAAGCCTTCTCTTCTCCAAGGTAAACAAACCTGAGTGCCTCAGTCTCTCCATGCATATCAGATGCTCCAATCCCTCGACATCTTTGTTTCTCTCTCTTGGGCTTGTTTCAGTGTGTTCATGTCTTTCTTGTACAGGGCCTCAGCAGTGCTGAGTAGACAGGAAGCATCACCTCCCTCGACCTTCTGGCTGTGCTGTTCCTGGCAGTCTGGGATGTTGTTTGCCTTCTTTGCTGGGCTGATGTTCAACTTGCTGTCCACCAGGACCCCCAAATACTTCTCTCTAGAACTTCTTTGAAGCCGTTTGCCCCCCCCTTCCCCTCCTCGCAGCATGTACTGGTGTGCAGGCTTATTGTTTACCAAGGGCAGAAATTGGCATTTATTTGTTGAGATTACCATAAGATTCCTGTTGGTCCATTTCTGCAGTCTGTAGAGGTCCCTCTGAACTGCAGCACAACCTTCTGGTTAAGATAATGTTTCCTCTGCAAAATTGCAGAGGGTGCGCTCTGTCCCAGAGTCCCACATTAATGACGAGCTTAAACAACGGTATGCCATTACTGACTGGCCTGACACTGGAGTTTGTGACACTGATCACAGTTTTTTAAGTCCAGTAGTTCAGCCAGATTTCAGTCCGTGTGACTGTTCATTTTTCTAATTTGCATTTCATTTTGTCTGTGAGGATGCTATAGGAGGCAGTGTCAAAAGTCTTGCTACAGTCAAGATAAACAATATCCACTGCTCTCCCCTCATTCAACAAGCCAATTATCTCATCACAGAAAACTATAAGGTTGGTTAAGCATAATTTTCCTTTTATAAATACCTGCTGACTAATCCAAATCACATTCTTGTTCTTCATGTGTTTGGAAGTGGTTTCCAGGAGGATTTGCTCAGGGACTGTGGTGAAGCTGACTAGCCTGCACTTCTCCGTATCCTCCTTCTTGCTCTTCTTGAAAAGAGGAGCAACATTTTCTTTCTTCCAGATGTCAGGAATTGTTCCCGATTACTGTGATCTTTCAAAGATAATTGAGATTGGCCTCATAATGACATTGGACATCTCCCTCGGTACTCATGGGTGCATCCCACTGGGTCCCATGGCTTTATGTCCAGTCAGTTTAAAAGTTCCCAAACCTGTACCTCATCCAACCGGGGTCAGTCGACCTCACTCCAAACTTTCCCAAGGGTCTCAAGGACCTAAGATTCCTGCAAGGATATGAGTAAAGAATGAGGTGAAGAAGACATTGAGTACCTCAAGCACTTTTGTGTTCTTAGTTACTCTGTTCCCCCATCTCCCTTAGCAGGCAGCCCACATTTTCCCTAATCTTCTTTCCACACCTGTACAGAAGCCCTTCTTGTTGCTCCTCATATCCATCACCACGTTCAGCTCCAGGGTGCCTTTGGCTAACCCTATACCGAGATGTTTGGACAGCATCTCTATATTCCTCCTTGGTCACTTGTTCCTGCTTCCACCTTTTGCATTCCTCTTTTTATGTTTGAGTTTTGACAGGAGCTCCTTGTTCACCTCTGCAGGTCTTCTGTCACCATTGCTTAACTTCATGCATATCAAGACAAAGAGTTACTAAGCTTGGTGAAGGTGATCCCTGAAGATCAATCAAGTATCTCATATCTCTCTTTTCTCCAGGATTGTATTCTATGGGATTCTTTGAAGCAGGTCCTCTTTTACAGAGCAGGATGTTTGTGGGGGAACGTGTCAAAGTCTTTACAGTAGTCCAGAGAGATGGTATCTATATTACTTCCCTTGTCCACTGATGCAGTCTGTCTTTGTTTAAAGCTCTTCCAACCAGGTTGCCTAGCCGGCAGGCAAAAGAGCCCATGCCCCACTTGGTGAGGTGGATTCCATTTTTGATCCTGAGAAAGAGTCCCATGACCATAAAAGTCAAATCCCTTAAACCATAGAGAATCACAGAATTTCAGAAAGGTTGAGGTTGGAAGGGACTTTCTGGAGGTCATCTGGTCCAATCAACCCGCTCTAGCAGTGTCACTCTGTGTGTGATACATAGTGGCATGTTTGACATTCTTTATGTACTTTATTATTTCTAAATGCTAATCTTAATCAGTGGGTTTGTCTTTTTAACATCTGAGCCAAGAGATCTATTCCACTATTTTGAATAAGACTAACTGTATGAGTTTCTTCTCAGTAAGACAGGACTTCCACTGTCTCTTTGTAGATAACAAATTAAAGTTTTCCTTCAATGTATTTTCATATAGTACTTTACTACATCTTTTAACCATCAACTGGAGGTATGCACAATAGTTTTATGTTACATATGAGAGTATTTTGCCTGACAAGAGTCTGAACAGTATTTCAGGTGTTATAAAAACTACTGCCTCAATAATTGTGAGAAGTCCCTCTTTTCTCTGTAGCTGAGGTTCTAGTTGAAAAGTTTTTACTTTCTGTACATATTGTCTGAATGTTGTTTACTCAGGTAAAGATACATTAATTTTTCTAAAAGTTTCTTTTCTGAAAGAGTCTTTGGAAGGGCTTATGATCTACTGCTTGTTGCTACATGTAGAAATACTGATGGACCAGGTGGTACTAATTTTACTTCAATCTTTAGAATACGCATTTTACCCCTTTGAAAATTGTTGGAATAAGGAAGCTGGTAATTAAAATGGAGTGATCTTTTTATCTGTCTGAATTAAAGGATTGATTAAGGTACTCTATGAAAGAAAATTAAAAAAGAAAGGAGGATAAATGTTTTCAAAGGAACAGTAAAATAATCAGAGCTGACAAGTTCCAATTTTGAGTGAATCGGATTGTTTCTAGGGCTGGGAATAGCACGAATTTGTTAAAGAGATTTTTGTATACAAGTTTCCTATAAATGGTATTTAAATTGTAAAATCTGCATTCACACATATATCTAGCTTTTCTTGTCAATGGACTAGTAAAGACATGTGAATCAGAGAGGCAAACAAGTGGGCAATGAGAGTTTTAATTAAATTGACTCCGTGGGTCATTCTCATTTAGGTGTACATGGAGTTAGAAACAGATAAATCACAACATCCATTAGAGAACACCAAAAGGCCAGAACCTGTGGATGGGTTATCGTTGGATACTATGTAGTGAAATTTGACTGAACTTGATGGGAAAAAAAAAGCACTATCTGAGGACATATTTGCTTTGCCACAAATGGTACTTTTAGTTGCAGTAACTCATGTGCATTCATTTGGCTGAAAGTGGTTAGACAACAGTTTAGCTGAGGTCTGAGCTTGGTGCCTCATGCTTTCTGGTGCTTAAAATGTTTTAGATGTCATCTACAAAATGTGTAGGAGAAATTCACATTATCATCAGTATAGGAACAAAACAGACCATATTAGTGTTGAAGGAGCCAGATTTATTTCACAAACATCAAAGTCCTCAACACAAACACTTTTGTGCAAAGTCCACTTTCATGTGTGTTGCTCACCACTGCAGTTCAATTGCATCTCTTGCGTATTTCTTCAGGATATTTGAATTTATAGAAACATCACATCTAAACGTTTTGTTTGTTTGGTTTGGTTTTTTTTCTGTTTTTTGCATTTCTTTGTCTACATAATAATATGTAAGGATTCAATAACAGGATTTTTTGCTTGATTTTGCCAGTGATGTACTGTATATTCAATTTTATTTCAGAGTAACAAAGTCTTTTAAATCAATATACAGTTCCACTGACTGGCATTACTGAAGAGACAGGAGGAATTTTCTGCTAACTTGATGACATACAGATGAAAGTATTATTTAAATAAAACAAATAATAATATAACTAATAAAAAATGATATATTTTTTTTACCTTAAATAACTGGTTTTCCTTGCCGTCTTCCTTATCTGCTTGTACAGGTATTGATATACACAAGCTCTTTCTGATTTAGATAAAGAATCTTACTGGATTTAGTACAGATTCTTATTTGTATTGTCTTTGAGCTCTGCTTTCTTGAACAATTCAGCAAGAAAGAAAACTATTTATTAGAGATTTTGTCTTTAGTTTGTATTCTGCAGAAATAGTTCTCTCCTCCTCACCACTGATGCGAAGTACGTGTTTGTCCTTAAAAGAGATTCTGATTTTAAAGACAACATGTTAAAAAAGAAAGTGTCAGAAAATGCCCTTGGCTTACCTAACTTAGGCTGTGAAACTAAATCACTGAACCAATACCCAGTCAATTCAATAAACAGTATTTAAAGTCACATGTATGCCACAATGTACCATTAAATAGTTGAGGTGTTAATGGGTTTTACTTTTTTCTATTCGGGGCATAATAGAAATAACAAAGAAGTTTCAATGACCTCAGGAATATTACATCCTTCAGAAAAGAAATGAGTACAACTGTATATTACACACATACTAAAAGTTCAGACTCTTTTATCTAGAGAGAGAGAAACTTAGTACCTGTCTGCTTTCATGAAAGTGTATTGTCAGGGTTTGTAAAGTCCATGAGGGAAATTATGTGGCTTCAGTTTTAACTTGTCTTTGCTTGAGCTTTTTCCTCTTGTATCAAGAGCTGTGCACCCTTCAGCAAAGCATTGCTTTAACCTTCATGAATAAGATATGTTAATACTGATAATATGTATGCTTGTCTATTCTATCTATATCCATCTATGTGATGGTGATGTTCTGAAACTCTGCCCCCTCATGCTGTTTTATGCAGAACTAAATGTAGTCAATGTAGACCTAGAAAATTTGTTTCACTGGATACATGCAATTTTCCTTCCAATACTGGTTTTAAAATCTGGACTAATTCAAAATATCAAAGTCAAAAAACTCTTTTTCTTCCACTTCACCCAGTAGGCAGAGTGAAAAATTTAGCAATTTTAGGAGAAGACTGGGATTGGACATGCTTGGAAATGTCTCTGAAAGAAAATAAATGTATTCATGACTGTTCACTATAACTAGCACACTGAGGGTAAGGGAGGATTTGTGGGGCTCAGCTGTCATTAGTCAAGATACCTGAAAGGGCTTGCATTTTCTGGGTATTCATGGTCTTGAATTATCCTCTAAAGCTGGGGTACAATCACTCACATTCAAAGACCAAGCATCAATATCTTTCTTTTCTTAAGTGGCTACAAGAGATATCATCTTTCCTCCAGCAGTCAAGGTTTGCCATGGTTGGGACAAGTACATGAGAAAGAAGAAATTCACTGTCTTTTTTTGACATTGATGCAAATTCTTCACTCTCCTTCAAAACAACTGCAGACTACATGCTGTAAAATACTGTGAGGTACAGTTATAATCAATGTACCCATTATGAAGGAGAGACAATGTGGTTGAAGCAATTGAATATAAGACTAGAGGTTAGAGCACCCACTTAGAAAGGAATAATTTTGAGTGTCTGCTTTTGCTCCAGGCATTGCAGTTGAATTTTACATGACAAAATTCAGGAATAAAATGAAAAAAATTTTCAGCCCACCCTCATAAATGGTTGCCTTAACTATAAAGGTTATACATAAAATCATACATTGTTTTCTCTTTTATCCGGTAGATCTCAATTCTATGTTTGCACAGCAGCTCAAATTCTCATTATATAACTGTCTCTCCACTATAATGCAGTGATTAAGATGATGTTTATAATGATACAATTTTGAACTTCCTAAAGACAAAAGAAATTAATCCTATTCCCAGGCAATGGATCTTATTGAAGCTATATCCCTAGCTGGGAAAAAGAAGGAAGAATCACTTTCTTTTGGTCTAAATTTAGGTCTTGCAGAAATGTGGCAGATGCAATGTGTGTAGTATCTAAACTTGAAAACAGGATCATAACATATGGCAAAAATGAAGTCCAGAAATGTCTAAAGTATGAACGTGAAACAGGTCTGGCTACAAACAAGAGCTAAATGAACTTTTCAGATCTGTGTTAACTGAAATATTCTTGTTGTTTCCAGAAATGGACTTTTAGCCACCTCTAATATTAAAAAAAAAAAAAAAATACCCAAACCAAACCAAAACCAAACAAATAAACAAACAAAAAACCACAACCCATTATTTATCTCACTTGACTATGACTTCAGAAATCTATTGTGAAGATTTATAAAGCTGAATTAATCAGACTTGTATGTAGACTCTTTATATATTCAGTAGTAGGACATAAACAGTTTTAAAGCACTATTCATTACGTCCTCAGGTACACATCTAATATAGTTCATGTCATTCTCAGTCTAGAAACACCTATTTTTTTCAGCTGACTATAAAAGAAACTTAGGGAGAGTACCTCGAATGTCACTGAAGATATATTTGCATTGTGTGATGAATCCTAATTTATATGCCTTCAAAATTAGAGAAAAAAAATAATAAAAATATGTGGGAGCTTGACATCTTAAGTTTTGCACTTGAGTGACTTACTCCAATCCGCCATTCACTTTCTATAGCTACGTTTTTTTGTGTGGCTGAGTCCTTCACACACATCTATTTCACCTACCCAGATCTGCATAGAGACAGAAGTCTGCAAAGGAAGTAATAACTTTAAATCTGCAGTTTAAAAACTCAAATGACAAAGTAATGCATAGACAATGTTTATAAGAGCAAAGATTGTAACACTTGGTTCTATCAAGCATCTTGATGACTGTTTTTAATTAGCTATTTTACAAGGGTGATTGTTAGATCAGATAGAGATTATTGACTTCATAGCAATTATTTTTTAAGTTATTAACAAACTGATTCTGTGATGTAAAGACATAAAAATATTACTTCCAGGGGCTACTTTACATTATTTACAGGTGTGTTCATTTTGTAAGGCATTAATAACACTGTAATATGCATAGTTAAAGAAAAGAAAATTCACCAGATATAGGTGAGAAATAATTGGAAGAGCAGAAACTGCATTATTTTTTAACTTGTTAACAGGCTAACATTCAAAACATTAAAATTATCTTCTTAAAATATGAAACATAGCTTACATAAACAATATTCTGTTGAAGAGCAAGAAAATGAAGCATGGATTATTCAGTATCTTAAAAACAGGTACTAAAAGCAAGAAAATCTGAAGGTGAAAAAGCTTGAACTTAAGTTGCAGTTGTTATGGTCTTTTTTGTTTATTCACTTTATGTTTTCTCCAAGAATACCCATGATATGGGAAAAAAATCCTTTTCTCAGGCACAAGAAGGTGCAGAAATTGCAACTGACAATAAAAGTTCTAAAGTATATTCCATAAACAGAGAGATGAGTTTAACTAAAAATCAAAGAATTTCTTGACATTCAGTTCACTGGAGAGGATGTCCTTTATTGGATCCCACCTTATGGTGAGGAGCAGATTTACCAGTGGGACAGGAGCAGAAGCAAGTAGTGAATCCACCTACCTATATAAGATTCAGAGTGGGGGGAGAGCATGGTCAGAAGTACTTTTGTGGTTTGTCATCTGCACTGTTATTAATTCATGATAGGGTACATTTTCTTCCTTCTTATCATTTTTGACATTTCTGTGTTTGCTTCAGCATCAGTATGTATGGACATATACTTGTAGATGTCATTAGCTTTCTGGTGAATGAGAAAGCAACTAAAGCCAGAAAAGCTACGCCTATTAGTTTAGCAGGACGATGGCAGCTGCTGGGAAGTTCATGAACTTATATGGATGTTTTACAATGGACGAGGAAACTTGGCTACCTCTTCTGAATATTCTTTTCAATCTAATAGGCTTGCCCTGCCTGTTATTTATCAGAGTTTAAGCAAAGGTGGTCAGAAATGTTGTTTCCTTGGTACCTTTTGGGGGAGATTTAACTCAATACGCTCTCAAGAACTCATGTGGGTTAAGAACCAGATTTTTGGGGGCTTGTTGTCACTCCCCAAGAAGTAATCACATCACAGAACAGTGTAACAATTATTCAAAAACTTTTGTTTGGACATTGTGTCCACAATGCTAAGCCCTACAAGACTATGCCCTAAATTTCTCAGATAACGAGACCCACCAAAATACAGTTTATAGCATTAAAGAATCTGACCATCAGGCTTGCAGAAACCTGTTTCTCAATATAAGGAAGTATCCAAGTTCCCATTTGAGTATTTTTATCTGCAGACACTGAAGATATGTTTTCAGCTCTCACTGAAACAGAAGGGAAAAACCTTGCACTCAGTCAATTGCCTGTCCAGCTATACAACTAACCACCCTCATCTAATGACGCTGTAGAATTTCACTTCTGATTTATAACGTGAGAAACCACTTTGAACCTATCATAAATAATCCTGTTAGTACAGCAAATTATATGTAATTCAATGGATGAATGTTTTAACCTTTATTTTATAATAAATTTTTACATGCATTTTTGTATAGTAGACTAGTAAAACATATTGTGGCTCCTCATGGCTCTGCTTTATGCCAGAGTGACTCGCAGCAGTTGAAGGTTGAGTGTCACTGATTTAAATCAACATGATTTTTATTTATGGTGCTGTTTCTTGGCTTTCCTCACAGCAATCATAAAGATGCACTTAACACTTTTCATTGATGGTCAAGTTTTCAACTGTGATTACTTAACAGAAAAAAAAAAAAAAACCAAGAACAGTCACATGTAAAAGACCTACAACATTTGCATTGTCTGGGATAGGGAAAACTATTATAAGTAGTACAGTATTATTAACTTAAACTGTGAAGCCAAATGTTCTATCACACCCCAGATTTAAATTTTCTTTTTTTTTTTTTAATATGCTGTGGCTGTCTCTGATATAATTTATTCCATATTGACAATGAGAAAATCAAAGCAAATATCTGAAGAAGAAACTTATTTAAATGATTCTCCTAAAATCTTCAGGTATGGGGTGTTTTAATTCTTTAAAATAATGCAATAGGATGCAAAAACAACATTCCATCTGTTTACAGGGGCTCCTAACTACCCCTAAGGATCCCTTTAAGAAAATCTTTTTATGAAGTTT
Source organism: Vanellus vanellus (assembly GCF_965231255.1). Lineage (NCBI taxonomy): Eukaryota > Metazoa > Chordata > Aves > Charadriiformes > Charadriidae > Vanellus > Vanellus vanellus. Next base: position 98,375,663 of record NC_138907.1, read on the forward strand.
AAGATTTGAGAGAATTCTTGGATTTTAATAACTATTTTCTTTATGAATATTGCATAAAGGGGGGGGGGTGTCTTTGTATTTTTTAGCAACAAAAATCTATATAGTACATGCAAACAAAAGGTAAGATGGAGAAACAAGACTGGAGAATGTTCAGGATAAAGAAGGACAGGACTGGGCTCTGAAACCCATCTCTACACAAAGTCAGAGTCCAAGAACTCACCCAAATTTAGACAGGGATTGGACTGCATCTGGATGAGGTTTCCATACCCCTTATGCAATTCAAGATGTTTTATAATAAATCAGAGAAGACAATTCCAAAAGAACAGTAACTCAAGTGTTTAGAACTTTTGTCGAGGATATTAAAAATGAGATTTTCTTTTCTATTTTCTATGATTCCTACTAGATTTTCCACTTCACATGTAAAAAAATAACTTGGCACATGCATTATCCTCTTTAGGCTTGATTTCAAAATGTTCTTGATTATGAAAAACCTATTTTGATGAACACATAATCAAAATATCTTTGAAGAGCATTGTTTCATTTGATTTCCGTTATAAACAACACATTTTGCTAGAGAATACTCAAGCTAAATTGGACTTTTAGATGGATAGCACAGATGCTCAGTGTTAAACACTATCCCAATTAAGAAAATCTTACACATATTTTTTTGATTCCACTAACACTTCAAGGTGCAAGGTAATTTCTAAAATTAATGGGGGCTATAAAGATCAGAAAAATGAGGATGACAGATTGTCTTCCACCTATCTACTGCAGAATTCTTTTCACTTTCTTCTGTAGCTGGTTAGATTTTGCCTACTTACTGCAGTACTAAATTAAGGCATTTCTTCCAATACATTGTTTCCTAGGTAGCGAGGCCCAAATTCACTCTACCTTTATGTATATTTTTAACTAAGATGTTGGAGTTGGGAAAACTTCCATTCTGTACATTTTCTTTTCTCTGAGTCAGGGCAGACACAGAAAACAACAAATATTTCTTAGGAAACCTTTTATACACTAAGTAGTTGTTATCAGTAGAAACAAGCTTTTGTTATTAGTAACATGATTATTAACAAAATACATGCACTCAATCACAAAACACTTATACTTTTCACTTACACAAACTTCATTCCTACATGCATTCTTGCAGTTATCTCTCCAGGTCTTGGTTTGGAGTCCATTTCCAACAGTAGACTCAAGAACAAAGAGTCACTGGCATACCCGTGTCTTCTACACAGGTGTTTATAAAGTCCCTCAGAAGTCTGTTTCATCGTGTATATTTATAACCCTACAGGTTTCATCTGCATTCAGCAGCTCCTGACCTCTTGGTTACGGCCTGAGTTACACAACCTGCCATCAGTGCACCCATAGTGTGGTTAGCGGCCTCTTGGTCTCCTGAGACTATCCATTCCTGCAGAATCAGCAACTGTCCTGAGCTTATAAATCCTGCGGAAACATTCACACACTGCTTTCTCAGCACATACATTTCCTCACTTCAGTCTTCTAGGCTTTGGCAATAATTTCTCTCTGCAAAGCTACAGATACACTGTAGTAGCCATTTACACAAAAGCACATAAAAGAGAATCATTTTGTTTTGAGGCCTTCAGAAAGTATTAGGTATCAGATTTTTAGAAAGAACCATCTCCTACAAGTGATTTATCCATGGCAAAGATTTTTTGTACATTCTTAAGTACAAAAAAGGTATCTGATACGACTCAGTGTTTGAGAAAGACAAGGTGGATTTCAAAAATTGTCCAAGTTTCAGTGTTCCTACATTTCTAACGTCCTAGGATACTTCACCAACAAGATAACCAGCCAAAGCTCCGACTACAATGTAGTATTTAAGTATCTGTCTAACTTTAAGCAGGAAGAAATAGTTTAGTTGAATTTATTGCATTATTCCCCTTCTTAGATGTAGGCATGTTACTGAATTGAGGCCAAGGTCAATATCAGGTTCACTCAGACCAATCAGTCTTTAAGCAACCTTAAAAAGAACATGCTACAGATCTAGAGGCTGATCAATACACACTAGACTGAGTGGCTGGAGTCAGGGCCAGAAGATGAAGTTACTGAACAATAACTAATTAATCAGCAGTGCTCCACTGGGGACTAAAATGCTAATTGAAGCAGAACTAATACAAGTTTGAGATAAAATAACCCTGGAGTTAGACAGATCAACCACTGAGACAAAATCACTTTAAATAGGATCTGTCTCTCATCTACCTAGGAAAGCTTCTTGTTATTAATTATTTATTGAACAATCACTCCCCTTAGAACGTATGTGCCCAACCACCAAGAAGGATAACATAACTTCTATAGAGCTAACATCTGCTCATTCAGAATTCAAAGCACTTCATCAAATAGTTATATCAACAGCGTCACGATGAAAAGGAATGTTGGAAGGCCACAAAGGGAATCTGAGAATCTTCTTCAGCGTACAAGGATACAGGCAATTCTGAGAAGTTAACATGAAGTGTTATGCTATGGTTCATTGTGGTTACGATTCCGTCAACCATATACTATAGTAACCAGCGTATTACATACATTTGTGTAAAACTGATGTTAGTATTTCTCTTGAAATTTCTCTTGATTTTTAAAACATTCATTTAGCTGTTGAGAGGTGATTTGAGAAACTCTTCTGAAATACAGAATACTCTTCTATAACATACCACCTAAGAAACATTTTCTGTAATACCCACTGGCAGGAGAATTAGGCTAGATAGAAGTGTCTGGGATTCTCAATCTTCTTACTGAAATATATTGGGCAAAATGACATGAAAAACAAATTTTGACATTACTCCAAATACATGATGGCATGAAGAGCACAAAAAGAAATAAGTTTTATTGATGAGTTTTCATACTCTGCCCATCGTTGTCAAATTGAATACATTCAGGGAGCAATTTAAGAATCAAAAAAGACATTCACTAATAAATAATAAAATACATAGCAAGCCAGTGAGGATGTGGGAAATATTACCAGAACTTGCTACATGAAAGACAGTGACAAGCTAAGTACAAATTTGAAAAATTACAATCAATCTGCTAATGAAGTGAAAAGTAAAACAGACTCCCAGCTTCAGATCCAATATTTTTCTTTAAATTGACTTCCCAAAACATTCTCAAAAATTACATTACTTAATATATTTTATAGTATGCTGAACATAGCAAAAGACATTATGTCATTGAATATGACCTAATTAATACCTAATTAATACCTATTGTGGATATCTTTGAAACTTGCAGTCATTTTGGTGGTGCCAGAATTTGTGTCTGAAAGCAATTTAAAAAATCACATTCTGCTAGGGCCTGCTTTAATCATATTATCCTTGAGAAGGTGGGTGGAATAAGATATACCTCACAATCAAACTAAATTAAAAATAGAAATTCCTTGCTGACAAATACCCTCTCCAGAAAGCCAAGGTTCTTAAAAACGAAACAGAAAATGATGAGAAATACCATAGTTTATACTCTCTTTACCAAACTCTAATGCCAGCTGAACATATCAGTTCTAATTCTGAACAGAAATTTATGATCAGCTTTCTTTTTGTATGTATGAGCTCTCATTATTAGAACATACCTTTCAGTGGACTTCAACAGAAGCTTTTAAGTACACTTTACTCAGATGAATAGGAAAGACACATCTGGGTCTCCGATAAGCTACACACACAGGTAAATCAGAATACATTTGGAAACAAAAAGATTTACCAGCAGTTTCAGAAAAAAACTATGCGTCTTTCAGTTGTCTTAGGAGACACTATGTTCCATATCTTAACGACAGACTTTTAGGGCACTATAACTTAAAAAAAAAAAAAAAAAAAAAAAGGGAAGCATCTCGGGTTTATGATCCTACATACATTTGCAAGTGATATCAAGTCCATGGGTAGAATAAAGGTAGAATAAAGAAATGCCACTTCTAGCCCAGATACAAGCTGGACTAAAGCCTTGTTACTATAAAAAAGGTGATCTTAATCCCTTTCCCTCTTCTGGCTAATGCATTCTCCTCCTGCCCTCAGCACCAGTGGAGATTAAAAAGAAGAGAATATATTAATGTATAACTATAATGAGAAGCCTTGCTTTCATACAGACTGAAAAATGAAAAAAAAAATTATGTTTTGCAGCACAAAAAGCGATACTAGAAATATATAACCAAAAGGTAATGTAATCATTATTATTAGAGCAAATTATGAGTGATTACGTCTACTATAAGTAGATGTCACAGAAAATTGTATATTTAGATGTGGTCTTTTGTGCAGCTATTAAGGCCAAGGTGTGCTTGGTCTTTTTTCCCCTCTCATTCAAAAATACGGCATGCAAAAAACCCCAGTTACTTGCTGTATATTTGACAGGTCAACAACGTAGAAAGCTGTCAAGTCTTATAGTATGGTGGAATTTATCCATCAAAAGGAACTAATAAATGTAGAGCACAATGAAGATAATCCAAAATCTGGCTAAAAGTGATAACTAGTTGTGACTGATGTATTAGAAAAAGAGGATATAACAGCAGCAAGGAAGGAAGGTCGTAAGGCCAAAGTGGTAGCCTACAATATTGATGCACTCATATTTTTAATACATATAGATGCATCAGGACAGTGTCTGTTAAAAATTAGGATCTCATTTAGAATTAAAAACATATTCCCTTTTGTTTTCAGAAGCATGTGAGTGAAACACCTATGGTGGCTTGCAAATAGATGACTCAGACTATTTGAAATGCTGCCTAGAACAATGATTGCTTTCTGTTTTATCAGAGAAAGATTTATTGCATTCAGATGAAGTGCCTACACATAAACATCTGTGATCCTAAATTGTAATAATCAAAACCAAACAGAGTGATTGCAAGAAATATAATGATCTGAATGAAGGGGAACACATTGTTGTGCTTCATCCATGTACCTTCCATTTTCCATAAAACAACAGGTAGCCAGTTTATACTGTGTATAAAGAAGAAATATCCGAAGAAGAAGAAAATAAGAGGGAGAAAAAAATAACAAAAGAATTATATGTGCTATACATTGTCATCCTAGGCCTTTATATACTTTAACTAAAAATGATACTTCAAATCTAAATGGATAGAAGGACTTAGGTATACAGGACACCAAAATCCTCAAAACTGTTTTATACATACATCTACTTTATAGCTTCTCCCCTGTAGTAGCTTTAATTTTTTAGCCAAGTTTCTCATAGTGCTGAATCTCCATTTGCAGATTTAATGAGGTGACTCTAGTCCCACCAGCAGTGCCATGTGGTTCAGTGGCCTTTCTTAAAAATATTACATGAATTAAAACTATACAGGAGTGCTTTCAACTCCTTCTCTCTTAAGTTATGATGGAGATGGATCCAGCCCCACCCACCTCTATACTATTAAAAGCCCTTGTTCAAGGTACCCCTAAGCAGATACCTCATTACCGGTATGCTGTCTACAGCATGTCTTCTAAGATCATACCTTGACTGAGCCTCATACATAGTCAGTTGAGGACATGGCTGCATATTTGATTACATTTTTATGCCTTTGTCAAAACCTCTTAAAACCTATCTGGGGCATTAAATGCTAGGGTTGTACTCTCCTTTTATCTGAATTATAGTTGAGATGTCTCATACCTGAGTCTGGGCAGAAATCTCCAGCTGGCCTAGATTTAGACGTTTGGGAATGAAAAGGGGTAGAACATATGGTCTATCTGCTCCTTTTCATTTTCTGCTCTTTGACTGCGGCAGCCAGAAGGGTTGTGAAATCCTATTTTAGATACCTACCTATCTCCTCCATGGCAACTCGTCACTAATTCTCAGCCATTAACTACACTGGGAGCAGAACAGTTGAAAACTAGGAGCTACAGTACTTGAGCAAACTGAAGTCCCCTGGTACCTTTCACTTTCACTTTATTCAGTGTGATTATAATTGGAAGGCAATCTTGAAGATCATACTGTGTATATCAAATGTATTGTTTCTATTTCTGATCATGATCAATAACATGCATTATCTTGTAAAAGGCACAAAGAACATCGTTCCCAAAGAGCTTGCAAAATAAGCAGTAAATCCAGGAAAGACAATAAATACTAAAGCCCTCAGGTTTTATATTTCATAAATATAAAAGACTAGTTTTGTTTGTATCAGCAGAGCAGTGAATCTTTAAGGGAGATTTTAATGAGGAAAAGGTAGCAATAGAAAAGCATAATAATTTTTACCTGGGCCTTTTTCTGAGTTGTCACCTCTGCAAACTTTTTCTCAGCAAATGTGAACCCTTCCCAGCCCCAGCACTGCCTTCCTCCACTTTTGTTTCTGAATTATTTGCACCATTCTGTGAGGATTCAGAACACTATGTCGCAAATCTATTTAACAAAAAATAAGCAACCGAATTAAAAATCCAAATATTGAAAAATTTTAATCAACCACTTCCAAAACAGCTACATAACATCAATATGATTTTTTAATTACTTTAGAAAAACAAATCCAACAATATTGTAGTTGGCTGTCAGCACCTCTCAAATTATTTGTTATAAATTATTTACTTCCTAATCCAAAGCAACAGCATCCCCATATCCAATTTATGAACAACACCTGAGTCTTGCTCGGGGTCCTGAGTTAGTCATCTCTGCTAAGGACTGAATTAGGGTGTAATATACATTTTTTCCTTCAAAAATGAGAAATAATGAGGCACTGGTAGAGAATATATAGCTAAATTTGCTGCAGCAGCAGAAAATGGAGCAATGATACTGCTTATATATCTGCAGATTTTGATACGGTAAATAAAATGTCATTTATTTTCCTACAGTCTCTATGAAGACTAGCAGGAAAATAATGAGTGATATTTATAGTAACATCTTCTAGTATCCCCTCTGAATTAAGTTTTTCTTAGTCTTCCATCTTACAGAGGTCAGATCACATTAATCTTATTGTCGTGCATAATGCTACTAACATCAGTAGTGAATTAAATGGAGAGAGTTGTATAATCCCAGAAATACTACTGGAATTTTTGCCAAATAATCTTATCTTATAAAATAAGATTAAAACCTATGCCAAAACCTCTTATCTTATATAACATATATTTATGTTGTTAAACATCGTAGATTTTCTATTAGAAAATTATATCTCCAAATGTAACATCAGGCATCTAAACAGTAACAAGTTTGTCTTCTACTTCTTTTTACTCCAAATATTTTCTTCTCAGATTAAGTGTAGGAAGCCATTTCATGTGTAAACCAGAAAACAAGCAAGAAGAGATTTTCTTTCATTTTCTAATGTTTTGGAGAATTATTGATTTTAAAAGAAATTAGAAGGGATTGCCTTTTTCTTTCTGTCTCTAGCTTTTTCAAAATCCTTTACTTGTGGTTGTCTTTTAAGTTATTTTTCTTTAGATCCTTCATTTCATCTCCTAGAATAATGAAAACTATATTCCTATGTTTTCAGGAAGGGACTAGATAAGTTTGATTTGAAATAGCTATTTTATGGCAACATTCCAGACTTTAGCTTGCTGTGCACTCTCAGTGTGTATTCTCTACGAAATTTTATAGATATTTTATGTAAAACACTATATGTCTGTACATTTTTTTAAATAATTATCTATTAAATTTTCACAGTCAAAATACACTGGACAGAATTCTTTACAGCAGCAATTGCATGCCGTCGTGTAAAATAATCAATCTGTATAAGTGTCTAGTATGAGGAAGTATTACTGCTGTGGATTCAGTGGGAATTTGACTTTTCTCCACAGATTGCCACCCATCAAAAATTTTTTCCAAAAAATATATTCTTTGGGAAAAAAAGTAAATAAAACTTCCATTCTTGCATTTTCTTTTTTGATCCATCTTTCTTGCCCGTTATCCAAAGGAGTAAAGTCAATTGCCATATATTGTCCCATTGTAAAGTTGTAATCAAAATCATATAATTCTCTCTTACCTTTGCTGGGGAAATCACTGGAGCAAATGAGTTTAGGACTTTAGCCTTAGGCAATTTTTTTTTTCCTCCACAGACACATGGAAAACATTTCAGATCCAATGTCTATTCTTTAGACCTTTACATAGATGCATATATATGCATATAGATATAGATATGTATCTATGCATATGTGTTCTTTTCAACACTAAATTTGATCTTTCTGTGATATAAATTGCAATTTTGCCTAAATAAATTAAACTGCCGGTGCCTTCCCTAATGCAACTCAACTGTAGAAGAGGCAAGCAAATCTTGAGTCATGAAAATATGAAGCATGGGTTTGAGAGGATTTTATTGTTCCACTTAAGTGTTTCTCACCTTGCAAGGATTCTCAAATAAATTCCTTAATTGTGCAAAGGCCATAAGAGGACAATTGGTTGTTCACACACTTAGAAAGAGTAATCAAGGAAGTAAAGGATTAGATATCTGTTAATGGTGGCTATCTGTTGAACCATCTTATTTGTTGCAGTAATTTTTTTTTCTGGAATGTCAATTTTATGTTACTGTATATGCATCAAAACAACATGGGAAAAGTCAAGTTAATAAAATGTAAGAAATACTGCTGTACTTATTTAGAAAGGGGGAAAAATACTTTTATAAAATAATCTGTGCAATAATGCTTTCTAGTAGTGTTTCAGAGGTGCTTAGTACTAAATGTTGAAATTGCTTAAAAAGAACTAAAAATCAACTCATAGAATCATAGAATCATAGAATGGTTTAGGTTGGAAAGGACCTTGAAGATCATCAAGTTCCAACCCCCCTGCAATGGGCAGGGACACCTCCCACTAGACCAGGTTGCCCAAGGCCACGTCCAGCCTGGCCTTGAACACCTCCAGGGATGGGGCCTCAACAACCTCTCGGGGCAATCTGTTCCAGTGCCTTAGCACCCTCAAAGTGAAAAACTTCTTCCTAATGTTTAATCTAAACCTGCCCTCTTCCAGTTTAAAGCCATTCCCCCTCGTCCTATCCCTATATGCCCTAGTAAAAAGTCCTTCCCCAGCTCTCCTGTAGGCCCCCTTTAGGTACTGGAAGGCCGCAATAAGATCTCCCCAGAGCCTTCGCTTCTCCAGGCTGAACAGCCCCAACTCTTTCAGCCTCTCCTCATAGGAGAGGTGCTTCAGCCCTTGGATCATCCTTGTGGTCCTCCTCTGGACACAGTCCAGCAGGTCTGTGTCCTCCTTATGTTGGGGACTCTAGAGCTGGATGCAGTACTCCAGGTGGGGTCTCATGAGAGTGGAGTAGAGGGGCAGAATCACCTCCTTTGACCTGCTGGCCACACTTCTTCTGATGCAGCCCAGGATACGGTTGGCCTTCTGGGCTGTGATCGCACACTGCTGGGTCATGTTGAGCTTTTCATCAATCAGCACCCCCAGGTCCTTCTCCTCAGGGCTGCTCTCCAGCCATTCCCCGCAGAGCCTGTATTTGTGCTTGGGATTGCCCCGACCCAGATGTAGGACCTTGCACTTGGCCTTGTTGAACTGCATGAGGTTGGCTTGGGCCCACCTCTGCAGCCTGTCCAGGTCCCTCTGGATGGCACCCCTTCCCTCCAGCGTGTCTACCTCACCAAACAGCTTGGTATCATCAGCAAACTTGCTGAGGGTAAACTCATGACTCATTTTTAACTGTCGTTTTATCTGCTTTATATCACCCACCAGACTGACAGAGATAAAAGTGCTACATTTCTGAGAAGGATTAGATCACACTGACACAAAGGTGTTTTTAAACACATATGTCATCGTGGTAGATGGGACCCCTTACAAAGAATGACTCATACTCTGAGAATGACTTGTACTCCAAGAATGACAGCTTCACTTTGCACATTGGATCTTAATACGTTTAAAATAAACAAGACTTATCTCATATGTTCTTACAGGTCCACAAGCAGCGCATTGCCAGAAAAGAGTAGAGTGGAGGAGAGAGAAGTGGGAGAATGGGAAACGAGAAGAAGGAGGAAAAGGACTATAAATAGCAAAAATAGCATGATTCTGGAAGATCATATGTTCCTGAACAAGTGGAAATTTTCTTTTCAAGCTTCATTATAAAGAACTTTCAATTTCCATTCAATATAGCATGTATATGTGCCAAGAAAAAAGGAAAAAAAAAAAAAAAAGAAATCCAAATAGGACAAGGTTAGATATGTATATCACATGTACCATATGGTATATACCATACTCTAACAAGTTAGAAACGTAACAAAAGAAGGGCTCTTTCTCAAAGGCAAGGAGAAGGGCTGAAAAATATGAAAAAAAATCTCCTGCATATTTAATTAAGGAATTTTCTATGGAATTGTAAAATAGTGCAGACAGACACATATTAACTCAGGTTAACCTACATAAGCTGGTTCCAGTCTTAATGATCATGTTTTCCACCCCTGTGAAAGTGTCTGCAAGGCCAGTGATATTTGATGTTATACCTGTCTGTATGTCCAGTGCCATGCTCTAGCCTTATAAAATTATATTATTTCAAAACTTCCCAACAAAATGTTTTCCATTCTACCCAATCATAATTTTGTGGCAAGATATGCAGTTAAAAATCTACTTTCTTTCTAATAATTGTTTCTTACCTTAGCATATTTGGATCACTTTAACTTTGGACTACCTATTTAAAATATTAAATGACATATAATAATATATAAAGATTTAGGGTCTTCAAAGTATAAAGATCTCTTCCTACCCTTAACTTTATTCTACTATGAATTTTTTCTCTAACAAAGGCTGAACAGAAAAAAAAAAAAAAAAAGGAAAATAGGAAAAAAGGAAGAAATGTAACTTAGAAATTGAACATGTAATAATAAAGCATAATAGACCGAAATTCTGTTGCTATCAAATACACATCACACTTTTTACAGACATCTTACATGTCACAGAATAATAGAAACTAGAAAAGGTCCTAACAATACACTAATGGATTTAATAATCTTCACAATAGTTCACAGGAGAGGAATAAATTTATAGAATTAGGCTTAATAGCCAGAATTTTTAAACAACTAGAATTCCCAGATAGTTATAAAGGTATAAAATATACTTTTCCCTCAATCTTGATTCCTATGTTCCCAGTCTTGCTAATAGAATCTAGTTTTATTTTAGTTGTGAAATCCAATTCAACTGGTCATATGTATCACAGTATTCTACACCGATAAGTGCTTGCAAACTGGAAAAATGGCTATAAAATCTAGGTTCTTCAAGGAATTCTTGTGGCCTCTGTACCTATGCTTTTATGCCACATCAAGGGAAATTGTTAACCCGGACAAACACACTTGTGCATGTGCACACATGCACGCACTCTGCAGCAAAGCAACTATGTTAATGATCTCATTCTGTAGAAGTCGTCTCTCTACTTCAAGTCCAAATACTGTGTTCCTAATGTAAAGAATCTTTATAACTTTTGCATTACCCTACTCCAACATTGCTATGCTAGCAAAGCCATATTTGACTGTTTACTTGCCCTTTCCCGTCACTGTCACCGACAATCATCTTCACATTTTCTGAAAGGCCTTCCCTTCTTCATGGAATGACTTTCCTAAACTGGTCCCTGAAGCTGCTTCAAACTTCTGGATCAACCCCACTGAAGCATAAGGTCAAGAAAAACTTGCAATGCTAATAACAAGTGTTAATGTACCTATTTCTGTATGATTTACTTCTGCTTTTGTTTCTTTTACTTATTCTATCATTTTTATTATTGATTTTAGATTGGGCAGGGATTCAATATTATTACAAATATGTAATCAACATAGGGTGTAAGACTTAGACTTAAATCCTAATAATGTACGTAAAAGATAGCCTGAAATGTAAACCGAGCTTCTTGGTCCGAAGAAATATAATGCCTTATTTATTTATTCTCCTGGATTTTTTCAGAATGAGGAAGCTGAGGACAGATAGGGAAAGAAATTATTTGGTGATCTAATTTCAATATTCGAAATAATAAAGGAAATAAAAATTTATGTGCCTTAAATCTACATGGGCATAAATACAAAGGATCATAATAATTCATCTAATAATATTAGCATGTCTACATTTTTATTACTGTTGCAGCTCTTGGTTGTTCATTGTAGCTCTGGATTGCAATCATAAGAGGAACATTTTGTAGTTATGTTCTCAACATTATATATACTATCACATTTACTGTAGCAGTTTTTTGCTTCTGATCTCTTGAAACTGTGCTTCATCATAAATCCATTATGGAAGGATGCTCTAGGCACTGGAGATTTATTTTATTTTATTTTCATTTAATTTTAAGAGGAGATAACATGACTTGTTCCTGTTTATGAATTTTCTGGTGCATTGGAGATATTTTTATGTACTAGTCTATGAAGAGCAAAATAAGAAATAAGAACTCTGAGAGATATTTAGCACCATGGGAAAAGGAAGTAAAATGAAAAGTGCAGAAGAGTTCTCTATGACAGAATGGACTCTTCTGGGAGGATGAGTGTCTATATTGCAAAAGATTCAGAGGGCTCTCCACGCATCATGATTTGGATTTCCATGATTTGCATGCTGACTGTATCTCCCTGTTGAAAATATTATATATGAAAAATCTTTTATATTTTATTCTTTTCCTAGGCAATTGTCTCATGCCACTTTTAGTTTTTATAAACCGTTTAGCTTTACTTCATAAGCTTCTTAGGGCTCTCTATATGTTGTTTTATTTCATGTGATTTTGTTTTTCCCCCCACTGATACATTTCGTTAATTTCTTAGTTACCCACATGAGTGTCTTGTCCTTTCTTCCTTAATTATTTCTCAGTAGTGTTATACACTAATTTCAGAAATGTTTAGATTTACTTCCCTAACTTTTTAACCTTTCTTATTTCTCTAACAGGAGCTCAAAATGACAACCCTAGAGGTTTGAACTTCTCTTTTGTAGATGTGGATATAACATTGGTAGGAGGGCTAAAGCCTGCTCCATCAACTTAAGATGACCTCCATATTTTGCACACCTAACATCTAATATAATATCCTATAATTCAACTCCTTTAAAGCCATATAATTATGCCAACAAAAATTTTCCATATATTGCCTTGTTTCCTAAAATAGTAATTTATATCATTCCTTAAGAAAATATGAATATATTGTTCCTAACTTCATCAAAGACACCGAGATGTAAAATTTTGACTTTTTTCCTGTTTAAAATCAAGAAAAATGCTTATATTCTGGTCCCTTCTTCAATGCTAATCATAAAAGTCCAATTGTTATAGAAGCCTCTGTGCTTGAATCTGCCACTGCCTCCTTGTGTGACCTTAGCCTAGTTTAATGAGCTCCCTGATTGACAATGGAGTACACGATTTTACTACTAGGTTTCTGGTTTAAATTAATTCCATGTTAGTTGTGACTGAAAGTCATTACTATCTGACAGCTGTTCTGTGTTACTGTCTAAGAAGAATGACTTATGGGGTTTTATCTATTCACAGTAGCTGAAAGTGAACAGGTGTCTCCATCATTAAACCACCAACACCAAATGGCATACTTCTTGGTGTTGTAAGATGTGAAGAGCATCAAAACTGAGTTCTTCCTCCCTCCATTGAAGTGATCCAGCTGTTATCTGATAACAATAGTTTTTACTCAGAGGACATGTGACACCATGTCCACAATGCCTCTCACTGTAGATGTCTTAAAATAATTGTAAAACACATTGCATTAGTCATTGCATTAGTCATTAATAAGTTGAGCAAAATGTTTTCTTTGGGTTACTAGATCTGACAGAACTTCCGATGAATGGACATATAGTGAAAGGTTAGCACTTGTTTAAGAAAGCAATATTTAAAAGACTGTCCCAAGTGTTTTTATAGGAATCTAATATTTGGATTCATCAAGAAATTGCTACTACAGTAAAATTTTATGTGGCAAATAAAATGTAAATTTCTGTGTTTTAATCTCCTGCAAAATGTGCTGATTTTATTTCATGTCCTTTACAAGCCTTTGATTCCCTGCTTTAGCCTCCTTTTCTCCAGGCTGTTGCTGTTAAATCCAGCCGATGGTCGTCTTCTTTTTTAACGTGATTGGTTTTGGGCAAACACCCTCCAGACATTTTGTGTATTCAGTCTGCAGACATATTATTTACGCTCACATTCTTATTAATGGTTGCCATCCAGGTCATTTGCCATGGGTGGGCTGTGCAGACACATCCATACCATGGACTTCTGTATGTCAAATTTGTTTAAATGATCACTAACCTGATATTCCTCTACTGCAGGTGAAACTTCACAGACCTGGTCTTTAGGCTCTGTGACCGGAGAGCAAACCTTACCAGTAAATATTGAGGAAAGATACTGAGTACCCTAGCCTTTTCCTTGTCCTTTGTCACTAGCTCCCCTGCCCCACTGTGCAGCAGGCCCATGTTTTCCCTGTCCTTCCTTTTCCTGACAATGCATTTAAGTAAGACCCTTCACACCGTTCAGTACTTTCAGCTCCAGTTGAAGTTTGGCTTTCCTAACTCCATCCCTGCAAGCTCTGGCAGTGCCCTTATATTCCTCCTAGGTAGCTTCTCCCTGCTTCTCCCTTCTTTGTACTTCCTTTTTGTGTTTGAGGTCAGTCAAGAGTTCACTGTGCATCCATAGTGGCCTTTTTGACACATACTCAACTTTTTGCACATTGGAATGGACCATCCTGGTCCTTTGAAACAGTTGTCCTTGAAGATCAGCCAACTCTCCTGGGCTCATTTGCCTTTCAAGGAAGTTTTCCATAGGATCCTGACAAGCAAATCCTTCAATAAAGTGAAATCTGCTCTCCTCAAGTCCCAGGCTGTAATTCTACTATTCATCTTAATAATTTCTCTCAGGATTTTAAAATTCAAAATCTCATGCTCACTGCAGCCAAGTTTGCCCTTGCCCTTGACCTTTCCATCCCAGTGAGTTCTTATATTTATTTGTGAGTAGCAAGAATAGAAGAGCACCACCACTGACCGTGATGTTTTCAGTTTCTTTAAGGAGACTTCCACTTTGTTTTCTTGCTCGGTCTCTAGGAAAGACCTAGAGCGTTATCATTCTTGTTGGTCTCTCCTCTGATCCTGAGGTCTAAGTCCTCAACTGCCTTAACACCCTTTGGAAAGGGAAAATACATTGAAACTGTACCTTTGCATGGAGTGTAACAACTCATCTTCTCTGCCTGTACTTTCTAAAAAGCTTGAATACATCCATTTCGGCACACTTTTTAGCAGCCTACCCTACCTTTATTTGTGATCCCAATGGGATGAAAGCTCTGAACACACACAGACCTCTAATTCCTCCTGTTTGTTTTCCATACTGTGTACATTTGTATACAGGCTTGAAGGATGGGTGTCACACTGTGTCACACTGTTTTTTTAGAAATTGTGACAGCCACCTGCATCGTACCATTTCCTGCATACTTCCTCACTACCTCCGGTACATTAATTTGTCTTCAGTATTTAGACCATCTTTTCAAAAACTTATTATAAAAGTCTCCTAAGTAAGTTATAGACTCTTTAACTGGGCTTTTGTCCTGCTTGTCAACTAGATCCTATCTCTCTTTAGCAGTTTTCATTATTGAGTGAGGGCCCTGTGGTTGTTAAGCCACAGTCCTTCTGGCAGTAACATCTGAGTAGCCAGGTACCGGCACACAGGATGCATCCAGTTTTGGCCAAGCCTTTCCATTTCACCATTTGGGCCAAAGAGACCATCACCTGGACTGTCTTGCCTCTTACACTGTCCCTCTGAGATTTGTGCTCACTGCTGGTACTCTCTGAGTCTCCCTTGGCAATACCATTCATGGACACATGGATGAGAGAGAAGGGGTTATAATCCAAGGGCTGGACAGCATCTCCACAGGCCCTTGAAAGCTCATAGCTTTCATAAGCCTACAAGTTAGTTATACAAATCTCAAGCAGCATAACAACACTGATACTCAATTTGAGAAAAGGAAAAAAAATATATGGTAAAAATGAAAGGAAAACGAAACAGGAACAGTTAAAAAGCTAAGAAAGAAACTAATCACCAAGCTGAAAAAGTTTGATCCAGTTATACAAACAGATAAAAGAAAGACAATAATTATATAATAATCAGTACATTTTGCTAAAGGTATATTAAGTCTTTACCTTGAAAAAATAAAAATAATAAAAATATTTTTATTAATAACAGCTGAAAGGGAGAAAAAATATAAGCAGAAAGAAATAAGCTTTTCACAATATTCTAGTGATACTTTCTATTTAATTAGGTATTAAAAGAGATATGAATGATAACACAATATAACTTAGTTATATTAATTCATTCAGTTAAGATGTTCTTTACAGAAAGACTAAATTAAAAAGTAAGTAAGCAAGGTTTGTTAAATTAAATTATTGTACAGAGCAATGCATTATATTAAAATCCTTAACAATTCCAGTCATTCAAACCTAGCTGTGCCTCTGTAATAAAATTGAGTAGTAAAAGAGAAGACAGACTACCATTGATTTAATATATGATTTTGGTATACTGTGACACTACATACCTCAAAAAAACCCTCTATAATATATTTTAAAAAAGCAACAAAACAACTAAAAAAAAGAGGCATAGGATCAAAAACTGGTATTAGTCTGTGCCTCTCTTGACTATTCTGTGCAGTCAGGTTCCTTTTACTGATGATACAAAGAACATCAACACTTAATTAAGGAGAATTATTTCACTTGCCCTCTAAAACTTCAGGGAAATTTGGTACCTAAGTGAGAGAAGCTAGTTCACACACAGAATTAGCCACTTTATTCTGCTTCTCTTGGAACAGTCATCCCTATAGTTTGAGTGTTTCATTTATTTTCATAAACTACAAATCAAGTGGAGTATTATCCCCATTTTACAGAAGAAGTAAGCTATTCTAACATATTAAAGGCAAAAACATATTATTTGGGTATTTAGTTTGTTTGGTATATAGTTCTTTTTGGTGAGATTTCTCCAAGTATGGTAGCATATTGTATGATTTTCTATGTCAAAGCACAATTTGCACTGAATTTATGTGGACTAGGAATCTATTAATCACTATGCAAGGTCTCCAGATGAGAAACCAAAAATGGTGAATGCAAACAGTTCTTGTGAAAACTTTAGGCTAACCAACTTGTTCTTTTATCACATAGAGGCTGAGGAGCAGATGTGAATTAATACACAGTGGTATAATATTTTTTCTGTCAGGAAATGCAGATTCACTAAGATTGAAATATTTTTGCAAGAGGTATTTCAGAAGCCACATCTTCTTATTAGCTCGCCTTTATAATTTAAAACTCTCTATCTCCTTAAGAAGCAATACCAGTATTTCCTCTATGCAGAAAAAGACATGATACAGAACGAACAATGCATTAAACAAGATGTGTAAGGTAAGGAATTTGGGGATTGCCTGTGCCATTTACACAGCTTTGGTGACACAAGATCTGGAACGTGTCAGCCATGCTCAAAATAAATAATTCCACCCTGTCAGAATCAATACTAAGTCTAAGATGATAGCTAGGGAATGGAGATCCTATGAAACAGACTGATCAAAAGAGTGTGCTCAGTGCCCCTCTACTGATGTACTAGTGATAAGAACTTTCTTAATCTGTTCTCGAGTAGGCCTCTAAAATGAGCAATCAAAAAACCATCCCCAATACTACATTCATGTCAAAGCTTTCTAGATGTTTGTAAAGGAGAATAAGCATCTTGCCTTCAGTTTCAGAAAACTGGACTCTATTCTAGTCATACATGATGCTCATGATCCTTAGAACATACTTTGGTAAAAAAAAGAAAAGTTATAATAAAATTGTAATTTTAGCCTACATATTCTAAAAGTTTAAGGGTTGGGGGAAAAAAAATCTTTTACTGAGATTTTGCATGTGTGCTTTCCAAGATTTAAGCAACAGCAAGAAAATAAAAAAAGCAGAAATATCATTGAATTGACACCTACATAATGCTTTAGCAAGGCTGTAAGCCTGGGTTTGCTATGTATCTTTCTGTGACATGGCTTTGGAATCTTGGCTTCTCTTATACATATTGGGTGAAAGTGCTTATTAGGAAGATTATACCTTTCCTCTGCTTGCCATTGATTAGCCATTTTTGCTCTGATGGAGCTTTCTAACCATCCTATCCTCCCTCCTTTCACTTCCCACCCTTCTGTTCCCCGACACCAAGATCTCATTCTTGTCAAACTTCCTTCTTATCTAACTTCAAGTCTTCTTTGCAGTATTCATTTCCCTTTCCCAAGTCTCTCTGAGTTTCAGTTATTACTTCCAACTTACCCCTTTTTTTACGTGGAGACCCATAATAAAGAACGTACAAGAAGTAAACCTTGAGGTCATCCTGTAACTTTCAACACCAAACCCAGATTTTACAGCATCTAAGTTTTTTAGAATTTGTTACAATGTTCTGAACACAATTTTTGTCTGAGAAAATATTATTGTCAGTGCTCACATTAGTAACTGGTGACATGAAACTCATAGTGCTTTCTCACTCTGGTAGAGTATAGACATAGTCTGATTTGTGAGAAGTTTGACAGCACTTGGTGCAAATAAAATCTTTGGCAGGTCAGTTGCAAAACCTGGAGTTCCCATTAACAAGTAAAAATTGTAGTTTTCAGGACTGGCCAGTATCTAGTTGCTCTGAACCATAGAAACACCAGAACTGCTTAAGAGAGAATGCAGCCAGATACTTTCATCACACAGAAAAATATTTTATTCATTACCACTTTCTTGGAAATAACTGATTAGTTTTCATTTTATTTTTCCACAGTTGTCAATTGTTGAATAACTTTAAAAAGCAGTGCAAACAGGCCTACCTAAAATAAACGCAAACTGAAAAATACTAGGGAAAAACTAACAAAATCAAGATCTGTGGTAGTTTTGTAAGCTCTCAAACAATAAAGAGGCTACTACCACCTCCGTATCTGAAAGCCTTTTTGTAATTTAACTTTGTACTGGTTAGGCTGGGATTAAATTAATTTTTTTCATAGCATCTCATATGGTGCTGTGTTTTAGATTTGTGACCAAAACAACACTGATAACACACTAATGTTTTAGCTATGGCTGAGTAATGCTTGCACAGCATCAAGGCTTTCTCTGTTTCTCACTCTGCCCCCACAGTGAATAGACTGGGAGTGCACAAAAGTTTGGGAGGGGACACAACCAGGCAGATGACACAAACTAATCAGAGAGATGTTCCATACCATATAATGTCATGCTCAACAATAAAAGAGAGAGGAGCAGGGTCTAAATAGGCTAGCTGTCTTTTGCTCGAGCATTGGCTAGGCATCGACCTACCTATAAAAGGTGGTGAGTGATCGCTTTTGCATCTTGTTTTGTTTTGTTTTGATTTGATTTGATTTGATTTGATTTGATTTGGTTCTTTCTTTCTCCTTCCACTTGTCCTTCAGTTATGAAACTATTTTTATCTTGACCCATGAGTTTTGTCACTTTTATTATTCCTTTCATCTTCCACCATCCTACTAGGGATGAAAAGGGAAGTGAGTGGCTGTGTGATGCTTAGCTGCATGCTGAGGTTAACTCACAACAAAATTAAATGTGTTTTCAAGAAAAGGAAATACATGTGAGCATTGTTAATAAAATATGACCTTATGGGAAGTGTTTTCTTTTTGTAAATATCCTTTCATTTGTTTTGTGCACTAGACAGAAAACAATTTACAGAACGAATTTCAAGAGGAAGAATGAGAAGACTGTCAAGCTGTTACAACTGAAGATCATGTGTACTAGAAGATGGAATGAAGGCAGTCTTGATGTTATTGGTATACTCTTGGCACTGTTATTATAACTATACGTCAACAAGAAAAGCCCATAGTCTTCATTTGACAGTACATCAGAGTAACAGAAATAGGAAAGAGATGTTACACGGCTTTCATAGAACATTACTCGGAAGTGTAATTTGGGTGAAATGTTGGAGCATTAGACCCTTCAATAGCCACTTTAAATGATCAATGACCTAGGTTCTCCTTTCTTTTTTTTTCTTCTTTTTTTTTTTTCCATAATAGTTCTACATCCTAAGTGGACTAAGGTCATATTAAATTATGGTACAGTTTTTTATATCTCTTAGACTGAGTACCTTTGCACAGGAAGTGGGACATTATGAAATATAGTGGTAGAGTGACAATTAGGTGGAACCAGACCCGGGAAATATTTTCAGATCAGGTACAAAAGACAGCTGTTATTAAAGCAATCACTGATTGCTGAGAGTACAGAAATCCCGGAGCAGCTAACATTGTTGATTGCGGAACCTCAAGTTATAGCACAGTCCAAAACAAGTGAAAGTATGTAAAATAATTTTAAAAGAATGGATGAAAATTTGCATGGATATCACTAAGATTTTTGTATACTTAGATTTCTCTTGGAGAAGAGGAGGAAGAATATGTTCAAGCCACCTGAGTCACGATGCAATCTCTCACACATTAACATTCACTTTCCTGAACTTGGTGCAGTGCAATGTTTTGGAGAAACACATAATAAGCCTACGTGTAGCGAAGTCACATCAATATATCACCTCACTTTAGCCAGTAAGCTTTCTTTCTGTGTGGTTGTGACTATCCTACGGCTGATTCCTGGCAAATCAAATTCTTTTTACTGTACTCCATGGGTATACATACATCGCTAAATAGAAGAGAGTTGGGGGGAAAAGTTCTACGCAAACCCCTTCGGCTAGCTCCTCTATGGCACTTTAACACTTTGCCTGAGACAAGCGTCATAGAGCTCAGCACTTTTCTTGTCTTCTTTGGGCCCATGCAGTGCCCTTAAAGTTTGAAAGAATGACTGCCTTTTCAGTGTACTTTTCCTGTTCAGTGCATGAAATAAGTTTGAAGTTACACTTTTTAAAATGTCTGAGGTGTGTGGGCTACACTGCTGCTCAACAGAATGGTGTTTTTATAAGATGGCACTGGCAGTGTAGCCTCTATACCCTGAAGTGTTCTGTAAACATCTTATCCGGCAGAATTTTCTGCCCCTCAGCTATGCCTGCCTTAATAGTGGCCTGGGCTGAAGGTTATCACATTCCAGATAAGTTCAGTATGTTCCTAACTGTGATAAGTTTCAAGACTCCCTTGAGGTAGTCATGAGGTCATTCTACTAAGTTACTTTAACATCGCAGATATGAAAGCTAAGTATCAGACTTACAAGTCTGAGGTAAATTATTTGTATTGCAGGTATGCTGATACATAGAATCTATCTTTTCTTTAGAAATTTTGTAGTGACCTTGTTTGCTGATTAAAATGGAAAATAATGATTTTTTTTCTTAAGACTGCTTTCTACAACTATTTTTGATTCATAAAGAAATACAGGATCAACCTGTAGTAATACTACAATTGGTGCTACACAGTAAGCTCTGATGTGAATTTGAAACCACAAAGCAATATGTGTAAGAATCATAGCTATATTTAAGAATATTACCTATATGCAAGAATTTACCCTAATGTTTAAATGAATTCTTGTCATTATACAGCAAAAGAAATGTTAAAAATGTATAAATAATGCAAATAAAAACCCCCTCAAAGTACATGTCTAGGGAGATGTATTTTTAGTGTCCACAAGGTGATATTTTTTTAACAACTTGTCGTGTTAGTTTTTGTCATACTACATTCAGGTAAACAAAGTCAGCAATTTTGATTTTGCAGTAAAAATACTCAACCTCATTACTTGTTTTCAGTTGTAATAAAACTGTGACTTTATGTGACAATTTTACTTGTATTGGTCAGAATGAAAGCCAACAAAAGTAAAAAATGTTAATTATATCCTATAAAAAGTACAATATAGTTTTATTCTTTGAGCACTACTGTTTTAGATATTGTTATTTTTTATCAAAAAAACCTATTTATTTGACTAACATTTTGCTTGTCATCCAGGTCTGCTTCTCTGTATAAATCCCACAGTAGTTAACTGATTTATGGAAGCTTCACTACGAAGCCCCAGCAAAGTGTTTCCTGACACGTTTGTGAGCTACATTCAACTGCACACTGAACTCCCTTGCAAGTCAATGAGAATTCTGCACAAAATTTTGAAGGTGTAATGTAGCTCTAAGGTCATTTTTCTTTAAGGAATAGTAGCTTACTAGGAGGGCTTAACGAACTGAGCGGGGCTTTCAAGCAGACAAAGCTTGAGGCAGGATTCAGTAGGCTCCAACAATCAATATTTCTGACAGACTGTGGGGTGTTTTTTGCTATTTCCAGCAGCACACTTTGAACAGATATTGAACCCTGGATTCTGTAAATGGCCTGAACGTAGATATAAACACCACTTAAATGTAATATTTTATGGCATCAACAGCCCTTGTCTTTACTTTATCATGTCCACTTCCCTGCTCCTTGTATAATGACACAATTAAGAATATTTATTTATATATGTAACTTTTTCATGATGAAGTAAAAATTTAGGCATTAAAATATTTTCTACATTTTAAACAAAATATTACAAGATGTGTTTATTGATCGACAGAAAATAATATATTATAATGTCTGATACCACAAAGAAACTCAGAAAAGGACACTTTAATTGGCATGATGTGATTTATGGTAAGATGTCTGATGACCATACAAAGAAGTAATCACAGTTCACAGCAATAACTGTGGAAACAGCATGGTCAGATAGATGGACTGAGGGATCGTTAGAAACAGGTGATAAATTTCATACCATATGAAAGAGAGTTCCTATCATTGATGAAATATTCAGTAAAGTTTCATCATGCAAGGTGCCAAGCACCTGCTGAGAGCAGGCCTTTGCCTTCAGACTTACTCTCATTGAAGCTAACAGGAAAGCTTTCTAAAGGCTTGGACATTCCTTCGAGGCACAACTTTGGGCTAAAGGATAGTTAGGTATGAACCCTTTTCCAGACATCTAATTTATCTGGTGGTTATGTCACCTTAGTATGTGCTGTCTCTTAGCTACTTCTCTGTAAGATACATTGAGAAATAAAAAAGGAATGAGCCTGGAAAGAATGCACAAAACATACTAATTATTGTTCACTGCTGTAGAATGCAACTTATAACCTATTTTAGAGTTTCCATATGAACCTGCTGAATATTTTAAATAAAAAATATGCAGTGTATTTTCCTATAAAATAATTTCCCCTGTTCTCAATGTTGATAAAGTACCCTTTAGGAGCCTTATATGCTGTTAATATGAGAGAAATGCTCCAGAAACATCCAAGTTTCAAAACCCTGCACCACTGTAATACAATATATGTCTGTGTTCTTCAAAAGCAGAGTCCAGAGATGAAAAATAGATCCTCTTTCCCTTATTTTTCTTCAACCTCTTTATCATCTATCATTAGAGCATCAAGTTTTTTATGAAGGAAGTTAAAAAAGAGAGACACAAAGAAAGATGGTCATGAATATTAGGAACATCAGTTCTCTGAGAAATTCCTCCATACCATGAACTAATACTTACTTGGTAAGGCAGTGAATAAATCCCATTCACTGAATTTCATTCAAAGCTTTGATGACATTTTATAATAGTTATCTGTAAAGTACCAAAATGGGGGTCCTGAAGAACCAAAACAAAGTCATCTAACCTTTTTCAATCTTGTTTGTACTATAATACATCATTTATACTACAGTGCAGATAAGTATACTGACCACAGAGATGTAAGTCTGAGTTTTAGGGGTCAGTGAACACAAATTTTTCCTTTGTTGTAGAAACAAAGTGCTCAACAACTTTTTGCTGAGCTACTGTTCAATGTGAGCCAGGATGTTAGTTTTCAAAATTTTTTGTTACCTGCAGCTTGTGAACTAATACACTAATTTGACAAAAGTGTAGTAGTGAAAAACATATAAAGGCATTTATTCATGTCTTCTTAAGAGTTTGGTGGGGAAAGGGAAAAGGTTACTGAAGAACAGTATGTAGATGGGCTGTTTTCTTACAAGCGAGGATTTCTTTATTTCAGCATCCCACTCTCAAGGACTATCAGGATCAGCAAATAAAATATATTTCTCAAATACCTCACAAAATAAAAATATGTTAGCATTTATATAAGAGGTTTTCATTCTAAAAAGTGAAAATATCTTACTTTTAAAAAAAAGATCAGCAACTGATACCACAAATTATATCTTTCTTATTTCCTTTAACCCTTTGAGATGAAAATACATGTATTTTCCTTTTCCTTTTTTTCTTCAAATCAGACCCAACTATGAGAATCAATTTACGTGCCAGCCTCTATGAGATATAAATAAACAGTAACTTACCTGTCATGCAATAAATTGAATAACATTCCAAATGTTTCTGTATGAATGATTATCTGGCTTATTGATGGGTAAATGTATACTCCATCACAATAATGTTATTCAGGTTGTGTATTAGGGTTTTGTGAGCAAAAGCCATTGGAGATTCTTTTGAAATATATATCCTAGCACTGGTTAGATAAACCCAACAAAAAGCCACGTTACTGTATGGAAATAAAACTTATCTGCTGACTCCCAAGCAATTTCTTTAAACTGCTCTCAGGCCCAGTCATCAAAAAATATTTTTGAAAGTTATTAAGATGTTTATGAGAAACAGTATCTCCCAACAGTACATATAGATCAAGTGAAACATTTCACAATAATTTATCATAGAATCCTAGAATCATAGGATGGTTTGAGTTGGAAGGGACCTTAAAGATCATCTAGTTTCAACCCCCTTGCCATGGGAAGGAACACCTTCCACTAGACCAGGTTACTAAAAGCCCCATCCAACCTGACCTTGAACACTTTGAGGGATGGGGCATCCAAAACTTCTCTGGGCAACCTGCTCCAATGTCTCACTACCCTGACAGTAAATAATTTCTTAATGGGTGCCTCCGTACCTTTCTGAAGAGTTGCCTACTACTATTATCCATAGCCTTTTCTTAGTTGTGCTGGTTGTTATATGGGGAGCAGATCAGGCTGCCTTATTTATCTCCAGCATCTCTCCTGCTGTGACGGGTTTTTCTTCATCAGTCTGCAGAGTTGTGAAGAAGTCCTGCAAGGGGACCTCAGGCTTCAGGGGAAGTCTCTTCCTCCTGCTGGTCCTTGCCATTGCAAGCTTTCATTCTCTCGTGTTACTGGCTGCCCTCTGTTCTGTATGTGCTGGTGGGGGAGTTTTTGGTTGTCTGGCCATGGGCTGTGAGTCCACTGCAGACTGCTCTTGGAACCAGCTATCTAACTCTTTCTCAGACTCCCTGTTGCTGTGCAGCCTCCTCACTGCCTCCTGCCGCTCAGCCACCTGCTGCAGAAGGTCCTCCACCTGAGCACACTTTTTGCAGGCAGGTGTGCTGCCTATCCCTACCCCAGGAGAAAGTTCTAGGCATCTCCTGCAGTCTGAAGTCTGCACTGCAGCCTTTGTCTTCAGCATCTCTGTCTGGGTGAAGACATCAGCCACCGCTGGGGTAGATGGTGCAGACCCCCAGCTAGAGCTGTCACCTTTGGTCTCAGATGAGTGCCCACCATTCTGCCTTGAGGGTCAGGTAGGATGAGCGCCCTTGACCTGTGCACATGGCCACAGAACGGTACCCTGTTGCTGGGTTATGTGTACTTCAAGTCTTCCACTGGGCCAGTGGAATGCCCCTCCGAAGAAGCACCCTTCCTGTGTGCTCTTCCCCATGAACTGCCACACACCATGTTTGCCCGCTCAGATGGCAGTACTCCTGGTCACTCGCGCTCCTCAGGCTGCTTTTAACAGGTGTGTGGGTGGTCGCTGGTGCTCTGGCAACACCCAGGCCTGGTGAGAGCTGATGGCTCCTGGCAGGTCTCTCTGCTGCCTTGAGGAAAGCCCTGTCAGATACACACTTTCCTATTTGGTTCCTTGTTTCCTTCACTACTTTTTTTTTTTTTTTTTTTTTATAACAATGGGATATGAGTTACCTGCTTCTAAACGAAGAATTTATTTCAATATCACCACCTGTTACAGGACTTTTTCCTCACCCATGCAAAACTGTCAGGATGAAGCAAGGGCTGGTGGCTCTCTGTGATCAGTGACCAGGAGCAGCCAGGGCTCCTCAGGGGTCTGTCCCACCACCCCGGCCAGGAGCAGGGCAAGCTGGGGAGGCACCAAGGCAGCCTTAACCCTAGGCATTGGGCACTGCCCTGGGGACAGGGCAAGACCAAGGCTGGGACTTGGGTCCGTGGGTGGGCCCACCTCAGCACGGCCCATGGACCATGGCAGGGCAGGTCTGTCAGGAGCTGGAGACCAGCGCTGCTGCAGCATCACTGATGGCCCCAGGGGGCTGACATGGTTTTCCTGGGATGTGGACAGGGTCAGGGGAGGCCTCAGGGTGTCTGAACAGGGACACTATGTCCTAGCAGTATCCTCAAGGCCCTGCCAAATATGTCTCTGCAAGTAATTTCACTCTTTCACAAATTATTTCAATCACAGTCTTAAACACGTCATTTTCTCCTTTATTAATTATCCAAATGTACTGCCTTGTGTCAAAGCTGCCTTTCCTTTTTTCATGAAGCTTCCATAAAGGACATTTTTTTCCCTAAATTTCAAACCAATGTCAGAATTCTGGGATTATAAATGATATTATGTATTATGAGTTATTTGTTCTATATTCTGTATTCCTCTTTATGTACATGTTTTGCGTTACATATTACACACCACATAGCTTATGTGTGTGTGGTGCATTGCCCCTGGCTGGCTGCCAGATCCCCACCCAGCCACTCTCACTCCTTTTCTGCACCATGACAGGGGGAGAAAATGAGATGAAAACGCTTGTGAGTTGACATAAAGACAGGGAGATCACTTGGCAGTTTATGTCATGGGCAAAACAGATTTGACTTGGGATCTTCTCCACGTATTTGCAGGGTAATCTGCTCTGGCGCCTGGAGCACCTCCTCCCCTACTTCTTCTCTCACCTTGGTATTGCCTCTGTTTTTTCTCACTCTTTGTTGCCTATCATCCCTCCTCCTCCCCATGTTTTGCCCTTTCTTAAATACGTTTGCCTGAAAAACCACCACTGTGGCTGCAGGGCCCAGCTATGCACTGTGGTGGGTCAGATGGAGCCATCTGGAACTGTCTGGGTCCAGCACGGGGCAGCCCCAGCCTCTCCTCACAGAGGCTGCCATGCAGCCCCCACTGCCAACAGCTTGCAACATGCTCCCTATACACTGTGTCTAGAGTTTTGTTTATCTTCCCATCAAAGACCCATTTTAAATTTAAATTGTAAAGTTTTGTTTGCAAGAATATTAAGCCAAGTACTTTCTAGCGAATTTTAGAATGGGAAGAGGATCAGAGGGAAAAAAAGAATGTTTATTACCTTTGCGGGATACTAACATTATGCTCATCATTCTCACATTCATCGCTTTTTTTACCTCAAAGTGTCTCAGAAGGCATCACAAAAATACAAAGGGAAATCAGCCTAGCTTGTAGTTGTAGTATGCACATGCAGAATAAATACCTGACATTAGGTTAAGTAACGGAGGAGAAGGAATTGAGACTATCAGCCAACACAAAAGAATTTAAAAACAGGCAAAATGCCAAAGAAGCAAATTCAATAAATTATCAACAAAAATGAATACATATTCTTCCACCTAAAATGCCTTTTTCCTCCCTAAATTACAAAAGCTTTTTTATACTTCTCTCACTGTATGCTGCATCTTCTTTATCTTTCTAAGCCTGAAGACAATACAACATTGTTTGTTTCCATCCTTTCATGTAATATAGGATCTTTACTGTTCCCAAATGCTGGATAGCATTCCAGCCCTCATAAGTCAGTGGGAATGCTATTATTTCTCATTCATAAATTCCAGTTCTATCCTGTAACCATCTAGGTGCCTAATGCTGAGTCATTCCATTTAATATGTTTTGGGTTTTTTTACTGCATTTCTTTCTATTCTATATAAATATATTTTCTTCTTTATGCAACTGTGATATCAACACTAATAAATACAGCTGTCCTGAAAGCAGTCTTGTGGAATTGTGTGAAAACCTTTGCAAACTTGTAAAAGGAAACGTGCAGTCTTCCATGATGCATTCTATGACGGTTTTAGTAGCAAAACAAACAAATAAAAAATATTTCTGGATCTAAACATAGTGAGAAAGGCCTTTGAATTATTTTATGCTTGATGGTTTCTGAACTTCATAATAAACTCACTCATTGAAAGCTTGATCAATAAAAGAGCGAGTTTTAAAACTCCATCAAAACATGCAGCAGCAGGAAATCAAATGTATTGGATTTTAATAAAGAGAATAACCCATTTCAGATAACATTTGCCACTCAGATGAGATTGACAAAACCTCAAGATCTAGAAATTTTGCTAGTATTCAAAATATTTTTATAAATATTCCTCTTGAGAACTTCTTGGGGGGAGGGAGATAATTAATATGCAGATTTGGAAATGTTGGACATGACAGAAGAGAGAGAAGAAGAGGACATATACCTGTCCTTGACAAAATACAGTTCCTTCTAAACTAAATACGCTAAGATGGTTAAATAATGAATAATAAAATAAACTGTTTAAAGGCTTATACATGTATTACCAAACCACAGGCAGTTATTTACTCCAAAGTATTTTTTCTTATGGCTCTACTACCAACTCTAAGAAATTGTTAGAAAGGATATATGTAGATTTTTAATATAAAAGATAGTATAAACAGGCCAATATATAAATACGCTATTTTAAATAGCTTTTATATAATATTAGCACTCAGCTGTTAGCAGCTACAACAGAAAAACTAAAAAGTACAGGTATTCAATTGTATGTGTCAGTGTTATATATGAGAGAACACAGTATTCCTCTGTTTATTGACAGTATGTGTCAGAAAGAAAAAACACATTGTCATTCACTTCTGCAAACACACACACACAAAAGAAGCAACCCATGTAGTCACATAAAGTAGCCTAGAGACAGCTAATTTTAAGAGCTTGTCACAATTTGCGTAAATTGGGATCACAGGTGCAAGATATTTAGTTTTACCCAGCACTGTGGGGCTGTGTCAAAATTCAAATACAATGATATATATTATCAAATAAGTCACAACAACAATTATGAATTATTCTGTTGATGTAAATTAACACTTGAGAATAAAAACCTTACAAGAACCAGATGCAGCTAACAGAGAAAATAAACACAAGCCTCTTCTCATATTTAGGCTGATCATTAGGTTTAGACTTGTCCATAAAAATACCACAATCTGTTACTGGTAAGGGTCCATATCTGTGCTTCTGATTTTACTCTGTAATATATGCAAACCAGAAGAATACCTTGTGCCTGTCCAGTTCTATTTGTGATAATGAATGGTGCTCTCACTTCACAATAAATAATAACATGAAATGTTCAGAAATGTGTTGAATAAAATACACGTAAGAAAATCTGGAAAACAAAGTAAAAGTTATTCTACAAATGCACTGGACTACTCATGCCTCTTATAGAATAGCCTTTTACTCTGTCAAGCAAGTCCTCTTAGTGATCACTGTTAGTAGGAATTATTTTCTGTGAGTATGTTGCGATATTCAAAAAAGGAGGTGATACAAGACTCTAAGAGATGTCCAACCTGTATATCTTGTTCCTCGTAAATTGCCTATTTAATAATAGTCACTTCTTGTGACTGAAAAGTGCTGCTTCATGAAGTCACTTTGATTTATTTTTTTTTTATTTCTGTAAAAAAGCAGATATGATATTGGCTGAACAAGTGGTCCACAAATTAGGTTGATAACTGACATGTCAGCTCTAGTTATAGACTTCTGATTATACTTTCTTATAGTCTAAATACTCCTCACAGTCTTTATGCATTGTCCATATGTATTGGGTTTATGTAGCAAGGTTTTGTTAGTAGAGGCAGAAGTGGCTTCTACGAGAAGACATTGGAGGCTGACACAGGTTGTCCCTCTGCAGCCCATAGAGGTCCACGGTGGAGCAGGTATCTACTTGTAGCCCATAGACGTCCCCATGCCAGAGCAGGTGGATGTGCTTGAAGCAGGTTTTTACCCCACGGAAAGCCCATGCTGGAGCAGTCTCCTGGCAGGACCTGTGATACCTTGGAGTGGAGCCCATGCTGGAGCAGTATGTTCCTGAAGGACTGCACCCTGTGGAAAGGACCTATTCTGGAGCCATTCATGAAGAACTGCAGCCCATAGGAAGGACCCATTTTGGAGAAGTTCATGAAGGACTACATCCTGTGGGTGAGACTCCATGCTGGAGAAGGGGAAAAGAGTGAGGAGACAGGAGTGACAGAGAAAACGTGTGATGAACTGACTGCAACCCCCATTCCTTGTTGCTCTGTGCCACTCAGAGGGGAGGAGGTAGAGAAATCAGAAGTGAAGTTGAACCTGGGAAGACAGGAGGGGTGAGAGGAAGGTGTTTTTAGATTTGTTCTTATTTCTCATCATCTTACTTGGATTAATTGTCAATAGATCAAATTAATTTCCCTAAGTTGAGTCTGATGTGCTCATGACAGTAATTGGTATATGACCTCTGTCCTTATCTTGACCCGCAAGGTTTTCATCGTATTTTCCCCCCTGTCCTGTTGAGAAGGGGCAGTGATAGAATGGCTTAGTGGGCACCTGGAGGCCAGCTAAAGTCAACCAATCACACCATAGTAACTGAAAAGTTTTCTTCTTGCTGCTATTACTACATTCCACCACTTTTCTGTACTTTTTGATAACATTTGTTAGAACAAGAAATTCATTCAGAAAATGTTTACTCACAAACTAATTTGCTCAGCTCAGGTTACAATAGAACTGTGGACCTCAGTTATTACAAATGAATGTTGTGTGGTGCATATAAGAACAGATAGATCATAATACAATCTTCAGTTTGGCTAAGTGTGCTAAGAAAGGCTAAGAAACTGAACAATCTAAATGCACTGTTCTTTTTCTTATCTTTTTATTTTCTTTCTTACATTTATAGATCTCATTTCTTCAGCTTAATCTGATTTGACTAAAAAAACAAGGATGAGAATATCTATGTGTCTAAGAGAACTACAGAATGTATGTCAGTTTAAACATTGTTTTGCACATGAATGACAAATAACACAGAACTGTGTTTTCAAGAGTTTATAATCCACAAAACAGGTATCTTTTAAAAATATTTCTTAGAATTACCATTTAGGTAACTGAGATACGAATGATGTAAAAAACTGCCCAGTATTTAGAGATCTCATTTTGTCTGTGTTCGGCACCCCCTTCCAAAGTCAGGAGAAGCAATAATAGCAGTTTGAGCCCAACTGATCTGTGCAGCCACAGATTCTGTGAGCTCTGCCTTATACTTGTGCCTGAAAATAAGGCAGATATGTCTGGAGCCAATAAAGCATTGTTTCTAAAGATTTGCAGTGGTTATATCTCTTGCCTCAGAAATTGATCTGAAAAGCAGAGGACCATAATCATGTGGAAAGCCCAAGGTAAACAGTTCTTGCTCCCCTTGAAATAACATTAAAACACTGAAGGAATTAAGGCAACAACAGTGGACAACATATTTTAAAGAAGACCTTAGGTGCAGTGCTGCTGGCAAGGAATAAATCAAGTAGTTCACAAGGCTAAGACTATTCTGTGCTAAAGTGTTTATTCTACTTTTAAAGAAGTCACAGATCATTTAGAACATAAAATATCCCCTTAGAACTAATCAAAATTACTGTACTATAAAACAGTACTAAATTCAGGTATACTAGGTGTAAAAATAGTACTAAAAGGGCATAGAAGTCTGGAATAGTACAAACTAAATCAAGCCACAATACTCAGCACAAAACAGTTGTAGTTTCTTTTTTCTGAGTCCCAACACATTTTCCTGTCAGACTTTTAAATTTGTTATCTTTCTATCTCTATTCAATGAGATTCTTGTTCCATTGCTAGAAGATTCTATACAGCCCCATAGTGGTCTTAGGACCATTGTGTCGTACATCTCATAAAAAAACATCACCTATCTGAACTCATTTACTTTCTCAGAATCAGAACATGAATCCGTACATGGTGCATCCCTTTTCAGACTTATTCCTTTTCAGAAATATTCTGAACCAATTATTATGCAAGATATAATTACTTTTCCTTGGGCATACCACTTAAAAAGCAATTCATCTCACTTAATTTTAGCCATGCCTAAATGATAGGCATCTGGCTTGTGATAGTTGTCTAGGATCTTTCTTTTCAGAGACATCTGTCTCTCTGCACTAATTATGATGAGATTCTAGATGGCTAGTTTAAATTAGATGCCTAATTTTTGAAAGCTGAAGCCAGAGAGATTATCATCCCTCTTGCTACCATAAGGGTGCTTTACATAAGATTGTTACCATAGTGATTTACAAGAGCAGAAAAAACCCAACAACTTTGCCTACCTTTGAACAAGAGATGTACTTACATGAAAAGTTTGTTAATGTAACACCAAATCTGAGCAAGTATATCCTTAATTTCAGAAGGGCTTACGATCAAGGATCATACCTGTGTCAGCCACATTCTTTTACCTTCTCTTCATCTCTAGTTGTAAGATATATTTCTTGCAGATATCACAGAATCACAGAAAAGTCTAGCTTGGAAGGGACATCTGAAAATCATCTTGTCAAACCTTTGTTTGAAAGCAAAACCTTGTATTAGGTTATCCAGGGTCCTGTGAAGCTGAGCCTGGAATATTTCCAGGAAGATTTCATCAGTTCTCTGGGTGACCTAACCCAATGTTTAATTGTTCTCACATTAAAGAATTTTTTTCTTATATTCAGACAGAATTTGCCCTGAATTAGTTTGTGCCTGTTGCCTCTTACCCTATCACCATATATCCTTGTGAAGAGGGAATCTCCTACTGCTTCTCTGTAATTATTTTTAGGTATTGGAAGACTGTAATTAAAGTCCCCCTAAGCCTTCTTTTCTCTGCTTTGAACAAACCCAATTCCTTCAATCTTTCATCATACGTCAAATTTTCCAGCTTTAATCATCTTAGTTGCCCTCCCTGAGATCCTCTCCAATTTTTCAATGTGTCTCTTGGACTGTGGAGTCTGAAACTTGTGTGGCCTAAAAAGTGCCAAGCAGAGCTGAGTAACCACCTTCCTCGATCTGTTTACTACACTCTTCCTGATGCAGTCCAGGATATGGTTTGCCAGGGCACACACTGCTGACTCATGTCTGGGTTGCTCACCTTCATGTTCCCAAGGGCCTTTCCAGCAAAGCTACACCCCTGCTTTTCATACCTCAACCTGTGATAATGCTTGGAATTATTCTTTCCAGTTTCAGAACATTGTATTTATCCTTGTTGAACTTTATGGAATTCTTGTTGGCCCAGGTTTCCAACCTGTTGAGGTCTTTCTGCATGGTGTCTCTTTCTTCTGATATAACTACCTCTCCTCCCAGTTTGGTATCATCTGAAAAGTTGATGAGGGTGCATTCAATCCCATCATCCCAACCATTTATAAAGATACTGAATACTAACAGATGCAGTATCAACCTCTGAGCTTCTCCACTCATGAATGTGTGCTAGTTTCAACCATTAACTACCGCCCTTTGAGACCAGCAATTTAGCCCATTTTCCACCAGTCCTGTGGTCTTCCTGTCCAATCCTTATCTTAACCAGCTTGTGAACAAGAATGTTGTGGGAGATCATGTCAATTGCTTTGCTAAAATCAAGATAGACAACATCCACAGCTCTGCCTTCATCCACCAAACAAATAGTTTCATCACAAGTGACAATTGGGTTGGTCAAGCACAATTTACTTCTGGTAAATCTGAGCTGCCTTTTCCCATCACTTTTTGCTGTTTGCTTTGTCCTTCAGGTGCTGGGAAATATCTTCCATAAGGACTTATTCCTTAATTTTCCTCATGACTGAAGCGAGGTTAACTGGTCTGCAGTATCCTGGGTCTTCCTTTTTGCCCTGTGTATAGATGGACATATTACTTGCCCTTTCAAAATCATTCAGGACTCCACTTGGTCCCCATGACCCTTTCAAAGATGACAGAATGACTTTGCAAGGATGTGAGATAACTCTGTTAGCACGCTGCCACATATGCTGTCAGGCCCCCAGGTATGTATATGTCCAGTTTGTTCAGATGGTCCTATGTGATCATAGAATCATAAGATCATAGAATCATAAAATCATAGAATCATAGAATAGTTTGAGTTGGAACGGACTTTTAAAGGTCACCTAGTCCAACCTCCCTGCAATGAGCAGGGACATCTTCAACTTGATGAAGTTGCTCAGAACCCTGTCCAACCTGACCTTGAGTATTTCCACAAATATGGCATCTATCACCTCTCTGGGAAACCTGTTCCAGTGTTTCACTACCCTCATTGTAATAAAAAATCTTCTTATATCTAGTCTAAATCTTCCCTCTTTTAGTTTAAAACCACTACCCCTTGGCCTATCACAACAGGCCCGACTATAACGTCTGTTCCCATACGGATTATGGGAGTTATAAGTCCCCTTTAAGTACTGAAAGGCCTCAATAAGGTCTTGCCAAAGCCTTCTCTTCTCCAGGCTAAACAACCCCAACTCTCTCAGCCTGATCTCATAGGAGAGGTGCTCCAGCCCCCTGATCATTTTTGTGGCCATCCTCTGGACCTTCTCCAACAGGTCCATGTCTTTCCTCTGCTGATATCTCCTGAGCTGGATGCAATACTGCAGGTGAGGTCTCGCCTGGGTGGAGTAGAGGGGCAGAATCACCTCCCTCAACCTGCTGACCACGCTTCTTTTGATGCAGCCAAGGATACTGTTGGCCTTGTGAGCTGCAAGCGCACAGTTTAAGTCAGTATTTCATCACTCAGTACCCTGAAGACCTTCTCAGCAGTGCTGCTCTCAATCCCTTCATTCCCCAGCCTATACTGATACCAGGAGTTGCCCTGGCCCAGGTGCAGGACCCTGCGCTTGGCCTTGTTGGACCTCATAAGGTTCACATGGGCCCATTTCTTGAGCTTGCCCACATCCCTCTGGATGGCATCCAGTCCCTCTGGCTGATAACCCTCAGGTGTGTCAACCATGCTACTCAGCTTGGTGTCATCTGCAAATTTTCTGTGGGTGCACTCAATCCCACTGTCTATGGCATTGATGAAGCTATTAAACAGTACTGGTCGCAATACGGAACCCTGAGGGACACCACATGTCACTGATATCCATCTGGACATTGAGCCGTTGACCACTACCCTCTGGATGCGACCATCCAACCAATTCCTCATCCACCGAACATTCCACCCATCAAATCCACATCTCTCCAATTTAGAGAGCAGGATGTTGTGGGGGACAGTGTCAAAGGCCTTACAGAAGTCCAGATAGACAACATCTGTAGCTCTTCCCTTGTCCACTGATGTAGTCACTCCATCATAGAAGGCCACTAGTTTGGACAAGCACGACTTGCCCTTGGTGAAGCCATGCTGACTATCTCGAATCACCTCCCCGTCCTCCATTCTTTGGAGGACTTCCATCTTCATGATCATTCTTTGCTGTTTGCTTCATCATTGCCTCTAGGCAAAGAGACTTTGCAGCTGATCTTACCTATGAAGACTGAGGCAAAGAGGGCATTAAGTGTATCAGCCTTTTTATGCTACTTGTGAGTAACTTGCCAATCTCATTCAGAAGTGGACCTACATATTCCTTTTATGTCTTTGTCTGCTACTAACATAGGTACAGAACCCTTTCATGTTATTTTACATACCTCTTGCCAATTTGAGCTCCAGCTGATCTTTTAGCCTCCTAGTATCACCTCTAAATGCTCAGGCAATATTTCTATATACTTCTTTTGAAGCCTGTCCATTCCTTTCTCATATTTTTTTTTTTCTTTATGTTTTGCTTCATTTTTTTGTGTGTTTTATTTTGGTGGGGTTTTCAGTTACTTTGGTTTTAGGTTTATGTTGTTTTTTGGGGGTTTTATTTTTTGGTTTTTTTTTTTTTCCTTTGGTTTGGTTTCTCGTTTTCATTTTTTTGTTGTTGGTTTGGAGTTGTTTTTTTTTTTGGGGGGGGGGGGGGTTAAGTTGCATTACTAACTCTAACTGGGCAGGTCTTTATGTTATGGTTGTTCCTTTTCTGTCTGAGTGGGTGGACTGATCCTTCAAGAAAACTGTTTCTGAAAATCTCCCAGTATTCCTTAGCTCCTTTTTCCTCCAAGGCAGACTCCCAGGGATCATTCCCTGAACAAGTTCAAATCTGCTGTTCTGAAATCCAGGTCTTTAGTCTACTTTTTTATGCACACTCTTTAAGATCTCGAAACTCTGTGATCTCATGGTCAGTGCAGCCAAGGCTGCTATTGATGGCCAGCATCAAAACGACTCCTCCTTATATGAAGGCCCAGAAGAACACCACTCCTAGTTAACATATTCAACAACTGTGTAAGGAATTTATCCTTGACATATTACAGAAATCTCCTGGATTGTTTATGCATAGAATAGAATAGAATAGAATAGAATAGAATAGAATAGAATAGAATAGGAGTAGACTAGACCAGACCAGACCAGACCAGACTAGATTATTTCAGTTGGAAGTGACCTATAATGATCGTCTAGTCCAACTGCCTGATGAATTCAGGGTTGGCCAAAATGTAAAGCATATTGCTAAGGGCATTGTCCAAATGCCTCTTAAACACTGACAGGCATTGACCGCGTCTCTTGGAAGGCTGTTTGACCACACTCTTGGTAAAGAAATGTTTCTTAACGTCAAGTCTAAACACTGCTGTCCTGTTTTTCCAGCAATTATCAGCATAACTGAAGTCCTTCATGAGAACCAGAGTGTGGTTCTTTGAATTGTTTGAGGAAGATTTTTGACCACCATTTCCTCACTGGGTGACCTGTAGCAGACCACTACCACTGCCCCTTGATGGTGATTCCTCTGATTTGACATAAAGGGAGTCAATAGACCTGTCCCCTCTTTCATAGCTAATCTCTATGTGCTCACACAGGTCCTTTACATAGAAAATCAGCCTTTCTCCCCTTCTACCCTCTGTCTCTCCTGAGTAGCTTGTCTGCTGCAGTATACCAATTTTGAACTATGTTATTGAGTTTGTGTAATTCCAATTGCATTGTGACTCTGTAACTGCCCATGGAGTTCTATTTCTTCTCATTTCCCTGATTAAGAGCATTGGAGGATAGGTACTTGAGGTCTTTCATCTTTCCCTATTCTTTGAGAGGAGTGTGGGCATCTTCTTTGTTGCTCCATTACATGCACACTTTCAGTGTGTCACTTGGGTCCTTACTTGTCTCCATTCTTTGGACTCCACTTCCCATTGCACTTACTTTAAAGCCCACTTCATAAAGTTAGCCAACCTATTGGCACAGATGCCCTTGTCTCTTTTGGTGTCTCCCTGCTATAACCCACAGTCTTTGAGGAGCAACCCGTGATCATGCTTCAGTCTCTAGAGGGTGAGTCACTCTCTACTTTAGAGGTCTATGTTCTCTTCTTTGGAAATGCATAATTCTCATTTCTGAATGCAGAAGAAAATTATGGGACTAGCTGTCCCGATCCAGTGTCGGGGAGGTTTCGTTATCATCCCAAGGACGAGATTAAGACACTGAAGTTGGTCAAATGTCGTACAACCTTTTACTTAGTTTTCTTAACAAAAACTGAGAAAGAATGGTAAAAAGGGAAGGGAAGGCAAAGGGGAAAGGAAAGGAAAGGGAAGGCAAAGGGGAAAGGCAAGGCAAGGCAAGGCAAGGCAAGGAGGGTAAGGAAGGAAACAAAGAAAGAGGGAGAGAGTTCGCTACTGCCACCCTGAGTCCAACGGTTTTCGGCTGAGTCTGGGGTCCGGAGATGCGCGCAGCAAGGAGGCAAGGAGAACAAAGAGTGCCGAGAAGCCCGCCAAAAGCCTTATATATGTCTTGCTATCGACCGGAAGTGCTGGTCCCGTACAAGCCTCTTCCTGCTCTTTTCGCGCCTTTAGTCCTTGCGCAGGCGCACAGAGTCGTCCACTTCCAAGACTGACGAAGATGATCTTTCCAGAAGATGGCGACATGGTGGCAATGTCAAGACAAAATCGCATCTGGTATTGGTTCTCTACACTAGCTTAGTCAAAGCACCTAACTTTCAGGTAAGTACATTTAGCTAAGGAAAATCACACCTTCTTTTTCCCCATCTGTAAAATAAGCATAGTGATTCTGATCTACTAAGTCACCTATAAAGTGAAGACATCCAATTTCTGAAAAGACTTTGAGTATGTTTAGCTGCTGTCACCTATTTTATGAAATAGAGGAACTACCCCATAGATGTTTTTAGACCCTAGATGCTGGTATATTTTACCGATATAAAGATGGCAAAGTCTGTTGCTGTGTTATCACAGATACTTCAGTTTTCTCTGCCTGTTTCTTAACAAGTTGTCGTGATTTGATCATGAGAAGGTCATGAACAGGTTCAGATAATGAGTATGTCTGAGTGTCATTGTATGTAGAAAGGTATTCTATCTCTTCAGTGACTAGATGTCCAGTTTTACTACTGTGTCATTCACTGATTGTCTCATACAACATTCTCACTTCAGTTTAGCTTAATTAAAAAGTGTTATTGCCACCACTATGATGAAAAATTTGGTTTTCAATCTGAATATGCCAGAATGAGAGAAGCTGATAAGAGAAAAAACAAGCAAACAAACCAGCCTACTCTTTTTCTTGCAAATTGAACAGTTTGGTCTTGGAAATTACTAAGCGACAACAAACAATCTATCTTCACCTTCCTTGTTACTATACCGAGTGATAGGCATCTGCTTTACACCTACCTCATAAAATATTGCTTTTCCATAGAACTGCTTTGAGTTAAAACTTTTCTTAAAACATATTTTAATACCTTTTTCCTATGTTGGAAACAAAAGTTATATATTTATTAAAAAAAAAAAAGGAGTGAAAATAAACCCACCATTTTTTGTAACAGCTGCCATTTAAATAGACCTTTTGACAGTATGGAAGCTTCTTTATATTTCCCATGTTCCATGTGCTTGATAACAATTTGAAATCATGCTAATCTCTGACAAAGCAGATTTTTGATAGCTCTGTAAAAACCTTAATATCAGTGCTTCAGGCAAGGTGACAGGTGTAATCACCTTCTATAATTCATGTTTAATATCTGAGTGATGGAGAGGAATCATATCATGTCCTTACTCCAAAACTCTGCTATATTACCCTCCCTCTAGAAAATACTTGTGAAAATTGCTAAACTTAGTCCAAAATTAATACTGCTAGGAAGAATTTTTATCACCATAAATACTGATGTAATTCAAAAGCATAACTAACTCTTAATGCCAAATATATATTTTACAGGATTCTTTACATTCTTCTAAACTCTCTTCTGCAGTCTAAACATGCAAAAGAGGTTTCTATTACTAACACTTCACCTGCCAAGAATATTCATAACGAATGGGAAGTAGTTTGACACAGCATACATTATGAAAGACAGTATCTTTATACTGTAGTTTTTATAATCTGTTAACCTTTTGAAGAGTATTCGCAAACACTAATCTTAAGGAAAGTGTCACGGTTTCAGCTAGGATGCAGTTGACTTACTTTCTAGCAGCTGGTGTAGTGCTATGTTTTGGATTTGGGATGAGAATACTGTTGGTAGCACACTAATCTTTTTGGTTGTTGTTATGCAGTTAAGGCCTTGTCTGCTCCTCACACAGCTCCACCAGCGAGTAGGCCGGTGGGGAGTAGTGAATGAATTCCTTGGTTTACTTTGCTTGCGTGCATGGCTTTTGCTTTACTTATTAAACTCTTTATCTCAACCCATGAGTTTTTCTCACTTTTACTCTTCTGATTCTCTCCCCTATCCCAAACAGTGTGAGTGAGTGAGTGGCTGCATGGTCCTAGTTGCCAGATGGGGTTAAACCATGACAGAAAGTTATTGTTTGCTTCTTTTCAAAAAAAGAAAAAAAAAAAAAAAAGACTTATTCATTATGAAAGGCAGCCATCTTTAACAATGTTATTGAAATTAGATGTGCAAACATACTTACACTATCTAAATTCTATATTTGCAATGAATGTATGAGATATTTAAGGAAGAACAAAATAGTGCATGATAGGAAACACTTCTATATCATAACATGCAGACAGCCTCGTGTTCTGCCAAGATTCTAAAATGGTTAGACATGACTCCTGTCTGCTCATCAGCTTGCAGAACTGTGCCTGGAAAAACTAAGGTCACAAAGTATATGAGTTTCTGTATTATCTGTGTAGTCAGACACGTTTTCATTTCCTTTAGAGTTTATTACATAATGACCAGCACCATTAGGCTCTTAGACATACCCTAATCTTTTGAAACAACTCCATACTGCTATTATCTTAAGAAGGAAATGCAGCAAGTATAATTTCTGTGTCAGTGCAAATGTGTTGTCACTTATTCTATAGCAGTTAAGCTTGATCTCAAATTATGTAGTTACTACGTTACTGTTGTTGTAGGTGACCAGTATATGGAGATGGTAGGATTAAGAGAATTACTCTAGGTGGAGAGTGGAAAGTATTATCTGCTAGCAGAATACATATGTCTCAAAAAGTGCCTGAACTATAGATTGGAAGTCTTGGAAGAATATTCATGGTTCTGCTTGTCTTATTCTTCTGTGTTCCTTATTATTGACACCAGGATACATAATTCCACAGACCTTTTAGGTGACCTGTTTTAGGGCCCTAAGCAACCAAATGTAGCTTTAAGATTTGAGTAGTGGGGTGGACCAGGACTAGGTGGACCACCTAGCTTAGTCTATTATTCTATGATTCTGTTCTTAACTAGATATGTTGGTGTATACAAATCTTCTATTTCAACACCTCAATGGTATTAGTATAAGAAAAAAATAATATCTGAGAATTATTTACTTTCATATAATCAGAACAAGAAATTATGATTAAGTATTTTGCTTTCAAACCACATAAAATATTTCTAAACAATATTGCTGTAAAATAAGGTGACTAGCTGAACCAGTCTTTAAAAATGAATGTAGGTAAGAAAAAGGTTAAGTGAAGCAGCAAATAAATGTATTCCAAGCAAGGTTTAATACAAAATTTAGCCTTCTTTATTAGATTTCCCATTAAAAATAATGTAGCTTGTATACAGTACAGCTGTTAAATATATACATATTGCATTGTGATCACTACTGCCGCACTATCTGTAGAATAGAGGTACTTCTGACCTTAGGTTTAAGGACAAGAAAAGAGAAAAGAAGTCTGAGAGGGGATCTTATTAATGCTTATAAATACTTAAAGGGAGGGTGCCAGGGGGATGGGAACAGGCTTTTTTCAGTGGTGTCCAGCGTTAGGACAAGAAGTAACGGGCACAAACTTGAATATAGGAAGTCCCGTCTTAACATGAGGAGAGTCTTCTTTATTTTGAGGGTGGCAGAGCACTGGCACAGGCTGCCCAGAGAGGTTGTGGAGTCTCCCACTCTGGAGACATTCAAAACCCGCCTGGATGCTGTCCTGTGCAACCTGCTGTAGGTGACCGTGCTCTGGTAGGGGGGTTGGACTAGATGATCTCCAGAGGTCCCTTCCAACCCTGACCATTCTGTGGTTCTGTGACAAAATGAAGCCAGACTAGTGACAAGAACAAGAAGATACCAGGATGTGTTAATATGGAAATGTAAATGGAAACAGTAACATATGCCTTCACTCAAATATGGGTGTGTCAGGATTTCTATTTAAATCAGAGATCTGCTCCACAACAAAAAATGTTATTTTGTCCAGTATTTCTTCGAGGTAAAACTTCAGAATTTTCAGAGAGGAATGCATGCTTACTTTTATGTAAAAAAAAATGCATTTTTATAATCAGTTAAATTTATTTTACTTTCCTTTAAAGGGGAAAAAAATGAATTTGAAAACCAGGGGTTTTTTTTGAAACAACACCGAAATAGCCATGAATTTTCCTATTAAGTAGAAATACGAATGAGAATTTTTATGGTTTTTATATGGACCTAAGGATAAATCCCATTCATGCTAAACGTTTATTTGACTCATGGGGTTTGTGGTTTTCTTAATTCTTTCTATGGCAATGGTGCTTATTCTTGTTAATGGCAGTGGTGATAGTTTTTCTTGGTTTTATTTTCTTCTCTCCAAAAGATAAGTTTATAAAATAAATATTCATAAGCAAAAGCACACTATGATTATGTGCTGAGCTTGGTGAGAACTCATACCTGTATTACTATCTCATGCAAATCCACTAAGGACAGATCAATATAATTACACTTACATTCTTTGATATATTATTTGTCAAAGGTAACAGCGGAAGAGAGCTTTATGATTCCCATTAGAGACAAAAGTATTTTGCATTCCTCTACTTTGTAGTTCAAGATGGTTGGATTTCAAGGGAAGAAACATTAACTATTGACTACAAATAACAGCAATTACAGGGTAAAACAAATTGTTTTGATTATAAAAATAGGGACAGAACTTAGAGTTAAAAGATGAAGATTCTCATTATTGTCTTTCATTTCTTTTATCCTCTTCACCATGAGAATTGTGGTGTAAGACAGAATTTTGTAATTACCAGAAGAAAATACACACTGTTTTGCAGACCGAGGTGGAAAGAGACATCTAAAGTAGATATTGGCCTTCCCGTAAAGGAAATACTACTTTTTCTAATCTTCTTGAACTCAAACACTAATCTTATTCATCAGAGCAAGGTTTGATTTTTTTCTTTTAAACAATTTTTATCTGAAGTTGAAATCTAGGATGATCTGAGGCTGTAGAGAACCAATACCAGATGCGATTGTGTCTCGACATTGCCGCCGTGCCACCATCTTCTGGAAGGACCATCTTCTTCATGGTTTTGGAAGTAGACGACCTCGTGCGCCTGCGCAGGGACCAAAGGCACAAGAAGAGCAGGAAGAGGTTTGTAGGGGACCAGCGCTTCCCGTCAATCTGCGCATGAGCAAGATCCCTATATAAGGCTTTTGGTGGGCTTCTTCGCCCTCTTTGTTCTCCTCGCCTTCCTGCTGCACGCCTCCCCGGACCCCAGACTCAGCTGAAAAACATTGGACTCAGGGTGGCAGTAGCGAACTTTCTCCCTCCTTCTTTGTTTCCTTCCTTACCCCCTTTCCTTTCCCCTTTGCCTTCCCTTCCCCTCCCTTTTTACCATTCTTTCTCGGTTTTGTTAAGAGAATTAAGTAAAAGGTTGTACAACATTTGACCAACTTCAGCATCTTAATCTCGTCCTTGGGGTTATAACAAAACCTTCCCGACACTGGATTGGGACAGAGGCATTACGGTACTCTCTTCATCTACACCAGTGATAAAACAACTTGTGACTCATGAAACATATGTGTTTGTTCGGTAATGTAAGTGTAAGTAAGGTTTTCTGTTTGGGAAGATAGCACACATCTAGCAGGATTGCCTTTGATAGCAAGTAGCTTTGGTAGCTTTTTGTGTCTTGCTGCCATATGAATATTTTGTGCATAGTTCAGGAGGTCAAAAGTAGTAGATATTCCATACTTTTGCCATTCAACATTATTCTGTGGAGTTCCTTTATACCCAGGAAAAAATTAAGCTTTCTGTCTATTCCAAGAATGCTATCTCAGAAAGATATATGGTAAGGATTCCTTCAGAATTCCTTAGGAATACAAATGACTTATAAATTGAACTTTAACAACTTGGTTTA
The DNA here is from genome assembly GCF_965231255.1 of Vanellus vanellus. Classification (NCBI taxonomy): domain Eukaryota; kingdom Metazoa; phylum Chordata; class Aves; order Charadriiformes; family Charadriidae; genus Vanellus; species Vanellus vanellus. Next base: position 98,418,929 of record NC_138907.1, read on the forward strand.
TATTTAAAAATTGGCATAGAATTTTTAGGATCTAGAATTACTTGCATATAAAGAATTACTTGCATATAAAGAAAAAACTAATCAATACCTGGTTGTTCAAAGCTGCTTTCAAAGAAGAAGTGGTGGTTTTATTCACATCTGAAAATACGGTGAAATTATAGATAAAGACAATAAGATAAAAATTATAGAAGTAGATTTTGTAATCAAACCTTAGATACTTTAATGTATGAATTGTGATGTAATTAGGTCCTTAATAACACCTGTGTAAAAGCTTGTCAAGACATTCTTTATGGGCCTAAATTGCCATTTTAATATTTAGTATTTAAAAAAAAAATCTATTTAGTGACAAAAACTATGTTCATCTTCTTAGTGAGGAGAGATTTTAGCTTCAAGTATTTAGTGACTGAATAAATCAAAAAGGTTGGTATTGTATGCAAAAATTAAATAAAATAAAAGGTCATGTAAATTAAAGACAACATATTCTCCAGGAAATGTCAATTGAGTTGTAAAATCTCAGAGAAATTTATGAGTTCTAATATTTTTACTTTTTTTTTTTTTTTAATTCTTCAGACTTTTATGGCTTTCAGAATCTTTTCAAAAGTGCAGGCGCTTCACATATCAGTATACATGACTGATATATTCTTATCATTTCAGTATTTTAGTGTTTGTACTTCTGTTTGAGACAGTAATCCTCAATTGTTCTGTCTGTTTTTCTGTGATTTATTCTGCTGTATGTTTATTCTCTGGAAGAAACTAAGAAAGAAGATTTTTTTAATCTCTCCTCCCCAAAGCTTTAAACTAATTTACATTTTCTTTCTTATCAGCACTGGATAACATACTTCAGTTTTCAAAACATATAAAATGCTTTAGAAACTTTCATGTATATTTAATACAAGTGATATCCTGCTGTTTACTGCCTGAGTCATTTTTAATACCGTGAAAAGATGAAAATGTCTCATTAATTGCTTTTGAAAAATAGTAATCTATTGGGTAAGGTTTTGCCATTTTGTCCTCCTATTAAAGGAGTGTCAAGATGATGAATGAACATTTAAACTAACATAAAGCTATGCATTTAAAGAATAAATGTTAATGCTTGTAACACATTTAAGAAATCTATGTATGGGTTTAGAAAAGTTTTACATACTCAAGCATTTCAAGTGATCTTCAGGTTTGCATGTTTAATTTGGAAGTATAGCAACACTTTTTTAGCATACTTCATTAGCTCTTTCGTTTTTGTGCATAATTATTGACAAAGCTCTTGTTACTCAGAGAAATTAAAAAATCTTGGTCAAAAAATAAATATCAGTATTTTCCTAACTCTTTAGTCTCACATAAGAGTAAGTCTATAATACGGTCAACATAGTAGTCGTGTTTTTAAGTTTTTCCAGTATTAATTATTGCCAGAATAAAAATTATTATTCTGGGCATTAAATATTCAGGAATGTTTAACAATATTTTGCATTTTTAAATTTCAAAATTCTTAATATTTGCCTTACGATATCTTCCTTCACCAGGAATATGATATGGTCCTGCAATTTAAAAACTAAAAATTTTTCTACATATACTGGTTTTGGCTGGAATAGAGTTCATAATAGCTTCTATGGGGCTGTGTTTTGGAATTGTGATGAAAACAGTGTTGATAACACAGAGATGTTTTAGTTACTGCTTAACAGTGCACAGAACCAACGCCTTTTCTGCTTCTCACACGACCCTACCAGCAAGTAGGCTGGGGGTGCACAAGAAGTTGGGAAGGGACACAGCTGGGACAGCTGACCCCAACTGACCAAACAGATATTCCATACTGTATGACATCATGCTCAGTGATAAAAGCCACAGGGAAGAAGGAAGAAGGGGGGATGTTTGGAGTGATGGCATTTGTTATGTGTGGTGGATCCCTGGTTTCCTGGAGATGGCTGAACATCTGCCTGCTGATGGGAAGCAGTGAATGAATTCCTTGTTTTGCTTTGCTTGTGTGTTTAGCTTTTGCTTTACCTGTTAAACTGTCATTATCTCAACCCATGAGTTTTCTCACTTTTATTCATCTGATTTCCCCCCCCCATCCCACCAGAGGGGGAGTGAGCGAGCAGCTGTGCACTGCTCAGTGGCCAGCTGGGTTTCAACCATAACACTGCACAAGCTGTAAGAGTAGAATACTTTCTGTCATCACTATGGACAAATATTTTATGCTTGTTATTGGCAATTATGTATCAGGCACGTTTTCATAACGTGAACATTTGAAATCAGGCACATACTTGCACTAGAAATATTTAATCAAACAAAAGCATGGATCCCTGCAATGCATCAGAGCGTTTTTGAAAACTGATCTACCCTGATTTTTGTTGGCAATTTATTTTACAACTGATTTATACTGTTTTTAACAAGGTGTCTTAAAACTACATCAAAAAACTACTAGTTTTTGGGTTTTTTTTAATACTTTATGGCAAGATATATGCAGACAGGCAATATCTGCAGTAACAGGGATTTATTTAACTCAATTAATTGGAAACAGTAACCAGTTTTTTTCACTCTTAATTATCAAAATTCTCAGTGGACACATTTCTAGCCAACAGTTATATCTCAGAAATGTAAGTGGTACTGTAGCATGTAATGGAGAAAATTTGAGTTTGAGACTGAAATCACAGAATCATAGAATTGCTGAGGTTGGAAGGGACCTTTAAGATCATCAAATCCAACCATTAACCTACACTGACAAAAACCACTTCTAAACCATGTCCTTAAGTACCACGTCTACCCTTTGTTTAAATACCTCCAGGGATGGCGAATCCACCACCTCCCTGGGCATCCTATTCCAATGCTTAATAACCCTTTCAGTGAAAAAAATGCCTCCTAGTATCCAATCTAAACCTCATCTGAAATAACTTGAACCCATTTCCTCTCATCACTTGTCACCAGGGAGAAGAGGTCAGCCCCCACCTCTCTACAACCTCCTTTCAGGTAGTTGTAGAGAGTGATAAGGTTTCCCCTCAGCCTTCTCTTCTCCAGGCTAAACAACCCCAGTTCCTTCAGTCATTCCTCATAAGATTTGTCCTTCAGACCCCTCACCAGCTTTGTAGCCCTTCTCTGGACATGCTCCAACACCTCAATGTCCTTCTTGTGGTGAGGGGCCCAAAACTGAACACGGTACTCAAGGTGGGGCCTCACCAGTGCCAAGTACAGGGGGATGATCACTTCCCTAGTCCTGCTCACCACACTATTCCTGATACAGGCTAGGATGTTGTTGGCCTTCTTGGCCACCTGGGCACACTGCCAGGTCATATTCAGCCAGCTGTCCACCAACACCCGCAGGTCCTTTGCTGCTGGGCAGCTTTTGAGCCACTCCAACCCAATCCTGTAGCGCTGCATGGGGTTGTTGTGACCCATGTGCAGGACCCGGCACTTGGTCTTGTTGAACCTCATACCATTGGCCTTGGCCCATCGGTCCAGCCTGTCCAGATCATAGAATCATGGGATATTCCCAGTTGGAAGGGACCTCAAGAGGTTTCATTCCTACTCCTTATCCTAAAACAGATATTAGAAATTAAAACAAACAACCACCTACTGCTCTGAAAACCGTTTACTGCACTATGTCCATTAGCATGATGGACTGCCAGCTCTTGAGCTCTGCACATAGAGAACCTAATACACACTGCATTAAGTCCAGAAAAAAACACAACCAACCAAACAAGTAAATTCAAAGACAAAAGCTTTGTCAGTGTCAGTACATTAAAGATTTACAGATGGCACATGAAATCATTTCACAAGGGACAGGCAACAGAGAAATTTTGAAAATTAGGGAAAAAAGCTCTCCTTTCTCTGAGCCCAGCATTCACATGGGACATTCTCTTGCTTTCAATTTTAGTAGTAAACATACTGAGCTGCCTACATCTGCCTTACAACCATCTATTTATGATTTAAAATATTAGAGTTTTGAAAAGTCACACAGATAGTGTAAACTAGTTGTCCAGCCACCTTCTGTAGTGAATACAGAAAGAACTAAATTGTGTTAGATGCTTATTCTATGTAGAAGTGCCTCTCTTTCTCCACTGTTTAAATTAGCTTGAAGTACATACCTAACGTTCAGATTAATAGTTTAGTGCAACAAAACCACCTTACCCTATCCAATGTAGCTATACCAGTTTACTTCCCATCCTCCAAATTAAAAACAAGAAAAAACTTGCAGAAGTTGCTAAAATGTCACTGTAAATTGCAAAGGAAATCCTAATGGCTCACAGTAAGAATGTTGATGGTTTTTGATCGTGGTTTGTTGTTTGTTTTTTTTACTTTTTTTAGCTCTCACAATGAAAATTTACAGGTTTCCTTGAATTCAGTATTTAGTTTAGTTTGTTTAAAATGGATATTGAACAGGCTTCATCAAATTGCCTCAGTGCCTATACAGTGTGTGTGTTGAAGTCTGAATACATACAGTCTGAATATGGCACAACTTAAATGTAGCTGTACTATTCATACTGTCTTAAATTAAAAAATGTTATACCTTAGAAAAAAAATTATAGCCGTGTGTTTAAGTGTTTGATATGCAGAACACCTCCCTATAGCCCTTGAAATTGTCATTTAGAAAGACTGAAAACTCCTGGGTAAAAAAGATTTAAAATATTTATCAATGTAGACCTTTCTGTTTTCTCATAAGACAGTCAGGTACAAAACTGACATGAATATAACATCCTTTATTATTACTGTTCCCATTAAATCAACTGTGGTCAACAGGTCTCAGTCTTAAAGCCATTGTGGCATTGGTATTCTGTGTGAATACAGAATGAGAATAAGAATCACAATAAGAATAAGAATGACAATATTGTTTGGGATAGAACTATCACTTTCCTGTAGAACATAATCAACAGTTTTAGGCTGGATTTTTAATTTTTCTCATAAAATATTCCTTAAAAACCTCAGTGCTGTGGTTGTACTGTCATACTGTTGTGTATGATCTTATTCATTTCCCAAGGCTACTGTATTTTGTTAGACTAGGATTTAAAAAGCTAAATGATCTCACCCATAGCAAGTGAAAACATTCATATATACACTTCAATGTAATTTGTCTGTTGGTATGTATTACCACTTCATGAGTGAATTCTTACATCTGGGGTTCATCTGTATTCTGAAGATGACGATAATAAAAATTCCTATTGTACATTCTATTGCTAATGTTATGCTCAAAATTTAGAAAGAGATTATTATCAAGGGTAGTAGAACATTTTTAAGATGCCATGCTGTTTAAAAACTGTGTATATGTTGAAGGGAGGAGCATCATGTCGCTCCTGTACTTTCTGGAAATTGTCTTTCATCTAGAAGTACCAGATTGTTAGTGAAATTCATATAGGGAACCATATTAGAGACTCTACTCATAGTTACAGAGCGACTCCCAGGACTGCTTGCCTTGGTGCTGTGGTGAGACTTTTTGTTTCAATAAAGAACAAAGTGTATTACAGGAGGTATAACTTTTATGGTTCTTGCTGTGCTGGACTTGTTGGGGAGGAAGGTTGTCTATTCTATCCTAGAAAATAGATTCATCCAACATAGCAGCAGCCAGGGACGTAACATTTATGGATAACACTTCAGAGAACATAACTTACATCTCTGACAAACAGCTGACATTTTCAAGACTGTGTCCACAACAAAGAGGGTTGGTAACATTCTCTGCCTTAGAATGTATGAAAGTTGAGATTAGCATTGACATTTAGAAAGCTTGCTGAATCAAAGGAAAAGTTATGACCCTGTTTTTATGGACCCTAATATTTAACTCTGCTTGCTAGTGGTCTTATTTTGTGTTTCCAGAAAAAACGTCAGGTTCTAAATTTTGTTAGCATTATTAAAAATTAGAAAAAAATATCCTATGATAAAGAATCACTATACTATTTGTGGTTGTTTGGGCTCAAAATATTTTCTTTCCTTACAGAAAGAAAAATACGTCCATTCCTGTCTTTTCCACTTTTGTTACTGTATAAAAGGAGAAAGTAATGAATTAGAAAATCAGTAAATTAAGTATTCCTTGGAAATGATGGGAATAAATGGAATAGAACTTTTATATCTTTGCTGAAATAGAACACCATTTCCCTTAATTTTACAAAAGAATCAAATTCGTTCTCTGTTTTTACTTTAGCAACAGGCAGGCTGCACCTCCAAGATTAAAGTCATGCATAAGGACTATACTATGGGTTTATCTCTGTCATCAGGATTTCTAAGAGTTCAAATAGATGTTTCCTTTGTTCTCAGTAAAGATTGCTCTGAAGGTTTTTCAGAGAGTCTTTTATCTGCCATCTTTACTTATGGCCCTATTCATGTCAACAGTATTTTTCTAGTAATTTCCAACAGTTTACTACCATTTTTCCTGTAACCCCTTGTTTCTGTTTGTTTCTTATCCTGTCAATTGCCAAATTCTGTAGCGGACATAGTCTTATTCCTTTATTGATGATGCCATCATTCATATACTCTGTGGTTTAATGAAATATAGGTAACTGGATAAACCCCTGTAATGTGCTATGGTTCCACTCTGTCTGAGTCACAGCATGTTCTATATGTCTGGATTATTGAATGTCTGATAAGGAGAGATATGAATGCATTCGATATCTTCTTAGAAAGATATTCTTATGTGATACATAATATTCCTGACTATCTGAAGGAAATATAAAATTCCTTTCTACAAAAAAAATAATGATGTCAGTGCAACCCTGCTGCTTGGTGCTTCCAAGGGACAAATTCAAATATCTTCAGATTATTTTAAAACTTTATGACCATCACCAGACAATTCCCAAAAATATTTTTCATGGGTACTTGTCATAAACATCCCCGTAGACATCAAATCAGTATATAAAGCACTTCACTGAGAAGGAGAGGAAACATTAGACCACAGAAGTCAATAATAAACCAACTGAATATTTATCAAACTTTTGGATAAAACTAATATTACTAAAGTATCTTTGTTATGTCTCTGCTTCTCCAATAGTTAACGTAGGTGTGCAGGTGAATAATGTCTTTATTCTCTCTGTTCACTGTCTTGTTATTCGCAGTTGGACAAACCCCTGTGTTGACTAATTTTACACACTAATTATTTCTACCCAGAGCAAGTTTTGCACAGGATTGTTGGCTGCCTAAGCGTAAACTGATTTGTAACTGAGATATGAAGGAAACCTGAGCATGTGTGGAGAAAGTACAAATTAGTCTGTGAGTTTAAATTTTTTGCTTATTGTAGCCCTCTGAAAAGCAACATGCTCATCTTTAAAGGAAATATTAATGTAGTATTTCCATTTTCTGCACGTATTGTTCAATACTGCACTTTGTCTACAAGTATCAAACAACAGCAGAAGCATGGAGAACAGGGAAGCAGAAGAACAGGAAAGAAATAATTTTAGACTACTTATAGAGGTCTGAGTAGAATGTAAAAGATAAAATTATTTTGCTGTGTCCAGCCCAGAAAAAATTACTAAATGAAAGAAAACCAAGAAAAAACTCAGCAAGTATTCAGTAGGAAAAATGAGAAGTCTTTGATAATAAATTACCAGAAGAAAAAAAAAAAAAAAAAAGAGAGAGAAAAAGCCTTTAAACAAAATTATTATGTAGTTTAAAAGGAATTAAAGAATAAAATGTTGGCAGAAACTGTGGCTGCTACTGTAAGCAAAAATGGATGATGGAGATATTGTCAGGAATTTAAAACCCTAATTTGCCTCAAACATAACTATGGCTTTAGCTTTAGAATGTAAAACTGTTTCAGGTCAGTGTGAGAAACTACTGAACTAAGATAAATATTATCCATAAAAGACAAGAAGAGCGAAAACCAGAAATATTTTAAAACCTCAGGTTTAAAGGGCATCTCAGTGGCCCTTTTCAAGCTCTTACTGGTTCTTTGTTATGGACTTACTTTTGTAAAGGTGTAAGAAAGTGGGCAAAGTGCTCAAATGCAACCACAGTTTTAGTAAAGAAGATAATATTTAAATTATGTGATAAATATTTTAAAATTAAGATTATGAGAATAAAGAGGAAAATAGGTAGACTTTTGGAGGTTTTCATTCTCAGAGCTAAGAAATTTCTGTAAAATACTGTTAATCCGTGAATAACACCATCTGAAAAATGTTAACAAAAATAAAAAATAATAAATTTTAAAATGTAAACACTGCTGGTAATTTTCCTACCTAGTGCATAACTCAGTGCATATTTCCTCACCATTTCTGTACACTTACAGCTACAAGGGTAGGGATGACTTAATTTTATCATGACAAAGTTTAATTCCTGAGCACAGGAAGCAGCTAGATTCCCAGCAGGCGGGGGAGGGAAGTAGCTTCCTTTTGGGCGACACTAACTAGTGCCTACTGAGCTGAAGGGAAGAATTCATCTCCACTATGTATATGGGGCAGAAAAAAGCTTTGAAAGTAGATACTTCGACCAAAGGCAGACCATCCCTTTCTCAGAGGAATGTGGTCTCACCAAAGCCCACTACTACTCAGAGAACTTAGATCTAAGAGTTGAGAAACTCAGGAAGCCAAGTCCCAGGTCTTGGAAGAGCGATAACATCACTGGCTTGCCCTCGCCAGTGTAAAGAAGAATCTTTAAGTGGCTCCTACAAAAGCTGATCCATCTCATAAAAGTAACTGATTGTTTCCTGGAACCAAAGCCAGAATTGGAATCTACCCTATGAAATAAGATGTGAGGCCAAAGGACATGGCATTGTCAAACAGTGTGATGATTGTGTCTTCAGCACCAGTTCTTTTATTTTACTGATCTGCTGCTATTAACCTGCATTTCTGCTGTGGTATATTTCTTTGGTCGGTTGGGGTCAGCTGACCTGGTTGCGTCTCTTCCCAACTTTTTGTGCACTCCCGGCCTACTTGCTGGCAGGACAGTGTGAGGAACAGAAAAGGCCTTGACCACTTAGCAACAATCAAAAAGATTAGTGCGCTACCAACAGTATTCTCATCCCAAATCCAAAATATAGCACCACACCAGCTGCTAGCAAGAAAGTCAACTCCAGCCCAGCTGAAAACATGACAACTTCTTGTTAATGCAGATGTAACCAGTATAGACAAATGTTTGCTAGCAGTTGATTCTGTGCATCAGTACTGTTTGCTGGCATAGACATGGTGTGAAAAATTAATTAGTCTTTATCTCAGTGGGAACAGCAAAAGAGACTGGGGAAAAAAAAAAAAAAACGAAATAGAGAATATCCCAGTTCCAAATAGCAGGATACATCCTGCTCCCATTACCTATATTCAATCAAGCAAAAAGAGAGATTTAAAGTAGAGCTCCTCCATTCAGGTACAGATTTTGAGCAGGAACATCCTCCTCTGCTATCCTTTTAGAAGTTAGGGAAGGACACAGGCAGTGTTCCTATTGAAGGTATGTAAGACAGAAAGGGAACTCAACACTCAGTTTAGATACAAAACATATGACAAGTGGTTCTTCATATGCTCAATAGGAGAAATTGAGATGTTCACTTTACTGTGAATCTCCTAGGAATCTCTAGGGCCAGAAATGAGTTTTGAGGATTTAGACAACTAAATTGTGGTTGTATGCAAAAGGTGCTCCTTTGTTAATCACAGTCGTAATTTGCAGTCTTGCCAAATGCTGAATACTCTCAGAAATGTTCTTTGACAACAGCTACCTCCATAGACCTAGAAAAGTCTTTTTGGTCTAAAAATGTTTGCACTTAAATGATACATACTATTGTTTCAATTAGACTTTTAAAAATTTATGAAGATTGTGTCAACAGAATAGTCTTAGTTTGTCTTGCTACCGGGGAACATATTTTAACGAGGGATAATATTTTCTTAGAAGCAAACTCTAAAGTGTAAGATTATGAATGGAGATGGGCTTGGCCTATAAATAGCTCAATCACATTATAAACTGACTTTAGAAGCTGAAATTGTATATTATGAACTAAAAATAGTTGTATTATGGCAAAAGAGCTGGGCTTAGTACATCTGTGTATATGTTACCAGTTAGGGAGCATGACCTTCAATGCCAATTGCTTCAAATTAACATTTTTCTACGGGACAACTTAAAGTTATTCAGTAAGAGAAGCGTAACTTCCTTTGGCTGTCTGAAAGTATGAAAGATCTGGGAAAAAATTGCATTCTTTCTTAGCATCTTATTTTCTTTGATCAAAACTATAAACGAAGAATTCAAAAATTAAGAAGTTATATTCCTACTGTGATGTTTATTTCTAAGAGAAAAGAAGCTGTATCTTAAAACTTAGTAAGATTCCAGGCACTGCTGAACTATTCTTGTTGAAATTTGCACAAATATAATGGGGACAGTGCTATTCTCATTTATTTCCCTTGAAATTCTATTATAGTAAATGGATTGATACTGAATAAGACCATGCTGAATTAAACTCATTGATTCAGGACTAAAGGTCTGAATGGCAATATTCTTCCTTTGTATGGTAGATTACCTCAGATTCCTTCTACAGTTCATGAGTCAAACAAATTACTGTATTTTTGCATATTGGCGTAAAAAAAATATAAATCGTATATGCCTGAGGTAAAGAAACAGTGGCAAAAGAAAATGAGTTACTTTGCAAATACGCAAGAATTTTTTTACTTATTATATTACTGTAATCTAGAGCCTAATAGTCAGTAATAAGAATGGCAGCCCAATCATAGCCCATAAGAAGGAAATAACTGTTAGCTATCCTTTGTGATTATGACTGTTGTACAAAGTATTCTAAAAAATTTAAGATCTAGGGGACAGCCATTGTGTCAGCATCTGAAAATACCTGTATCTCCTTCCACTTCGGATTCCTATTTTTAAATCTCTCCTGAAGTTAAACAACTATATTCTTCTTCCTTTTTTTAAGCACATCAAATGGTAATTATTAATTCTGAAACAAAGCAAAAGGGTCAGCTTTCTCTCCTGTTCTATTATGCTCAACAGTACTGTAGTTAGAGCATTCCCCATGATGTGAAACAGGAGGTTTCAATTGCTCTTCCAACCTGATGGGGATCAAATTCACACACATCTTATCTACTAGTACACCCAAGAAGTTCAAGTTATTATTCAGTGTTTGTTTACTGTATCCACCTTACAGTAAAGAGCCATTCTCATTCATGTGCTCTTATCTCCAGATTAGACAGACCTGTTCATATTTACACTTTTGCTGGCTCAGCAAATGTGTAGATTCTTATTCTCACCAGATTGGTGAGGGTCGTCAGATTTCTTCCAGGATCAAATCTATGCAACCAAGCAACCAAATTATAACCATGTGCCAACTGAGGTAAGTCTAGAAAACTGTTCCTCATTAACTAATGCTTTAGCCTATGCAAGGCTTCACTGAAGTAGCTGGGCCCACTTAGGAGACGACACTACTTTTACTGGCCAATATGCAAGTTTAGGGACGTTGTATGACAATTGAAGTTTAAATTACATTAAGTAATGGGATCAAAAGAAAATCTGATTTATTGACATTAAAGTCAGAAACAACAACAGAACTGAGTCATGTGGAATTATTTTGGATAACCTGGGTAGGATTCAGACTGCAATAAAATCCCTAAAGGCCAGAGGCATACCACATCCATTTCTGAGGGAAGAAAATGATATTAAGGAACAGCCAGCAAGATTGCACAGGTAAGTGTATATGTGAAGGAGATTAAAAAAACAAGATTTGGAGACTTAAGAAGACTATGGAAGTGTCATGGGCATCTGGTGAGAGGTCATTACAGCATAGAAATGCTGTGGTTATTCATTCAGAAGTACCTTATTTTGGATATGCAACTCTAAGTTGTGTTTTCTTCGGCTGACAATGGGAATATTACATTACAGAAAAGAAACACGAGATTGTTTTTCTCTTAGAGAATTAAGGAAACGATATTACCAGTTCTAAATTGTTGTCAATACCAAAAAGCAGAAACATCAAAGCACATACATTATTCTGAATAGCTGACTACAGACTGAGTGCTGCAAGACATTTAGAAGGTTGCAATTTTCCCGGTAATATAGGTCTACAGTAAGTGAAGATCAAATTGAGTTAGAAACAAGTAGTAATTGAGAAGAAGGAACTGACATGTTCCATCATTTGATTTAAACAGTAGCTTGTGTGGATACATTTTTTCCTGATTTCTCTATCACTACTGACTTTTCTAATGAGTGACATATTTATGAACAGTCTAAACCATTTGGCCAAAACAGACACAATTAGGCCAGCCATAGCCCTTCATGGTACATTAGATGGAAATGTAATGAATAACTGGAGGAGACAGTGTATATATTAGAGTTATGAACACATACAATTTTTTGACTCAGCTGTTAAAAAAAAAAAAAACAAACTCAACCCAAACCAAAAAGAAAACCACCACAAAAAAGAAATCCCAACACCACCCCAGACACTAAAAGTTTTTTGGGGGGAATTGTTTTTCCTTTTTTGCTCATCAAAATGAAAAAAGCAAAGTATGTTTCTATTTCAGCATGGAACTCCGAATTTGACTGAAAAACATAACATTGGATAATTTGCAAGACAAACAAAAATAATTATTTTAGGTGTGCTTGTCTCTTATCCTACTGTAAAACGTTCATCACAGTAATCCAAATTCTATTCTTTCATCTACCTGAAATCATTGAAATACATTTCTTATGTGCCTGTGAAATCTTATGTGCCTTTGAAAGCTGCAGTCAGTGTGATATTTTTCTTGTTAATATTGTTGTATTTTGCATAACCAATTAAAAATTAGGCAGCAAAAGAACCAGAATGCACGTGTCCCATCTACTAGTCAAAAGACATAATCACAGCAAGCAATCTGTTTCTTTCAGTGTTTTGTTAAATATTTTATGAGAGAAATATTTCTATTATAAAGATTTGAGGATTATTTGAGTTCCCTGTGTCTGGTTGTGCAGGGAAGAGAAGACCAAAATTTAAATCCCTGCAACTATCTTAAATGGATATTTGAACCTCTTTTCACAAATGAGTAACGTACAATTTAGACCATGTGTTGGAGTGTGACAAATCTCCCTCTGCCTCTACGGAAGCTGTTTTATTTTGCATATAATATTTTAAAAGTCATTGTCAAAAGTATCAAGAGGAGGATTCACTACACTAGAGGTTTGGTTATTCACCTTCTGTGACATCAGACAGTTCACTGAATATCTATGTATTTATTTAAAGTAAATAGTATCAACAATACAGAGTGAGAGTATCCTTATGGAGTAATTTGGTGGTTTATGCACATTCCTGGGAAGAATAGGATGCAAGTTTGATTCCCAAACAAGCAGAGAAATAAAATGAACCCAAATCTTCCAGTTATAGGTGAGTATTCCAATATTTAAGTTGTTGAGTAGACACTGAGCATCACTTTCAATATTTTATATGAAAAGAACAGCAGGGTCAAAAGATTTGTGAGATATTTCTGTCTCTTCTACAGCCATATTCACACTGTGGAAGAACTGATGGAAGACAGTGGAATCTGCTTAGGCTTCAGTTTATGATCCTTTAAAGTACATACTATATATATAAATGTCATTATAAAATAAACTAAATCAAGACTATGCCTTTACTTGACTAATGAGCTAAAGAATGCTCAGTGTCATCATTCCCCAAACAGTCTCATCTCTTTCCCTTCTTTTTCCTTATGGTAATGGTATCCCAGGCATTAAAACTGCTTAACTGAAAAAAATAATGTGAAAACAGTACATTGCAATTCATAGAACTGTGGTGCACTGAAATCACAAAAAGGACAGCATAGCAACATCCATCAGCTATGCTCTCATAATATGGATAACTGACATTAGCCTGGCAACTTCATTTGGTACTGCAGCTGGCCCACCTGCCTGGGATTATCAAAAAGAGCTGTCAGATGCTTAAAATAGCCATAATCTTGAAGGGGATTATGAAGCAAATGGCTTTGTTACTGTACTGGGCGTCACTGGGATGGAGTTTACTCTCTTCATAGCAGCCCATAAGGTGCTGTATTCTGAATTTCTGATTAAAACAAAGTTGATAACACACTAATATTTTGGCTATTGCTGAACAATGCTTGCTTAACAGCAAGGATTTCTCTTTTTCTCCCTCGTGCTCCCCCTCCCCTCTCCAAAGAGTACACTGGGGATTCACAAGAAGTGGGCAGGGGACACAGCTGGGACAGGCGACCCCAAACGGCCAAAGGGCTATTGAATACCAGAGGTCCTCATGCTCAGCAATAAAACTGGGTGCATTTATCTTCCAAAGTAGCCATTTCTTGCAGAACATCTGCGCATTAGTTCTACCTGTGGGAGGTGGTGGATTACTGCCCTCGCATCACTTTTTTGTTTTCCTACTTTTCTTCACTTATTAAACTATCTCTGTCTCAACCTATGAGTCTTTTAATTTTCCTGTTCTTTCCCCCGTCCAGCTGGGAGGAGGAGCGAGCAAATGGCTATATGGCTGCTTAGCTGCTGGCCAGGTTAACCCACAGCAGGTACATAAAACCAGCCACAGTGCTTCAAACAGTTGATCCATCTAAAACAGTTTTCTGCCTTCATCTGTTACCATAAGCATGTTGCAGGAAAAAGAAGAGCATGACAGACCAATATGGTATGATATAGTATGGTATGGTACGGTACCATATGCAGTATGTCCCTCCTAAGACTCTCCCAGACTTTTTTCAGCTCAGTGAATTTTCTGAGACAGATAAGTTTTTTTCTGTGAAGTAAGAACTGATGGAACTTACTTCATCCCCTGGTCCAGTCTCTCCTCAAATCTATGTAAACTCCTTGGACACACAGCCTACACCCAGAAGGAGTTCTGCAGGTATATTACCTGTTGCATGAAGACCCATCTTTTGCTCGATTTAGGCTCAGCTCCTACCAGATTTATTTGATACTCCTCATGTACTTGGGAAGACAATGATTCCTGGGCACCTTTTTATCCAGTCATGATTTTGCTGACCTCTTTCCCAGGTTCCCCTACACACCTCAATTTGCCTTTTTTCCACAAACCTTCCTTATTAAATAATTAACTAATCATACATAATAATTAATAATACTTCATAAAGTCATAGAATCACAGAACAGCCCAGGCTGGAAAGGACCTCAAAAGATCATCCAGTCTAACCTTTTATGGGAAAAGGAGCCTAGGTGAGATTATCTAACACCCTGTCAAATCACATCTTGAAAAATACCAGCAATGGGGACTCTACCATGCCCCTGGGGAGGTTGTTCCTATGAATGATTGTTCTCACAGTAAAAAATGTCTCTCTTCTGTCGAGATGAAACTTCTTCCAGTGCAACTTATACTCATTGACCCTTGTCTTCTCCATGTGGCTCCTTGTGAAGAGAGACCCTCCATTCTCTTTGTAGCTGAAGTCTTAGTACTGGCATACTATGATGAAGTCCCCCTGAGACTTCAGGGAAAAAAGACAACTCCTTCAGTCTTTCTTCACAGAGCAGGTTCTCGAGCCCTTTGAACACCTTTGTGGCCCTCCTTTGGACCCTCTCTAGTCTGTCCACATCTTTCTTGAATTGTGGGTACCAAACTTGGGCACAGCACTCCAGGTGTGGCCTGACAAACACTGAGTAGAGTGGGATGATCACATCTCTGTCTCTGCTAGTAATGACCCTGCAGATGCAGCCCAGGATTTGACTTGCCTTTGTAGCTGCAGCACTGCACTGCTGACCCATGTTCAACTTGTCCATCAGGACCCCTATGTCCCTTTCAGCAAGGCTTCTCCCAGCCACACAGATCCTAGCCTGTATTAGGATCTTTGGTTATCTTGACCCAAGTACAGGAGTTTGCATTTGTCTTTGTTAAACTTTATACTGTTCCTCCAGCCTGCCCAGGTCTCTCTGTAAGACACCCGCCCTTCTGATGTGTCCATCTTACCACCCTGTTCAGTGTCACAAAAAAATGTGGTGAGGGAGCTTTCAATCCTATCATCCATATCAATTATGAAAATGTTGAACAGCGTGGGGCTCCCTATCAATCCCTGGGGGTCCCTACTTGTGACAGGCTGCCAACCATAGTAAAAAACATTGGTCACCACCCTCTCCTACCCATCTCACAGACCACCCATCCTGTCTGTATCTTGCTAGTTTGTCCAGCAGGAAGCTGTGGGAAACAGTGTGGAACACTTTGCTGAAGTCCATCCACTGCTCTCCATGTCAACAAAGGATGTTATTTTGTTGTAGAGGGTGACCAGGTCAGTCTGGCATGATTTGCCCTTGCTAAAGGCATTTTGGCTTTTCCCAGTCACCTGCTTAATTTGGTTAGTAATGGTTTCTAGGAGAACTTGTTCCATTACGTTTCCAGGGATTGAAGTAAGACTAGTGGGTCTGTAATTTCCTGGGTCCCCTTTTCGGCCCTTCTTGTAGATGGGTATGATGTTTGCCCTCTTCCTGTCATCAAGGGTATCCCCTGAACTCCATGATTTTTCAGAGATTATAAACAGTGGCATAACAACAATATCAGTCACTTCTCTTAACACCTTGGGGTGGATTCCATCCAGGACCATAGTTTTGTGTGCCTTGAGCCCTTGCAACAGGCCCCAGACCAGCCTTTCCTCCACTACTGGTGGACCGATACATGCATTATAGATACTTGATCCTGTGATTTAGGGTCTAGCTACTCTGGGAAAGACAGACACAAAGAAAGTATTGAGAACATCTGCCTTGTCAGCATTATTAATAGCTAGTTTCCCTGCTTTGTTTATCAGTTGGTCTATGTCTTTCCTGTGCTTCTGCTTACTGCTCATGTATCTGAAGAACCCTTTCTTGTTGCTCTTGCTATCTTTGGCCAATTTCAGCTCTAACTGAGCCTTTCTGACTGCATCTCTCATACCTTAGAAAGGTTATTGTAGTCTCGATGGGTATTTGGCTGCCTTTTCTTAACCAGTATGCTGGTTTTTTGCTTTTAAGCACACCCAACAGCTCATTGTTAAGCCAGGGTGATGTCTTGTTCTGCCTTCTTCCTTTCCCTTTGCAGGGATTGGACCATTCTTGTGGTTCCAGAACGTTGCTGTTGAATGACTCCCAGCATTCACAAGCTCCTTTGCCCTTCATGGGTGCTTTCCGTGGAATCTTTTGCAGACGGAATCTGAATTTATCAAATCTGTCTCTTCTAAAGTCATAGAAACATAGAACAGTTTGGGTCAGAAGGGACTTTTAAAGATCATCTAGTCCAACACCACTCTCCCTACTCCCCCATCATGGGCAGGAACATCTTTCACTAGATCAGGTTGTTCAAAGCCCCATCCAACCCTACCTTGAATATTTCCATTGTTGGGTCATCCAACAATGGCATATCAACGGCACCACTTAGCTTGGTGTCATCTGCAAAATTGCTGATGGTGCACTCAATCCCACTGTCTATGTCATTTATGAAGTTATTAGATAGTATTGGTCCCAGTACAGACTCTTGAGGGACACCACTCGTTACTGGCTTCCACTTGGACATTAAACCATTGACTGTAACTCTCTGGATGTGGCTATCCATCCAGTTCCTTATCCATCTAACAATGTATCTACCAAAACCATATCTCTCCAGTTCAGTGGCCAGAATGTTGTGGGGGAGCATATCAAGAAGTGGGGGACCATATCTATACAGAAGTCTATACAGATGACATTTGTAGCTCTTCTGTTATCCACTGATGCAGTTACTCCATTGCAGAAAGACACTAGGTTAGTCAGGCCAAAGATCCAGGGTCTTTGTTCTACTACTGGTCTTCAGCATGCTCAGCAGGATCTTAAACTCTAGTGTTACCATCTCTGTATCCAAGGCAATCATCGGTAGTTATGTTGTAAATTAAGTCTTCTCAGTTTGCGAGCTGTAAATCTATCAATATGCTGTTCCTAGTTGATACGTCCAGCATCTGCAGCAGAAAACAGTCCTAAATGCATTCCAGAAACCTGATGGATGACTTGTGCACTGCTGTGTTGTTTTTCCACCAAATGTCTGGGTAATTGCAGTAACCCGTAAAGACCAGGACTTAACTTGTTATTTTGACTGGCACCAATCGCTAAGCTTGATGTTTGCTTGAATGTATCATAAATTAAAGTTCCACTTAGAGTAACAATGGTCAGTCAGAGCCCATCATTTTATATGTGAAGCAAGGATTTTATTTCCCTGTCTAAATTACTTAGATTTATCTATTTTTAATTTCATCTGTTGGTTTGGGGTTTCTTTGTTGTTGGTGGTGGTGGTTTTGATTGTTAATTTTTTTGCCCATTAACTCAATTTTGTTAAGTGTTTTTTCTGTTCTTTTCAACATTGCTTTGGTCATATTTTTTAAAATAAGTTTGCACCAATAGCAGACTCTGTCCCTGTTTTCACCTTTCCCATGTCATTTATAAATAAAGTAAACAGCAAATGTTCCACCATGGAACCCTGAAGAACCCCACTGATAATTTCCCTTTTTGCCAGAACTAAATCATTGTTTAACATATTTTTAAAGCTTTCTATTTGTCCTGCTGAATAAGAAAAATGTATATGTATGCGTTCGTCTTTATTTGCAGAATCTTTTCTTGGTATCAAGCAATGTATAATAAAGAATGAAAGTGAGTATATTTGTTTCATGTAAATCATGCCACAAGAAACCAAACAAGTTGTGATTTACCAAGTTTACAAAAATTCATGTTATTATATTTTTATTACAATAAAACCAATCTTACTCTAAAGTAATTAGATGGAATTCTTATGAAGAACATCTAACTGTATTAGTCAAACTTGAAATGAATCAGCTATATTTCATACTGAATGTCGCTTCCTTTCTATTTTTCCACTATGAAGAACAGTATTAATTTTCCAGCTAATTAGAATGCATCATAATTCTGAAGTCTAGCATCAAATTTTACTTTCTCTCTACGAATTTTAATTAAACAAGCAACTCAGAGCAGATTACAGCTTTGTGCAGAAGAACATTAAAAAGGGGTTGGAATAAATTCTCACAGAATGTGCTTACCAAAGAATTCTGAATGCCTTAAGTCATAATGAATCGGCAAAAACATCAAATATTTTCATTTTAGAAGTATTCAATTAATGAGGAAAATATATTTAAAAAATAACATATTCAATGATTGACAGAAAAAAAGACTAACATTATTTGTGAATAGTTTTAATGAGCTCTATTCCTAATGCAATTCAGGATATTAGCAGATGTATTATCTGCTTAAACTATACAGAAATTTTGCAAATGTAAGGACGTTTTCATGATGACTGTGTTACTGCCACTGAGGTAACAATGCCTCTCGGTCTACAATGCACACACTAGTACTGTTGGAGTGAGGCCAGAGGAGGGCGACGAAGATGATCAGAGGGCTGGAGTACCTCTCCTATGAAGACAGGTTGAGAGAGTTGGGGTTGTTCAGCTTGGAGAAGAAAAGGCTCCGGGGACACCTTATAGAAGCCTTCCAGTACCTAAAAGAAGACTACAGGAGAGATGGGGAGGGACCCTTTATCAGGGAGTGAAGCAATAGGACGAGGGTTAACAGTTTTAAACTGAAAGAGGGTAGATTTGCATTAGATGTAAGGAAGAAATTTTTTACAATGAGGGTGGTGAGGCACTGGAATGGGTTGCCCAGAGAAGTTGTGGATGCCCCATCCCTGGACGTGTTCAAGGCCAGGTTGGATGGGGCTTTGACTAACCTTGTCCAGTGGAAGTTGTCCCTGCCTATGGCACATGTTTGGAATGAGGTGATCTCTCTTCCAACTCTAACCATTCTATGATTCCATGATTCTATTTTAGTAGAATAGAAACTGAATGCTTTAGAATCACAGAATCATAGAATAGTTCGGGTTGGAAGGAACCTTAAACGTCACCTAGTCCAACCCCCCTGCAATGAGCAGGGACATCTTCAACTCGATCAGGTTGCTCAGAGCCCCATCCAACCTAACCTTTAATATTTCCACAAATATGGCATCTACCACCTCTCTGGGAAACCTGTTCCAGTGTTTCCCCACCATCATTGTAAAAAATTTCTTCCTTATATCTAGTCTGAACGTACCCTCTTTTAGTTTAAAACCATTACCCCTTGGCCTATTGAAACAGGCCCCGATAAGAAGTTTGTCCCCATCTTTCTTATAAGCCCCCTTTAAGTACTGAAAGGCCACAATAAGGTCTGTAACTCTTGAAATGACAGGCTGGTAAACACAATGCCGGAGAGAAACTGAAGACCTTTTTGTCTTACCCACAGAGAATTGACTTGGTGAAACTTGAGGTTAGAAAAGTTAGATATTAGGGACTTAAAGCATACTAGGCAAAGGTTTTAAAATATGGAATTTTTTCACATTTACATTCAATACAGGCCTTCATATTCCTCTTCTATACATAAAAGGATAAGTTAAGGGCAATGAGTTCAATGATTTTGTTTTAATCCATGTCTTTTATTTTACCCAAAGGGATATTTAAACTTTGTTTTAATATATGTATCAAGTCAGGCCCCACAAGTACTACTATGAATAAGTGTTTGCCAGAATATATATAAATCTCAAGAAACTGAATCTGCAACACTACGAGTATGACATTTTGCTCTAGTCTGAAACTGTCTGGACAAGATCGAAACATAAATGCTTGACTCAAGTATAGCAAGCTAGTATTATAGTCAATGTTTTTGTCTCTTGAAGTGCATATGCCTGTGTACACACCATGCTCAGACACACAGTCTTAGATACGCGTGCAGAAGTCTAATATGGGAAAATTTACATCAGGGTTTTTTTTTTTAATAGATGTATTTAATTATAAATAGACTTTTTTCCCTTCTGTTAAGGGGCAATACATACTCAGTGGATTACTCACCAATGTTGTAGAAGGACTCCTTTTGACTGTGGAAGCAACACAGGCTTGTTTATTGCAGACCTTAAGGTTTTCCACTATACCCTGGGAATTCCCATCCAGCGGGGCCAATTTTCCTATATTTCTTTACATCAATACTGGTAAGACAACGAATACTGAGTAGTACTGCTGGTATACTGACCCCAGCGACACAAAAATAACTATCTTTGTATAGTATTACAATTTTTCTGGCATTTCACCTTTCTTGTTGCCAAAGGGAAATTTCCTATGTGCCCGTAAAGATGAGAATAGTAGAGTTACTGTATTACTAAATTACTTACATCAAATGTCTCTCGTAGTTGGACACTTTCTGTGAGGTCCTTTTTTCTTTGGAAGCCTTCATCAAATGTTGGGTTTGGGGCATATACGTAAAACATATCATCAACTCTACTGAGAACTGACATAAGGAAATAATGGGTTTTGAGGTTCTTTTCCAATGCAGATCTTAAAGCTAGCATATTTTGTAGTCTCTTCTATGGTTACTGTTCTTTTAATTTGATAATTGTGTTTTTAAAACCCTGAAGAAATATTTAAAGTTTGGGAGAAGTAGGTTATGGGCTTTCGCTCCTTCTCCAATATGTTTTTCTCTCTCTTCAAGTCATGTGTTCTCTGACACACTACATTTATCTCCTGTCCAGAAGACACACTCGTTGCTTATTTTGTGCAAGATATTTTTAATATCTATATTAAAGTTGTTTTGTGTTATTAAAATATCCATTTCTCCTTATCACATATTTTGGATTTATTTTCATTTTAATAGCTGTACATGTGCTAAACTAGCAGGAATGCACTCAGTGTTGAAAGCTTTGCACTGCCTTTTGACTTTTCTGCTCTGTGTTCCACCATTTGACATGACATAAGGCTTTGGGTTTTTTGTCATTCAGAGGAAAGCCCTGTTATTTCTTTGGCACTGGACTGCCACCATACAGTACCACATATATATGTATAAATATATATGTAGCACTATGGTTAACACTGGCCTTTAAAGAAAAGATTAAGAAGACCATTGCACACAACAGATTCTGTGCTTGTCATTTACCATACAGACTGCCAAAGAACCTTTTCAATTCCACTTATGAATTTACTAATGACAATCAATAATTTCAGTGTATATTACTGGTTTACAATCCAATCCACTTCTTACTGTCTTCACAAGGTCCAGATTGAGTTTTATGATATATGTTTTCTATTTTCAATGAAATCGTATTCCTCTTACTAGTATAGTAATTATTGTGGGAAAACAATTGAGTCTGTTCAAACCTCATATGTCAAGAAAGGGATTTGCAGTGAGTAATTTAGGTTGATAATAAAGATTACAGAATTATCATTTACAGAAAAGTGTCCAGCTCACCTTATAAATTAGGGCTAAATAGGTCCATTATAAAGGACCTTGACCAAAAATGCTAGTAAAGGGATTATTTCTGCAAGTGAGCTATGAATATTTTATTATATTTTTTTATTATTTTTAAACTTCTACAATAGGGAAATCTTCTGAAACAGCCTGCCCTTTCATTTTTCAGAAGGGTATTGACAAAACCAGGAGCAGGAGGGACATGTTTCTAGCAGGAGAGACATCACTTTATGACCCAATAGTGTCCTATCTGTCTGTTTTCTCTAAACATAGTTTAGATGCAGAAAGAGAAAAATAATGTTTAAATAATAGCATAAACCAAAGAAAAACATATAGGCTAGAAGGTTACCTGGTCCAATCCCACAGTGAGAGCAGGATCAGCTTAGATCAGACTGCTCAGAACCTTGTCCAGCTGTGTTTTGAAGCATACATCTAAAGGATTTACCTATAGCATATTCCTTCTGGTGTAGACACCTAATTTTAAAGTTACAGATATATCCATGAGACTCAATCTTTGCCCAGTTTATCTCTCTTTCAAAATTCCTAATTTCTTTATAGTTTGAACCTGGCAACAGATTTCAATTAACTTCACATCTTCAACAGGATTTCATGGCAATCTATGAAATTAATTTTTCACAGTGCATGAGCCCATCCCTTCCTTATTTTCATATGCAGTAATTAATACAGCTTTCTGAGGAAGGAGATGAATAAGAACAGAACTATGAAGCCAGTAGAAATTAGTTTCCCATATCTATCACTTACAGATTGAAAGCAGATTCCCTCGGAGCGGACATAGTTTCTCTGCATAAAGCAACCATCACATAACAAACATTGGTATTTATTCCAGTGTTGAAGCCACACCGTTCATATGGATGAACTAATCTCAGCCTCTCAGCTTGTAGTGTAGATGTATCATCAGGCTGTCCTCCCCACCCTGCAACCTACACAGACCTTCTTTTCCCTAACATCAGACCTCACATCCAAGTGAAGAAAAGACAGAGGACTAGGGTAAGGGTTTTGTTACATACAGTATCCACTTACGGGCAAAAGGGAGCACACCAGATATACAAAGATAACAGCTGTTTATTGGTCCTGTTAACATTTTCACAGTTGAAGAGCCCTAATTGCCTTGCACAGGAAAACCTCTGTAACAAAATGGGAGGAACTGTTGCACATAACAGCTGCTGCATCCTGAGGCTTTCGTCAGGGGAGTGAGGTGTTCGTGGCAGGGGTCTCCCCCAGTCTAGGGTCCACTCATCCCAATGTTTGCACATTTCCCCGTGACAGTCCTCTTTCTTCTCTCAGGCTGCCAGCTTCAATCTGTCTGTGGCCTCCAGCTACAACAGCCCCAGGCACACAAAGGGCTATGGTTTGCCAGGCAGTCACTGCCGTGGGGGACATCACCCCCTCCCCATAGTGGCCACCCCCAGAGCTGAAGCCGGAGCAGGGCAGGCAGTGGTCACTGGCCCCAGCACAGAGGTTAAAACTGTAACACCCGGTTCAGGCCATGGAGAGGCTGAGCCCCTGCACTGCCGGGTCAGCGCACAGCCGAGCCTCCTCCTGCTGAGGGCAGCAGAAATCATATTTACAGGGCTACAACCTCCAGCAGCCCGCCCGCGGACCAGGCCTCATTGCAAGTGAAGAGGCAGGTTTCTTCTGGCTGCACATTTGTGAGACAGCAGTCCAGGGATGAAAGTCTTGGCTGTAGAATGAGGGGATCGAACATTAATTACTTCAACATTCATCTTTCATCAGCCTCCCCTCTTCCCTTCACCTTGCCATACTCTTTAAGAAGGAGGCACACTGTAAAAAGTCAGTAAGAAGGCATTAAGTAGGTTTTATCACTGAATACACTTTTAAGAAGGTGCCTTTAGCAGTCAGCTAGCAAGGGCTTTGTGAAAAAGGAACTCTAAAGTGTATTTATCAAGGGTCCTTAGTGGTCAAGCTTACCTACATTCATATCCACAAGGTTTTTGTTCATCAACAACAAGGTTTCTCCTGTTTTGCTCCACACAGTTATTTAGATCCATGCAGTAGGGGTTATAAAATGCTACCTTTATTATTTCGTAGTGTTGTACCCTCCGTGGGAGGATGTGATTATGCAAAATGGAAGATCACTGAGAATGCCCAAAAGGTATTCTGCTGAGTGACATCAAGGTTGCTCTGCACCTTTTCCATAGTATGCACTTCACGCTGAACTGGTAGGTATATTAATATATATATATATATATATATATAAAACAAACAAACAAACAAAAAAACAGCTTTATTCAACACATAAAAAGGCAGAAGATACCTGGCACTGGGTGTATTAGAATAAGGAATGAGGGGAGCAATTAGAGAGGATGGTAAAATAGAAGAGGAGTTAAATTAATTTTTTTGCATCTACTATCAATGGCTACAGGGAAATCACTCTTCCAAGGGCAATTTTCATGGGAAATTATACTATGGCCTTAACAAAATGATAGCCTCCAAGGAAGAAGTTATAGAGCAACTTTAAAAACTTAAGTGTAATAAATCACTAAAATCACATAAGATTCATCTGAGGGTTGTGAGGGAAATTAAGTGTGAAATAGAGAAGTTACCGGCAAAGGTATGCAGTGTATCATTAAAAAAGGAACTAATCCACAGGCTAAAAAGTCACTATGATGGTTCTTGGCTTTGGAAAAACCTGCACTTCATATAGTTTTTGCATCATAATGCCTAGGGGAACCCTGAGTACCATAAGTACTCGGGACTGAGAGTACTCTTCTACTACAAGTCTTTACCACATGCTGTACACCACATACAGCTTCATTAAGTTCATCATAATGTAAAGATCCTGAAAATATAAACCTAAAACTGGATAAATAGATAAATAAATAGTTAAAAAAGCAAAACTACTGATCTACAGTTGAAAATGAATAGGGATGAGACAAGTAATATGCTGAAAAATGCATTTCCATAGTCTTTGAAATACTCAAAAATTCAGGCTTTATCTCATCTCCTGTATGGTTTTAGCACATATATGTTTGGGTTTGGTTTGTTGTTATTTTTTGTCTTAGTCTCCAAATTCAGTAGAATTAGCCCTTTTAACCTAATAGTTTAAGAGATCAGATATACTTCCAGGGCTTAGAAAAAGATTTAGGTTTCCTTTTCTGCCATCCACTTCAGTGGATTTGAATCCCACCTTTGTACGAGGTCATGATATGAAATCATCAACGTGGTATTTTAGTATGGATCTTCCACAGTCTGACAGACAGTATTGTGCTTTCTATATACTGCTTTTTTTTTTTTTTTTTTTTTCTCCATGCCCCAAATACAGAGATTATAGACATATTCTGCCCCCTTTTTTATCTCATGGAATGCTAGTAAATTTCCTAAGCGCTAGTGCATTAGCACAAATGGTTTTAAAAGTCTTCTGAATATATTCTCCTCTTGTAGCTAAAACACCGTCCTGGCAAGTCCTGCTACAAGTTCCCTCAACCAGGAAAAAGATTTGAGGACAAGAGCAGGATTCGATTTGGGATTAAGGCGCCCTCATACAGTTGACTAAAAGTGTATGTTTTATAGTCCTCTTAGAGTCAGTAAAGACCAAGACATTAAAATCAAGGCTCAATTGCCTAAACAATGTCGCCTTATGCCCTTTGAGCTTGGTTTGAGGGCCCCACCTGGCTTCCATCCATCTGTCTAGAAGAGTAGGGAACAACCAAGTGTCACTAGAAGCCTATGCTAAAGCAAATGAACTGAGCCATGTAATCAGTATGTTTTTTTCACTAGATCTCCATGTTTAAAATAGAAATTTAAGTAAGAAAACATTGCTAAAGACACCTAAATTGGGGATATTAGTCCCCAAATGCGTTTCAATATTTATCTTTCAATCCCAATAGATATTTTTACATCTAGAGTATTTTACAAAGGAAAATGCATTGCAGTATCTCTTTAATTTGTTAATTATACCTAGGTCTGTTCTGATATTTCCATGTTTTGGGCTGTTCCTGTTAAGACTAGATCATAAATTATGACATCAAAATAAGTGCTGTACCAGAGGCCCTCATCCAATCTATATGACTGGTCAGTTGCATTTAAAAAACATACTCCCCAAATAACCAGTAAAGCAAAGGAAGCGAACAAATATATCCCAAACAAAAAAACAGAATCCCAACAAAAAAAAAAAAAGAAAACCAACCAAATCTTCACAAAGCAGAAGTGATGACACTTAAAAATGTCAAGGGATGTTAGGAGCATGGCCAGCTACCCCAGCTGCTCTGGTCCAGATCTCCCTCCTGCCTGGCTGTCAGAGCCCAGCCCAGTGCCCTGAGGGCCTGAGGTCTCTCCCCAGGCTGAGGGACGCATCTGCCTCTTCCCTGTGTGCAGGTTCAATCTGTATTGAAGATGTGCGTGTATCCCAGAGACACACAGACACACACACAGACACACACAGAGGACACCAACATGGCTGGTCACACAAATTGCCACAAACAAGGTACTGCTTTCAGTAGTGTTTTAGGTGTTGCTGACCAGTGCTTACACAGCATCAAAGCATTTTCTGCTTCTTGCACAGCCCTACCAGTGCTGGGGGTGGGCAAGAGGCTGAGAGGGGACACAGCTGAGACAGCTGACCCCAACTGAGCAAAGAGACACCCATACTCAGCAATAAAAGCTCAGGGAAAGGAGGACGGCAGGTGGGGACATTTGGAGTTATGGTGTTTGTCTTCCCAAGTCACCTTTACGGGTGATGAAGCTTTCCTGGAAAAGGCTAAACATCCCCCTGCTGATGGGAAGTAGTGAATGAATGCCTTTTTTTGCTTTCTTTGCATATGCAGCTTTTGCTTTTTTGAACTGTCTTCATCTCAACCCACAAGTTTTCTCACTTTTACCATTCCGATTTTCTCCTCTATCTTTCTGGGGAAGAGAGAGCAAGTAGCTGTGTGGGGTTTAGCTGTGAGCCAGGTTAAACCTTAGTGCAAGACTAACAGGAGTATGTTGAGAACATAAAGCTATTTCAGAACATATTATTTCCAGTAGTATCACTTGCCTTAGCCAGGGAAAATTCCAGACCACGACTTTTTTTGTGCATACATTGCAGAATGGTCTCAAGTTGAACTGTCAATAGAAGAGGTTTTAAGACAAATTACTATGAAAAACAACAATAAATCAGTAGGAACTCATTATATTCATCCAGGATTAGCGGTGATGCTCAGTTATGAAATTGCTGAAATAGTAACTGTGGTCTGTAACTTACTGCCTAAATCAGACTCAGTGCCAAAGGAATGTAAGCTGACAATGTAAACTGACATCAGTTCTTAGAAAGGCCTCTAGCAATGATTCTCGGAAGCGCAGATGAATAAACCTAACTCTACTACAAGGCAACATAATAGATGCTATAATAAAGAATAGCATCAGTAGATGCATGAATAAACATGATATAAAGCGAAGATCGATACAGCTTTGGTGAAGGAAAGTCATGCTTCACAAATCTATTAAAGTTCTTGAAGAAGTAAATGATAATATTGATCAATCAATATTGAATAATTAAATTTTTAAAAGAGAAAAATTGCCTTATTAAAGGGGGTTAACAACAATAAGGAATGATTATTGAATAGATTCATAGTTGGTTAAGAGGAACACAGAGAGCTGAATAGACGAATAGTTGCACAATGGCAAGAAGTTACCATTCATTCATGAATGGTTTGAAAATTATGTAGAAGACATAAAGTCTGCCACTCACAAAATTGTTATAGAAAATCTAAAGGTACCTATGAAGAGCTGTAGAATGAACCTATGACACCTGTGTAACTTGGTAATAAAATGTCCAGTGACATTTAGAGTTGGCATAAAGCCATTTACCTGAGGAAACCCCAATACCAATTATACATATATGATGAACTGAAAATGAGCTAAATGACTTAGTAACAGTCAGACATGAGTTCTTCTGTCCATTATGGATAGGTGTCTCAGGGTCAAAATTCATAAGTAGTCCAAAAAACAAGCAGAAGTTCAGAAGTTACTAAAAAAAGAATGGGAATTAAGACTTAGCATGTCATTATATCCCTGGATCGTTTGATGCCTTGGTAATTCACATCTGTGGTGTGGGGTATAGTTTATGTTACCACCTCTTAGAAAGGATGGAATAGAAATAGAAGAGGTAAGGAGAAAAAAAAGAAGGATGTTGAAAAAATAAAAGAGTTCCTATGTGACAAAATAGACTGTAGCCCAGTAAATATGGTTTCTGCTCTTAGCAGGGGGAGGCCCAGCTGTGCACTGACCTGGCAGTGCAGCATCTCAGACTCACTGTGGCCTGAGATGGGTGTTGCTGGTTTGATTCCTGCACCAGGCCCAAAGACTCTTGCCTCCCCTGCTCCAGCTTCAGCTCTGGTCATGGCCCCTCTGGAGAGGGGCTGACACCCCCCAACGTAGTCACTGCCTGGCAAACCATAGCCCTTTGTGTGCCTGGGGCTGTTGGGGCTGGAGGCCGTGGCCGGGCTGCAGCTGGGAGAAGGAAGGGGGCTGTCCCCTTGGTTTCCTTGTTGAGGTGTGGTGGGTTGACCTTGGTTGCCTGCCAGACACCCACCCAGACACTCACTGGCTCACCCTCTTCAACAAGACATTTTGAGAAGATAAGATGGAACAGCTTGTGGGTCAAGATAAAGACAGGGAGATCACTTACCAGTTACCATCACAGACAGAACAGACTGAACTTGGAGAAAATTAATTTAATTTGTGGCTTATTAACAACATGCATATAAGATGGTACACTCCGTTCTTCTGAAACTAAAACAGAGCTACAGCAAAATATTTTGGTAGGCTGTTTCATCCAGATAAAGAAAAAGCTATTTTCAGTTGGATGCAGATTCAGCATTTAGTCAGTGATTCAGCTTCTGTACCAGAAAGCTAGGTGGTCCCACATTCTTACATAAAAGAAGAACCCATTTTTTTAACAGAACAATATATATGGAAATCTTGTTTCGTCAAACACAAAAGAGCATACAGCATCAGTCCTGTGAATTATATATGTTAGGTCCCAAAACGAAAAAGGAAATATAAATCATTACTAACTTACAGGAATAGAAGTCCTGTCAGGCTGTGGACTACATAATTGTACTCTGATGTCTTATTAACATATCTTCCAACATTAAGTAGTTACAAAGAAAATGGTTTGGGGAGAGAACTATATAATGTAAATGTCGCTGACTTTATTGAATGTCACTTATTCCAGATCTCGATCAAATTTACCTTCAAAATTAACATAGAAATGTTTTCCTGTTTAAAGCTCATTACTGAGACTGAAAATAGGTACAATGTATTGCCCACTGTCATATTTCATAGAATCAGATTCACATAAGTATATATAAAACTAGGTGGTGCACTTTATATCTGGTCTTGAAATTTGCCTGCAATTGCGCAGACCATGTCATAACATCCTGTTTATACATATAGATGGGACGTCTTACTGCCATCTTGTGTATGTTATATACTCCCTATCTCGGATTCGTCTGACCTCTATAAGGTGCATCTCTAAGACAGGTTGAATAAATCATCCCTTAGAGGTACCTTTTTCTTTGTAAAGGCTACAGAGAAATACTTGCTCTATGTAGAAGTCTACACTGTAGGCATCAAAGCTATGTTCTTATGAAAGAATGTATGAGTCCTATCACATGTGTACCAAATTCCTTCACAGGGCTGTGAAGCAGATTTATTGTTGCTACAAAAAGACAGACTTTCATCTCATTTAAAATTATCATAGAATAATAGAATGGTTTGTGTTAGAAGGGACGTTAAAGATCACCTAGCTCCAACCGCCTTGCCATGGCCAGGCACACCTTCCACTAGAACAGGTTACTCAAAGCCCCATCCAACCTGGCCTTGAACACTTCCAGGAATGGGGCATCCACAACATCTCTGGGAAACCTGTTCCAATGTCTCACCACCTGAGTAAAGGATTCTTTCCTAACATCTAAGGTAAATCTACCCTCGTTCAGTTTAAAACCGTTAACACTTGTCCTGTTGCTACACTCCCATCTTTCCTGTAGGCCCCCTTTAGTTACTGGAAGGCTGCTATAAGGTCTCCCCGGAGCCTCCTCTTCTCCAAGTTGAACAACCCCAACTCTCTCAGCCTGTCTTCATAGGAGAGATACTCCAGCCCTCTGATCATCTTTGTGGTCCTCCTCTGGACTCACTCCAACAGATCCCTGTCCTTCTTGTGCTGCAGGCCCCAGAGCTGGACACAGTACTCAAGGTGGGGTCTCACAAGAGCAGAGTAGAGGGGCAGAATCACCTCCCTTGACCTGCTGGCCATGCTTCTTTTGATGCAGCCCAGGACACAGTTGGCTTTCTGGTTTGTGAGCACACATTGCCGACTCATGTTGAGCTTCTCATCAATCAGCACCCCTACGTCATTCTCCTCAGGGCTCCTCTCAATCCAGTCTCTCCCCAGCCTATATTTGTGCATGGGGTTGCCCCAACCCATGTGCAGGACCTTGCACTTGGCCTTGTTGAACTTTACGAGGTTCACACAGGCTTACCTTTCAAGCGTGTCCAGGTCCCTCTGGATAACATCCCTCCTCTCCAGTGTGTTGACTGCTCCACACAGCTTGGTGTCTTTGGCAAACTTGCTGAGGGTGCACTCCATCCCAACATCCATGTTGCCAATAAAGATGTTAAATAGTACCAGTCCCAGTACCGACCCTCGAGGAATGTCACTTGTCACTGCTCGCCACTTGGACATCGAACCATTGACCACAACCATTTCAGTGCAGCCATCAAGCCAATTACTTATCCAGTGAGTAGTCCATCTGTCTAATCCACGTGTCTCCAATTTAGAGACAAAGACTTCACTTGGAACGGTGTCAAATGCTTTGCACAAGTCCAAGTGGATGATGTCAGTTGTTCTTCCCTTATCCACCAGTGTTGCAACACCCTCGTAGAAGGCTACTAAATTTGTCAGACACAATTTGCCCTTAGTGAAGCCATGTTGACTGTCACCAATCACCTCCTTATTTTCCTCATGCCTTAGCAGAGTTTCCAGGAGGTTCTGCTCCATGATCTTGCCAGGCACAGAAGTGAGTTTGACTGATCTGTAGTTCCCTGGGTCTTCCTTTTTTCCCTTTTTAAAAAATGAGGTTATGTTTCCCCTTTTCCAGTCTGTAGGAACTTCACTGGACTGCCATGACTTCTCAGATATGATGGATAGTGGCTTAGCAACTTCATCTGCCAGTTCCCTCAGGACCCACGGATGCACATCATTAAGTCCCATGGATTTATGCACCTTCAGGTTCCTTAGATGGTCTTGAACATTGTCTTCTCCTACTGTGGGCAGTTCCTCATTCTTGCAGTCTCTGCCTTTGTCTTCTACAACTTGGGCTGGTTATATTTTTCTGTTATTACTGTTTTACATAAATGCTGAGTTAGAACCTGCAACAAATGAAAAATTTCTGAGTTTTCCAGTGAAGACATCTTGGCATCATATGGATCCATCAGACATGTTAAACCTGTCAAAATGAAATCTGGAAAGCCATATATTTCAATGGGTAATTCCAGTCATGCCACCTATTCTATATGATTTTTCAAATATATACCCTCAAAAATCAATGCTGTTGTATAAAACTCTTGGTCTAATAATATGAGAAGATAGTAGAAAGGCGCCGAGAAGTTTAGAGCTAAAATGTGTATTCCATATTGTTATTTTTTCTTTGAATTTTTTGTATGCTTTGTAATTGTCTCTTTAACAGCCCCGTTGTGTACATTCATATCAACAGTTCTCTAAATAGGCTTTCCCAAATACTTATTTTATACACACACATATATATTTGGTGTTCTATTGATTTATTTACCATTCTCTTTACCATTTTCCCTAAATTTTCTTGCATGCAACATATTTTATACTTTATAGTTTTCCATCTATTATATTACATTTTTCAAAAGTTCCAAAGAGTGCATCTGAGATATAAGAACTGAAAGTGATGTTATAACTCTATAGTATTGAGCTGAATTGTCTGTTTCTTGATAATTCCTTCACAAAAGCACAAAAAGCTCTAGGTCTATCCCCTCAAAAAAAAATGTTTTAGGAATTGTACAAAACACAGGAAACAGAGAGCTTGATTGTATATTTCCTCCATTTTATAAAGGTATTTCCATAGGCTCAAAGTAAATGTAAAAGTAAATGTAAAAGACTGCCAAAATCAATATAGTAGTATTTTGTATTTACTTTTACCTTCTTTGAGATGTTTGGACGTGCAGTAGACTGCAGAATCAGTCCAAAAGTTCCTAACCTGTAAAACTTAGTTTAATGTTGCAGTTTCACAAAGAATTAGAGATCCATGAAAAGCTACATTTTTTTCCCTTTGGAATTATTTCTGAGTGTTAACATGCATTTTTACACTGTAACTTGAATAATCATCTTCTTTAAACATGAAGTTTTGTGTAACTTGGAGATAAACTGAACAGGTCAATATTACCTTCTTACCCAACCAAATAAACACTACAGAAACAGTCCTTGGCTAGTGGTGATCTATACCTAAAAGAGATCTGTGCCATAGTGTTAGTTGTCATTCTGTAAATCCTGATTCAAAGATATTCAGGGAATATAAGCTGTGTCCCAGGGAAAAGGAGCTGAAGAGTTTTTTTCTGCTCCTTTGGTATGTAAGTTGATTAAATCTGCATCAAAAGTTTTTGCTGCTGGTTGACTATCATTTGCAAATTAAGAAATCATTGTTGAAAGTATTAGGGATACTGGAGCTCTTGAAAGGGATTTTTAAACTAAGTAACACCTAAAACTATATAAATGAAAGTGTTTCATATTTCTTCTTCTACTCTTTTTTCTTTTCTGGTGTGTCTCACAATGCAACAGATGTTTTGCATAATCATGTTACAAAGAATAAATACATGAAAAAAATAAAACAACAAAACCCAGCTTTTCTACATTTTTCCCCAGTAGGCATTCTAAATGCTTTCATGAGGCGCTAATTAAAAATGAGCCTTTTTTTCAGCATCAGATATGTAGTTTTTTGTTGATACTCTTAGCTGAGTAATGGATAGCTATGCTCTTCTAAGCACCCCTTTAGCTGACATTTAAAGTAGAGGCAATTTCTATTTATGTCAACTGCCACTGCCAGCCGTGTGGGAATAAATGAAAGACACTTGTTATTAGGCAGAATGGGTATGCTGCTGCTAATACTTGTAATCTGCAGTGCAGAATATTGTTAGCCTTTTCTTGGTGAATGCAGAAAGCAATTTCTTATCAGCGTTCAATATAACACCGTGGGAAAGAAGGCATTATGAAAAGTAGCTGCATGGAGTTTCAACTACTAAAGACAACTGAGTCCATTGGCTTTTGGGATACCGGTAGAGTAGTCACTAAGATGTTTATGATGCTTGAAAATATATCTCATTTTCAAGCATTCATATGAATGAATTACAGAGAATATCTGTTTAGTCTGTACATCATGCATAGGAATGATACAGTATAATAACCTAAAATATGGATGGTTTGGAACCCTAGGGTATTTATGAGATAAAGAGGGTTTTATCTAATTAGAAAATCAGAAAGGAGTTATAATTATCTTTATTTTTTTTCCTTTTGTAGATCAGGCAAATAAAAATGGAGCCATGGATTGACTTCTAAGACAGGGCTGGTCTTTTCTGTACAAAGGACTAACAATTTTCAAACTTTTTTGCTATATCTTGCATGTCGATACACCAGATTCAATAACAATGTAGAGGTAACTAGCACTCACTTTCACCACACTAACGTAAATCCTGGTTCATAAAACACGATAACCATGAATAGGCTGAACACCAATGACCTGTGTTTAACAGAGACGATCCCATAGAACTTACGCAACCTATTGGTGCCATGAGGAGCATGGGAGGAGAAGGTAACATATGTCCCGTCCTAACTGTCAGAACTGGGCGAAGCTGACTGAGGTACATTTTGTCCCAACAGCCTTTTGTGGGCTCTTTAACAAGCAGGTCACAGCAAGAAGATCTTATGGCTTCTCCACAACTTCTGTTTCTGGCTGTGAGCCAGGATCTATGCGCAACACTTTGAGGATGGTACAGCCTTCTCCAGTTTTCCATTATCTCCTATGTGTCCAGTCCCACAGGAAATGAAACCTGGAAAGAAACTTATATGAAAAGCTTCCCTAGCAACATTATGGGAATGTGGCAGGGTTTTTAAAAACAAGTTCACATTTTTTCCTACCCGTCTTTAACTAGAGCTAGAGAAAATGATGAACAACAGCACACAAATTGTCTCTAGATAATTATCAGATTAATTCAACTAGTAGAAGTTACAGTTTATCATGTTTCTTTTATGCTTGGGTGATAGGTGGATTCATAGATCAATGTATTGATAGACAGATAATGTATCACTGAATGATGGAAAGTTTGGCAGGAAACAAGACTAGGAGAAAATGAAATTACAATTTATAAGTATTAGACATACTGCTTTTATGTTGTAGAAGGGAGGCAGATTAATGTTACTGCTGAAGTCAGATAGAAGTTTATCTTCTTCATTTCATATTTCATAACAAAACTATGCAGTGCCATTTTTTTCCAAGTAAATATGATTTCGCTATTAGCTGCATGCTGATCCAGCAGTGCAGGGACTCAGATTCGCCCTGGCCTGAGCTGGGTGCCACTGGTTTAACTCGGAGCCAGTGACTGCTGCCTCCCCTGCTCCAGTTTAGCTCTGGGAATAGCAGAGGGGTGACACCCACTCCCACTGCAGTGACTGCCTGACAAACCATAGCCCTCTGTGTGCATGGGGCTGGTGGGGCTGGGGGAGCTGGCAGGTGTCACATCTGAGAAGATGAGTAGGTGCCAGGAAGAGATTTTTGTTTGGTTTTGTTTTGTTGTAACAGTTTTAACCCTTGTATTCTTGAGACTTATTTGCACTTGTTTGCACCCTGAGTGTTAGTGTCACTACCTGGACCAGCTATATCTGTTTACTGTATTTTGATGAGACTACTAAAACATTAATTGGACTAACAAAAAAATCTTAGATTTGTTCCCTTTTGCCCATAGCAAGTTTCTGAGTGCAATGCATCCAATAAGACTGAAAGCTATGAAGAAAAAAAAAAAATAAGAAGAAATGCATTTTTGCCATTATTATATTGTTGGTATCATTCTAGCTATTGTCAACATATGTTTAGAGGAAATAAGAAACTTCAGGGTAGCAGAACTCTTAAAATTCTTCATAATAGCCATGTTCCCCAGATGTAGTGTATTAGCATGAAATTAATGTTGACATGCAAATTATCCTTCATCTATCTGCTATAATATCTATTTATGGTCAGATCAAATGTTTAATCCAACATGGGTTTCATATTTAAATTTTATATATAAATCAATTCTTTTTTTCTTTCTGCCTGAGAATTTTCTCACTTCCAGCATTTAGTCAAACGAAAAGCAATTGTAAGCAGCCACCATCTGCAAATATATTATGGTATCGTCTACCATAGGCCTTAAGCAGTGGAGCATTACCTGTATTAGTAAGAGATGACACAAACTACTGATTCTCACTCATTTTATGCTCCCTTCTGAAAAACTGTTTATGTAACTTCCTACATCAGCAGTTCTCAATGAATCATAACAAATATATTTAGCTACCTATGACAAGAGTTACTAAAAGGATCACGGCAACTTTGCTACTCTCTCAGTAGCAAAGTATGGAGTTAGTGCAAGCACATCTTTGCCTATTTCTCAACTTAGCAGGCAACAAATAACTTCATGAAGACCAAGATACTGTAAAAGTAACATGAAGATACAGGACCCAGTCAAATTTGAATTGTGTTTTATTGAACTATTTTTTATTATGTTGAATTATGTTTTATTTTCACATTCTTTGGGTATCAGACATACACATGCAAATTTACACAATAGTGTTATTTTAATAAATGATACTACTTAAACCCTCAAATTTATGAATTTTTACTGAGAAAATTGTGGGATGACAGATGTTCTCTGTAACATCAAAATACTGAGTTTTCTTAATTCTGCTGAATGAATTCCTTCCAACATAACTAACTGTACTGATTCAAAATTTAAAATGTAAGTGGTAGTTGCCTGCATCTACAAAGCAGTCTAAAAAAAAATTTTAAATTGCTATAAGTCATTTACTGTAGTGCTAAATAGGAAGTTCTTTCTACGTTTTTTTTTTTTTCTCCAAAATCAATCTTTATTGGTCTTGTTCCCCAGGTCTTTTGAATAATGCTATAAAATATTATTTTAGTGAACATTCTGTTATTAGGTTGTACAAATTAGATCATTGTAATTTTTTTTGCCACTAGAGGCACTGTTACAACAAAATATTATTAGTAAAAATGGAGAACCATAAATTTATAAAATAATGTAGGCCTGCCTTAAAATAAATATATACTTTCTTTCATTAACATCCTATAGCCTGCATCTCTTGAAACATCTCTTTTACATGCTATAGTATACCTTATGGAAGATGAAAATCAAAATCAACAGAAAAGCATGTGAAAATATTCTTTAGTTCTTTCAACAAAATAGATGAAGCAGCTACACTGATATTACTGGATATTACTTGGAAATTGTAAACAAGATACTGTGCAAACACATCAAAATCTGACCAGGCTCTTAGTCGTCATGTTCATGTTGCATATGTGTTCCAGTTCAGATTGAAGTTTTTCAAAGGAGATGGTCACTTATTCACTAAATTATACCAAATTGTGTAACAGTGGCATACTCAATTCTGAGATGAAGGACCGTGGTGCATACTGTTACTGGAAATGAAACAAACAGCTGTTTAATGAGGGTTATTTTTGCAGCACCTGTTTCTGAATCCTTAAAGTAAATGGAAAAATTGGGCTAATGGTTTTGTTTATCAGCCACTTTCCAGTTGTTTGTGTCTGTTCTGAAGATAATGAACTTCTAAGGGGCTGATGGGACTGTAAGGCATGATAGCACAGGTACAAAGAATAAGTTTGAAAAATATGGGAAAAATGTCTATTTTGTTTTGAGATTTCTTTTGGTTTAGATCACCTTATTCACTTTTTCAGAATTAATATACTTTGATAGAAGATAATAGTTGTTTCCAAATAACTTTACCATACCAACTACACTACCATAAATTGGATACAGTAAATACAACAACAACAAAAAAGTAATTACTGACTTTGTTTTAAAGCATCAAAAGCAGTTGGAAACTTTCTCCCTGGGTTATATAATCCTACTTTGCCTGTTAATGAACACCTTATGTCCCTCAACTACCCAATTCACACTGTAGAGCCAGAATAAAGAGGACTAATGAAACTGAATTATTCAGTAAGACCTCTACAGCCTGAGTGTGGCTCAATTGCTTCTGCCTGTAGACAAGGAGAGTCACTGCAGGACTGCAAAAGTGGATCTGAGAAATCATGCAGCTGTCATATTGCTGTCTTCTCCTTGGCTGAAGAGAAGAAAGGCAAAAGCTACCTCTTCTGGTGTATCACAATGGTCCTGCCAACAGTCTTTTCCACTGAAGTGTTCTTCCATGAACAAGCTTGGTGGAAAGATTCAATGAGAGTCACAAATACAGAAGTGTAGGCAGATATGTACAATTATTTTTCCTTTTTTCTATCCCTAATGAGGAAAAACTGTTGAGGTTAAACAACTCATGTCAGCTATTCCAGTTTCTTTAATTTGGAGAGCAACTGTTCAATTCCCAGTAAATTTATATCTCAGTAGGATATAACCTGTATTGGGAGCATCCATATTATGTAGATGAATTCCTTGGTTTAGCAAAATCAGTGTTTTTATAAGGATTTATTTTAATTGTTGTTTGTTTTTACTGAATGTTTTTTATGCCTAAAATGAAAATGCGAAGTTGATGCAACTAGTGCAAACTGATATATGACTTGCTTTAAGGAATCATTGATATCCAGGAGAATTTTCCATTTTCTATTATGTGGAATCAGGCCCCACATGGACACTTAGAATAAGATTTCAAAAGTCTTTGACTGGTTTCTACTGTTGTAACTTTTTTCCCATTAATTTTAACAGTCCCATACCATTTAGTTTGATGGGAATATATGTGGGTCAAAAAACATAGTCTATAATTATTTATTCTGAGCTCTCAAATAGTTTTGAAAATACTTTGCAATTATTACAATTGCTTCAAAATTCATGTTCTTTCAAATGCAGAGAGAAATAATTCCTGTTCTCACAGCAGATATGTCTGATTCCTTTTATAACTTCCAGGAATATAGTGGCAAGAATTATGTTCTACACAAAAATATCTGACTTAATCATGAGTGACTCATACCATTTCAAAATAACATAATAAAAGTTTATATGAGTTAATACAACTTTCCACTGATTTAATTTATAAATACAACAAAACAAAAATCCCAAATGGTACTTTTTTTTTTTCTTTTCGGATCAAATGTTATATAATGACAGTACCAACCATAAAACCACTGAATAGTTTGAGTTGGAAGGGATCTTTAAAGGTCATCTAGTCCAAACCCCTGAAATGAGCAAGGACATCCACAGATAGGGCATCTACTACCTCTTTGGGAAACCTGTTCCAGTGTTTCACCACCTCATTGTAAAAAATTTCTTCTTATATCTAGCCTGAATCAACCCTCTTGTAGTTTAAAACCATTGCTCCCTGTCCTATCACAACAGGCCAAACTAAAAAGTTTGTCTGCACCTTTCCTCCAGGCCCTATTTAAGTACTGAGAGGCCGCAATAAGGTCTCCCCGGAGTCTTCTCTTCTCCAGGCTGAACAACCCCAACTCCCTCAACCTGTCCTGATAGAGGTGCTCCAGCCCTCTGATCATTTTTGTGGCCCTCCTCTGGACCTGCTCCAACAGGTCCATGCCTTTCTTCTGCTGAGGGCTCCAGAGATGGATGCAGTACTCCAGGTGGGGTCTCACGAGAGCAGAATAGAGGGGCAGACTCACCTCCCTCGACCTTCTGGTCACAATTCTTTTGATGCAGCCCAAGATATGATTGGCCTTCTGGGCTGCAAGTGTGCATTGACAGCTTATGTCCAGCTTTTCATCACCCAGTACCCCAAAGTCCTTCTCAGCAGGGCTACTATCAATCCCTTCATTCCCTAGCCTGTATTGATACCAAGGGTTGCTCCAATCTTGAGTCTGGGATTCAAGAATATACGTGTATGCTGATTTTCAGTACAATTAGGAATATTATATGCAGTGTACTTAGAGAAACAGTATTACTAATGTATTGAACTTCTCTGTTTTAATGAAATCCTA
The DNA here is from genome assembly GCF_965231255.1 of Vanellus vanellus. Classification (NCBI taxonomy): domain Eukaryota; kingdom Metazoa; phylum Chordata; class Aves; order Charadriiformes; family Charadriidae; genus Vanellus; species Vanellus vanellus. The sequence goes on from NC_138907.1 coordinate 98,458,222, forward strand.
TCATTCCTTACAGAGCTGTTAGGGAGAAAAATAAAGAAGAAACAGAAATAAACATTTTAAAAAGAAAATGGCAAAGAAAAAATTGTAAATTTTTTTTCTATTTATATATTCTATTTTCTATATTTTTTTCTATTTCCTCCTTTTTCTATCCTATATTCCTGTCCTCCTTCCCTTTTATTTAATGATTTTTCTCATTGAAGGTCATGAGAAGACTTTAGAAAAAGCTAAGAAAATCAAAAAATATAATTAAAAAATTTAGTTTTCTTTACATTTCCATTTGTTAACTTTCTATTCATTTTTTTCCTGTTTCTTTTCTCTTGAATGTCTAAAAAATATTCAAAACATCTTCTGGAAAAGCAGTCAGAATTATCCAGCTTCATTCAGAATATTTTATGTTTACTCTCTTAAAAAAGAAAAAACAGCACAATTAACACAAATATTTCCTTGAAAAATTGTGTTTAAATAATATATGAAATCATAAATATCTGTGCATTAATTACCATCTGAATGACAAAACTCAGGAAGTGTAATGCCCAGAGTAAGACACTCAATACATAAAATGTGGTGAGGTATTTTTTCAAAGATTCTAAAAAACACAATTAACAAAACTGCATTTACTGTTTCATTCTCTTGTAATTTTCCTCTTGCTATTTATATGTATTTTTTTATAACTGTATTATAATAAACCAAAGTACAAACCAGCTATAAAAACGCAGATGAACATATATGTAGACCAACTATCCTGTTTTTGTAACTTGAATGAAAAAAAAAAAAATTGTAATTATTCCAGTGCAAAATTTTAAGTTGTACATTTAAAACAGAAGCGGGGGGGGGGGGGGGGGGGGGGGGAGGGGGAGAAGCATTTCCAGCAGGGCTCTCTAACAATAACATACTTTTCCAATAACAAAGCTGATATTCAGTAACATCCCTCTAAGGAAAAAACAGGCTTCAAAATATGCTGGGAATGTCATCTTGTGCCATTTTGATTGATCAGCCGTTTTCCTCCTTGATGAGTTCAAAAGTTTGCTAGCATTAATTATTTAAAACTCTGAAGTCCTCAGTGAACTATTATCATCCTTTGCTGTTATATTAAATGTACGGAATGAATGACAGTGGAAGTAATTGGAAAATCTGAGGCTCAGAAAGGTTAAGTGACTTTCCTGAGGTCACAATGACGATTTTTTTGACCTCTTGACTTGAAGAGCCATACTTAGTTCCTTCTCTAGCTTAATCCAATTAGTAGCTTGATCATCAGTTCAGTCCAAAGAACAATTATTTTCAGCCATCTGCTTTTATCATGTAGAAGCTGAACCTGCCTTATATGCTCTGTGGGAGAAGGACATGAGGTTAGATGCACATTTCCTTTTGCAGTGCCCAGAACTTATTAAGGGAATGATAGTGCTTCCCCGCAGAAGAATGAAGCAGGCCAACGCATTTGCATTTCACTGTGTCTGTCCTAGACAAGTCCCTCAGCCTCCACATGATCTTCAGAAAGAGTCCTGAGTACCTGCATATTTTTTTTCTCCTACTTCAGCAGCTATAGCTATGGACATTAAAATAAACTGCTTTGTGTTGGCCCCAAAACAAATGTGCTGTAGCAGTTGGCAGATCTTTGCTTTAAATATACCATCATGAGAACTTGTCAAAATATGGTGCTTCAATCAATTATGCATTGAATCCAATAATAAAGTGGATAGTTCTAGGAATGCATTTACTCCACATGACTGGGCATACTGCCTACTGTGTTGCAGCTTTTTTGTCTTTTCCAAACACTGTCAAGAGATTACGCTCAGGCTGGTACAGGGAAGCTTGCTGTCAGTAAGGACCATAGTACTGTTTTGTTACACTTCTGTTTTCAGCTTATTTTCAAGGCATACGTCTGTCTCCAGTACAGAGTTTATTAACAACACTTCATCCGTCATACAGGTTTCTTTCTGACTGAGGATACTGCAACATTGGGGTAGCATAAGGAAGAAGAAAAAGAACGTGCAAAAGTATTGAGCTGAGTATTGAGGAGAAAACTTCTACCCGTGAAGATTAACCTAACCGTTTCAAGAAAGAGCGAAATGCCTTTATGAAAATTTCTGGTAAAAATATGCAGGTATTAGAAAGAGTCCTTAATATTCCAAAGCACGTTAAAATCCTAGAGTCATAGACTGGTTCAGGTTGGAAAGGAACTTTAAAGATCATTTAGTCTAACGCCCTTGCCGTGGGCAGGGACATTGTTCACCTTTATTAAATCACCTTTATTCAATATCGGTAATTTGCATTTTCATGATGCAAACAGGTAATTTTCAAGTCTAAGAGCACAAGAAAACAGGACATACTCAAAATATAGCATTTCTGGCTGAGTATTCTACTACAGCTGGAACCTGACTAATCACCATCTGAAGAAAGTAACTGAAGGCAGCTGCTGCTTGCAACTGCCATCAGTTGCTAGATGGCTAACGCAACTACAGCATAGGAGGGCAGCAACTAGGATGTGGTTTTGCAAAGCAAAATTGCGTTGTAAGATTGATATTTTCCAATGTTTTTCAAAGGACAGCCTAGCAATTTTGTGAGCTTGATGTAGTCACTTGGAATTGCTGAAGTTATTTTTAAGTAATGGATACACTACTGACTGATCGTTAGTAACATCACTTAGACTGTTTAATCAATGGTTTCATTTATCTTATTTTTTCTGGGCAGAAGTTTCTTTTAACAGCATAGTGCAATATTCAAACCCTTGAGTGATTTTGTTTTGTTGTTCAATAACCATGGATTATAACATAAGGGAGAGGAAAGCAATGAACAATGGATATCAGTGAAAGTCAGCATTGTTTTGTCATTGCATAAAATGCTCCCTATTTTCCCATTTTCTTTATGTCACATGACACTCCAATGACTTGATAACATGCCTGCATGACTTTAGGATGATTCCAGTGTAGGGGAATGGCTTGAAATATATGCACTGGCTATCAGTTCCTCTGCAGTCAGATCTTCATAACTTCATGGCTTCAGGGCACAAAGAGATTTCTCCTGAAATTTGGAAATGACTGGCTTCTTCCTGGCTGCTAAGGCCCTTGCAAAACACCTTAAATAAAGTATATTATGAGTTTTATAGTTTAGACTGCAACCAGTGTTACAAACAAGGCTGAGAGAAGATACTTCCCACATCTATGCCACAAATGACCAAGTAATTTATCACTGTTTCAGAAAAACTTCTTGTTCATCAAAAGCAACGTTACTATTGAGACACACTGAAGTATTACATGATCTGCTTCACTGAAGCAAGATCCAACAGTACTAGTAATTCACTGTATTCCAACTACAACTTCCATATTCCAACTATTCCTTCCATAAATAAATTAGTAGAACTATCACTTTATGAGAAACAATATTTTGCACTATGCTTAGTTCCAAAGCCTGAAGGAAGAAATCTTTCTGTAAAATCCTTTTTCACAGATGTTTCAAAATTACATAGTATTTAAAAATTTAGTATCCTAATTACTGAGAAAAAATTCAATAGTTTTATTTTAGAATTAGTTTGGCCTCTTTCATCACATCATGTATTAACTATCTGATGCTAACAAAACTAATAACATTTCAATGAGGCGAAAATTCAAAAATTGGAGGTGGCATATTTATTGTGCTTACATATTAGGGAAATGACGTTTTGTATGTATTCTGAAATAGAATATCTGTGAGATATTCTTTAAAGTAATAGTATAAAATCAATGCTTGGAATCACACATAAAAATATTAAGACCTGACCAAATTAACAATCAAATACATTGGCTGAAATTTGCATTTCATCTTGCAGTGCTAAATGTTTTAATATTTTACCTTTTAAAAGTCAAATATAGTTCAACATTTACAACTTTTATAGGACAGATTTGTAATGATTTTCAAATAATAGTCATAAAAGACAGTTAATATGTTAGTGGGTTTTTCTTCCATTAAAATAAGTACTTTTTATCACTGCTGCTGCACAACAATTTATACAACGGACTGAAAAGGTGACGGATTATTTAGATGTATGTAGCAATATATAGGGAACAATTTTTTTTTTTTTTCATTGTTTGTATTGATGGATTTGACCTTTCTAGGAAAAGTCACAGACATTAAAGAATCATTACTGTTACTTGTCTTGCAACAGCACATTGACTATACAGTGGAGGGCTGACATGAATGTCACTGTTAGAAAATACATGTCCTAACGATAATGAGATCTATGGCTGTCAAGGCAGGCACTTTAACAAATTCAAACATACGATTGTGTGTGTTTGTGAAAGTCTGCTTTCATTCACCTGGTGACCTGCATTTAGTGAATTTGCTGTACAGAGGGACTTTGTGTGTAGGTATTATTTAGCACTGAGTGATTAAAAGCAAAGGAGAAGCAATACTGTTATGGTGACCAGTGGAATATAATAATCTTCATATTTACTTTAGGATTTTATCATTAATATCTTCACAGACAGGCTGTTTCTTTGAGATGCCTAAGGCTCACCTATCTGATCTAAAATTATAGAATTGTGTAGATCAAACTCACCCAAATCTCAAGGATTCCACATATCAATATATAAGTTGTAGTTTAATGTGCAATTTCTAATAACTATTCTTACTTAACCAGTATCTTTCTGTCTGTATAACTTTCCATTTTGTATCTTTTCGTTACCTTCTTTTCATCCATCAGGTGGTTAGATATATTGAGCAATTTTAAAATAATCCTTACTTAAACAGATTAGCGAAACAATATACAAGGATTCTGTAATAAATCATAGAATGGTTTAGGTTGGAAGGGACCTTGAAAATCATCTAGTTCCAACCCCTCTGCCATAGGCAGGGACACCTCCCACTAGACCGGGTTGCTCATAGCTTATGATTACAGCCTTAGCAGTAGACTTTCAAAGATGACCCATAGTGTTATGTTCAAAATTTTGTGTATGGGGAAAGAGGAAGCTCACCTTATATGTATAGAAAGCAAAGAGTTTTTTCTTAGTAAAAATCAGCATTAACCTAAACATTATTAGTCTAGATCTATTACAGAAAAAGAAAGGTTATTAATACAGTTAAAACTGTTACACACAGACTTCTTATTTTCTATCCCTTTTCCAGGTGTTATGCTCACCCTTCCCTTTCTCTTCTTGACCCTAAATTTGGTGCTTTCATACTGGTGTTGTAGGCATGGGGTTTACTTTGAGTTGTTAGCATCTGGAGTCCTTCACTGGAGGGAATATGGTGTTTACACTGATGGTGTTCTCTTCCTTATTCTAGGATCTATTTGTCGTCATGTTTATATGTTTACTACCATCACACATAGTTGTACTATACAAAAATAGCAAAAGTAAAATAAATTAGGTGAAGACACCTGGTCATTTAGAGAAATTGTTGTCAGAGTGAAACCAAGTAAAATACAGCTGCAGGCAGACCAAGAAAAGTTCAGATAGAGCAAGCCTGATGAGCCTCAGTCCTGAGGTAAATGCAGTATAAAGCTTATGGCCTGTTTCTGCGAGCGGAAATGCTGTATGACAGAACTACATGGTTACAATAGGAAGATAGTAGATGCCAGGGCTTAATAAAAGGAAACAGAAAACAAACAAAAAAAACCCCAAACAAAATCAAAACCCAAGCAAATAAAAAACCCACAACAACAATAAAAAAAAATCTTGGAAAAGAAATTATTATTAGATTTTTGTGAAAATAGAGAGTAATTTGCAAAATAAATTTATTATCTTGAATATCTCTTGAAAATAAAGTCCCAGAAAATTCAGTAACTAATTTATGAGAATTTGCTTCCATCTAGAGTTAATTGTAGCTAGAAAGTTTAGATTTGCATAATCAGATAATGGCATCTGGACTCGTGGAACCTCTTGTATAATGACTGTACTTTTTCATTTTCAAGAGAAATGTTCAATATTAGAGAGAGCATATTAGTGTATATCATTATCAAGGTCCAACAAGCTTTATTTTGGATATATTTCTTTTTCAGGGATATGGGGGCTTTGTTTGTTTGATTGTTTGCTTGGTTTGTCTTGTTTTCCCTTGCTAAATCTGGAAAATTCCTCAGATTAATCAGGTTACTCTCCCATCATCTCCCTGGATTTTTTTAACCACATTCCACACTAACTGCCTTTGTTACAGTCCCATATAAACTACATTTGAAGTTAAGTAAAACAAAAGCAACAAAAAAAAAAAGAAAGATAAAACCTTTCATTATTACCAAAATATGTAGAAATATTTGGTTAATATCATAGAGATTTTCAGGAATTTAACAGATTTGAGATTTTTTTTACACTTTTGAAAGTTCCTAGATTGATATAAATTTTTTTTATACAGTGATCTGACCAGCTAAATATCATGAATACAAAGTGTCTTTCAACAAGTGATCTTTAATACTAGATTCTTATTGTTTCTAAGCTTAATTGGAGAACTATTTTTGCAGTCTACATAGCTTCTATGTATGTCAAATTATTACAGAGGCAACTGTATGAAAGGAAATGGATGATATAATACATGTCACTTTTGCTCTAGCCATGGTACATGGCTTGCTTATGTCAATGCTTCTTTAAGAAGTAAGTTGTTAGCTGGACAGTCTTCTCAATATGTGAAGATTAATAAAACTGGGTAAGGGTATATATAGTTCAATAACAGTGTTCAGTTTATTGCACTGTAGATTGCATTCACTGGGGGCAGAAGCATATATATTTAGCAGATTCCCTCAGGTAGAAATGTTCATGTGAAACCTGTCAGGTTTTAAAGTTTCAAGTATAGGAGTGTTCACCACTACATAAATTATAATGTATTTGTTGCATATCCATAGCTTTCATGGCTGTTATAATCCAAGACAAAAGCATGCTTCTAGTGTACATGTCATAGTTTTCCTACCTATTAATCCCCCTGATATATTTTTTTTATTATAAGCGATAGTATTCTTACAGCTGTTATTCATGATAGACTCCATCTTCCATGAGATTATTTTACAAGCTGCTTATCCTTTCCTTGCCTTGGAAAAAGTTCAATGCTATTATGTGCAGAACTTTTAAATGTGAGGTATTGTTCTTTCATATCTGTTCTTTCACTGGCTGCATCAAAATAAGAACATTTTCTCAAACAAAAACACCAAACCCATTAAATACACCCTCATCGCTGGATTAGATCATTTCTTCTACCAAAAGTCACTAATTTAAGTGCATCTTTCTAATATACTGATATCATTGTACATTAATAACCAACCTCTGGCACCACATACTTGATCCTGCCATGCTTTTACCCTGAGAAAAGGAGAATGAGGGTAAAGAAAGAGGAATCTCTTTCAGCAAACTCCATTCCCTCTTGGTGTGGAGTACCATGGGTGCAAACTCCACTCTTCCATAAAACTCCTTCAAGAATAAATAATAAAGAACATCTTTTCCCATTGTGTTTTCCCACAGAACTGTACCTAGCATCTAAGAGAGATTCTGTTTACGATTACACTTAAATCAGTAATTGAAGAGAAAAAAGGAGGTGAGACAAGGAAGTAAAAAGAAAAAACAAACAACCAAACCACAAAAACAACAGCCAAACAAAAGAACCAAACACTGAATCCTGAAATTTTTTCAATTTAAACAGAATGAAGTGAATGCATGTGTTTGAGAACCTGAAGGCAGTCACAGCTTTTTCTTTTGAGTTTTTTGGTTTTTTTGTTTGGTTTTTTTTTTTTTTTTGTGGAATACCTCTTCTAGAAACATTTTCTTCTTAGGCCAATTGACATCTCTTCCGATGAAGAAAGTACCTTCAGGCAAATGGCACACAAACTCTGAGATGCAAGTCTCCCCCAGAGCCCTGTACTTTGACTGTGACATTGGCAGACATGGTTTTTATACAGGACCTCTGAGACCTGTCCGTGGCCTTGAAGAAAGCAAAGCGCACTCCCCGCACACACACCTTCTTTCTTACCTTTTACCAAACACAAAATGTAAAGTCTTCTCCCTCTCATTCTGTACTTGTCAATAACTTAGCACAGAAAAACTAAGAAGGCAACAACAAAGGTAGTGGGAGGGAATGTATCAGGAGCAGGCAGCGGGTGGGCTGGGGCGATGGAGAGTGGTGCTGATTCAAAAGGGAGGAAATGGTAGGGAAAGATACAAATGCCAAGATCGTGTTTACTGTTGCTTTTAGAGGTCTGTTTTCTTACTAGAAATGAGGTGCCATGATTTTCCACATGTTTTGTTATTTTTGTAATTTTACGTAACATCAGAGTGATTTCTGTAACGTGCCAATCTCTCTCACCACACTCATTCTCTCTCTAAAAAAGTTACATGGGCTGAAATTAGTATTGGTTTATATGCCCTCCTGCTGGTGCGGGACATCAGCTCTGGGCGCGTCACCCAAGACCAAGCATCCAGTCAAAAGGCACACTGGCATATCACAATAAACTGCTTTGGACTAAGGGGACATAAATGAGCAGGACACAAAGAGTCCATGCCCATCTTTCGGCTGCTGGTGGATATGCTGAGGTTTGCATGAGTTTGCATGATCTACCAGAGCATCCCAAACATGTGATAGCAGAGGTGTGTTCTCTGCCTTCGAAGAATGATACCAAGAACCATGCCAGAGGCAGAAAGCCTAGGTTTTAGTATTTAGAGTAAAAGTTGCTCCAAAACTACTGAGTAGCCCTTTAAAATCCTTAGACATGTTAACAGTAACATCAAAGTCAGTGGGACTAATACATGATAGGTGGTCTGAACATTTACTAGCATTTAAATAAAAAGCAATTCTATTTGTTAAAAGATTCAAAGGTTAGTCTTTATGGTTTTTGTTACAGTTTAGTCTGTTTTCTGTCAGCAAAACCTATCCTGCAAAGTAACTGTACTGCCTTGTGACACCAATGTTTTTCATTGTCTGTGAGGAATCTTGTATGAAACACAACTGTCATTGTGCCAAATAATCAATAGCTTGATTTTAGCTTTTTTAGAGAAGTAAGAAAATGAATGAAGTAAGAAATGTTATTAGTCAAACAAAGTTAGAACCCCAGAAGGATGCTATATTGGTCTTGTTAAGATGCTCTAATGGGAACTTCAGAAACTTCTAAGATGCTTTTTATGAGGTTTTGAAAAACTTAGAAAAATTTTGAAAAGAAAAATATATCATTTACCATCACAGGTGGAGAGAGTGTGAGAATATCAGAGAAATAGAAAGTGTGAAACTAATAAAAAGAACAGAATTAGGACATTAAGAAGATAGCAAAACACCAGGTTATTTGCTTCAAACATAACACTGGAACTTAAATCCTTTAACTTCTGGCCATTCTTCATTTATTCTTATGTGTTTTATCTGTGTACAACTTCGTAAGAGCCACAGACAATGCTAAGCAAGTCTAATTTCTCATAAAGTAGAAAATTACATTTTGTAAGCAATGTGCTATATAGTATTCAATAAAATGTAGTGAAACCTTTACTGTGTAACTTCACAAAACCATGCTGATGAATAATTATTGTCTTCTTACATGAGTAGGTTTTGGAAATCTACGTCCTGACATCTCAAAAGACATTATGCACGTATCACAGTTTATTGTAAAATGTATTGAAACAATAATGCATTTTTTTCTTCGTACTGGATCTCACATTAGTACTATGGGTTTGCACTACTGATATACATTGTATATGCATTATTAATGCATAGATATTTGTAGATGTTTGTAGGTAGTTTTTACCCTCCTTAGGGCATCTTTAAACATGCAATTGTTGCTTTTTTTGAGGGTAAAGTGCTAGGATTTTTAAGTTCTACCACACTGCGTATTATGATGTCAATACTTAGGCACAGAAAAGAAGGTTTTATTCAAAGGTGTTTCAGAAGAATTTTGGTTTCATTCCTTCTAAAACTAACTGAAATTGTACTACTCCAGACTGTTCATCTATCCCCAAAATGCCTTGTCTGGAACTCTCAACAAAAAGTTGTGTGTCTACTTTTACACATTCCCTTTATGCCCTCTTAGATCTAAGACACCATGATAAGACTGATAAACGTGTTATCTCTGGTAAGTTATTCCCACTCAGGGAATAAAGACCTCACACCTAGCCACCCCAGAACTATAACTATAGGAGCAAGATATATGCTTAGATGTGTTGATTAACATCTTGGGTAGAGAAACTGGTTTCTCTAGAGACCCAGGCAGTTTCTGCTGAACTGACCTAATTAAGCACAGGTAACACAATTGGAAATACTCAATAGAAACCACTGCTGCAGACACTGAAATGGTCACATAGGTCAGGCTTTTTAACAGTCAAGAGATGTTTCGCATGTAGTTTTAAGACAATCAATAATGATGAATCATGTATATTCCAGGTAACCTGGTGGGACCACAGGCCAGCTGGGTCTGGGAATTCAGCAAAACTAAGGTTCACGGAGTCTCTTCTGGACCAGCTGGAAATGATGCTGCAATAATCGACAGACTCCTGTCATCATCCAAACGGGGAACATCCTGTTCTAAAGATTTGATTCCACATATGAACATCCCTATGCAAAGAATCACAAAAAAATATTTTTTTAAGCACTATTTCCATAAGTGTCTAAGCAACAGAGTCCTGAGAAGCCCAGACCCCTCCAGGGCTATGGTGCAAGATCCTTTTACTTTGCTGAAGGTTAACATTTATGCAATACATTGTATCAGACTGGCATTATCCATGTAGCACTGTTTAGGAAATTTATCACTGTGTGTAAACTTTGTACTCCTTTTTTCTTTTTCTTTACTAACTTCAGCCACATCTTGTCCCAGTATGTTTTCTTGGCTCATACATGATATTGCTGTTTCTGATGTTTTGACAATTTAGATGTAGTGTTTTACAAAATGCTGGGTACAGTACATACATTTCCGTAGCTGTTGAGTATTCTCCTGTTATGTTTTTATGTCCTACAGAAATTGTATCCCTCAATTTTTAAACCATATGAGCTTAAGAATACAAATATACATTTGAAGACCAGGGTACTCCCAACAGGTCAAAGGCTTGCCTAAGCATGAACCTAAATCTGTGTCTTCAGTAATAACCTCATCTTCTTACAGTCAGTAGATGTGTGATGTAATCAAAATAATATCTCCATTTTTTATACTAAATATTCTTTTCTCACTGTTGATTGGTTATTAGATTTGTGGATTCTGTAATCACTCTGGGCATGAGGTAAATGAGATAGATCATGCAGTGAGCATCTATTTTAGTTTAATAAGATCACAAGCATTTGCAGATCCGTTCCAGACTTCCTGTATTCATAGCTGTCACAATAATAAGGTACAGTTAAAGGTATAGCTCTGAATAATTCAGGCTGCAACTTCCTAATTGTTTCTGCTTTCCCTTCTTTGTATTTCTTCTCTGCATCATTTCATGACTACTGTATTTTTTCTCATTTTCCCATTATGTCTCTCTTCTCTCCTATAATTACTTTCACTCCTGTTGCTCTCCCTCACTACCTCAGACTCTTAAAAAAAAGTGGGTATATTTTAAGATGTTTTTGTATTGTGTGCTTTTACATACTCAATAAAACAATTATCATGCAAAAGAAGATTTGAACTAACCTATTTTTTGCACTGTCAAAAGTTCATGCTGTGTAAGTGTTGTTAAGCTTTTGACTATCCTTTGTCAACTATCCTTTCCTAGTTCCAAGTTGAAGAATATTTAATTTATTTCTGTACTATTCCTCTTTAATCTATTCTTTTTCTTGCAGAGTCATGATGCTGGACAGATACTTGAGATGTTTCTGTGTTAAAAGTAAATAATAAACTCTATTTAACAAGCCTTAGGAATAATAATACTGTAACATAAATGGTATATGCCAATGTTAATGAAGGGTTATCAAATAGATCATTGAAATAACAACAACAAAAACCAGCAAGTTTAATACTCAGCAGAATGGACATAGCAACCCAGACAGAGTTCCCACAAAAACACACAGCCATCCAGGTCTCGGGCTATGGGGATTGCCAGAGCCTTTCACTGGTGGTGGATGGCAGTAGTGAGAACAGCTGTGTGGTGTGACCAGGTGGACAATCTGCTCAGACTGGTGGTAGAGCTATGGGAAGAAGTAGAAAGGTTAAGAGGGATCAGGAACTCTGAGAAAGAGATAGACTGGTGGAAATATCCTCTGCTCTTCCTGAGACAGAAACAGGAACAGCCACCAGAAAAAAAAAAAAAAAAAAAAAAGATCAAGGGGATCCTGTATTGTCCCCCCTCCAGGCTGAAGGCAGTAGCTTAAAGGAGAGGAATTCATCGAGGCAAGTTCACTCTTGAGGCGGCCAGAAAACCCCTTTCTTGCACACCCCACCTTCCCAGGTGCCTCTGTACAACGGGTATGAGGCTCTGGATGTGGAAGGCCAATCAATGGATGATGTAGATGATGGTCCATCTTCACCAGATGTGCTACCAAGGTCAGAAAGCCCCACCCCCTGTATCATGACACCCTCCACAAGGAAGAAAAGACAAGTTATAGTTGTAGATAACCCCCTTCTGAGGGAAACAGTGTCCGATATTCTGGACAGACCCTCATCTTAGGGAACTCTGCTGCATCCCCAGGGCCAGGGTTAAGGACATCACTAAGAAACTTCCTAGCCTGGTGGCCCTCGGACTACTACCCATTACTGCTTTTCCATGTAGGTGGCAATGAAGCTGCAACACGTAGTCCAAGGACAATCAAGAGATTTCAGCACCTTGGGATGGTTGGTAAGGGAATCTGGAGCACAGTTTATTTTTTCCCTCTCTCCTTCCATTTGTAGGCAGTGACACTGGTAGAAACAGATGGGCCCAGTCTATTAATACGTGGGTCCATGGCTGGTGTGTTTTTTGATAATGGGATGGTCTACAAAGCACAAGGCTTGCTGGCATCAGATGGGATTCACCTTTCTGAAAGGGGGAAGAGGGTCTTTGCTTACAAGCTAGCAGGGCTCATTGACAGACCTTTAAAATAGGCTTGAACGGCGAGGGGGATAATGTGAGCCACACTTGGGGAAGTGTGGCTGTAAAACTATCCAGCAGAAAGGATCCTGGGGGTATTGGTCGACAGCCAGCTGAATATGAGCCAGCAGTGTGCCCAGGTAGCCAAGAAGGCCAATAGCATCCTGGCCTGTATGGTGAATGGTGTGGCCAGCAGGACTAGGGGAGTGATTGTACCTGTGTACTCAGCACTGGTGAGGCCCCACCTCAAGTACTGTGTTCAGTTTTGGGTCCCTCACTACAAGAAAGACATTGAGGTTCTGGAGCAAGTCCAAAGAAGAACAATTAATTTGGTGGGGGGTCAAGAGCACAAGTCTTATGAGGAGTTGCTGAGAGAACTGGGTTTGTTTAGTCTGGAGAAAAGGAGGCTCAGGGGAAACCTTATGTCATGGTTTGGCTACAACACCTAAGAAAGCTTGTGTTTCCTTTTTACTAGTCGGTGGGGACATAGCTGCTATTTTGTTGATCACATCCATTGGGATCTGATGGCGTCCATCTTGCCATTTCATTTCTAAAAATTGGATCTCCTGTGCAGGTCCCTTAACCTTACTTCGTTTTATGGCAAAGCCAGCTTTCAGAAGGATTTGAACTATTTTATTCCCTTTCTCAAAAACTTCTTCTGCTGTGTCGCCCCATACAATGATGTCATCAATGTACTGCAGATGTTCTGGAGCTTCACCCTGTTCCAGTGTGGTCTGGATCAGTCCATGACAGATAGTGGGGCTGTATTTCCACCCCTGGGGCAGTCGATTCCAGGCGTACTGGATGCCCTTCCAAGTGAAAGCAAACTGTGGCCTGCACTCTGCCGCCAAAGGGATTGAGAAGAATGCATTGGTGATATCAGTCGTTGCATACCACTTGGCTGCCTTCGACTCCAGTTCGTATTGAAGCTCTAGCATGTCTGGCACGGCAGTGCTCAGTGGTGGCGTGACTTCATTCAGGCCACGATAATCCACTGTTAGCCTCCACTCTCCATTAGATTTTCACACTGGCCATATGGGACTAATAAAGGGTGAGCGAGTCTTGCTAATCACTCCTTGAGTCTCTAGTTGACAAACCAACTTATGGATGGGAATCACAGAGTCTCGGTCAGTGCGATATTGCCGCCCATGCACCGTTCTGGTAGCAATCGGCACCTGTTGTTCTTTGACCCTCAACAACCCTACCACAGAGGGGTCCTCTGAGAGACCAGGGAAGGTGGACAACTGTTCAGTTTCTTCCGTCTCCAAGGCAGTTATGCCAAAAGCCCACTGGTATCCTTTTGGGTCCCTGAAGTATCCTCTCCTGAGATACTCTATGCCAAGGATGCATGGAGCCTCTGGGCCAGTCACAATGGGATGCTTTTGCCACTCATTTCCAGTTAGGCTTACTTCAGCTTCCAGTACAGTCAACTCTTGGGATCCCCCTGTCACTCCAGAAATACAAATGGGTTCTGCTCCTCTATAATTTGATGGTATTAAGGTGCATTGCACACTAGTGTCCACTAGAGCCTTATACTCCTGCGGCTCAGATGTGCCAGGCCATCGAATCCACACATTCCAATAAACCCGGTTCTCCCTTTGCCCCACCTGGCTGGGGGCAGAGCCCCTCTAATCCTGATCATAGTATCTGTTACTCAATTGTTGCAGAAATGACTTGGAAGTCCCTTCAAGAGGATCGGAGGTGAGATCAGGCCTTCCACTCTGTCTGGGGAGCTGTCTGCTGGAAACAGGAGCAGCACTTTTCCTGGAGGGATCCCCTTTTGTGATTGTTCTTTCTTGCAGCTCACGTACCCGTGTCCGTAGGGTTGAGGTAGGTTGTCCATCCCACCTCTCTGTGGTTACGCAGGTAAAACCGCAGGGTGCTTCATGGTGTGTACCTCCTATACTCTCCCTCTTGAGTAGGGAAACGCCTGCTCCTAATAGCTGAGATGCTGGCCTGTACAGGTGGGGAGTAGGACATACTCTCTTCAAGTTGCTGGACCTTCTGGGACAGTTTCTCCACAGCTGAAACGAGGGGGGAAGACAGGCTTTCTTCATATTGATGGAGTCGTCCAGCCACCTCATCCACCATTGGTCCCTCTTTGCCTCTCCATTCCATCACTGCCAAGGAGTGGGCATATGATGATGGTGCGCTCCGTACAAACTTCCACCATATGGGCCTTGTGCACTGGACTTCATCAGGATCTGTGGGTAACTGCACGTTATCTGGGTCGAAGTAAATCATCTCCCATACGGCTAATTCCCTCAGGTACTGGATACCTTTTTCCATGGTGGTCCACTTGCTTGGACGACATACAACATCTTCACTGAAAGGATACCTTTCCCTTATACCTGCCAGGAGTCGCCTCCAGAGGCTGAGGGCTTGCGTCTTTTTCCCAGTCACCCTGTCAATGCCCACTTCCCTAGACAGGGATCCCAGCTGCTTAGCTTCCCTGCCCTCTAATTCCTAGCTACTGGCCCTGTTATCCCAGCATCAGAGCAGCCAGGTGACAATGTGCTCACCAGGAAGTCGACTGAAATCTTTTCACATATCTCGCAGCTCACTCAGGGATAGGGATCGGGTGATTATCTCTGGTTCTGTCTCTTCCTCCTGTTTCTTCGATGGCCCTGGTTCGTCATCATCCCTTACTATGTGAACTGATTTCTTGGTGTATTTCTTCTTCTGTATAGGAGCAATTGATACTGGCACGGGTTGGTTGTCTGGCTCAGCTGCAGTGCCTGCCACTGGGGTTGGAGTAGCCTCATTGTCTGCTGGTCTGGTTTTCCCCTCTTTCCCCTGAAGGTCCTGCATAGTACTGAGCAGTGTTTGGTAGATACTGGCCAGGGCCCAACACAGTGCCATAAGTTGTGCCTCTCTGGAATAGCCACAGCATTTTCCTTTCAAATATTCTATTACTCTATCAGGGTCCTGTAGTTGTTCAAGGGTGAAGTCCCAAACCATTGGAAGTGAGAAGTTCTCTAAATACCTGCCCACATCCCATGCCACCCCTGACTATCCGGCCTTGGGACAGATCTCTCAGTGGTAGTCTTAAACAGTTGTTTAACCCTGAACAAGATGTGAAAAACATTCAGGAGGCATAGCAATAGGAACACGCTGGTTTGAGCATCCCAAGGATATTCAAAATTCTCAAGAGGTGTCATACCTGGCCCAAAGGAGAAAAGGGAAGCAAAAGAGCTGGGGAAAGTATCTCCCCCTGTTTCTCCCATAGATTGGGTGTGATTATTGATAACTTCTGAGAGACGGTAACCAAGGTATGGACAGGACAGCAATACTGCATAAGACACCGCAACAAAGCCACCTGAATAGCAATGTTACCATATCATAAGTTGATATTGCACAGGACAGCAAAATGACAGTCCTGATCCCTCTCCCCGAGATAACAAACAGCATCACAGGGAGTACATACAGCATATAAGAATTTACATAACACAGTCATGTAAACAAACGAAGCAACATTGTAATGGGCAACTATTTAACTAATAGGAGAAATGCATATAAGAAATCTATTTTAACAAGCTCTGGTCAGATCTGTCGTTATTGCAACCCTTCAAGCCCCATGTTGGGCACCAAAAAGGACTGTCTTGGTTTGGCCTCAGCCAGCAACAAAGAACCACGCAGCCACTTGCTTGACTCCCACAGCTGTGGGAAAAATCGGCAGAAAAAAGGCAAAACTCGTGGGTTGAAATAGTGTAATTTAACAGAACAGCCAAAGGGAAGAAGAAAGAAAAACAATAACACAGATAAAGGAGTATAAGGACGCGATTACAGTACCGTCATGCAGCACAGTGCACCAACTGGACTCTTACAGTCACAGCCCACCCCTGAGCAGCAACTGCCCCTCCCTGGCTAGCTCCTCTTATAGCTGGGCATGGGTCACATGGTATGGAATACCTGCCTCCCCTTCTGGCTCCTTGGGGAAATTAACCCCGTCCTTGCTGGAACCAGGACACCTTATCACTCTCTACAACTACCTGAAAGGAGGTTCTGGTGAGGTGGGTGTCAATCTCTTCTACCAAGTAACAGGCAATAGGATGAGAGAAAATGGCCTCAAGTTGCACCAGGGGAAGTTTAGTTTGGATATTAGGAAAAATTTCTTCACTGAAAATGTTATCAAATACTGGAACAGGCTGCCCAGGGAAGTGGTTGAGTCACCATCCCTGAAGGAATTTAAAAGGAGTGTAGATGTGGTGCTTAGGAACATGATTTAGTGGTGGACCTGGAAGTGCTAGAATAGCAGTTGGACTTGCTGATAGTAAAGGTCTTTTCCAACCTAAACAATTCTATGATTCAATGATTCTATGACACAAAATAAGGAAAAAAGAATCCTTCTGCAGAAAAAATATTCAGCTTAAAGAGTTCTTTTAAGTGTTGTAGGATCTCAGACATTCTATGGAAATCTCACTTATGTTTGATAAAACCCTTTTAAGTATCTACATTTGATATTTGAATTTAGGAAAAAAATAATATTTTGTATTTTGAAATTTGACAGTGTTACTCAAACTTGCTTTTCATTCATATTCTTGTCAATATTCAGTTACTTAGAGACATTTACGACCTGGAAATAGTGTCTACGACAGTTACATGTCCTGTACTGTTGCTTTTAGATTCTGCCCTTGTAGATATTTGATCAGTTTCTCTAGCTCTCTTAGAACTTTATCATGACTTCAGGTCTCAGAAATTGAAACATCCAAACTAGAACTGATACAATTGCATAGCAAAATATAACTGCCTTCACAACATATCAGCACAACCTTTACCATAGCATTCTCAATTATTCTTTACTAGAAATAAAACAAGAGAAGGAATGTTTCTCATTGTATTCCTCAAATTTCCACTGATAACTGTGTAGGAGTAAAAGGCTATGAAAATGTCATCGTGTATTTTGTGATAAACATGCTTTTTTATAGATGACAATTTTACAGAAAATAACAACATTCTGCTTTATACTTAGACCTAGTCTACTCCAGAACTCTATGTAAAAAGATGTACCCAAATGTTTAGTGTTACAGCATAAAAATATTCTCTAAACAACCTGTCTTTCAACTGAGTAAACACACATGTTTACTAGATTATTTAATTGATGTGCAAACAAATCAGGATGAGCTTTTCATTGTTTATTTTAGTCATTTGTGACCCTGAAATTATTACCAGAGACAGAAAGATTATAATAGAAAGCTATGGCTATTCCTATACATTTCAGGTGCATCTTCTGTGGGATTCTCATACTTCAATGGTTCTTTTTTCTTTAATGATCGTTGCTAATTTGTGCAATGGGCAAGTAGCAGAGTAGCATGGATGAGCAGTCAGTACCTCTTTCATATATCTTTCATACAGCCTATAAATACTTCATATGTAAATCACAGATCTTAAATCTTATATTTATGTAATTAATGAGCATAATCGTACTGCAGTTGTGACTGTGTTTCCACAGAAATAATTTGCTAGAAAAATAAGACAGACTCACACAGCTACCATTGCCCATGACTCTGAATACATCTTATAGTGTAAAAAAGTTGTCTGTCCTTTGTCCTTATCTTTTTTACACGTGCTTGATTTAGTGTCTGCTGTATTAGAGCTAACCTACGCTACACTTTTAACTGGGGGACAAAATGGATAAGCTCAGTTCTACTTGACCAAAATTCAGGTAGATTTTTGAGATGTTTTACCTCACTTGGTCGTCGAAGCTCTTCTTGCTCCACATGGCTAGGAGAAGGTCTGTTACCCCAGTGTAGCTAAGGATTTTGTTTTACTGGAAAGCTGTGTTACATTTCTAGTGAAACTTGCTTCAGGCAACCTTTTCCCACCTGAAACAACATAAAGCAGATGATAGATAGACAAAATTATTTCAAGAGAAATAAGATATCCTATCTGGGCTCTGAGACACCAGCTGGTACATTTAACTATTTCAAGTCTATGCAGGGATTGAAGTTGGGCTTTTAAATGCAGTGTAACCATTGATGTAATTTTTCACACTGGTTATAGACCTTTTATTCAGCCAGAAAAAGTCACACCCACGAACATATTCCACTTCTCATCCTGGAGGCTGCTAGATCAAAAAAATGTAAAGATGCCTCTACTGTACACTATTGCAAAGGGGAGATGTGGCCTCAAAATTCACTTCATTAAAGTACCCAAGCAAATTCTTAACTTTAACTCTGTAACAAGCCCCACTAACTTATACAATGCCCTTATCATCAAATAACTGCTTAAAAGTTTGACTATAATGAGTTCATGAACCACACCTGTAAAATGTATGAAAGGCTAACGATGCTCCCCAAATAAGTATAGAAATGTGGCATAATCTTGCCATTGGAAAGTAAATTTTAAACTGCTTCAGTCTGTGTGTTTTTATTATTAGTATTATTTTTTTTAAGTGAGAGCTTGTAACAAAAAGAAAGGCCTATAAGTTATAAAAACATTAACCAGCATATGATTGAATATAAGCATAGTAAAGCAGTATAAAGTAGTATAAACAGCAATAGTATATAAACATTCTGTAATACTGTCATGGCATAGCTAAAGACAATGTATGAACATTTTGCATAAGTATATGATCTGTGTGACCACCAAAGGGGCAAAGAAAGTCACATAGTTGTGCGTAGGAAGCATTCAAGCAACAAGTTAGTATAAGGACAAGATAAGCAAAACAAGAGATTTCAAATAAACAAGACATTCTGCATACATCCTGCATCCAAATACATGAGAAAGATGACTGGCAAAATCAAAAATGGTGAAAGCAGTGTCAGGAGCAGATAAGACCCCCTCACAGACCCTTTGCGAGGGGCACAATGATACAGAAATATTAGGTGAAAGCGTGGAAAATCAGAGAAGAAAGAGGACAGGCTCACTTCAGTTCTGACTTCTTTCAGCAGTGAGCTGCATAGACCGATCTCCTGGGCCTCAGAGACTAACAGTCACCAAAGACTGTAGGTATCAATGGTAACTAAACAGCTTCAGCTCTATAGTCTTGTATGCTCAGAGCTTATTTAAGAAGAGCTAAAGAAAAAGTTTTGAAAATGCAGTAATAATGATTAATATTGCGTAAGAACTACCCAGTAGCATAATGTGTTGTTAATCAATAAATTTAGCAAACTTCATTATTTTTTTGTTTTGAACTTCTCATCACATTCATGTCTAGATACGTGAAATACATATACACTCATACATATATGTATAAAAACTTACACAGTTGCAACAAGGCTTATTACTTCACCAAACAAAATGTACTAGTTATGTACTAGTACTACAATTTGTGCTGCTGGCCTATTTACCAAACTTTACAACTTTATAAAAATAGAAGGGGAGGGACAGAAAACAAAAGTTATCATGAATTTTATTCTGATAGGTTTACAAATGCTTGTTCAAGATAACAAAGCGTTACTAAAAATGATAATGAAAACAAAATCCTTGGAAACATAAAGACTAAGTCAGCACATTTGAATAATTTCTACTTTACCTTTCCAGGAGAATTACATTTATTTGTAATTTGAAGCTCTTACAGTTTCATTCCAAATTCATATTTAATCACTACTGTTTAAATTGCTTTACTAGAGTTTTTAAAAGTTTGGTTTTGTTTTTCTTCAGGTGTGCTACATCACAGAAGAAAGTACTTAACAATTATGACTAGTGAGGCTGTTACTCTTTTCTTTATTTTGCAATAATAGTAAAATGTTCCATACATTATGTTAAGGTCTATTTAAATATTATATTTTTTCAGGATGCTATGTGCTTTCACCGAAAACACTATTCACAGAGCACTGATGAAAAAGTACTTCTATTTAGCACAGAGCTAAGTACACTGTAAAATCATTGCAAGTTTTGCCACAGAATGACATATACTTTCTTTACTGAAATACTGAGTAACAACTTATGGTCAGCTTGTTATCAAAGGTAGAAAATAAATGGACATTTTCAGGATTTTACAGCATAAATATATATCTTCTTATGAATGCAGCACATGTAATGGAAGACATTACTCTTGACAGCTATTGATGACCGCCATTTACCTGGAGTTTATCACACCCACAATAAAGCCAACAGAGAAACCCTTTAAGCATTCCTAATCCACTTCAGTGCAATGTCAAATCGTTTTGTCTTTGGGTAGTCCTGGAGATGGTTCATGGCAACTTGGCTGACTTGTCTAAAATATATTCTGTTCTAGGTATTCTACAGCTTGCTCTCTGTGTGGTGGACAATGTTTGAGACCTTGAAACAGCATACTCAAAAGCTCGGAGAACAGTCTAAGACTCCCCCACCCCTCCAGTTGGATTCAGTATCAGCCAACACGGTGGTGGAGGCTGTGGGAGATCAGGAGTCGCCTGAAGACTACCCTTTCGATCCCAGGCCAGTCGATCCTGAATAGGAGCCGGATTTGCCACCCTCCCCACCCCCACCGCCCCTGGCAGCCCCAACCTGTATGCCTGAACCAGTGGAAGCACCGGAACAGACCTGGCCTCCGCAGTCACAGTAACGCTTTTTGATACAACCTGACCCCTATGGGGGTTAAGGGACCATTGGCCAATGGACTCCTTCTCGGCCGCTCCTCGGCAACACGCCAGGGACTGTTTGCATTGAGTGTTATCAATGTGGACTTTACGGGGGAGATTCAAATTATGGTATGGACTCCTACTCCTCTGTGTCAGATTCCTGAAGGCTCACGTATTGCACAGTTGGTACCTTTTTGGAGCCAGGTACCGCAATGCCTGGTGGATGCTCGTGGAGACGGTTGTTTCGGTTCCATGGGGCCCGTGCAGATCATGTGGGCCCAGAAGGTTTCCCACATTACAGGTATCCCTCATTCTCCTACTGGTCAAGCCATCGTAGAATGGGCCCATGGGGCACTCAAAGCCATGTTGCAAAAACAAAAAGGGGGAATGGCCCTAGGCACACGGGCAGAACGTTTAGCAAAAGCATTATATGTGTTGAATTTTTTAAATTGATGGACGGACGGTGAGCCAGCCATGATAAAACACTTTACCTCTCTCTCGGAGACACTGCAAGCAGTCTCTCCACAGGAGAATGCACAGGTGATGATCAAAAATATGATGAATAACCAATGGGAAGGTCCGTACCCACTAATAACTTGGGGTCGAGGATATGCTTGTGTCTCCACAGATACTGGACCAAGATGGGTCCCAGCGAGATGGGTCCGACCGTCACTGCAATCATCCTCATCATCATGGTGACAGCAGAAACAGGAGATGGAATACGGATCCTACCGGCACCCAAGGAAAACAACTGGGTAACTTTGGCAAACAAGACTGGCCAGGACACCATGTGCCTTTTGCTGGCTACCCCAGGAAAACCCTTTTTGACATGTCTAGTTGGTGTCCCAGCAGACAACTCTCCAAGCCATGAACAAACAAGGCATTTCGGAAACTCATTGGCTTTGGCTGAGAACTGGGATGGGTGGGCTCCTACCCCACGAGCCGCAGGAGATTGAACTCCTAGGCTCAATCAAAATGGATAGCTGTCTAATTTTTAATTATACTGGCCAGAATCAATCTATAGCGCAGAGTGTTAATTCTTCTCTGTCAATATGTAGAAATAACATGGCCTGGTGCAACTACACCAGTAGTAATGTCTCCCGCTCCAGCAATGTGCGTTTACAGCTCCCACGGGGGCCCTTCTTTATCTGTGGCGATCGAGCTTGGGGAGGTATACCCTCACATATAAGGGGAGGGCCTTGTAGTCTGGGAAGACTTACACTGTTTATCCCAAATGCATCAATGATTCTGAATTTTACAAAGCATCATCGATGCCCCAAACGATCAGCCCACGCCTTTCAGAGCAAATGCAACGATAATGTGGAGTTTTGGAGTAAAGGGGAGATAATTACAGCCTCTATACTTGCACCAGGAGTTGCCACTTCACAAGCTTTGGCCGTGTTGAATAAATTAGGGTGCTGGCTTGCCAAACAAAGCAATGCCATGTCGCTGACTCTACCTAGCTTATTAATGGATGTAGATTCGGTTAGACGTGCTGCTTTGCAGAGCCGTGCTTTTTACCATGTCTTTTACAATATACACAGAGAATGGTGGAAAAATCAATAAACACAGTGCTAATTGTTCAACAAAACAAAAAAGGGGGAGTTGTGGGGACTGAGGCAACAGAAGGGTTAAGTGTGGTAGAACTAATAGGGAGCAATAAGCAGCTGCAGCACTGTTCTGGCAGACAATGGAGTTGTGTGAAGCTACTCCCTAGATAAGGAGGTACTGCTCACAGAGAAGAGAGATTCCCTTTTTGGTGGGAACATGATCTTTCAGAATATGCGATGGTGTAAACAAGTAAAGTAGAAAATTACTGGCCCTGGTAGAAAAGTATATAAAGAGCACGTTTGCTTAATAAAGCTGATTTTGATCCTGCATGTCGGAGTCATGTCTTTCAATCCGCCACAGTATCCTGCTCTTCTGCATTTCTTAAAGTTAGGAGCTTTTAATTCTGTCCTCTGTTATACATAATCTTAGGAAGATTGTGTTGAATACCTCTTTTACAGACTGTAAAAAAATGGGTATTAGCTTTAGGTTCAGCATCTGGAAAATATGTTTTTCTGAGTCAAAGATGAGGCAAATAATCTTTGCTATAGGGTAGATGTTCATAACACCACTAATTTCAGTTTCAGATTCCTATGGCTGGATTTATCTTTCAAAACTTAGACATATAGACTGCCTTTATAGTCATGGAGAGAAATAAATGATTTGGGGATGTGATTCATCTCACCCAAAGCAGATGTCTGAAACAGGTCAGACAAGCTGCATCCTAAAAATGCATCTTTATATATATAAAAAAAAAAAAAGGAAGCCTTGAGTGAGTAGAATTGTTGTAGACATCTATATTAAGTTTCTGTTGTTCTGACATTATATTCTAAGTTGGAAATCTGTCATAGGGACCAATGTTTCTTAATGACTACTTTTTTTCTCTATGAATATTTGTGTAAAAGTCTGCACTATAATCCAGACATTTTAAAAATCAGTATGGAATAAATCACCTATAGGTTCTGTCATATTGATTTCATTTAATTTCATCTTTGGAGTCAGTTTAATTTCATACATACCCCAAAACCAATACGTTTATACTTAAATACATATATACCCAAAACTCAATACATTTTTTTCCTCCAAAAAATGTATGTCTGTTTTTTCTCTTACAAATAATAACTACCAATATTTAACCAAATATTGCAATCTTACAGAAAGAAAAGAGATTTAATGTATTTTAAGTGTATAAGAAGGAATATTGTTCAATTGTAAATTTCCAAGCCATTAACATAAACCTATTTTTAATGATTATACGTGTAAATTGAAAAGGATCAAAAATTCAATCATTTAAAAGTAAAGATGCATTAAATTGTTGTCTAGTAGTCTGTACAGTATCAATTTGGACTTTTTTTGTGTTTATTCCTTTCAATTCAGGAGTTACTCATGCAATACTTCGGTTTTCATCCCTTCCTCATTCAGCCCTCTCCCCAGTTAACACTGTTCATGTCTTCATTTCTTCACATTTAGTAGCTCCATTGACTTAAAGTCTGAATACCCATGTTCAAGATCAGTACCTCAAGCTAGAAAATGCTTACGGATTGAGGCAAACTCTCAATATTGCTTTTTGTCTGCACCGTTCAGCATGACATCCCTACTTACCTGTTGTACTTCATTCAGACATTGCGATGTGTAGAGACTTATATTTTGCTGAAGGTCTTTTTGATTACAGTCCCCACCTCTTTATCCTTAAAAACCATTCTTAGTCACAATATTGTTTTGTCAGATTTGGCAGGTATTATTTTCCCCATTTTACAAATGAGATGCAAAAGGATAAGAAAATTAAATATTTGTTGTCAGAATTACTTATTAGTTAAAAACATTGTTATTTTTAGGAATTTGTGGAACCTGTGCCAATGAAATAAAGATACGCTTTCTGAGCTGGCATACTACAAAACAAAAGGATCATTTACTGGCTAATAAATAACTATAGTGTTGTCTATTGTACAAATTGAATTATAACTTTTAAAGTAAAATACTATTCTCAGCTGCAAGCCATTCAAATCCAGAGTGGCTCCAGGTTTGTTGTTTTAGTATTTTATGGAAACAGCTTGCATTTATTTGCAGATTGGAAGAAGGATTTCAGAATGCACCCTAGAGTTTTATTAAATTTGTTTAGTAAAATATTATTCCAGATCTCTTTTATTAAAAAGCACACATTACAGTATTTTAGGAAAGAGCTGAAGCAATAACAGTACCAGAAGTCTTCAATTTTTATTAAAAAAGCAAAAAGACCCAACATTCAAAATTAATGTAGAAAATTATTTTGCTACTGAGATTGCTTCCTGAAAACACTTTGGAAACTCATTATCTAGCTTTTTTTTGTGGGTTGTTTGGAGGTTTTTTTTGTTCATTTGGGTTTTTGGTTGCTTGGTTATTTTGGGGTTTTGGGTTTGTTTGTTTTTCTGTGTCCTTTCTCACACACTGGTAATGGATGTTAACCAAGTCTAAATTCTGTTCACTTTGTTCAGGTACCTTTGTTCAGTTCTGTATGACTGAAATGTGAAAATACTTCTCTCAGTATTTATTGTAATTATAAGAAAATAAGAAGTTATACACAAAAATGTGTAAAAGTAATTTGAATAATACAGCTATATAAATAAAAACACATTTATCAAGTGTTAGCTTTATGGTCAGTCTTAGAAAGGACTTTAAGGACTTCCTCTTTAAGGAAGAAGATAAAACCTCTTTATGTATGAAGTTCTTTAATGTCTACCTTTCCCCACAAGAAACTCAGGTCCCACATTGCCTGAGTGCTACTTTTTATCTATCCTACATTTGGAATAGAGATGACTTATAAGGAGGACTTTACACTTCAAGAGTTAAAAAAAAAACAACACTATTCATTCTAAAAGTCCCTCTCTGAAGTATTACCCTTCCCAAAGCAGACTTCCCTAGTTATCCTTGAAGTAGGTAATGCCTCTTCTTTTTAAGATTTATGACCAGCATGTAAAAAAGCCCTAAGCAAATTTTAATCTAATAATGCTCTTTAGAGGTATGAGATCTAGAAACCAAAAATCTTAGACTTTTACTCCCATCCAAATTTATATTGCTGTTTCTCTTGAAAATAATTAAATTTTCTTAGTTGCAAAATGCACTGAAAGTGATACGATGGGTACAGATGCTAAACAGAATTAGGTATCTTTATGTATACCTAATTTCCAAAGAGGGAATCCTTTTTACAAAATAGCGCCCCCCTCCCCCTCAAAAAAACCCAACTTAAATTAAAATTAATCTGAGTATCAATACAGTGGATTCAACTGTACTAATTTAAATGTACTGGTTATATACACCTGAACTATGAAATAACACAGACGTCTAAATATTCAAAATGCATTCAAAATACTATAAAAATTTCTGCTTCCAGAGAGAATAACGTGAATGGCACAGTCTAAAGCTACTTAAATTCTGATTCTCTGCCGTTACTTATGTATATGGATCTTAAGTATTTCCTTTTTCTTCCTCCAAAAATGAAATTGAGTCTGCTCACAGCTAGCAAGAAACAATGGATAGCGTTAGTGACTATTATTTCTCCAGAGTCTCAGTGCCCAAGCTTCTGCATTAAGGTTTTGCTATTGATACTGTAAATTGGGTATCACATTCAGCTTCAGGAAGTAATCCAATTTTTATTTTCCATAGAAACATTTGGCCTACAGGCCACTTTGCTTATTCTGGTTTTATAAAAATAGCTGCTATCGGCAAGAAGAGTGACAGTACTTGAGATGTTACTTTTAGCTCATTTCTAAAAAAAAAATTGTACATACAGTCAGACTCACTGTCACTTCAAATATATTCTTATATTCATCTTCCAGCTGTCATTTCCATGCTTGTTGAGCATCACCAATACACAATACTTTGCTCACAGCCACTAAGGGACAAATATCCCCTTTCTATACAGCAGGTTTCCTATTGACTTTAGTGACAGTTGTACTCATGTAAGGAACAGAGTTTAGTTCACTGTATCTTATATTCAACAGTGCCATCAAAGAAAGTTTAGGTTGTTTTGTTGTTGGATTTATTTCATATACAGAAACCCAGTATGACCAAGACAAACAAAGCACTGTATTTCTCCTTTTATTTATGCTTGATGAGTTTACCGAAACTTATCACATGCTCTACTGCAATTCTTTTTTCTTCAGCTGTCAGAAATGTCTGAAATATTAACTGTTTGAAATATGAAATATAACATTTGAAATATTTTATATAAAGAGAGGGAGTAGTACTGAGTTATTTGTGTCTTCACAAGAAGTAAGACTATTTTTCAAAAATTCTTATCTTCTTACTTTTAAAAACATTACTGCATTAAAAGATATATAAGCTCGGTCATATTCACCTAAAAGGACAGTGCTCAAGTTGTCAATGTTGGTACAAAATGTTTAAAACACATCTGTAAAATTAAATCAGAATGGAATGTATTAAAAAAAAAAAAAAGGTGAAATCACTGCAAATAGAAACTTAATTTATTACATCAAATTCACTGGAAGTTATGATTTATCATAATTTGTAAACTTGGGAATAGTCTTACCCTCTTCATTATGAAACTGGTAAAATCAGAAGAATGAAGACTGTGAAAGGCATAGGTAATATGCATCAAAATGCGTATACCGTGATAACTATTCTGTCAAGTTAAGACTAAACACTAAAACAACTTCTTTTGTTTATGGAAACTGCTGTTCCACCAGAAAATAACATTTGATATCACTGCGATTAGATTTCCCCTCTTTCTCAGTTGGTAAACTAGTAAGACGATCTGTAAATGTGTAAAATAATCTAGTATGTACTTCTACAGTAATATAGACGTTGTAATGAAAGGTGCTGTAGAAGTATTCTCTGGTGTTTATGTTCCAGCAGTACAAAGTAAGTGGAGATGAAGATTATTCCACTTTGTGCAATCTTTAACATGTTTCAACAATGGATTATCATGTATTATAGAGAAAAAAAAAAAGAGAAATATAATGTATATGAATTAAACCAAGACTTAATACTTCTTCTTCAGAACTTCTGACTGCAGATGACAGTAGAGCAGTCTCTAAAATATCCTACCCTTTGCCCAAATTGGAATAAGGGAAAGTAATTATGGAGTTCTAGATATCTACTTAACAGTTCAATTATTCTGCTGGAGTGACTGTAAACTGAAGAGAGTAGAAACGCAAATACAATACTACTATTGCCTATAAATGTGAAAAAAAATATTTCCCTGAAAAAAGTTAATAGGTGAAGATCAAATTTTGATCGAAACACCCATAGTTCTGGTTTTGTATTCTTTGCAACATGTATAAATTAGTGAATAAGTTTTAATTTCTAAACTAATATAAATTTGGAATATGAAATATTGACAAGTATTTTCCCTACTATTTTGGATTGTATTTTTGCCACATTTTCAGACTTCTTAAATTGAGGTGTAAGACATATTAAGCACTTCAAAGAAAGCCCAGAAAACTTGCAAAAGCTTTGATACTCAGTCTAATTACTTACAGGTTAATTGTCTTGGACCAATAGGGTCACATTTCTGGAACTCTGCATGCTTAGATCTTGCATACCTATACAGTTGAAAGTCATGTTCAGACAGCTGTAGAATCTCATCTGAGTAAAACTTTTTTTTTTCTTTACTTTTTTTTCTTTCCTTGGGAATCATTTCTCTTCATCCCTGTTGAGAAAGATGTTCTAAATACCCTTTTCTTAGCCTTTCTTTTTGGCTGTCATTGATTTGCATGCGAGCCTTCTTTTTTCATTATACTGAGATAATATTGGTTGTCCCAGTTTTGCCTCTTCAAAATTTATTCCATATAGCTTGCAAGAGACAGCACTTTCATAAAGTATTTTAAGATTTGGGATGAAGTGAAGCTCCATACAGAGGAGTCTATTTTTCTACATTGACTTTGTACAGATCCTTAGGCATATAAGTTCTTAACTTTGTACATTATTTATGCACCCAAAATTAGACAGGATGAATATGGGCTCCTGTATTCATTTTCATTATCTTGCCTGTCTTTCACTACTTATCTTTTTCAATTGTTTGGCTGGAAACTCCAGAATAAATGATAATTTTTCAGTGACTTTTTTTTCCCAGATTTGATTCTTACCCTATTTTTTTTCTGGTTCATTAAATACAGAATTAAAAACTTCACTCAATGTGAAAGGATGTGCCTCCCTTGCTCTCAAAGGCAACTATTTTCTGGTCTTTGTCAGCTATCTTTTGGACTTTATTTGCTTTGTTTTCTTGAAATAAATGTTTAGAACTGATCAACTGAAAAAAATTGTTTGGTTTTCTTTTTCATCAAAATCCAGCTATTTCATAAATGTCCCATGCAATTAAATATTTTGGAAGGAGTGACACAATAGTCCCTTATTGTTTTTAACTTGTTGTTATTGCTTATTTTGAATAGATCCTTGACTAGAACCAAAGCCACTTTATATTAGATTGTCTACACAGACAACTTGAAATATAGACAATTCCTAGTAGGAAAACGACACTTCAAATGGTACGTTCCATGTCATTTGGCAGTTGACTCAGATCTAGTGTAGAACTGTGCTGTTTTAGACCTAGAAAAGTATAAGATATTTCTTCATTTAGCTTTATTTCCATGTAATCAAAGAGATCAAGAATAACAGTAAGAACATATGAGTTAATTTCTTATTCTGTACATTTCTGTAAAGATATAGCAAAATAAATAGCAAAACAGAATTATTTGAAGAAAAGTTATTTTTCTTACTCTAACCATTTTCAATTATAACATTTAGAGTTCTCTTTTGAAGTAAATACTGTTGGTTAGTGAGTTTGTTTTGCTGTTCTTTAATGCTCTCATTATAAGAAAAAAGTGTACGGAAGGGAAATTTTCCTTCTCTTCATCCCATTCAAAATATAAAATTTTCCCATTTTGTTTCCCCACTAAGTTTGGCTTTTCTGTATTTCTCTCTATAGTCCTGTCTCCTTTAAGCCTTGAGGTTATCATTGTAAAGCTCTTCAATCCATTTTTCAGCAAGTTTACTGTTTGGAAAGACCTAGTCTTTCATTCATGGGATGGAGAATTTATGTCACAGAGGGAATAAAACTGTTTGATAGCACCTGTTCTATCTATTTTATATCTGAAATAAACTCTAGCTCCGTGCTGAAACATTTGAAAAACATCTGAAAGTTACTGTTGCATAGGCCCTAAGTTCTGCTTAGGCTGTTATAACCACTGAGTAGGAAAATTTTACACGTATTCGCAGATTGGGCCAAATTCTCAAAGGCATAAAGTAAAAGGGAAATGCAGTTGTGTAACACTTTTCTATGGAAAAATAAATACTCTTTCAACTATAGAGGGAATACAGTGCTTTAAAAAATTATAGGAAAGTAAGAACATGGAACACCTACCAAAGAAATAAGTATTTCATCATTACTTCCTTTGCCAATGGAAGTGGTCTTTTCAAATTGGTTTTATTCTTCTGTAGCTCCTGAAGCTACACTTTTTTTCCTATTATATCATATGTGCATATCATACAAATATAAACATACTTACATTTCAAACAAGATTCAAACAAGTCACCAAGACTAAGAGTTTGCACTAGCAGAAGTGTAACTATCTTATCATGAAAGGTGAGCCACGACATACAGTATACGTCAATACATCTGCTAGGTTTTCCCCCCCCTCCCGGCAGTCTTAAATTAATTTAGGCAAAATTGTCTTCTTCTGTGTAGGTTTCTGTATGGCTCACTTAGAATGATGGAGGACCGGAATGTCACCTAGACAACCTTCCAGATCTAAGGCAATATTAGCTCTAGCTATGAATCTCCCAATAGATGTTTACTTAACCTCTTTTTAAAGGCATCCACAGTCTCCCTGTATTAAATTATTCCAGTGTTTAATTAGTGTTACCATCACACAGCTATTTTTAGACTGCAACCTGAATCTCCCTTGCTCTGATTGAAACCCACTTAAATATGGACATAAAGAACATATTATTCTCTTCTGCCTAGCATTAGCCTTTGATGACTTTGGAGAGCATTAACATTTCTGTACTCAGTCTTAAGTTTTACAAATGAAGTAAGTCCCTTCATAAACCTGTCCTCATGCACTCTGTTTTCTGTACAATTGCTAATTTATATTACCCACATTTTGATCCATGAGGTCAGCTCTTTCAGGAAGTGCAGATCTGGATGCAGTTCCCCAGCATAGATCTCAGCAGTGTAGGGGAGAGCAGAAAATTCTCTTTCCATACCTTGTAGACAGGTTTTTCAGTTGTCTGTCAATACACTGTGTTTTTTAGGTGGTAGAATAACAGTTCGATTTATGTAGAGTTTGATTATTTCCCCATATTAGTTTCTATGAAACTGCTACTTGTCCTTATCCTACATTTATGCAAATGACTATTCTTAAGTGCAAAATGAGTAATTTTTTGTCCTCATTGAGTTTCAACTTACAGTTTTTCAGATTATTTCCCCGATTTCTTTAAATCATTTAAAATTCTAATCCTTATTTACAAAAAATGTTCCCCTCCTACAGGTTCATATTTTTTTGCAAATTTAATTAGTTTATTCTCTATTCCATCTATATGATTACTGAAAATAATAACATTGGATTTGGTGTTGTCCTCTAAGGAACCTTACTGATACTTCATTTTAATAATGATTCTTTAACATTTAATAGCTAACTTTAATAGCTAAACTTTTTAACTATGATTTTCTTATAATTTTCACACATAACCTGTAGTAGTCTTATGAAAATATGATTTCTAACACTACTGACATAAATCACTGTATTAAAAGAAACTCACAAGCAAAAAAAAAAAATTTACAGAAGTTTGTGAGAACAATTCAACCCCACGTAGCTTTACCATACCTTTTCCATCTCTGAATGGTCTATTATCTGAATACAAAGCTGATCAAAGTAATGTATACACAACCAAAGATGAGCTTCAAAGAATCATAGAATCATCATAGAATGGTTTAGGTTGGAAAGAACCTTGAAGATCATCGAGTTCCAACCCCCCTGCCATAGGCAGGAACACCTCCCACTAGACCAGGTTGCCCAAGACCACATCCAGCCTGGCCTTGAACACCTCCAGGGATGGGGCCTCAACAACCTCTCTGGGCAACTTGTTCCAGTGCCTTACCACTGTCTAAGTGAAAAACTTCTTCCTAATGTTCAATCTGAACCTGCCCTCTTCTAGTTTAAAGCCATTCCCCCTCGTTCTATTGCTACATGCCCTAGTAAAAAGTCCTTCCCCAGCTCTCCTGTAGGCCCCCTTTAGGGACTGGAAGGCCACAATAAGATCTCCCCGGAGCCTTCGCTTCTCCAGGCTGAACAGCCCCAATTCTTTCAGCCTCTCCTCATAGGAGAGGTGCTTCAGCCCTTGGATCATCCTCGTGGCTCTCCTCTGGACATGCTCCAGCAGGTCCATGTCCTTCTTATGTTGGGGACTCCAGAGCTGGATGCAGTACTCCAGGTGGGGTCTCATGAGATGGAAGGGCAGAATCGCCTCCTTTGACGTGCTGGCCACACTTCTTCTGATGCAGCCCAGGATATAGTTGGCCTTCTGGGCTGCGATCACACACTGGTGGCTCATGTTGAGTTTCTCGTCAATCAGCACCCCCAGGTCCTTCTCCTCAGGGCTGCTCTCCAACCATTCCCCCAGAGCCTGTATTTCTGCTTGGGATTGCCCTGATCCAGATATAGGACCTTGGACTTGGCCTTGTTGAACTGCATGAGGTTGGCTTGGGCCCATCTCTGCAGCCTGTCCAGGTCCCTCTGGATGGCATCCCTCCCCTCCAGCGTGTTTACCTCACCAAACAGCTTGGTATCATCGGCAAACTTGCTGAGGGTGCACTCAACCCCACTGTCCATGTCACCGATGAAGATGTTGAACAGTACAGGCCCCAGTACATTTGAGTAGCTTGAAGCAGTAAGACATTCTGGAAATCTTGTAACAGTCATCTTTCTGAAATATGAAGCGCAAATACGTGTGAATAGTGGAATTAAGATTGCAGAACTAAGTTGATCATACAAACAGTTATTGTTTATATCAGAATTTAGAACAATCTACAAATCACGTTTCTCTATTTAAACATTCAGGAAGTTGTTTGGTTGTGGTTTTTTTTTTTAATGATAAGACCAATTCACCTTTCAAATATTCAACCCAGGTCACTGCTCTGTTATTGCAAACTGGAAAAAAAAAGCAAAATACTTATCAATAACTGTATCTCCTTCAGGACATTTTAGTATTAGAAAAGATGTCCACTGTCTCAGTCCCAAATCTCTGCAAAGTGTGCATACAAGGGAAGTGGGTTATAAAACTTAAATTAGTATTTTATATTTTAATGTGTTGAGATTTTTAAATTGCATAGTAGTATTAAAAAGCAAGTATTTATTATCCCTCCTGAAAACTTAGCATAAATGGCAGAAACTTGTTGGTTTTTAAGATCAAAACTTGTTGCCAATGTAAATCAACAGCATTGTGTGTACAAGACAAGAGGGTTTTTCAAGGTTATTTCTTAGAGTTATCGCTTTAACAGCAAGAGTTGGAAGAGAAAGAAAAATAAACATGTAAGCCTAGGTGGATCTGACCTTCCAGCATTATCCACCTTAAGTCTTGTCAATCATTGATCCATGAAGTTGGCTGAGAATTTAATTATTTATAAAGTAAACACCCCTCTAGTAAATTCTTCTTTTTGGTCATAAAATACAGATTGACTCATTATGATCTACGTAAAATAAGAAAAGGTGCAGGCATCTCTGCATTGCAAAGTGGGACATTTTATTGCACAAATGAATGAGTATAACTCATGGTTACAGAGTTCAGAAGAAATATCTGAAGAGGGTAATGACAGATACTCTGTGAAGAACTGGTAGTTATACAATAAGCTAAGTAATCATAGTATTAATCTGGAGGACCAAAGTCACAATTATGCAACTAATCGCAGTTACCTGTACACTAGTCTCCCAGCTATTTATTGTATCAGTTTATCCCTGAGTGACGAAGATATAGGTGGAATTATCCCTCCCTTGGTTACATCATCCACCAATCTGATTCCTGGTTTGATATGATACGACATTCTTCTGATCAGAAGAAATTTTCTAATTTGTTTGTGATCAAATGAAATACATTTAATCCAGGTATGAAGGTAACAGAAAATAGTAAAAAAAAATCAGAATGAGAAAACATGAAATCTATGTGCAAGAAGAATCAGAGCTGTTTTGTTTAATTCTGCTTACATGGCCACCAAGAAAGGCATGTCACAAATTGCAGGCACTGCAAGTTAATCAATGTTTATTGAAAACACTTGCACCATATTCTGTGCAATAATAAAGTAAAACAAGACCAGATTTAATAATTGCTACCAAACTAATCTTTAGAATCGGTATCCCACAAGTGACCTTTATGAGAAAAATATGTAGATGGAAACTGGAGCTGAATGAGGGATTCACACAGTAACAACTTAACATTCATTTCCTCCTCTACTAATATCCTTCAGTTCTGACTGAAGTTAAGAGAGCTCTATTTTGAAAAAAGGGCATATTTAATTCTGGGGGTTATAGAAATCTACTGAGGATCATTCATGCTGTATGTATTTTCCTATTAACATTCATTTTCTAACTTTCTTTTCTGGGGTTTGACAGCTTTGGTATTATTTTCTTCTGTCAAGTATGAGTTATACTGATGTCCTGGTTTGAGGTAAAACAGAACGAATTTCCTTTTCAGTAATTTCACTTCTCAGTTAAGCCTCTTCTAAGAGAACTCTTTGAAACTAACAGCATATTTTTCCGACAGTGTCTGCTTCTAGCAGATAAGGTCTGATGTTTATAGTTGATGCCCAGGCATGGTATGCAGAGAGGCTCCTGATTATACTTATTGCTATAACACCCAAGGCCAGATAACTTTGTTACTTGCCCTGTTGGAGAGTGGGAAGCGGAAAAGCGTGGAGGGGTCACACCTGCAGGGAGGAGCAGACAGGACAGGTGACCCAAAATTGACATCAGGGTATTCCATCTCATCTGCCTCATGGTTAGTATAAAAGCTGAGGGATCAAAGGGTTGGCCCTCTTTCTTCAGTGGCTGGCATCTGAGGATGACTCTGTTCGTCTGCCTTTGATCCCGATCCGTGTGTCCATGAATCCAGATCTGGAATCCAGTGCCCGTCTGTCACTGGGTCTAGTCTGGGACTTCCCCAGTGCCTGCTGGTGATGTAATCTTTATCCTGGGAGCTTGATACTGGTTTTGCATATATTGTATAAACGTCATTATTTTCTTATCAACATTATTATATTTTCTTTTTATTATTTTATTAATAATATTTAATTAAAGTAGTTTAGTTTCTTTTTCAACCCATAAGGTCTCTCTCATTCTCTCTCCCTTCTCTGAAGGGAGCTTCTCTGAAGCCTCTCTGAAGGGAGAGAGGTTAAAGACAGCATCTGTCATTTGTTTATTGGGCAGACCAGCCTAAAACACGACAACTGAGAACCCAGTTATACTGAATAGCTTGCTAAAAAGTGTTAGTGATCTGTTTTGTATTGTACCACAGTGTGTTCTTTTAGGGTAAATGTCTGATCTCAGTAGATATTTGTTTAATACTAGTTTAAAATTGGTTGAATATATTTTCAACTTTAAATATACCTTTATAAGTGTTTATTTTCTTACTATAAAGTGTAAAATACTTCACAATTAATCACTTTATATAATATAAGAGCAATGAGGTTCTTTGCTCAAATCTGTTGCTCTGTGCTTTAAGGGAGGTTGTTATTAAGGAAATTTAATCAGAATATCAATACTCTTCAACATTAAAAGCCAAATAGTCATCTACTATATTTTACTTTTTTTTTTTAATTTTTGTTTGTAATCCAGTAAAGTAAAATTTAAGACAATTTCATAGTACCATAATAGGGTGGAAAATGAATGTACTAGTGGCAGTATTAAAGGCTTAATGGCCAGCAGTTATATTGATCAAGAGCATGTTGCATTAATTCAGTTCCGTGTTTGGCTCTTAGCTACTTCTAGGGCGTACATCAACGGGGATTGTTTTTCTTAACCATCATGACAGTTCAATAGTATTCTGACCTTGTAAATTCCCTTAATGTCCTGAAAGTGTTGCACAATATTGAAATATCTTAGGAAATGATACCAAAAACTGAATCTGATGTGTGTTGTGAATTCATGCAGTACTTCTAAGAGACTTACATATGTAACTTAAAAGATGTCTAAACTTAAGGTTCATGGAAAAAATACACCTCCTAACTAAAACTAACAGAGGAATCTATTTCAAATAGCATTTACAGTTGTAAATACTGTAAAATACTTTAGTATTTTCTAGATGATTGGAATTTAAATGCTTAGCTTATAAAATGATAAAGCAAAATTTAATTTACAATGTTTCTTATGCGCATATAGTATAATATAGTCAAATTTCCTAGGGATTCATGCTTTAAATTTACTATGTAGAAGATTGTCTTCTTTTTTTTTTTCCATTTTCCAAATGTAAGCCATCAAGAAATTATGTTTTAAATTGTATTTTAGAAGGAAGTCTTATGCTCAAGTACCTGTTATTTGTTTCTCCCTAAAAAACATTTGTCTTATGTTAATCACGAAGATTTAGATCCAGATTCTCAACTGATTTAAATAGGCTCACTAACCTGAAATCAACAAAGCCAGTGTACAACTAAGGCAGCTGTGCTAGTGACAGCAAAGACTATGAGAACAAAAGAGGTTCGTATAAAACAGCTGCTGCATAAGCAATGTCAATGGAGGAGACATAATGGTCCATATACAGAGCTATCAAGATTAAATGATGGAGCGACAGCTACAGGAGAAAATGTACATATGAAAGATTATCTTAAAAGTTTTAAGTGATTACTGGTCAACATTTGTGAATGCTGGAATGTATCAAAAACAGGCATTCAGTAATATATGAGTACAAGGGTACCCATGGAAGGTAGAACTCGGTCTTAGTGAGATAAAGAGCTTTAGAAGACACAAAGCTAAAATGAGATTGAGAGACCAGGAATGTCTTTAGTTTCTGGGTAGACTGCTCTTTTCCCCATTCTATTCAGTTTCTAATAATTTCGGGTAAAAGATTATGCACTTGCAAAGTGTCCTGCTCAATATCATCTCAATCTTGTCAGTGTGCTATTTTATTTCCACTAATTGTACTATTTATTACAGCTCAGTTGGTTCATGGCTGACAACATATAAAAAATCCTCCAGCGATGGGCTTACTGAACAGTGCCCCATGCTTCCTTTACTGCCTAGATCAAGCATTAAAAGAGAAACGCTATTACTGAGATGTGCTGACATCAGTGATTAGGCTTTTGAATACACTAGAAAGTAAACAGAAACATTAATTTTAATTTTAAACACCATTAGGAATTTGAGAGTAAAACAAAACTGGTGCCTGCAGAATAAAAGTAGAGCTTCCTTAATGGAGCAGCAGCCATTTATTTTGTGGTTTCTAAGGGAAACTTCCAGAATAGATAGTAAAAAAATAAGACCATTGTCCTAACGAATCGTCTAGGTAATTCAAAGATACTTTTTTTTTGTTTGGTTACACGTTGTAGGAAAGGAGAGGGGGAAAAAAAAATCCATACTTAATCAGTTACCGTAACGTATCACTGAGGGGTATTGTTATATCACACTCCAATGATTTTTATACATAGAAATAATGTTGATAAGGCAAACTTTAAGAACTGTGACCAAAGCCCTGGCTCTCTTAAAATCAGTGACAGTTTTACTATTTAATGAAAATGTGACAAGTTTCTACATCTTATGGTATTCACCTATGCTGGTCATACGCCAGCTGTAAAATGCTTGGATCCGGATCCTGGGCTTATATAAGTCTCAGCACAATTGATCTGAGATCAATGAAGTCAAAGAAAGTGGAAGGAAATACAGAATAAGCAATAAAATCAAGTAGTAGATGTGGACAGATTCTGCTGTGGCTTGTGTACCAGGGCATTTTTTAGAATTGAATATTTAAGTTTCAAGATTTCTGCAGCATCAGGAGGTTCCTTGGTTCTATATATTGAGAATGCTCAATATCGATACAACCCTGTTGTTTGTATCTCAGGTCCTGATAATGAACCTCCACACTCCACTTTGTCCAGAGAGTTTTGCCAAACGTTTCTTCTGTCACCTAATCTGGTTATGGCAATATCCTTCCATCTTACGGTATGGTGTGTTTTTTCTTACATTGTGTTTTCAATCCATGTTAATTGATTAATTTTTGAATTTGACAAGACAGGCTGTGTTTGGAACAAGCTGCTTCTATATTTCTCATTTTATCATTTTTGTTTACACTGTCTTTAATTCCTCTTTTCACCTTCTGTTTATTTCTAGAAAAAAAATCCCTTATGATTCCCTCTGTTCTACACAGATCACCTGCCAGAAATATTTTGTTTTCCTCTCCTTCTCTAAAGCTTCTAAAACTACTCACCTTTTTTTTCCTGCCAGTGTTGATATACATGCAGTAAATGCAGCATTCTGACTATAGCTCAAAATAATTTATTAATTTCAT
Organism: Vanellus vanellus; assembly: GCF_965231255.1. Lineage (NCBI taxonomy): Eukaryota > Metazoa > Chordata > Aves > Charadriiformes > Charadriidae > Vanellus > Vanellus vanellus. Next base: position 98,496,659 of record NC_138907.1, read on the forward strand.
TAATGTCAATTGTTTATACAACAAAAGACAAAGGGGGTTTCACATATGTAAAACAAAAGATGATGTGACAATGAGGACAGTAATGCACTTTGAAGCAGAATAATCTGTATTGAATGCTTTTTAATTTAAAATAGTTTTGCATTTTAGTCTGCTCTTTCAGATTTTCATTCTCCTTTGAGGAGCGGGACTGAGAGATCAGAAATGGAGTGCTTGAAAGAGTGACTCAAATTGGCTTTTTCTGCCATTTTTGTCATTCTGGTTGTTGAGTGTCATCTCTTTTCTCCTTCTTTTCAAGAGGTCATTGAGAATAGCTGGGAACTATACTGAAGAGAATGTATAGGATCCTGGAATTATGATCTGATAATTGTTTTGTATGACAGTTATTGTGGCAGCCATGGAGATGTGAATGTGGGTAGCCTTCTGGCCTTATGTGAACGATATGATCTCATGACTACTGGTCTCATTCTTCTCTCCTTCTGTTTACCTCCCCAATATGTTTTGTCATATTGAATGTGCTTTGTATATTTTCTCAGGAAGTATGTTCTAATTTGGAGTACTTAGATTTCAGGGATTTGAGAAACAGTATGATAATATGTTTTATCATACTAGGATTAGAAGGCATGACTTTTGGGAGGGCCTGAGGATATTAAGTCTGTCCAGCTTAGAGAAAAGGAGACCGAGGGGCGAAGATTGATGAACTTTGTCATAAGGGAGAGTGGAGATGGAGGTGCTTAACCATTCTTTCTGATATCAGGTAATAGGATATGAGGGAATGGCTTAAAGCTGCATCAGGGGAAGTTCAGATTTGATATTAGGAAAAAGCTCTTAATTGAGAGAGAGGTCAAGCACTGGGACAAGCTCCTCAGAGAAGTGGTCATGGCCCCAAGCCTGTCAGTGTTTAAGAAGTGTTTGGACAGCGCTTTTAGACATATGGTTTAACTTTTAAGTTACTCTATGTGGAGTCTTGAGTTGGGGTCTATGACCCTCATGGATCCCTTCCAACTCAGGATATTCTATGATAGCTGTAGAGAAACCTGAACATCAAGTTTGAGCCTGGAAAATTATCACTTCATGAAACCAGGTACTCTAAGAGTGCTTTCCCCCATCCCATCTTGAAATAAATGTTTATGCTAAAGCATCATCTGACATTTCATGAAGCTGTAGTACAGGATTGTGTATCTATCTCTGCTTGACGGATAATGTCAAAGAATCCATCACTCAGATAAAAAATGGTGAATTATTCATTAGGATTCAGAAGAACTCTGATGGTCAAAAAACAACTTTGATGACTTAGTAAATGAAAAGCAACACATTAGAATTCCATTTATATCCCTGGACCTTAGAGATGAATGGTACATATGTGCTGTCAGGGAACCTAATGCTTACAGCAAAGTTTACGGTACTTTCTTAAAAAATACAGTTTAGTTTTACTGCTACAGCATACACAAGATGCAATACAAAGCATCTTTGCTTAGAGCAGAAGCCCTAATGGGCTAGTGAAATGAGAATATGAAAAAATTAATTGTCCCATATTAATAGCTAAAAACATGAAAACTATTGATGTGGCATGGAAGAGTCAAAGAAAAAATATGAGCACTCTCAGATACCTTACAAACCTTTGTGTACATCTGTTACATGCATAAAACTCATGCAATGATTCGTGATTATTTTTAAAGAATCATTATAAATATGCAACGACACTTTCCAATACAGGATTATGGTCACTGTCTTTTTTGTTATAAAGACTCTCTATGGTTGCCTTTCTGGTACTGTAGCTGGCATTTAATTATTAAAAATAATTAGTGTAACAAACTATGTACATTTAACTGTTGCTGCTCAAATTATTTAAAAGTCAAGGTTAATGAAAATTTCTGAATTCACTTCAAAGCAAATAATGACATGCAGTTTTCATTCTACTGTTATTCACTTAATAAATATAGTAGATTGAATTTTTATTAGTACTTTAAATATTAATGATTGAGGTAGAGACAATTCCATCACACACACCCTTCTTGTTTATACCGTCACTAGATAATTTTATTCATTTTCTAATGATTTTTCAATTTTAAGATGTGTTCCAATCACAGTAAAGCATTACATTCACATTTATTTATAATAATTCATGTGTAATTCCCCAAACAACCATATTTATTTTTTCAACAGTCACCAAAATGATTTTTTTCTCCTGCAAATGGGTCAGATGCCTACTTTTCAGTCATTAAATCTGGAATAGCTAGTAGGGTGGTAACCTTTACAAATTAAACAGAGTATTTTGAAAAGCAATCTGTGCACTATTCAACTTACCTTCATCAGTTAATATCTAGTTAAGAAAAGAAGAATGTCTGAGAATATTTTAGCACACACAGGGTATCAGCTACTCTGTCCACATTTGGGTATTAAAAAAAGTGGATGGGGAACCAAGCCTCTGAGTTCAAGAAGCGTCTGGACAACACTTTTAGTCATATGGTTTAGTTTTAGGTAGTCCTGTGAAGAGCAGGGAGTCGGACTCGATGATTCTTACAGGTCTCTTCCAACTTGAGATATTCTATGATACTAGGATTCTATGATTTCCAGAAAAAAAAAAAAATCCAGAGGGCTTTTCTATTTAAAAAAATCAGTAAGAATGTTTTTTTTCTTCCATTATCTTCCAATATTTAAATATTATTACTGTTTCCACTAATCTAAGAGTTGTTCTTTGTTAAATAGCTTTTGTTAAAGTTATCTTATTTGTACAGTCACCAAGATAACATATCATATAAAAATCTACATTCTCTGTGGTAAACCTCATGCCAGAGGTTTTTTAGGTTTTCAAGTTACTTTTGGGGATTTGGGTTTGCGTATTTTTTTGTTTGTTGTTGGCTTTTCTTTTTGGTATATGGATGATATGGTTCTTTGATAGTTTACGTGTCAGGGGGAAAATACTTTCAGCAACTGAATATGGTGATGGTGAACAACTAGCACTTTGTGTGGATAAAGGGCATTAGCTCTTTATGCTAGGTTATTATCTCTGTAAAGGGAAAAAGAAAGAATTATTTCTTCAATAAGTGATTAAATGTATAATATTAGTATAAAAGATCTATTGGATAGGAAAAACAAACTAGAGCAATCCCTCAAGGAACTCCTTCTCTATAAGATGGCAGTAGGAAGGAAGAGTTTCAATTTCACAGAGTATACGTAGAAAATTGAAGCATTTTTCAGCAAACATTATCTTATAGGTCATGTACTGCCACAGTTGATTTAAAAGCAGGTGAAGATTAAACTATTCCTACTTATCAAAGAGCTTGCATATTTCTTATGACTTAATTCCCATTTCATGAAAACTGAATTAGTCAGAAGGAGAGTCAAAACCATTACTGTGCTAGTCTATGCGATGTGTTGGCAAGTGCTCGTGGGAATCATTTGTTAAAACATCAGTAAAGTAGGTTAGGGTAATTTCCTACCTCCTTTTGGAACTCATGTAGTTTCTGTCTCATAATAATTATTGTTGTTGTTTTAAAAAATAAAAGCTCATGAAGCTAGGCTCAACTGTTGGTCATAGACAAGAATCACTCTCTTGATATCGAGTAATAATTGAGAGCTGATAGAAATGGTCTAGAAGATCCTTGACTGTGAAGATAAGTCTATTTCTATTCTGCTGTCAGAAATGCAGCCAATAAAGCAGTGCAGAAAAAAGGTTATGAAGTTAAAGAGACAGACTAGGAAAAAAGTTTTGCATTAGCTCTTTGGCTGGCTATCAGGCATGATTGTATTTCATGAAGGTAAGTGGAAATAATGTTTTATATAATCAAGATGAGAGATGATGCACAAGGTTAGTAGTGATGTGGACGCATAGAAAAATGTCTTTGATCCATTATGCAAAAGAATCTGGCAAACTTTGAATAGGTTGGATGTAAGAATCTAGAGAAGAGCCCAAGCCTGAGCTGATACCCAGTTAAAGGTTTATGATAATGCTGTGCAAAAAGATTAATTTAAAAAAAGGCAGATTTCAGAGTAAAATATAGTTAAAAAAAACCAAACATCATAAGCAAAGACAAAGTTGTGATAAAACTGATTTCAAAATGAAGCACATGGAAGACAGACGATAATTGAATTGAAGAAAACCCTGAATTCTTTACTTACAGTTGTATTAATTTATTCGTAGCTTCTTTAAAGAATCGGGGGGTGGGGGGGTGGGCTGATTGTTTTTATTTTTGACATGGGTGCAGCAGGGAAATGTCACCAAAGCGAAATGTCTTTGTTATTCTCTAATATGATGTCAATACATATTACAACACTAAGACAGATCACTGGAAGAGTGATTTTGGTGGCAGATGTGATCAGTAACTCATATAAAAGAGAATTGTAGGAGGGACTTGTCAGACAGTGCTATTCTTATAAATAAAAGGAAGACTGGGCAAAAGTTGTAGCCTTAAACTGTGTCATGGCACAATTTTTTTAAAAATGAAAAGATTAAAGAACATGAGTCAAAAAATTATGAATTCTTAACAAGAAGAATAATTGAGTGAATGGGTGTGCATAACAGGAAATCTTGAGATATGTTTATTTTACTGAGTGTATTCTGTCTCTAACATCCAAAGGATTAAACTGTAAGTGCCTTGGTTCTCAAATCAGACAGTACAGAGATTTTACATTATTTTCTATTCATGATTTTACAGAATTTCTATTAATGTATGTAGTTCTTTCTGTGGATTTTTGTACTGGAGTAAAGTATTTAATGTTTACTTTTGCAAAGGAATAATTAAAAAATACTTAAACTAGATTTTCTATGGATTGATGCAGACTTGATAGTCATTCAAAATGAGGTTTCACTGGGCTGGAAATTACAAAATAATTGAAAAGTCTGGTTAGTTCATTTGATTCAGGTGGGAAGAGATTACACAATCAGTCTCATCTGGCTGTCAGAAAGAGTTCACAGATAAAGGATGGAGGTGAGAAACAGACTGACAAACATATTTGGTTTCCCTGAAGAGATTGCAGCTGTGGTATGACAAGAGAATGGAAGGGACAGGGATTTTAAAGTCTCATGTTTAATTTTCATATCTTGAGCAGTGTTCTGTAGTTTTCCCCCTTCATAAATGGCTGCTTCTGATGTTTTAAGGGCTACGTGTTTTAGTGAACAGAACAATGTAGGTGGCCACTCTGTGCCCCCTAGTCCTATAATGTCCTCAAAGGGTTCAATTTTTTGAAATCATAAGTAATCCTGCATCTGTGACTTTCTTACAGGAAGTAAAGGTGCATATTGGTTTGGGGGGTTTAGTTTATTCTTTTTACTAACGTGTTTAATTAACCTTGGCTGGCAGTCAAATGCCCACCAAGCCATTCTCTAACTCCCTCTCCTCAGCAGGACAGGGGGAGAAAATAAGATGAAAAACTTATGGGTTGACATAAAGACAGTTTGATGTAAGAAAGCAAAGGCTGCACACAGAAGCGAAAAAAAAGAAAAAAAGAAGATTTATTCTCTACTTTCCATCAGTAGGAGATGTCCAGCCACTTTCTGGTAAGTAAGGCCTCAGTACACGTAGCAGTTTCTTCAGAAGACAAACACATTAATAATGAAATCCCCTGAGCCCCTCCCCTTTCCCTTAGGTTTTATTGCTGAGCGTGATATCATATGTTATGGAATATCCTTGTGGTCAGTTTGGATCAGCTGTCCCACTTATGTCCTCTCCCAGCCTTTTGCTCCCCCACAGCCTACTGGCATGCCTGAGCACGTGTGTGTGCGTGTCTGTGACAGCTTAGCTGCTGAGCAAGCACTGCTCCGCAATTGCTAAAACACTGGTGTGTTATCAACACTATTTCAGCTACAAGTACACGGGGCACAGCACTGTATGGGCTTTGCTATGGGCAAAGCTAACCCCATCCCAGCCAGACTCAATCCAACTGAGTGTATGCATATTTGTGAATTCATGTCTGATTTGGCTGAGTTATCCTACCAAAAGGCAATTTAAAGTACCAGGAGGAATAATAAATACATGGAAGGAAGACTAAGCAAGCATAGGGCTCCTGAAAACATTACACTAAATTCAGTGATCCTGCGGCTAAGAAGCAATCATCCTCCTACAGCATATGTTTGAACCTAAGCTTTGTTACTGTCTTCGCACTAAAAAAATATAATTTAAAGATCAGTCTTTAATGACGCGTATCCTAGAGCAGAGGTATAATTTTTCTCCCAGATTTCAAGAATTGTTTTCTTTTATCATGAGTTCCTAAAATATGCTTAATACGTTTTGGTTCAAATCAGATATAAATTATTACAAAAGTATGTCCAAGACACCAAGCACCCTGACACAATTAATCATACAATAAATGCAATTAAATTCTCAGTAGACTAAAACTGATTTCACAAGAATGAGATTAGTAAATCAATCAGATAGCAACAGTCTCTATTGATTAAGAACCAAACCAGTATCATTCCACAGAGGCCCTGTCACATAGATGTATATTTTAGTATGCCTGGGAAATCATTTAATTTAGTTTCTTTTTTTGTGAGTCTATACTAAAGTCCCCCCCTCACATTATCCCCCTTTCTGTTCTTTAGCACAGGTGATTTAACATGATCTTAAGATACTCCATGGTATACAAAATATTTGGTTTTGTCACAACTTTAAGTTAAACAATAATTTTATCCACTTTAGAAATGAATAACCTTATGACTTGTGGTATTGTATTTGACAGACAGGAAAAGGCTCTCCAAATGAACTCCATACATGTATGCTTTCATTAAAAAAAAAAAAAGTCACCAAAAAAACCAAACTGACCTTCTTTCCATGTAAATGCAGTCTTTTCAATTAGAAAAGCCTTCCCCAGGGATCTTTGTTAATGATTGTTAATAGAAAGAAAATATTTCTTCCGTAGTTTGAAAATTTTTTAAAACTGTGAACAAAAGGGAAAACAGAAAGATCACTTCAGTTAATTTCTTCTCTCACTTCTCTGAGGGGAAATAACCATAGTTTCTCTTTTGGTCATGCCTATATATCCCAGCAGTACTCCATACATTAAAAGCCTCATTTTCTCTGCATTGTATGAGATAAGGGATAAGTAAGTGGTGTCCGAGGAAAGGAAATGTGAGAAAAGAGAAAACACTAGAATATTGAAAGAATGCTGTGAAAGAAGCAGGAGAGAGAGAGAGAGAGCGAGACAAAGAAATTGATATAAAGAGCTAATTTCTTAGTCCATACAAAGGCTCCTAACAAACTTCCTCAGTGAGGAATGCTTGGAAGAGTCAAGATTTATTATTTATGCTGATTTTTTTTAAAGAAATCAATATTAAAAGTAATTGAAAATTGCAAACATGGTAAAAAATTTACCTGGAAGCTGAAATTCTTGTTACTCCTGAAGTACGACAAGATAGACCATTGTATATTTAACTTTTAAATACACATAAGAAGTTAGGATCTTTCAGAAAATCCACTCAAGTTTAAAAAGGGCACAGTGAAAGTGATACACAGAATGCTGTATGCTACTGTGACAGAAAGTACACGTCCCAATATTTTTCACCACATTTAAAAAAGTATTAATGTAAAAAAATATAATTTCTTACTCCACAGATATTTTTAGTTTATGCAAAAAAAAAAAAAAAAGTTTTTGAAAGTCGCCATATGAGTATTTTCAGAGAATTACATCAGCTTCTTTAAAATAGTTCAATATACCTTTTATGCATGCAAAATGTAGCAAGGTTAATTTCCACATATGATGCTAATATAAGCTTGTTTATGTATCAGCCAACAGGAGTTATGTGTATTCAAAGTTAAAGTGAGATTCCAAGTAGCTGATAGTGTTTTGTACATTAAATCGTTTTCATGCTTGAAAAACATGAACTGTACCTTATACTAAAATTTCAACATGAACATGTATTATGGATCGTGTGATATGCTTCACAAAGATGTCTTTGCAAACGTTTAGATGCCAGCAGTGTATATGCAGTTGCATTGCATAGCAAGATAATCAAACTTGTTTACACAATGCATATGATTCTATTATTCTTCTATGCCTATCATCAGATGATTTCTTTTTGCCTGTACTCTTTCTGAATTATCTTTAAACTCAATAGCTTTGGACTCTTTCCTAACTCTTTGTTTTACTTCATAGCTATTCATTCTAAGAAATCTTACTAAAAAAAGAAATGGTGTGGAGAGTGAAAGAAAATCAGCCTGTAATAATTATTATAGCAAGGATTTTGTCATGAGTAACTCTGCCCAAAGGTTATTTTATCTTTATTTTTTCAGAGGAGGGTGTAAGAAGCTTGACACTTCTTACATAACTCTTGAAACCAACTTAGTACTAACCTCCTTCAGCCATTATTTCAGACATTTAAAACTTGTTTCATGTTGAAGGTCTCAATGACATTTACAGAATAGAATGATTACCTAAAATGATTAAGTCCATTAAGAAAAAAAGGAATTATGGGTAATCAGCAAATACCTGAGCAAAATTGTGTGTAGTTTAACACTACTTCCCAATTATACAAATGGCTAAGAAGATGACTAAGAATGAAAGAGGGAGAAGTTAGTGATGGGAGAACATCAGGTTAGACGAGATTTGAACTCTCAAAGGCTTCTCCCTTTGCCTAAAACTTTTCCTGTGGGTACTGATTTTTATTGTCTTCTTGTAGGCAGTTCTTTAACAACAATATACTATTTCTACTTGTCTTTGCCATTTTAACAAATATTTTCCATATGTCAGAGTTCAAGGAGCATCTGGACAACACTCTCAGTCATATGGTTTAGTTTTAGGTAGACCTGCAAGGAGCAGGGCCTTGGACTCGATGATACTTACAGATTCCTTCCAACTTGAGATATTCTATGTTTCTATGATATGTTATTCTATCAAATGCTTTATTTTTTATTTTTTTGTTATTTTAGTGAAAAATCCTTGTTTTGTTTTTCCCCTGTCACGGTTTGGGCCGGACTGGCCACTGAGACAAAGCAACAGGTGCTCTCCCTCACCACTCTTTCCAAGGAGAGGGCAGTAAGAGAGAGAGAGACACTTACAAGTTTAGAAGGAAGTAAACTAATTTAATGAAATATTAATAATAAAATAATAAAAAGGAAATATATGCAAAACCAGACCAAGCTCCCAGTATTACAATCACGACACCAGCTGGCACTGGGGAAGTCCCAGACTGAATGCAGCAACGGATGGTAACTGGATTCTGGATTTTGATTCAGGAATGGGATCAAAGGAAGATGAACAGAGTCCACCTTGGACACTGGCCGTTAAAGAAAGAAGGCTTACTCTTTGATCCCTCAGCTTTTATACTGAGCATGAGGCAGATGGGAAGGAATACCCTGTTGGTCAATTTTGGGTCACCTGTCCTGTCTGCTCCTCCCTGCATGTGCAACCCCTCTATGCTTTTCTGCTTCCAACCCTCCAACGGGGCAAATAACAAAGTTGGTTGGCCTTGGGGGTTATAGCAATAAGTATAAGCGAGAGCCTCTCTGCATACCATGCCTGGGCATCAACTATAAACATAGGTCTTATCACTCTGACATCACTCTAACAATATGCTGTTAATTTTAGTAGTTAGAAGAGGTTTAGCTGCAAAGTAATGTTCCTGAACAGAAAATTGATTCTGTTTTACCTCAAACCAGGACATCCCCATTTCATGGAAAATCCATATTACATTTTCCTGGGATGTTTTTTCTTCTTTTTCTTCTACCTGTAAACTCTGCAACGAAGTTTTCTTCAGTTTTTGTGCAATCATCTGCTGTCACAAGGCACTAGTCTAGCTCGAAAATGCAGATGCTTTATCCATGCTTTATTTCTCCCATCAGACACTTGGAAAGTGAGGATGACAATTTGTTATAAAGTAAGCCCTTATGTTCAATTTGTAGAGGCATTATATTTGCCATCCTCCAGATCTGAAAGGCTGGTTTAAGTAAGATATCACTCACTACAGTTAAGAGAAAGGATTTAACCCTTTAGAATTCATGGCCATATATTATCTGGTACTGGTGATTTGTTTTTCGTTTCATAAATTTTCTTCATAAGTTCTATTTTAGTATTTCACTTTCAGAAGCATTTTATTTCCACACCTCCTCTAAGTTCCCTGTAAAGGTTTCCTATATGGGAACTTCCTCAGTTTCTTCCACAGTTAACAGAGGCAAAGAATGCATTTAATTATTATGGTTTTATCTTTTTTGACTATTCTTTATCTTACCCTGAACGTCTTAATGCCCCACACACTTCCTGGAAGAACATTTCTGGTATATTTGAAGAAAGTTTTTATCTCTACGGTTTTGGTGTACAATAATTTGGGTATCAGCAGAAGTGAATAGGCTAACACTAGGGAGAAATGGGGTAGCTAAGATCAAATTACTAATTTCTTCTTAAAATGCAAATATCAGTTCTTACTAGGATTTTTCAGTTTTGTAGCTTTAACTCTTCTATGGAGATTAGGGATTTCTTCCAGTGTATCAAGACACGTTTTCTAATTACCTAAATCAAATAATCAAATTCAAATATTCTGTATGGTAAATTTCACCTTTATGACTTGCGAGTGTTCATCAGAGGTGGGAATTTTTTCCCCTTTGTTATCATATACTAGATTCAGACTTCTCACATGCTGCTCCACAGCAGTGAAACTTAGTTGAATTCAAAGAATCTGTTTCTGTTGCACAACAAGCTAAGTGAGAAAAAGAGAGGACCAAATGCATCTTAACTAACTGGAGGAAGAGATGGATAACCCTTTTTTCCGGGCCCTGTTGATGCAATCAAGCCAGGAGAGCTCAGGTGAATTTTTGGTATTCTGGCAAAGATTGTTTCAAAAAGGACAGAATGTTGACTTGGAGCTCTGCTCCACAGAAGCTAAGATTGAGGAAACTATTTTTCAATGAATAAGAAAAAGAACTGTAGATCAGAAGACAGAAGTCCGAACTCTTCTCTTATATGGAGTGCTATAAATCAGAATTGAGCAAATTAAACTAGCCTGATATTGAAGCAATGCAAAAAATCTGATACATTTTCTTTCTGCTGGGTGCTCTCCTGACCTGCTATAGAGTCCTGTGCATAGATCACACCTCTCCAACTTCAGTCCCTCCTCTCTTAAACTAATCTATGCTGCTTATCCACCTCGAGTTTCCAGAGGTAACAAGTGTTAAGTACATTTGGTATTAAGCTAGTTTAGGTTTCTGTTCTTTTTTTGTTTTGTTTTTGTGGTTGTTATTCTAAGAAACTGCCTCACAAAAGCATAATTAGAACCTGAAAATAAGGAATCTATAATTCTTACCAGCAAAAGGAATTTCTAATAATTTTAAACTACTTTTCTTAACCCTTTTTCTTTTACCATGAATATCTGTTTTATACTAGGGACTTTTTTTCCTGTTGGCATATTTAGATAATTTTGGTAATACTTTCTCTTTACTTAGGTACTCTTTAAAAACTTTATTGTGCAAGTCCCAGATATTTAGCTTGAGTTATATTTATATTTACACTTTTAAATTATGCTTATGATTATTCTTCTGCCATCTATGTGGATTTTCAATATTAATTTCCAGATACTGTTTTATTTTCAAAAATTGTCAGGTGTATAAATATGGGACAATCCTTATTCTGACTGAGCACTTTTCTGAAAACTCATATTGCATAAAGAATATTACCACTGAGAATGCCTTGGGGAAACTATTTCTACCTCATTACAATGCAAATATTCCTTATCCCCGAGAGGGTGAGTGGGTTACTGTGAAAGAGAGAAGAGTTTCTACTCAAAGATTTAATAAGTTAAGGGATTTTTTGAAGACTTTCTTGCTGCTCAAACTGATTTTGAATTTTGGCAATTTTCATATTATGAAGGTGACCTCTTTTAACCACATTCTGCTGCCAGGGGCTCCCTCAAAAACTGGCTAGTTTATTACAAGAAATATTTTTGAGAGCTTTCAGGTAAGGAAAAGCTTGTTCTTTGAAGAGCTGGAAATCACTGAAAAAATACTCTGTCTGAAGTACTTCAGAATTTAGTGGGGTTTGTTATTCTCATAGGGACCTTGCAAAAACCTATGTGATGCTCTGCCTTCATATTTTAAATAAAGTACCTATTAAAAGAAAAGTTATTTGAAACTTGCATGTTTGGTTTAGATTCTGATTATCTCAGATCCTTGGGAAATTAAGATTATCTATCTCAACTCTCATTAGAAATTACAGCACCACAAAAGTTTAATTAATTAAATATTAAAAGGTTTTTTTCATTGAGTCGGCATTGTGTTTGTTATGAATATTTTATATGATGGTTATGGATTTAGATCAATACTCTCCCAGGCTATGATCTTACCTTAGTCAAAATAAGTGTTTTTTATCTCCGCTGTTCTTCGACTTTATAATATATTCCAAGCATTTACCTACACGTGCCCTACTAATATCTATACCTCTGTACCTTAGGTATATATTTAAATGACTTTAAATTCTCATGTTTTCTTCAGAAACTGATTTACAATAATCTCAGTATTTTGATTCTTTTATATTTTCTTCTTTTTTTCTTAACCTTCATATAGTTACCTATCTAAATTGAAGTATTCTGAATATATTTTCTCCTGTAAGAGTATTTTTCCTCCATTTTGGTACCAAATCTATTTTTAAATTATAATTGTTGTTCTTTTTTATTTCATTGCTCTCCAGGCTCAGATCACTCACCATTCTAAATTCATGGATGGTTACAGACTAACTGTTCCCAAGAAGGGTCCTTAATGAAGGTATACTTGCTCTTACAAGTTAATGTGCAACATCTAATGATGCTTTTAGAAGACACTAACTTACTAGGTCAGAAAGATTTCAGCCTAGAAAAGTTTTTGAGATTTTACATTTATTTGTTTTCTTGAATAAAATGAAGATCTTTTGCAATTTATTTTTCACTGTAAAGCAAACAGAAGGCCAGCAGTCAATGACTGTGTTAGGGGGGTAACCATTTTCAATGTAGTATTAAACAGCGAGGTATGATACTGGCCATCCATTCCCTAAGTAACACATCCATTCCCTAGGTACCACAATCTAATATCAGCTGCAGAGGGTTACGCCCTCATTTTTATCTACAGTCTTTTATCTGTCTATCATAAAAATTGCATGCTTCCATTAAAATCTGTAGTTTTCACCCACGTTTTCTTTTTGTCTTGTTGAAAAAAAAATTCTAGACAGCTGCAATACCATTTAGTTAGGCTCTTACATGGTATGAAGTGGTAAGACTTCTTCCAGTGAACTAGAAAAAGTGAATAAAGCGTACAGAGAGATTACATCTATTCAAATAAGCTGAACAGGACCAGGGTGTAGGCTTAAAAATTAAAATGGAATTGATGATATGGTTCAATTGTTAAGGTGGTCCCTGGCATGGCTTTGATGCAGGTCAGTCAGCTCAGTCCAGACAATCTGTGCCAAGTATGGATATTAATGTAAGCTGCGAACAGCTTCCTGGACATATCTACACTGCTCTCAGGAGTATAGAGGTATAGGTGTGCTATGTCACATGAGCTTCTCAGGCAAAGAGTTGCTGGCCTGTTTTAATTAGTAATGTAGATACAACAAAAAGAATACTGTTAAATGTAGTTTTTCTTGCAGTCGAAGTGTCGTCCCAGTGCAACAGTAGATTTGCTAGGAAAAATTTAGCTAAGTTCTGTCACAGATACTGGTTTTAAACTTATCTGGAGTACCCAGCAAGTTTTAAGTGTTTTATCTTCACAAGATTTCCACAAGATAAATAAATACTGGTAACTGCATTTTGCAGATAAGGAACTAATGAACAATATTAATAGTTTTGATAACTGAGCAAGTTACTGGAGAATAACAGAATCCCATTAAAGTTGTCCCTTAGTTTCTAGAGTAACTGCACATGTGCATGCTCTTGCTCGGCAGAGTTGAGGTGATTTACAAGAAGATATCACTTCTTCCACTCTGAGCTTGCTTTCTGCACCTTCCAGCAGCAGGAGTAGGAGGAAAGCCAATCCTCTCTTCAGATCTTGAACTTCTTAATTGCAATCTGGATGGTACTCAAGAAACTCAGTACTAAGAAGCAGTAGCAAGAAAGCATGATGGAGCCAACAAACTGTTTCTTCAAGTCCCAGCTGTAGCTGAAGAAGCAATGACCAAGTTTAATGCAGCATCAGAGAAATTGCCTATCACTGGATGGTGGTTTCAGCTAACAGCTCTAACCTCACTTGGAAAATGTTTAAGCAAACTCATGCAGGCAGAGGTCAAGCCAGGCCTGATGGATGGTGTCTCATTAAGTTCAATTGCATCCTAGGCCAAAACCAAAGTTTTATGTGTGGGTTTTGTTTGGGTTTTTTTCCATAATTGCGTGCCAAGATTTTTATTTGATCTGTACTAGATTTGAATCATGTGAGTAAACAATAAGCCAGCCTTATTTCAGAGAAATAATAATTTCTGTCTCTCTGTACTTGTCCAAGCAGGCCTTTCCTCCAGCTGACACCTCTTGCTGTGAGAATCAAAGCTTCAAAAATAGGTTTAGAAGTAAATCTCCAGTCCTTGGCTGAAGAAGTGCTTGACAGAGGTTGGAGTATTTGCAAATATTTGGTGTTTAGTTAACAAACACATTTCACATTAACACTGGGGAGTTGGACTAGATGATCTCCAGAGGTCCCTTCCAACCCTGACCATTCTGTGATTCTGTGATTTCAAGCTAGAATCACCTGAGCTGTGGTGAAGTGACTCAAAGAACAAAGATCAAATACAATCCACATCTGTCTAATATACCTCTGGCCTTTATCACCTTTCTGAACAGGCCACTTCTTCAACAGTCTTTCTGATCACATCCACTCTTCCATATCTAAAATAAATTACATTTGCATATGAATTTTTTGTGGCTTCTGTTTTTTTGTACTTCACAAATTTATTTATTCCATTGAATTTGTTTCACCTTTTAGAAAAAAGAAATATTCACATAAAAATTGTAATTACTGTTGCAGTGCCTAAATAAGGCACGTCTTCAGAGTTAATAACATAAGCAATAAATTGATTTTTTTAACAACCAAAAAATAAACTACTATTCTATGCTATAAACTGTGGAAAAACATTTACACAAAATCTCTCTCTGGGTCTCACCTTCTCCACTTTTGTTTATGCAAATAAAATATGATAAAATATCCAGCTTTTCTTCATAGATTCAAAGTGAGACTGCAAATATTCAAACTAAACTAAATGAATAAACAAACGAGTAAAATCTCCAAATGTATTCATATTTTCTTTAATTTATATAAAATAAGCTTTATATTATCATATTATCACTACAGTACTACCTTTATATTACACAGTATAATTTTGCTAATAATATTTTTATGAAATAACGGACACAGCACTTGTCCTTTATAGGACAGAAAACAATAATACTTCAAATACTCAGAAAATATAAATTAATAGGAATAAATGGAACAGTATTTTAGTTATTTGGATTATCCCTTTCTCTTATGTCAGCACGGAGATCTTAAAAGCCACAAGAATTGGTTTGTTCTTGGGTAAAGGATGAATAGATATTTTTAATGGTTCGTGTGATTCTATGTCACTCTAGAAAGATTTTGTCAAATGCCCATCCAAAGCTAACTTCTATTTCATGTATAGTTTCTTATTTTAACCCTCTCTCTCATGCTTCTAGTGCTTTTCTTATCCTTTCGTGGGCATTCCTCACAAATTTGAAAAGTATAGCTTTATTTAGTGTTCAAGGAATGAAGTAACATCAATGAGCATAACAGTATTACAATGTTTTTCCACATTATTTTCTCTCCGCTTAGAGTTAAACAGCTTACATATTTTTGACAGTAACTGGGTTGTGTGAGTTGCCTGCAATGTTATCTAGATTTAGTTTCCTAGCAAAGACTAGTAACCACTAATTTTGAGAAAGCTAAAGCAGGGTATGACCTCAATAACTTCAGTATTTCCATGAATGGCAGTATATATTGTGAGCAGAGAATGGGAAAACTTGTCTTCAGTCTTTTAATTGTCTCTGCTAATATAATGAAGTAAATTATTCCTTTCTAAAAGGTAAAAAAAAAAAAAATCCTTTCATACTTTTTTTCTTCCTGTGTTGTTATAAAAGGACTGTTCCTAGGGCTTGTTTCCAATTCCAGAATGTTATAGTAGGCACAAGACAAAGTAGCATTATCCATAGTTCGCCCAAAGAACCTGGAATACTTTTGCATACGACCTTAACCAAGAGTCAATAATCCTTAACCAAGAGTCAATAATGGCTACATGCTTTCATCTAATGCACAGGCTTTCTGATATGTTTGCAAATGTAAAGGTTGAATATGATGCTCAATCATTGTATATTTTACACTAAACCACACACGTTATATGGAGGGAGTACATTTTACGTTTCTTGAAACAAGAAATTGAAAATGGCAGATGGGAGATGGCTCTTCATATGTTGAGGCAGCATTGTCATTTGCAAAGTAAGGAGTCATTTTAATTCACTGGAAATGCCAAATATCTTAGAAATTTTCCAGAAAACAATTGAATTCTTCTGCACAATTGCTCAGTTTTTATTTCTGAATACTTCTTTCACTTTTTCCTTATTTTTTTTCTTTGTGTGTCCTTATCAAAACATACCCAAAGATTACTAAAGATTGGTCGGGCTTTTTATTACATAGTACTGCAAACTGAGGTCTTGTACTCAAAAGTCAAACCATGCTTCCTCTTTGGTGTTGTATAGTGACAGGGCCATGTGAATATCTAATTACACGGTTCTCTTTTTCATTAATATATAAGACAACAGTCTTCTATAAATAGACCCTGATATAGCCTGTATGGAGAATAAAGTAAAGATTTTAAAAGTGAGAGCAGATTTTGGTAATTACCCCTTTGTTCATTTTTTTTCTCCTTTCCTTTTATCATGCAGAGGTGTCAAATGTTTTTATGGCACTGTTGTTCACACAGTCATAGACTGACTATGGAGTAGCTTTTAATTAACAAAAACCTTTCTAAAACTTTTATTTTCTTTGTGGAACCTAAATTTTTCACATAAGGAAAAGACAGCTACCACCCTAGGTGAAGTTTTTTATTTTATATTGAGAAGATGCACGAAGTATGTGGCATTTCTGGTTCTTGCTTTTTAAGTATGAATTGCATGAGGAAGGATTCTTCCTTTTATTAACTAGGAGTTACAACACAAGTTTTATTTTATTGGTTTAGTATGTGGGAAGATTTTGTAAACTACAATACAAATATTTTAAAGTCTTTCGAATTTGTCTTTTATACTGTGCACTGTGACTTAAAAATACCATGCATGAAATGTGTTAAATTAAAATGATTCATAATGTGATCTTTTACATATCTGAGCAAAAGCTTTGAATAATATTTTGTTAACTTAGCATGTTCAAATTGTCAAATGATTCCCAAGAAAAGTCGTTTAATATTGCTTCCTGTGACCTTAAAGCAAAGATGTATTAGAGGTATATTTATGGAATTAAGAACTTAAATTTAAAAAGAAAGTCTGATTAGTAAACACTTGTATAGTATTCTGAAAGAATTCTTTTTCCTGTAATAGACAGCATTTTCCACTACCAACAGAAATTTTATGTTGTTGTTGTTGAGTAAAACAAAATAATTAAGAAATATTTTAATTCCATTCCAGAATTTAAACTATGTGTAGTCAAAAAGTATTTTGGTGTTCTGTGGAATAGTTGTTTCCATAATGTGTATATCTTTATGACAATTAATGTAATGAGACAATGTTAAGCTCTCATTTACTTTTACAACTGCTTCAAAGTTCAGCTTTTTTTTTTTTTTGCTTTACTAGCAAGTAGGCTCACAGCTAGAACCATGCCAAACTTTGGACTTAAGTATATCCACAATCAACATAAATTCAATTTAAATTGAACAAGCGATAACTTTTCTGAATTTGCTCATAGTTATGAATATTGGCTTAGGAATAAAAGATATCATCTTTGTAGCAGGAAAAAAGCAGACATTTGAATTATCCAAACTGAATTAAAATTTTCTAAGAAGATACCATCACACAAGTGAAGTGATATTTCTCGTGTGGTCTTTAATACCATGAGTCTAGACCAACTAATCTATAAAAAAAAAAAATATCTTGTTCCTTAGATACAATACTTGGTACTGCTTTCCTTTATTGGTTCTAATAAAATGTAATTAAATTATTCGTGTTTGTAGTAGTGTTTGTAAAACTGCTCTACTGATTTAAGGAACATAGCCTAGGTTTAACACTCTGATTTTTCCCTAACTATATATAGAGTATACATAAACACATAGAAATATATATCGATATTTACACTCAAATTATTTTATTTTCTTGGCCTTGCTACATGTCTGCACTACATACAGACACTAAGTTTGTGCCTGTGGTGGGTAAGCCTTGGCTAACAGCCAAGCTCCCACCCAGCTGCTCATTTGCTCCCCCTCTGCCATGAGATGGGGGAGAAAATAGGAAAAAACAGGAATGAGAAAGCGTGTGGCTTGAGAAAAAGACAGGGAATAGATATAGGAGACAAGCATCAGTTACTGTCATGGACAAAACAGACTCGACTTTGGGAAATTAGCTTCATTTATTGTCAATTAATATAAATGTTTAATTACTGGCTGGGGTATTGGGAAACAAAAACAAAGAAAAAAAGAAACAAACATTACACACTTGGGGAAAGCACCTTTCCTCCCTTTTTCTTAGGCTTTTCATTACTCGAGGTACCTCTTGTCCCCCTTTTTATGTCACTGCAAGTTACACTCAGTCCCTCGAGGTGACCAGGAGCATGAGGAGTGTTGTGGTCAGGAGGCAGCAGTTTCTCTCTGCACCTCTGCCCTTCTCCATCCCCCTGCTCCAGCGCACTCCGCCACTGAGTCCTTGCTGTTCCTCTCCCTCCTTTCATCACCTTGGTCTTCCCTCTCTTGTTTCTCACTCTGTTTGGCTACCCCACCCCACCCCTGCTCTCTGCCCCTGGCATTTTCTGTCCTTTCTCGCACACACATCCCCCAGGGTGCCCCCACCGTGGCTACGGGGCTCAGCCGTGCCCTGCAGTAGGTCAGTTGGAGATGGCTGGAACTGTCTGTGTCTGGCATGGGGCAGCCCCGGCCTCTCCTCACAGAGGCCGCCATGCAGCCCGCCCTCACCAGCACCTGTGCACCTGCACCCCATACAGCTCCAGAAAGAAGAAGTGTAACTACATCTCCACTCAGCTGTCCAACGGTTGTCACAGATATTTCCCATCCAGGCAAGTTGCACGGCAAAAAATTCTCAGCCATTTGTGAATGACATCTCTGCGCATAACTCATACCCCTTTTGCCTCCATCTGCTGTGAGGGACCCTTCCACAATACTTTGAGGTCACTTTCATGGCACTACATTGCAATTAGGCTAAATGAAAAAGGCACAGTACACCTCACTCTTAACCTTGCCAAACTTTGTGGCCCATGTGCTTTTGCCCTGGTTCTGATGAACCTATGGGTTGGGCCGGAAGTAAAATTAACTTAAAAGTCATAAAAATTACTGAGTAAATGCGGTATGTTTTTCATTATATTCCCTACTCCTGTGTGTGTTTGTCTTCCACCAGTTCTTATTTAAGGTTTATATTGTGCTTGAAGACTAGATTAAATCAATTATTTGACAAATAATAATATATGACAAAACAAAGGCTTTGCCTAGTTGCATCACAATTTAGATGACAAGACACATTTTTTCTAAGAGCAGCACTTCAGACCAAGTCATATGTGGAAGAGGAAGCGGGTATTTTCTTAGAACATCTTCCACAGAGCTGCCAACCTTGTGCAGGTTCTGAATGAAATAAAACTCACAGAGGTGAAATTCAAAGTTAGGAATACAGGCTCAGCATTTAAACTCTTCAAACAGAAGTAAATTTGATAGTGATGCCATTGAGGACAAGCCAGTGTGAAGTACCACACAGTGTTTTCACAGTTCCCTGTCTGATTACAATCACACCATAATGATTTCTATCCCTTATTTATATGCCGTCCTCACTGATTTATGCATTAACTCTGGAAACCGCACAATAAATAAATGCTTGGCATGTGTTATTTTTTCACTTCTAACTGGATATTGGCACCAGGAATACAAATACCATTGTATATATTTCCCTGGTGAGTGTGCTGTGGTACTCCTTCCTGTCCTCACTGACTTTTGTAACCGTCAATTCCCCCAGCTATAAGAGAATTAATCCTCTTGGGAGAAGCAAATATGTTTTGCTTAGATCTTGGATTACATAAAAGCACAATAATATTACACTATCCTGTATCTTTCATCCTACCATTTCCCCTTATCTAGAACAGAGGCTTTTAAGCGCTGCCATAGTGTCATGGGATTCATACTCAGAATTCCTTTGAATTGCAGTTTCATGTCTCAACATCTACCTCACACATAGCTCTTCTTTGTCAGGACGGGGAGTTATAGCAGCCTGTGGATCAAATGAAAGCCCAGTAGCAGCAGTGGCAGGTTTTTTTACGGATGAAAAGTCTTGAGGTCAAACTCAGATGTGATTTAAGCAAAGAGAAACTTGTGTGTCCTTAGCAGAAGTTCATCTGCTTAGATGGTCCATCATTTTTACCTCAGAAGCACTCATTGTTTCTACATTCATAGCTAGTCACTGAAATTGCATGTCAGGAAACACTAAAGTTCTGCTAAATAGACAAACAAAAAGATAAATAAACTGGAAAAGGACAATTTAAATACCACCATCTGTAGTGAAGTTCAGCCATGCTTTCTACTGCACAAAACAATAAGCCCAAGAATATTCACACCATGCTGATCCTTTATTGTCTTTGAGCTATTTTTTCTACTGTCCAATAAGATGAAAGGGTAATTGTTTTTAGAAACAGGATGTTGGTGTTCATATATTTTAATGTATCAAATCTTATGTACTACTGGCTTCAGACAAACTAAGTGGAATCCCATTCCTTTTCACATTTTTTATTCAGTTAGTTGTTCCAGAATATTTTCATTTCATTGTACTGGAAAAGTCAAACCTATATCTAGATGTGTTTTAAGAATTATTCTTATCTGAGAAGTGGAACAAACCCCTTCCTTTCTACCTGTCTCATTGCATTAGTATTCATAAACTTAGACTCCCTTATATGAAATACTATTAATAATGCAACTACAATAAAATAACCCAATATATCATTTCATCGTCCCAAATTAGCTTAATGTGATGGAAGATTTCTACAGAGGAGATAGACTCCCTATAATATAGTCAGTATTTTAGTGAAATATAACTCAATCTGCCTTGAGATATATATGTGTACATATGATTTTTGATTTCCTAACCCTATATACCAATAAACTATTTAGTCAAGCATTGTGAATTCATATAAAATTACTTCTCACTCCAAAATATCTTCACCATTTGTTCAACAATTTACTTCTAAATATGTCCCATAGTTCTGTCTTTTTATACTACTTCTGTGTTCAGGAAAATTTAAAGACCGTGAGACAAGGTAACAGCCTTCCTGTAAATAAAAAGCAATTGGAAAGAGGAAGACAATTAACTGTCCTTTATTCTATTGGCCCAAAAGTTATGGGCTTAATTTGCAAGGAGGGATATTTAAGTTAGGCGTAAAAAAAAAAGGTAAAGATCTATCTATTGGTTAGGGTAATTAAGCTTTGTAATACATTGTCCAGGGAGCTTTTAGAATCCATATCATTGATATTTTTTAAAAAAATAGGTAAAGCAAATGTGTTAAGAATACCTTGGCTACAGCTGATTCTGTCCTAGGGCAGAGAATTTCATTATATGATACGTCAAGTTCCTTTCCAGGGCTATTTTCTGTGTTTTGTAACACTGCAAATAGTGAGGTAATCATATCCACTTTTCTAAGACAATACTCGAAAACAATTAGAAGGGATCAATGTACAGTAAGACACATAGCAGTATCAATTACAGTGTCTGGCCTTCAGTTTAGTACATGCTGGTATGGATTTCTGAAGAGCCTTAACCTCCTCATTAGTCTGTTGTGTGACAGAGCCATGTGGCTGTGGGGCTGAGATGTTATCAATAATGAAAACCAGAGCAAAGAAAAGCCTTTCAGCTGTTTGTTGTAATTTGAGGGATCTTTAGCAAAAAACAATAATCATATAGTTCTAGCTTGTTTTTTTCTGGTCTTTTATTAATTTTGCCAGCCACGCCATTATCCAGTCTCCCTGAGAAGCAAAGCAGGTTTGAGTTGTTTTCTTTTTTTTTTTTTTCCAGCCCAAGCAGGTACATTGGTTAATCAAAGTTTCCAATGTTGCAGCCTAAATGTTGTGAATACTGGACAGTTTGAGAGTTCATCATTACTTAAGCTGGCATCGCAGCTACTTTGGCAAAAAATAGGTCTACATAAGACTGTCCTCAGTGAGTTATACTATCATAAATCTTCATATTCTATTACATTCCAGATTTCATGAGGATATTCCAATTTGAAGCAGTAAATGTGGTTTCAAAATACTGCAAAATTAACTGAAAAGGGCATCTCAGAAGCAAGGGAACCACAAACAGCTAGCCCATATAACAAAATAAAGCCCATTATAGGGTTCTAGTGACATAGCCTACACCAGAGAAAACCTTAGCATTGCTAACAATATTTCCAGACATAATTTTTCATAGATGATTATAAATAATAACCTGAACAATCAAAACTTTTGGTTTTAGTCATCGAAATCTACACAAAATAACTAAAGGATGCTGCTAAATGTAGTGTACTTTTTAACTAAGCATAATTATTTAGCTATTAAAACAATACTTATTTCTTGTGTCAAACTTTCAGTAGAATAACATGTGTTTAACTCCAGGTTGACAAGTTTGCTTCCACATTGTTTTAATTATGAAATTTGAGTTTGTAAAGGACTATTACTTCCCACTGAATATTTTTCAGTCTACATATAATTTAAACTCTTTTAGTAAAAAATCTAAGTGCTCAGTCTCACAGGAAAACTGGACATAACATTGAATATCTAAAATTTCAATACCAAAAATCATTGGATATTTTTGAAAATGTTGTCTACAATATTTCTGGGATTCACTGTTTGTCAGAAAAATGTATTTGTTTGAGTAGGCATGTACTTACAGTTTTCTTATAGTCCACACTGTATGGGATAACTTCCCCTCAGAAAAGCTCAGGATGCTACAGTATCTTTATAACAAAACCAACAGTTCAGAAGAATTTTTGTACTCTTCTCTTTCCTCATTGGGGAGTGAAGATCCTCCACATTTAGAAGTTCTGCATATTTTTAAAATAAAAAGAACAAGTTGTTGAGAGGTTTGGGGTTTTTTTAATAAGCATCTAATTCTACATATAAATCTACATACTTATTACTTATGTACTACTCACATTGATTTGGTTATACCTTAATTGATCTGACGGTAGTATTACAAAGTTATTCAAATAGGCTTTTCATAAATAATGGCATACAAACACGTAGGCTTCTTGGCAGCACTAGGGTAATTCACAAGAAAGGTGGGTTGTTTGATTTTTTTTAAGATATTAACAGGCAATGCTTATATTTTATTCCTCCTTTCCACTGTATTATACATTCCTCTGAGACACACTTTGATTACAGACCCCTCTTCTACTACCCCACAGGCACTAACAAAATCCACACTTCAGCATTTGGTGTATAGTTTACCTCTTTTCCTCAGAAAGGGGGATGATTATCGGATGGTCCACTGAATAGTTCTTGGTTCCGGTAGTGGGCACTATCCCCACTTCTCCTATGCAGAAAGTGGCATTCCCTAGCATGTTTCTCAGGCTTTCAAGCCCCAGCTGTGCTCTTCAGAATAGCCATACATTTGGCCTATCCCTTTCCTGCAGGATGCTGGAGCAGCCGGTCAGCTGGCCGACTTTGGTACTTTGCTTCTTAGCCTATGACAGCAGCCACCCCACCCCAGCAGAGAGAGGTGGAAGAATCCAACGTCAAATGCTGCTGCAAAGAAATGGATGAAGAGGAGGGCAGTTCTCCATACGAAAAGTACATGGAAGCTCACTGAGAGAGCAGAGAGGAGAAGCGGGGGTGTCTCAAAATTGAATCTGACTTTTGTGATCGCTCTATTTGCGACAGTCTAATATTTGTGGTCACCACAAAGGCTACTTAGTGTAGGCTTGTAAAATTCATTTTGCTTCAGATAAGACTAGGAGAATGACCTGGGGTCTCTATGAGAAAACATTTACATTTTAGTTTCCATAGAAAGCTTTTCCCCTCAGATCTGCTACATGCATAGTGACAACACATTCAACAGCTTTGCCAACAGAAG
Source organism: Vanellus vanellus (assembly GCF_965231255.1). NCBI lineage: Eukaryota > Metazoa > Chordata > Aves > Charadriiformes > Charadriidae > Vanellus > Vanellus vanellus. The sequence continues at coordinate 98,520,840 of NC_138907.1, forward strand.
TATTTTTCTCTGTACAGCAGTCTATACATAGATTTTTTTTATGTCTGTATCTTATGGTTATGAAATTTTCAACTTTGTAACAAATGTTTCAGTGAATCACCTAAAGTTTCAGCCTGTTATTGTTTTACAATGCTGTCATAATGATTCCTTACTGTATTGGTGCCTCTGAAACAGCAATCCCCTGGAGGAGCTTTCTGACCTTCTGTCGCTCTGTCATTTTATTTTTGTAAAGAGAATGATCAGAGCTCAATGATTTGAAAAATCAGTCCAATATTTAGCTTTGTAATTGGTAACATTCTCACCATGCCCAAGGGTTTCCAGGTTGTTTTGCTCAGAAATATATTAATTGATTTCTTAGTTTCTGGTGCACAGTTCAACAGCATGTCATAAATGTAATATTCATAATTCACATTAAAGTATGCTGAGCAAGTTATTTACATATACCACTCTATTTTAAGAGTAATCTCAGAATGCTTCTGATATTTCTACCCATGGTGTGAATAAGAGAAGAGAAAGATAAAATTTAAATGAACTAGACAAATAATTTGGAAAATGTGAGTATTAAACTATTAATGACCTTATTCACAAGGTAAGACAAATCATTTTCCTAAATGTTTGAACTAAATGAAATTTAATTCTGATTCATTTGTCTGAACTTCAGATGAAAAGAAAATACTGTGAATGATAAATGTGTCCTACTGCTAAAATTAAAACACTGATAATTATTTTTAAAGGGAGTTTTAAACTGTCACAAAGTTTATTTCTTATTAAGAAAGAAAAATTCATCTACTGATAGTTTCAAGTTTACATTTTACCAGATACACAGAGCACATTTTAAATCAGCCATGATTAAAAAAAAAAAAAAGAAGGAAAGGAGGAAAATACAAAGATCACTTAAGTAAATGATATCATTTGATTATGCAATAAAAACAGATATTAGGCTCAAAGTATAAGACATTTAAAATATGGAGTCACTTTGACACATCAACAGTAGTAAACAATATAAAATGTACATAAAGTATTTCAGTTATATTTGAGTGTTTGTTCTTTCAAAGAAGTGCTAGTTAATCCTACAGTTATATTTAAATAACTATTTATATTCTACTCTGCTATTTTTGCTTACTTGGAACTCTTTCAAACTTCACTGTGAAAATTCCGAAGTTTTCAGGATTGCAGCTGATGTAACTTGGCATAAGCTTATTGAAATTTGTGAACTACACTTCTGTATCCTCATAAAGTCTCTTTTGGATCTAGGTTCACATTGGAGACACCGCTGCCCCATTTTTATTTCTATGGTCTAAGCTACATGTACAAAATCTTCTAACCAAATTATATAGTTTATATGTAAGCAAGGAGTTCCTCTAAGTGAAAACAATTAGACAGCATAACCATATTCAGCAACAAAATTGTAGAAAACTTCTTTGCTTGACTCTGAAAATGTTAGTCAGAAGCTGAATGGACTCTTCCATTACATTTCACTTATTGGAAAGTCTTTAATTCCGCCTTTATGGTGGAATATCCTTTTAAAAGAGGAGATTACATCAAAAATAGACATAATTATGGGGAACACTTGGTTTATGTTTTATGAAGAAATAAAAAAGCTGCACCCATGTTTATGCCTGGCATATTTTTCCTTGTTTGATTAATAATTCCTCAAATTATTTACTCTTTATACATTATGACTTCCTTTTCACAGTTCATAAAGTCTTTCTTTTTACATTGTTTTTACTATCAGCTCTACAGATTTAAAACTCACATCCATGTAAGAAAATTATTGAATTTTGACAAATGTGAATTTTATGTAACCACTGCAGCAGAACACAAACAATCTTTTCATGTTCAAATGTTCATATTTGAAGTTTAATTGCTTGTATGTACACAGATGGCCTAGTTGTCTGATGTGGTCTTCTTGTACAGCGTAGGTGAAGTAAGGGACTGCAGAATGAAAATAAATAAGAAATGAAAAGCACCTGGGATTATTTATCATTTTACAGGAATGCACTATACTGTGACACTAAATAATTTAACCATGCTTTGCAGTTTACTGTATCAACTCTGTTTGGTAATAATAACAGCTGTAATAGTAACAGTAATAACAGTATTCTTAGTAGTAGTAGTTATACTAAAATACGTAATAGCACGGGGCTCAAAATTCGGCTGGGCTTGTAGAAATGTATCTCAGGAGTCAAACACACAGAGAATCCAATTTCCAGCATCGCATTTTTTGAGCATATGGTGAAAGGAGTGGGGTAAACTGCACTATCACACGAAGCAGATTAAACAAAGCACTAACCATGTGATATTTGCTGCAGGCATTCTGCCTGCAGGATGTTGATGCAGAGAGAACGCCTCCAGGAGTATTCGACAAGTGTGGTTGGGAACAACTACTACTTTACACTTTTAAATGGAAGCAGCATACACATCCTTTAAGCAGGCTTCAGAGTACAAAAATGGCAAAAGAGAAGCTGTACACCAGTTAACAACTATTTAAAACCGGAACACATTTCTGTGAAAATGTTTCCTAATGACTCATGGTTAAAGATTAGTGTTAATTAAAATAAAATTCAAATGAACTTAGAGGTTACTTCTAGCTTAATACACAGCTTGGTAAGATATTCCAAAATGAACTCACAAAACTAATTCAAACATGGGGAAATTAAGAAGGTTTGAAGTATGCCAATAGCTATTTTACATTAAAAAAATCATGTCTCATTTGGAAGACATCAAAATGCTCCCAGAACTTTTTCAGGGCTAAGACATCTCCTCCCCTACCCACCCCCCTCCCCTCAAGCCAGAATATCAGGAGGTTCAAACTGCATAAGAATTTATCCTAGTTTAACTTAAGTGGTCCTGGAATTCATCATGTAGCTGGTATTAGGTCCCATCAGTGTTCTATGTAGGCATCCAGCAAGCAGGAACCTATAAGTCTTAGTTCAAGAAACAGCCAGAGTCATCAATCTGGAAACTGAGGTTCAAGTTCATAGAATCATAGAATCGCTGAGATTGGAAGGGACCTTTAAGATCATCAAGTCCAACCATTAACCTACCCTGACAAAACCACTTCTAAACCATGTCCACAAGTACCACATCTACCCTTTTTTTAAACACCTCCAGGGATGGTGAATCCACCACCTCCCTGGGCAGCCTATTCCAATGTTTAACCCTTTCAGTGAATTTTTTTTTCCTAATATCTAATCTAAACCTCCCCTGACATAACTTGAACCCATTTCCACTCATCCTAAAAGTTCTGGGACTTCCAGCCAGCCAAGAAGGCAAGAGCTTCAGAGCTGCCAAAGGGAAAGACATGGATGGAGCTGGCTTATTAGCCCAGCTCAGCACACAGTTTATAAACTAGAAGTGCTTTGGTTTTTTTTTGTTAGAATTTCACCAAAATTTGCAGTTTTCATAGATTTCTGAAATTCTGTCTTATTGTCACTTCTGCTTGAAAACAAGCAAACAAAAAAGATCTGCTAGAAACTTCTGAAAGTATCTACACCTTACTTAAAAAGATTTCCATCAAAGTGCTCTTAGATAGTAAAATTAATAGCTGAATATACCACTGGTATATTGGTATATACCATTCTATACCATTGGTATTCCAGACTTACTCTTTTCTAAGTGAATGAAAGCCATGATTTGAAGACTTTTGAGATGGTGAAATGATGCATTCAGGAAGTAATTTTGTAAATCATACAAACTTTCATGGTCTTGCACAATAAAATAAAGCTGTTACAGAAGATGTGACCACAGATCCTACAGTAAAGCACTTCTTATCTCTGCAGTGGACTCTGTCCTATGTAATGTAGTCTAGCACTTACTAAGTATTTTATATATTCAAATCACCGTGCAAACAATAACTAAATAGTCACAAATTTTGAGCAGTTCATTTCTTGCACCTACACAAGCTTGGAACAAGTTTAAATTTCTTTTGTTAACACTGCAGAACGGTTGTAAAGCACTCCAGAATATTTAGCACAGGTAAATAATTCCATTATTGAGAATAAAACTATTTACAGAAAAAAAAATATGAAAAAACAGGACACGTAGACCTTGGCCTATTTCCCCCTCAAGGCTCTTTTGGGGGAAAATATCAACTCAGAATTGAGTAACCACTCTTATTTTCTAAAAGTAAAATTATGAAAACAGTATCTTTATTATACTATGAAACAAGGATATTGTTGAGATCCTGAGAAGTTATGCAGGGGAAGAAAATTATGAGCCCAATATTATTCAATATTAATGAAAGAACTTCTGAAGAGTAGTTTAGTGCATTGTACTTACAGTGGCTTAAGATTTTTGTGTTTCTTTAGCACTCATCTGCATGAATATAATAATAAAATCATAAAAAGTTACATCATATAATGCTTATTATCCAGAGGGTACCAGCATGCATTCCAAGTTGATATATAAAGCCCCTACTGTATCTTATAAAGATCACTACAGACATCCTTGAACTGCAGCCACTTTGGGTAAAACTCAGCACCTGTTTAACAATGCACAGCAAACCTCACACAATGTTTTACTAGAAGAAAAATAAATGTAACACCCAAATAAAATGCAGGGGGATTTACTGGCACAGTGTAATTACTTGCATTGGAATTTGTCCAGGACACTGGGGTTAATGCTCCTACTGTTACGGAAAATCCCAATAGCTATTTAACGCTTTCAAATGGCAGAGACTGGAGCATGATTTGATGGCTGATGTAAAGTAGGTGATGATAATCTTTGAAAGGTCTTTGTGTTTGAGACTGCTGTCACTCTAGTTTGAGGGTATCATAGCATTTACTGTTCTGTGTAGTTACCCATGATCTAAACTGGCAAGAAAAAAGAAGTGTCAGACCTTCACAAAGCTTTGTGATCCACTACAGGCTGTAAGGTTTTTTCCTTGGTATTAGGCATACATAATTTTGAAAGTATAGGCTATTAAAAGTCATCACTCAAAGAACCACTATCAGCATATGATGTAAAATCATCAGGGAGACCAGGGAGCAAATAAGCCAGACAGGGCTATCTTTCTCATATAGTCAAAGTTCCTGAATTATTCTGAGATGAAGTGATAGCTCTGTAAATAGGATATCTCTACTTAAGACACAATCCTAAATTCTCATTAGTGAAGAACCACATTGTATACTGGAAAGAAGGGCTGGTAAGCAACATATGAAAAATATAGTAATCTGCAGTGAGAACATTTCCACTGTGTGTAAGGGAACTCTGAGAGTACTTAGGCCCAGTCAAAAAAGATTCTCTCATGTTTCTGCTGTAGTGGTTTATAAAATCAGAAAACTAATATAGTAATACCAATTATTTTGGAGAAATTAATCTGCTTTAAGTATTGAAAATAGATTTTATGTTAATATTGTTGCATCATGGAATATAATTTATTTTATAAAAAGGCAGCTTCCTTTGGAGGAACTGACAGTACAAAAGCTCATATGCCAATACACAAGTATGTTTTACCAGGTGTTGAACAGATGTAGTTATAAGATTTCTGTGTGTATGTGTGTGCGTGAGAAGTTTTTTCTGGGATTTGAAAGGATTATTCATTGATTTCACAAGGCATGTGAATGTCACAACACATTCTAACCATTCTGTTACTGTTAAAAAAAAAAACACAGACTTTGACAGACTGTAATAGCTTTGAAAATTAATTCTTATTAAATTTCTCATATAAATCCTTCAATGTTCTTAAAAAAAGGCTTTTAAAAAGTTTTTTTTTCCTCTACTTTACAGTCTATGAGGTTATAAAAATATGCAAGTCAGAATGGGAAAGATAAACCTGGCATATAGACTTTATTTTAAACAATTCTTACCTAGCTCATCATTACCTCTATTTCAGGGCCTCTAATGTAATTGTGTTGTTCTGACTCCCACTGTTTTCACAATAAAGAAATACAAACCTGCTCCTTATTTTGCATCAAGGATAAATAGGTGGAACCGCCCTCTTTTTTCTAGTGACTAAGGAAAAAGCCAGACAGCTAGTTTAGGAGAGATTAAATGTTCCGAAAATTTGGATGTCATGCTCTCCTCATTGCAACAAATAAGTCTTCCTGGAAATTAAAAAGTATCCTTGAAAATCTACCTTAAATCTCATTAAATGCTAATGATATTTATTCTTCTAAGAAATGTCCTTTTACATCTATACACTAAAATGTAGAGAAATGCCTTTAAAATACACTTAAAATATGGCATGACCTCACTTTTGAAAATGGCAAATGTACTTCTAATTCACTGTTAACCTTTTGAAAGTTTTACCTTGTGCTCGTTGTTATAGGATGAACATGAAGAATAGCTCTAGCACTTCTGTTATTAGGAGACTGTTTTAAACATTATGTGTAGCTTTATAACCCAAAGCTCTTTTCTTGTTTTGGTTACTGATGGGGAAGATAAGAGACAGAATTCCCAAGTGTTTGCTGTAATTCAATGCTATTATTTTCCTTCATCTTTTCTTTCATAGCATTAGAATCAAATTTCCACAATTGTTCTTCACTTACAAGCATTGCATTTTATAGAAGTCAGTCACTGTGAGCAAATAACTTATGATTTCACAATAGTTATCAAACTATTATAGCTAATAATTCTAAATATAAAAGAGCTTTAAGACTATCTGTAGATTCCTGATTAAAACATTTTTTTTTAAGTTAAAGCCCTGCAGTTAGGCACAAGAAACTTTAACGCACGTTCAATAAAAGACTATAATACAGAAAAAGACTCTTCACTGTTGCTCGGAAAAGAATTCAGAAGCTGACTTTTTATTTGTTCTTGTTCTAAAGAATGAAACATATCTAGTTGTTATCAAAAGCTCTGGAAAGATTCTTACTACATACACAGTGATGAAGTATGTGGAGAGAAAGATAGTACAATGATTAAAAAACAGAATTAGTCAAACAAATACTGCAGGCATTGTTTACTATAGGTTTATGAAAATGAAGAGAAAGATTCAGTCTCTGGTTAGTATTTTTCTTTCTAAAAGAGCACAAAGTGTTATTACGTTAAATTGTTCTATTTTAAAGCGTTTTTAAAGTACTTGCTGGGAATATGTCTATGTACAGTTTACAAATTATGTGTAATACTGAGGACTCATTAACTGTGTCAGAGTCTAACCATGAATTCCCCTTCTAGTTCTGTCTTTTCTGGTTGCACTTTAAATTGAAATTCCACCACTCTATAATACAGGAATGAATGTAGGCAAAGTCCTTTAGCTTTAATAGTTCATTATTTCAAGTAAAGTCCTTTTGTAGAAAAAAAAAAAAAAAGGCTTTCTTTTTGCTTTTTTCCTTCCCCCAAGCCTGAATGCCAAAAGTGAATTTTTTCTATGTCTACCTAACATGTTTGAAGTGGTTCTCCCAAGCTGATAAAAATCTCTTGTCGGTGTATGTTATGCTCAGTCCCTCACGGTCCCTTTGGTGAGGTGATGGGCAACACAGGAGGTTGGAGTCTGTGCCTCCTGGTATCCTTCTGCTGTTCAGTCCTTCTTACTTAATTTCCACCTGTGGCAGGTTGACCCTGGCTGGATGCCAGGACCTCAGCTGGACGGGGGAGAGAACATAACAAAAGGCTCATGGGTGGAGATAAGGACAGGAAGATCACTCAGCAATTACCATCACGGGCAAAACAGAATCAACTTGGGGTAATTAATTTAATTTATTGCCAATCATATTAGAGTAGGGCAATAAGAAAATAAAAACTAAATCTTAAAACACCTTCCCCACCCTCCTTCTTCCCGGGCTTAACTTTTCTCATGATTTCTCTATCTCGTTTCTCCCTCCTGACTGGCACAGGGGGATGGGGAATGGGGGTTGTGGTCAGTTCATCACACATTGTCTCTGCTGCTCTTTCCTCCTCAGGGGGAGGACTCCTCACACTCTTCCCCTGCACCAGTGTGGGGTCCCCTCCATGGGAGACAGTCCTCCATGAAAATCTCCAACATGAGTCGATCTCATGGGCTGCAGTTCATAAACTGCTCCAGTGTAGGTCCTTTCCACAGGGCGGAGTCCTTCACAGACTGCTCCAGCATGGGTCCCCCACAGGTTCACAAGTCCTGCCAGCAAATCTGCTCCAGCATGGGCTGCTCTCTTCACAGAGTCACAGGTCCTGCCAGGAGCCTGCTCCAGCATGAGCTTCCAATGGGGTCATGGCTTCCTTTGCATGCATTCACCTGCTCTTGCGTGAGGTCCTCCATGGGCTGCAGGGTGGACATCTGCTCCACTGTTATCCTCCATGGATTGCAAGGGAACATCCTGCTTCACCATGGTCTTCACCACGGGCTGCAGGGAAATCTCTGCTCTGGCACCTGGAGCACCTCCTCCCCCTCCTTATTCACTGACCTTGGTGTCTGCAGAGTTGTTTCTCTCACATATTCTCATTCGTCTCTCCACTGCTGTTGTTTGTGCCACATTTCTCTCCCCCACGCTTCTTAAATATATCATCACAGAGGCGCTACCACCATTGCTGATGGGCTCAGCCTTGGCCAGCAGCGGGTCCATCTTTAAGCTGGTTGGCATGGGCTCTATCGGACACAGGGGAAGCTTCTAGCAGCATCTCACAGAAGCCACCCCTGTAGTCCCCCCTACTACCAAAACCTCATCATGCAAACCCAATACACACATACTGCTCCTTGCTTTCTACTGCTCCTCTGTACTGGCATGTGTTCCTCTATGGACTGCAGTCCCTTCAGGGTGTCTCTGCTCTGGCACGGGTCATCCGTGGCCACAGTCCATCACAGGTGTCCCTATTGCAGCATAGGTCACCCATGACTGCAGTCCTCTCAGAACCATTTGTTCTCACAGCATGGAGCTGCCTCTTCCAAGAGCGTGTCTCCAGCTGTGTCCCCAACAGTGTTCTTTGCCACATCTCCTCTGCTTCCTCCTCCATTTTCTCCAAAAATGTGTCTCTTCACAGTTCTTCTCTGTTGTCCTCTTTTGTGTGTCTGCCCATGTCTCCTTTCACATATCTCTTTATTGTGTCTTCTCACTTCTTTTCTTTTATGTCTCCTTTCATGTGTTCCCATATACCTCCTTGGGTGAGTCCACATGTCCTGCTCCTTGCAGCTTCCACCCTTTCTTAATTATGTCTGAGGAGTGGTGCTGTGTGTTCCCCTCACAAGCTGCAGTTTTGGGACACAGTGGGGTGTTTCCAAACATGGTCAAGCTAAGAGCTCATAACCTCCTCCCACACAGGTGTTAGTCTAGGGGCAAGAGCAGGGAAAGTTCATGGTCCCATTTCTGAGAAGTGCTAATAGGCAGAAAGGTGAAAGGAAGGAGAAGTGCTCCTGCCCATTCAAAACTCTGGAAGCACAGGAAGACAGAGATGTAAAATGCTGAGATCCAAATACAGCCATGTGTGAGAGCAGCACAGGCTGAGCTTTACCAGAGCTGCATGACATCTTCCAGTTATTACTGCTGATGAGAAAAAACAGATACAGATAAACAGATAGTACTTGATTTAATTTTTATGAAAGGAAGAGTATGAAAATAGATGCCATTAAGATCATAAATCACATTATGAAGCAGATACACATAAAGAAGTTATACACACTGTGTAATGAAACCCATTTGTTAAAGCATGAAATACTTATATTTTACAGAGAAACTGCAACACATATTATAAAACGCATGCTAAAATGCATCTCTTTATAATATAACAGATCCACCAAGTGGACAATTCTCAGATAAAATATGCTCTCAGGCTCCAAACATATTATATTAAAAATTAATAAAAATATACCACTTTCTATATTTTTCATATAAAAACTGACAATACTATAAATTAGGAAATTAATTCAATTTCATCACTTAGGCTTAGCCTTCTTACATCTATCATAACCTCAGGTTATGGGTCAGCAATATTTGTTTTCTTATGGCTATTAGTGCAGAGATGTATTTGATCCTGACTTGCTAACAGTAGCACATTATTAATTCTTCTGCTACATCTCAGCTACAGGAACCACTTCAGGTTGTGCTGGAAGATAGCTTGCATTTTGAAGTGAAGGAGTTCAATAGTTATGTGGAAAATATAAATTGGTAAGGAAGTTACATAAAGTGAAATAGAGCAAAGTAACAGCCCTATTGTTATTTAACTACTGCAGGTAAAAAAGGGAATTTAGGCTTCCTATATTCATTACATGCAAAAAACATGCCTTTAAAACAGAGGTTTCACATACCTTATTTGCTCAGCTGTGTCTCAACATTGTCTGGGAGAGTGTTATTTGTCCTGAGGCAAAGCCACACCAGGGGTTGTGTTAACAAAAGAAATGGACAGTCATGAGCGGGAGCTTAATCTCATGCCCCTTGTTACTAACTAATATAAATGTAGAAATAGATTTTATGGCCAAAAAACCTGTTGTGATAATCCACTCTGTCAGTTTGCTTAATGCTGACCTTTAGGTAACAAGCAATTAATTCATTATTCTCTATTTTTGCTAGTAGTCTGTTAAATATTTCTTACAAAGGCATTGAGACCTGAAAAAAAAAATAATCAAGTGAATCTTGATTCGGGATCTTACCAGGACCTGACAGGATCATAAAGCTTTGACTGTTGAGTGCTTTATTGTTTTTGCCCTTAAAATTTGTCTGATTTCACATTTAAATTTTTTCTAGATTCATTTTGCATACCTTGTGTCCTGCTATTGTTCATATATTCTACACTGAAAAGTCCTCTCTCAGATGCATTCTCCTTTTTACATATTTTTAGACAGGTTATGATTCTTTAATCTTCTCCCCTAAGTGCCCAAGCAGACCTTGGGTGAAATCCAGCTCTAGACTCAGATATTTGCAGTTAGCCATCTGCAATATAGGTATCTGCATGTAAACTAGGAAACATGTCTAAGCTTTCATTACAGTCCACAGAGATCTAATCAACACAGTCAAAGGCTCCTAGCAAAGTCTTCAGGCAGATGTGTCTGCTTTAGAATGAGCTAAATATGTTTCTGCATGCCATCAATTATATTGATTAAAGTCACAGTCCAGTTGCACTATTATAAGTGCCATTTTAGACACCCTAGAGCATCTGAGATATCCATGCTGGACTGGTAAATCTCACACAGGACATGAAGCACATGACCACCTAGAGTGATACCTAGAGGACAATAATCAAAGATGATTAAGGGATTGGAGCATCTCCCTTATGAGGAAAGGCTGAGAGAGCTGGGACTCTTCAGCCTGGAGAAGAGAAGGCTGAGGGGAGACCTTATTATGGCATACAAGTATCTAAAGGGTGGGTTGAAGGAGGATGGAGCCAGACTCTTTTCAATGGTTCCCAGTGACAGGACGAGGGGCAATGGGCACAAGTTAGAACACAGGAAGTTCCGTTCAAATACACGAAACAGTTCTTTACGGTGAGGGTGACAGAGCACTGGCACAGGCTGTCCAGGGAGGTTGTGGAGTCCCCTTCTCTGGAGATTTTCAAGATGCGCCTGGATGCAGTCCTGAGTAATGTGCTCTGGCAATCCTGCTTTAGCAGGGGAGTTGGACTAGATGATCTCTAGACGTCCCTTCCAACTCTGAAAACTCTGTGATTCCGTGATCTTAAATGCATCAGACATCTAGGTAATTCAGTCAAGCCTAAGATACATACTGAATATAAAGGAAGCTTAATCACGTAGGCCACTTGTAGATATCTACACTACATCAATGTAGATGTCTACATCTACAGATGTCTGTGTCCAGCACAGCCCAACTTGCATGTGCTGAATCCAAACTTTTATGTAAAATTGCTAAAAAATACATTGGTTCTATTTTACCTCAAACCACGACAGTGTCTCTGTTCTTGTACCACTTTTGCAAATCCTCCCCAAAATCAAGCAAGTTTTAAAGTGAAAAACTGACTGTGATAGTCCAACAGGGATCTTATTAATGCTGAGTACATATGTAACGTCACCTTTTTGTTCCTGCTTACCAATCTGTTCACACATCTAGGAATGACTTTAGCCCTTTATTGCGGATGCGTGGCATTTTGTGTAGCTGGCCTTTCATGATGATCCTCTAAATCCGTTTTTCATAATTATGTCATTTCATTGTCTGTTTTGATTTTATTGAAGTGAAAAGCAGTTGCAGAAGGTAAACCTGATTTATTTTTTTTAACGAAGTTTCGTGACACTCTTCTTCACATACCAAGAGGAAGAAACTCCAATAAACTAAGAATTAAAACTGGCCTAGTTTTCAGAGTCTAATGAACCTTCTGCTTCCAAGATCTTTACCAAATGGGATAACCTTTACCAAATGGGATTACTCTAGCACATAACATTTTACAAACTCTTAATGCTTTTAGAATCTTTCTTCAAAACACATTACCACTAGAGATTTTTGCATCAAAAAATGAACCAGCAAGAAAACTAGCAGAATGTCAGATGCTCAAAGGAAGCAGAGATAGAGGTTTTGTTGGATAGATTTAAATAAATATATAAATTGCAATAGTCTAATTCCCCCAGAAAACAATTCTACCACACGAGAGCATGCTAACACTTTTGCTCTTTTGATCTTAAAGGTAAACCTCACTATTTCAGTAGACTTCAATTGAAGGGCAAGTTATTTATATGAGGAAAAAGACAGTCAATAAAATACAGCTGTAAAGCATGTTGTAAGAATGGAGGGTAATTTAAAAATCAATGAATTGTTCAGCTTCCGATGAATAGAAATAAAATGTTCTTTTTTCATTGGTGCCTTTGTAGAACACTCTTGCCACGTTATAAATGTAACATGCAAAAAAACCTTTCTGCAAATCCATCTTTGCCTTTTGTTGCACCCATTGTATGTCTAAGTACTGCAATCAGTCTAGAAGGACCATAAGACTATCAGCTGCCTTGATGGCTGGAGATGTGTGCCCCTACTAGAATATGAAAAAAAACATTTCAGGTATCATTATTGATCTTTAATCTGGGTTGAACAAAACCCGATGGCTTCAGTTTTGCTGTTTGTGAGTTAAAAATACTGTAGCAGACAAAAAAGAAAGGAAGCTAATGTGTTGCAGCCTGCAACTGCAAATGCACGCTTCTCAGAAAACACAGCTGAGAAACATGCCAGTAAGGGTGTGATACTTCTGGTCATTTGCCAGACCTTGAGAACTAGAGTTCCTGAATGTGCCAAAATATTTTTCAATAAAAATTTCAACAAAGGACTATATTCCAGTATCGTTAAATTTTTGGAAGAAAAAAAGATGATAGAGTACTTAAACCACTGGTTCATTAGATGTTAGCCTTTAATTTCAGAGGTTGTAAATCACCTCTTTTCAGACAGTGCCAGCAAGGTTTTATGTATCACGTAATCCCATTTAAATTCTGCAGTGAGGAGCTAATTGAGACTTAAGTGATGTGTCATCCCTGTGCAGGCCATCTGCACGGGCTGAATTGCATTCGGAGGCAGCCTATGAGAAACTACAGAGTACCCACTTGCTGCTTGTTGGAAAAAGAAGGTAGACATTTATCTCTGTCTCTATTAATGTGGTAAAATGAATAACAGGGAGTTATAAAATAGTCTAGACTTCTGTATTTGTATATGGGTTGATCGAGTTTAGATCAGAACCTGTTTTCACCATCTCCAAAGAAGCTCTTATGTGGCTGTTTGTGGCTTTATAATTCACGGTGCGGTAAGGAACCCAGTGATTGATACCAAACTGTGTGGGGTGGCTGACACCCCAGAGGGCCGTGCTGCCATCCAGTGTGACCTGGACAGACTGGAGAGCCGGGCAGAGAAGAACCTAATGAGCTTCAACAAAACCAAGTGCAAGGTCCTGCACCTGGGGAGGAAGAATGCTAGGCACCAGTACAGGTTAGGGGCAGACCTGCTGGGAAGTAGCTTGGAGGAGAAGGATCTGGGGGTCATGGTAGACAGTAAATTATCCATGGCCCAGCAATGTGCCCTTGTCGCCAAAAAGGCCAATGGAATCCTGGGCTGCATAGGGAAGAGTGTGGCCAGTAGGTCGAGGGAGGTCATTCTCCCCCTCTACTCTGCACTGGTGAGGCCACAACTGGAATACTGTGTCCAGTTTTGGGCTCCCCAGTTCAAGAGGGACAGGGAACTGCTGGAGCAAGTCCAGCGAAGAGCAACTAAGATGATTAAGGGATTGGAGCATCTGCCTTATGAGGAAAGGCTGAGAGATCTGGGACTCTTGAGCCTGGAGAAGAGAAGGCTGAGGGGAGACCTTATTATGGCGTACAAGTATCTAAAGGGTGGGTTGAAGGAGGATGGAGCCAGGCTCTTTTCAATGGTTCCAAGTAACAGGACGAGGGGCAATGGGCACAAGTTAGAACACAGGAAGTTCCGTTCAAATACACGGAAACAGTTCTTTACGGTGAGGGTGACAGAGCACTGGCACAGGCTGTCCAGGGAGGTTGTGGAGTCCCCTTCCCTGGAGATTTTCAAGACCCGCCTGGATGCAGTCCTGAGTAATGTGCTCTGGCAATCCTGCTTTAGCAGGGGAGTTGGACTAGATGATCTCTAGAGGTCCCTTCCAACTCTGATGATTCTGTGATTCTGTGATTCTGTGACTGGAACGGAGTCCTTATCCTTTGTGTTTTGTATATACAGAAACAAATAAAGCAAAGTTCCTTAGGGTTTTCAATACATTACAAAAAGGATCCTAATCCTCCTAACCTTCACCCTACCCCCAAATCTAAAGCTACTATAGTAAAAGTGAGAGTGACATTGGCAAAGAAGCAAAGGAGAGGGGAAGTCGAATTACAAAGCACTGTAAAATTATGGTCAGATTAACTGAATTTTCAGGTATTGCAAGACCATAGTAGCTTCTGGGCACCAAAATGAATACAATCTATTTTCAAACACATAGGAGTCTTCCTCTAATACATATGTACCATATTTTTATAATCTTTTCTTTTGTCCATCTAAACACATCTAATTTATGTCTTCAGTAAATAAACATTCAGTCCAGTCTATACTTTGGATAGTAAATGATAGCTCCGATCTCAGTCTCTTTTTCTTCTTGCACTTCCTAACTATGCTGGAACGTGTAAAAAGGGGCAAAATAGCCTGTGGGTGGCTTCTCATCTTGACTTGGAATATTAAAGTAAGCAGCTTGCTCTGGTGATCACGGTCAGGTCTAACTGTGCAAGTATTGCTGGAAATAGAAAGACTAATTGGATAAGCATTGTATATTTGCATAGAGACTGAGCAATAAAATTAGTAATTATTAAGTGAGAGAATTCTTTTCTAAAAGAGGATGTATATGAAAATTTAGCCAATGGCATTGTACTTCTTCTGGTTAGACGTATATATGTATATACATTCATAGAAAGGGACAGACGAAGAATGTGGTCAAATAAACAAGCAACAAAACATGACAAGAGTGGAGTTGCATTGACTGATAACAGACTGTGGGTGTGTGAACAAATGCCTGCAGCACACCCAAGGCATGTATTAATCACATCTACCATACATTCTGCATGGCAGGGTTATGATTTTAAAATATGCTTGAAAAAGTAAATCTATTGAAGGTTAAAGTAATTTTAAACACTTGATTGTGGCAGGTGTATATATGGAGTATATTTGCCTTTTTATTATTAGAAATAATTTCTTGCCTTTGCATTTTTTTCAGGTCATTTGCAAGCTGAATCATTTCAACAAACCTCCTTTCCCTACCTGAAATGGAAGGGGTTGTCAAACTGAAAGAGAGATGGCCAGGTCCTGAGATGAAGGGTAAGAGTTTGTGTACAAAACTATATGTATTTGTGCGTAAACCCCATTGTGCCTGTTATCGTCTTATCCTGTAAGGCAGGCATGTACACAGAGCTCAGAAAGGGCTTCTGGTTTAGGGATGTTTTTACTTTGACTGGTGTCTTCAAAGATTGTTTTAATTTATTCCTTCCTCTCACAGCAAAAGTGCAAGAGGATCAAATATGGGCTGAATTCTAGGAGGCTGTATAAGAATAACAAACCTTAAATTGTTAGCTATATCAGTTGGGGATATTTTGTCTCACACTGGACTAAATATCTATATGGTAAAAGAGAATTGAGGGATGGAGGAGCCATCCTTCTTGTTAAGCAAATACACAGATTACTAGCTTCATCTTGATCTATGTTTGTTACTGGACATAATAATTTGGTTGTTTTTCTGCTAGAAGTTCTAAATCCAACAGAAATCAGGACTCCCTTTTCCAGGAGCTGTATATGTATATATGAGAAAAAGCAGGCAGAATGAGAGAAAGGAAGTAGCTTCCACTAACTAGCAGAGAACTTGGAAAAAAATTTTAGTCTCCTGACACTTAGTTATATGGATGTCTCAAATCTGTGCTATAGTGTGAGTTAACTTAAATTTCAGATTAATGGATAATCAACTAGATATTTGTATGCTCTGAATTTACAGAAATATATTCTAGAGAGAGAACTAAAATATTTAGGTTATATTCTCTGCTTGTTATGTAGATGCATTTACTATTAATGTTAATGTGACCAATGTGGACATATAAAGAGACTCTGCATTTACAGGATCTGATATGAAAACAGAAGAATTATGAAATATTGCAAGAGGGATTGAAGTAAAGTTAAAAGAGATATGAAACTTGTATCATGCCTACTGCATTTAAAAATACTAAGACTAATCAGAGGAGTATTAAAACTGCAACATGAGAGAATATCTTATGAATTTGAACTTTCAAAATTACAGACCATGTTTTTTACAAGTTTTTTTTATAGCAGAAATTAAAGTATAAACAGAAATAATATGTCAGGAAAATGTTAAAATAATATATTTTGTACAACTGGCTACATGAGAAAGCACATATAAAAGTTTTTTATTACTTTATTTTTTTTTTGTTTTCTACTAGCAGATTTGAAGATAACTTCATAAAAAAGGCCATAGAGTGATATTGCAGTCTACAGTGACCTAATATCCCTTTATAAAGTAAATATCCTTAAGGTGAAATACTTGCTCCTCTGGTTTAAAAGCTAAATTAAAAACTGTAACTGTTTGTATCAGTGCATGAACTGTGTCTTTTGGTTTTTGAGCTTTAACTATGCCTGAATTTCCTGACATTTTATTATATTTCACCATTCTTGGCATGTAGCCCAAGACCAGTGGCCAGAGTAATGGCTCCAAGTGGTAAAAATGAAAAAGAGAAAATGAGGTAGAGATATATCTGTCCTTCCAAAACAATGGGGAACTGTTCAAGGCTGAATCATTAATGGCAGTCACTCAAGTCCCCTCACAGTTGGAATAGGATCCAGAGGTTTGATTTGAAAAGAGAGAATAATCTCCTAGATACGAGGGTCATTCTTTTTAAGTGTTTCATAAAGTATTCTCTTACGTTGTTACCTTAACATTTTTAAGTTGTTATTCAAGCATATATTGCTTGAAATTGTGTTGCTAATATAGTACTTGAACAATGATAAAGGTCACATTTCACAATTTATTTTATTTTGTATCTTTCTTTCATCCAGCAAATACAGCATTTGCATTTTTTCTTTTATTCTATGTAAAGTCATATATCAACTAGCTGCAAAGTCATAAATTAGCTAGCAAAAAAGAGAAAAAAGAATATTTTTTTCTTAATACAAAACCCTCAACACACAAAATATAACTTTAACCAGAGGAAGTTCTATTATACGTCTCTATTTTATATTGTAGAACTAGAGAAAGAGCAAAGCAATAAAGAAGCCACTTAGAAAATAACATTTGCTCTTCTAGTGTTTTTTACTGTTTTGAAATGTCTGTGGCTGAAGGGATAATCATCTGAATTCATCCCAAGTGGCACTGAGCTTAGATGAAAGATGGTGACACAGGAATGTAAATTGTAAGTTCAGCCAAGTTCAGCTCAACAGCCTGAAACCTACATTAATTCTGTCGTGGACCACTTGCCCACTGGCATTGGATAAGATGCAAAACCACGTCTGGATAAGACTGCCCAACTCCAGAGAAGACTTCCAACCTTTTCTCTATGCTAAGAGTACAGAGAACTCATCTAGAATAAACTGTGTTTATCCATCGCTTACAACAGATTAACACTTTTTTCTCAAAAAGAAAGAGGAGCAGTTCCTATGCATAGAATTCCTACATGAGGAGAACATTCTCCTGAATAAAAAGAGATTTGAAGACACCATTCTCAAGCCTCTTAAACATCTTGTTAAAGTAAATATTTGAACCTAACCTCTGCTCTTCACAGAGGAACAGTCTAGGTACAGCACATTCTAAGGTGTTGGGTCACTATGATGGCAAAGTAAAAAAGGAAACCGCATTTTTTCTGTTAGTGCCATGCTATAATATAAAATGGTTAAATGATCTCTAAGCAACAGAACAAATTACAATTATAATGTCAGTATTTCATACTAAGTAGAAGATGCCAGAAAGAGTTTTTGTTTTAGAGTAGTCAAAATTTCAGTGAAAATTCTGTGAGTTGGAGGAGCTGTGGGAGTCGAGTGAGCGGCTGCGTGGTTCTCTGTTGCTGGCTGAGGCCAAACCACGACAGAGACAAAATGGAAGAGGCATAGAAAACAAAAACTTAAGTCCTTAGGGTTAAATTGGCGGTATCCACACTTTTAGATGTGTCTTTTATGCTCTGTGCTACACTGTAAAAACATTCTGAATCTATGTCAGGATAAAAGCCAAATATGCACCATCCCTCTATGCAACCTTGCTTCCTTGGTAGGGATGAAATCATAGTGTTGTTCAACAGATCCCCTATTCTGGAGAACGAGAGTGCCTGAGATTCACTCTCCTGCAGTTCAAACCTAGCACCCAGGAATCTAGGCATAGGGTTTTTTGTATTTGTATATTTTCTGTGATTTTATTTGGCAAATGTGCACTGGCATCCCACAAAGGAAGACAAAGTATTCTGAGCTCTTGTAGATGAAATAAGGGAAGAGATCATATGTAGTCCTTTATAAAAATAGAATTTTATATTTTTTTTAATATTGAAGCACACCACACAAAAAATATAAATCTGTGCCACCACTAAGTGTAAGAGCCTACTTACTATAAAGCATCTGAAACTGAAAAAAATTGTCTGACAACCTAAATTCACTACAGGAGTACAAATTCTGTTCATTTATTTTTCCAACATCATGCAGGGACTTTTGGAAAGTCATATTAGTATCTCTCTTAATACCTCAACATGGCATTCTTGATAACTTAATGTCAAAGACTTAACTGCTTATTATTCAGTAGAAAGAAGCCAAAGTGAATAAATTTATCCATGTTATGGACAATGGTTCACATATTTTACTCCAAAAATGAATTCTAAAACTACATTTACATTTTTATAACAATCTGAAAAAAATGTTAATTAATAGCTGTAGTGCTCCCTTTTGCAGAAAACCACAAGATGGCTTCAGGGAGATCACAATTAAGTGACACATAAGATTTCTTCTATATTGGTAAACTGAGCAATGGCAGATTGTATTCTCTGGTCCTGAGGTGACAAATCCAGACATGATGTGACCACATCTGAAATATTAAAATATCTCACCCTATAAAACCAGAATCCAGACTGTATATTAGAACAGGTAAATATGACTATGATGTAAGGAGGTAAATGTAGACAGAGCACTTGCTTTAGTGAAAATCTACAAATTTAACCATTTTTGTGATGAGATTTCAGACTCAATTTCTCTAGCTTTTACTGGTGTAGCCAAGTAGAGGTGTAAGCAATAACAACAATAAACCTAGGCCTGTGCCGTGCTTCATGTCTCAATAAGAATAATTCTCTGTCATGCTTACCCTAGTCCCACAAAGTGAGATTGCAACAAAAAGCCCTATGCTTCCATTAGTTTTCCACTCTATATCTGGAACCCAGTAATACATTCCCAGTTTCCTGCCATATCTCTGTACTCCTCTCCCATTCTCTTGTTCCCCGCTTTAGCCAGGATCCCAATCTGCTCTCATGACATCTGGTTTTATGTTTCATTCTGCCTTAACATTGTCCCATGGATTCAGGGACAGGGTGCAGCTGAGGGAACTGAATAGGTTCCTGCAGGACATTCTGGGAATGTACATCAGAAAATCCGGACCTGCTTCTGCATGGACCAATGTTTGCCACTGATCTGCACATCAGCTTTAACTGTTTGGGTAGTGTGACATGGTTAAGACATGTATTTAGGTAGTTTCCTTCAAATAATAGCTCTTGAAGTTGAGGTACTTAGATGAAAGTTATGAGAAAAAATAAGTCAGGAAAATAAAGGTATAATTTAAATGATAGAAGTATGTGATTGGTAAAAAACAAACAAACAAACAAACAAACAACAAACTGTAGTCCAGTGATGAAATATTTTTGTTTTTCAGCCCTTCTTTCTAGGCTTTACATAAAAAGGTACAATTCTATTTACTGTAAAATGATTAAACTAATATCTATTAGATCTTCGGATTCATACCAAATGGAGTACAAAAATCCTAATCGCTATGCTACATATACAAAACGCTATACAACTATGATGTATATATATTACACAATGTCTGAATTATAGGTATGACAATACGGAATATGACAACATGAACCAAGGTGACTTGAAGTGCTTATTTTATTTATTAGGCTTCATATATATGTATATATACTGAAGGGCAGAGATGAGGTGGAGTAATATCTATATAGATAAAGAGCTGTCTGCTCTAAGCTACTACCAAGCATAAATCTATAGATAGTTCACTGATGGCTATTCCCACTTTGCTTCCAATAATGTTTCCTTGAAATCTTGCCAGATTTAAGTTCTGGTAAGACAGAGTTCTGAATTACTTTCTATTGTTCAGTATTTAGCATCTTTATGTAGCTTCAAATGTATGCATCTAACAGTGGAGTGAGAAAATATATGATCCTTGCCCAAAAGAGATCAGCTCTCACAATGAAACAGAAAGAAATGATGCACACAGTTAGAGTGAGAACAGAATTATTTATAGGTAATTTCCTATGTAGTCCAGGTGTGAGGTTTTTTTGAGAAGTAAGGAAGTTTAAAGGGAGAGGGGAGTATGGGAGAAGGAATTAATCTGTTGCAAACCACAGTACTTACAACATTGACTGCAATATTGATGGGCAGGAAGAATTTTTTAGTTCTTCTTGATATGATATTCATATTGATATGCCTCTCCACATTGATGTACTATTACAACTGAGCCCAGAACTGAAAGAATGACCTTTTTTCTTTGAATTAGAAGAGCAGCTAGTACAGGCTAATTTCTTCAGAGGTGTGGATTATCCAGGATGGCAGATGATTATAGTATATTCACCAGTGGTTTGTAAATGATGTTGGACTGGATGTTTCTGTCTTGTTAAAATACGTGGTATACTAATGGGAAGCTGGAATGGCAGTTTTCCATTACTTGGAGTTCTATGTGATCATCAGCAGTCGAACTGAAACATATCACTCACTCATCGATCCTTGTGAGACCAGTAGTTTCCTTTTATGTATAAACAACCTATAGGACTCATTGGCACTAGAGTGACTCAAAGACAGATGTTTTGCACACACGTGCATGGTAGAGAAGAGGCATGCTGTACATATCATACTTAAACTAGGATCCAGTGCAGGACATGTCCAAAGGTAGGAGTATGCATGGCTGAAAGCTGGGAAACACCAAGTACATCTATATACCACTTTTGTAACAATAAGGAGGTAGACTGACAGAGCTTCAGAAAAATGAGTATATGCATATAAGAATATGTAGGTCCTACATGTCTCCCCACTTTACCCACAAAACTCAACAAAAGAATTGGTCGAAGAGGTCGAAGGAGGTCATTCTCCCCCTCTACTCTGCACTGGTGAGGCCACAACTGGAATACTGTGTCTAGTTTTGGGCTCCCCAGTTCAAGAGGGACAGGGAACTGCTGGAGCGAGTCCAGCGAAAGGCAACTAAGATGATTAAGGGATTGGAGCATCTCCCTTATGAGGAAAGGCTGAGAGAGCTGGGACTCTTCAGCCTGGAGAAGAGAAGGCTGAGGGGAGACCTTATTATGGCATACAAGTATCTAAAGGGTGGGTGGAAGGAGGATGGAGCCAGGCTCTTTTCAATGGTTCCCAGTGACAGGACAAGGGGCAATGGGCACAAGTTAGAACACAGGAAGTTCCGTTCAAATACACAGAAAAACTTCTTTACGGTGAGGGTGACAGAGCACTGGCACAGGCTGCCCGGGGAGGTTGTGGAGTCCCCTTCTCTGGAGATTTTCAAGACCCGCCTGGATGCAGTCCTGAGTAATGTGCTCTGGCAATCCTGCTTTAGCAGGGGAGTTGGACTAGATGATCTCTAGAGGTCCCTTCCAACTCTGAAAATTCCGTGATTCTGTGAATTTGATGTTCCCTTAATATATCCGTACATTAGACATAGGAGTTACACCTGTAGATCGATAAAGGTTTATTTGTAATTCTAGCTATAAATAGGCATACATTTATCAATCTTCAGACCAAATATAAATAGTATGTATACACATATATACGTATCTTTTAGTATTTGTGTTAGTGTCTGTAGTGTCTATAACAGAATAAATGACATGAACATTAGAGAGAGAAATGGCTGTGAGTTTCAATACTAGAAAACTATTAATTATAACTGTCAGCTATACTGCACTTTATGCATTTGTTTGTGCTCATGGAACTGAAACACATAAACCTAAACTGAGTTAAATTTCTAGAGCAGAACTTTTGTCTTATTCACTAACTGCATATACAAAGCATCTGAATTATCGTGCTTATCCTGGGAGTTTGATTATACCTCCATTAATTTCATACTTTACATTAATCTATAGCAAATATAACCATGCTGTAGTAGCTGTGAATACCTTATAATGCCTAAATGAGAAAATGATTGAGTTGACCAGAAATTTTTGAATGCTAGTAATTCATGAAGTGATACGCTTGAGAATTATAGTGAAGCAATTTCCTGAGAGGACACTGCTGGTAGGATACCCAGACAGTTTGGAATGCTAACTGTAAGGATAATTTGCTATAACTCTGGTTTTCCAAGATATGATTTTGATATTTCACATATATTTTCCTTATTTTTGTATTTGGATAGTATATTTTCACATAGTATTATATAATACTTTTAAGAGAGAATAATTCTGTCATACAGCATAAATGATTGCCTATTTTAACCAAGCCAATTCCATCCTTTTCAATATGAATTCTGCAATAGTCTGAGATTATTGCTATCTGTCTCATAATGGTGCTTCATCTAAAATAAACAACACAACAGTAGCTTTTTCAAAGCAGGAGCATTTAGATTCCAGCCACGATATCCAGACATAATACCCAGCCACAATAAGAACGAAAATTTTTTAGTGTGTCTTATCATCATACCCTTTCCCTCATATTTTGTAACATAATATTTCTCACTGTCCCACTATGGTTATGCATAGCATGGCATCTTTAGAGTGGAAGTAACAAGTGCCTTAGATTCAGAAAAGCATTGTGGCATTGTGGCATTCATTGCTGGGTAAATCTTCTGATTACAAGGATCTTTTAATTTCATTTCCACCTCAGGTTCCTTCAGGCTTTGCTGACTGTTTTTAACTGTCTGCAAAACTAATTTGTGCTAAAAAGAGGATTAAAAAAGTGTATACAGTCAATGTGTTTCAAATGTACATATCAACTCCATTGCCTGATGGACTTCATCCTACATACTGTTAGGAAAAAGCGAGTAGTTATCAATGCCATCAGGCCTGGAAGGGTCACCAGCATCGTGATACCAAGGTGCGTGATCCACCTGTCTCAATCAAGCTGGCCAGCCAGGGAAATCACCCTGCTTCATTCCCACCTTGATTCTCTTCATGGCATAAACAGGCTCAACCTATACGGTCAGAACAATGGGTCTGGCTTATTGTCCTGCTCCAGCTGAAGTGATCAAGCAGCCTAGTTGTTTGCCAGCTGCCCTAACACATAGTCTTTTAAAAGAAAGAACTTTATCAAAATTAAACTATTTCACACCATCTGAAGAAAACACGTATCATTATCATTATATCTTATGTCTATTTTTCCTTTAGGAGTTCCATAAAAAACAACAAAAAATTGTTTTTCAGCTAGAAATAGCACAACATTATTCAAAAGCCACTATTAGAGTGAATATTTTGAAAAAGAAACAAACTCAAAATAAATATCACAAGGAGAATAGAAATGGAAAGGACTTATAAGCAGCTCTGCCCCTTATGCATGTCACCACTGAGAGTTCCCCTCCCCTAAGCTCAGTTTCAACTGCTCAGTGGCTTTTTGAGTTATCATAACATCTGCATGATCTTCCTTTAGCCCATTTGTGGCCTATGAGGCCTGTGTGCTTCTCAGTCTTCTCAGCAGTTTGTCAGTCTCTGCATGAAATTCAGACCTTCACCCTCTTACTGTGATTCTTTTAGTTAATGTTCTTTTTGCAAAATCCTGTAGCCCCTAGGACTTCCTCTGTCTAAGTATGCCTGGTTGGATCCCAGAAGGAGTGAGCTCTCACTGTCTTTTCAAAGATGAGAAAGTCGTTAACATTTTTTATACACATGCACTCTGAAAATCAAAAGAAAAAAAAGAGATACCATAGGTCACAATGATTCAAAGCAAAAATTCATTTAAAATATATTCAAATTCTGTGTGATTTGTGTTTTGAATATGCTAGACTGGAAGAGGTTTCAAAAAATAGATGTATATTTTTGATGAAAAGACTCAAATTGTTTTCTTTAGATTTTAACATAGTCTTAATTGTTCTCATGTCAATTTTTGTTGGTTTGTTGTGCTGGGTAGCCTCCATTAATAACTTCCCCTAATGCAAAAATCTTCAGAATAATTTTCCTGTATGTTTTCCTAAAAGGCACTGTTGGAGCCTTTTCAAAGCTCTTTGTCTTTCTAGCTCTAAGAAAGGTGAATGTACATGCAGTACTTTCTGTTCAAATATTGTATATTCTTTTCCATATTATATTCTGTATTTGTACATTCTGGAAATGTTCCTTCTAGGAGGTTCTCAAAGCTATTACACAACATATATTGTGTGGGGTTTTTATTGGTTTTGACAAGTATTACATTTGCCCAAAGATGAACTGGGGAAAAGTGTCTAGAACAAGAAATCCAGATTGAAATTGGTGAGCAGCTTGGGCTAAAATGAGGACAGGGAATTTTTTCAAAAATTTAGAACATAGCTCATTTGTGAAACGTTAAAACATTTTATTTTGTCTATTCAAAAATAAGTTATTTTCCATTCAAAACATTGTTTGAAAGTAAATTTCAATTTTTCTGAATATAGTTTTGAAATGTTTAATTCAAAATGGATCAGAGTATTTAACCCAGGATTACCTACATTGACTCTAAATCAATCCTAATATTATTGTTGTTGTTGAAGACAACAACATGTTGAACCTCCTAACTCTTATTCAAAACTCAAGAGGAAAAAATATTTGTTCAACTAGAACCATTTTTTCATGAAGTTTTAGTTTGAACATGAATCAACAATAAATATTTTTTCAAGTATTATTTAAGATCCAAATATCAAATATTATAGGGAAAATGATGAGATTTCCCTAAGCAAGCTTCTCCTAGAGCTTGCTTTTTTTTTTTTTTTTTTTTTTAAGGACAGTAGGTAGAGGTATTGCTTGGACCTA
Organism: Vanellus vanellus; assembly: GCF_965231255.1. Taxonomy (NCBI): domain Eukaryota; kingdom Metazoa; phylum Chordata; class Aves; order Charadriiformes; family Charadriidae; genus Vanellus; species Vanellus vanellus. Next base: position 98,546,332 of record NC_138907.1, read on the forward strand.
CCATTGACATAATCAGAAATTCCTTTTGATGTTAATGGTAAGGTCTATTGATGGTGTTATCTTCAAGTTTAAAACACCTAAGTGTCCTGGAGATACAGACTTAAATCCCAGTAGGACTGAATCAATCTTTCACCTTCAAAGGCAGATAGATCAATTGCTCCTGTGTGATGTTTGGTTTAGACCTTTGAAATGGCAGACCTTTCTACTCTGTTTGGAGACTAAAGTTGCATGCAGTGGCCTTATTCTTGAAGTAAAGGAGTTGTTTTTGTGAATACTGTCCACAGGTTTCCCAGAATTATGTACTGGGTTGGGACACATAATATGTTTTTAAAATACCTTGGAACGAAAGATCCTCAATCAAATTTAAAATATGATTTCTATGTATTTACATAAACTTTCCAATTAATTATTATCCTTGAGCTCAGATGTAATAACAAAGAATGAGACATATTGGATATTTGAATCATGATTTTTTTTTCAGAAAATATTGCTATATTTATTCTTCTGATAATGACCAATGAATCCGCAGAGGGAAATTAAATTCTGAATTATTTGTGAAGTAGAAAAAGAATTTATTTAATAAAATTTTGAACTGTCAATGACACAAATCAACCTACATGCTGACAGTTGATACTTTGCAGTTCATGCAAGCTGTGTCCAGAAATATTATATTTTAACTATAATAGTATTTTAAACTTTGTATCACAAAATAAAAATGTTTACATATATAAATGAATGACTGAATATGGCATAAATCCCTGAATTCTAGTAGTTCCAGGCCTCTATGAATCTGGAATTTATTTGATCCCTTTCTAATAATAATTAATGAATTAAACTCAAGAACTTAGAAAGTCTTCATTTTTATAAGCTGTCAGTTTAAAGACAAATGTTTTGAGGAAGCAAAATATATCTTCTTCAGACTAAAAAGTTGAAACCTAGTAATAATTTTATAAACTTTACATATTGAGTAAAGGTCTTAGGAAGATTAGTTACTGCCTAGAGAGCTTCCAGACAGATTACGTTCACTGGTATGTATTTTTCTAACATTAATATAAATTCTTTGTATCTACTATGAAATTAATACATTTGAGGCAATGAAAGGATTCTTATGGTAAATCAAATTGAAAACATTTGGAATTCATTCTTATTTCTTATCAGCAGGATTGCTGTCTAGTCCCTCAAGCAGACAGTCTCCAGTACAATACCATCTGATGCTGTCATTAAATCCTCAGCGTCAGGTTTCCGTAGCAACAGAAGAGCTCTCCCTGCTTCACTGTCTGCGTCTGAAATCCAGAACAAAAACAGTTAATCTTATGCCGTATTTCTACATTTTATTGACAGATTTAATCTGAGACCTTCTGTATCTGGAAAAAAGTGGTAAGTAACAGTTAAAGTTTGTGATTATTAAATTATAGGGCTGTATTTTAGTTGTTGATGTACACGCACACCAGATGGTGGCCTGCTGTATTCATCACCAGATTAGAAAGATAAAGTCTGGGCTATATGTAGGCCTACACATGCGCTTATGAGTTTACTTTGTAAAGCATATGAGGTTATAGGGCTTTTAGTGCTTATTTAAAATAGAAAATCTTGAAAAGCTTTATTTTCATTTGATTATAAATTTGACAGGATTAACGTATTCCCAAGGTGTTTAAAGTTAGTTTTGATGTTCCTGTTTTCACACTGTTATCCCTCTCCAGGCTGAAAATAGCAAGCAATATACAAATTACATAGATCGCACCTGGTTTAGGAGTTACTATTTACAGAACAGGCAACTGTATTTGACTCAAAATATATGGTGATAATTAAAAACTGTGACCTGAACTCACATATGATTTTCATAGAGAAAAACTGCAAAACACTTCTGAATGTGATTTAGAGGCTGAATGTTTGTACTTACTAACATATTCTAAATAAAACTTTTGTCTGTTCGCTAAAAACACAGAAAACATCTCCTGAAATTAGCTTTTTTCATTTCTAAGACAAACAATTTTTCCTAAAGCCAGTAGGAAGCCCACCCAGCTACCATGGAGAGCTCCCAGATCGGCTGAGTTTTAAGTTTCATTTTAGTAATTATCCATGTTTTCTCATTATATTTTTATGACCTTATTTTGTTCTTGCAATTTATAACATGCATTATGTCTTTAAGGAATTTTACCTAGATGCAGAATCCAGTTTTTGCAAGCAGTATTTGTACAAAATACGGTTGACACATTTTTAAAAGCACCTTCGTGAATAAGCCTGAATTGCTGTCATTTCTTGGTGTAGAAAATTTGTCTATGTTAATCATGAAAGCTATGTTATAGGTTGAATAAACCAGTTGTGATTCTTGCTTTATTACTTAAATTAAACCAAGAGATTGTGCCTTTATACTTCTGAATACTGGAAGAAAAAAGGTAACACTTTGATATAATAAGTATTTTTGTTTATACATTTATGAGAATATGTTTTGTTATTTTTTTTGAGACAGAACATCTCTAAGATGAAGAGATACTGTAGCAAGTATCAAGAACTTTCACAGAATCAGTATTTTTACCTTTTTGTGAAGTATCTCCAGAGTTATAACTATATACGTTATAACATATATATAGTTATAACAAATATAACTAAATATAGTTATATTTGGTTTGTACTAAAATCATATGACTATGCGTTATACTAATCTGTATACTAAACTGTAAAAGTTATTTAAATTGTAACTATAATTTTGTGTTTCATTTTTAAGTAATTTGCTAAATAATTCTGGTGATTGATAAGAAGTCTTTAAGCAATTTTATTAATATACAGGGTTCATCTAATTAAGGGTTAAACCTCTTTTCTGAAGTAACCAGGACAATTATAGTCATTGTCTAAGAGCCTTTTCCAAGTAACATCAGTGGTAGCTAGCCTTTGCTAAAGAACTGTGTGATATGAGAGTGAGAGGATGATCATGTGAAAGGCAAGTAAATATTTAATGAAAATATGTTATGAAGATTGAATGTCACTTTAACATGAAATATTTGAAAATTTTTAAAAATAGGCAGACACATACACCTTTTTTGAACACAGTGGTATTCTATGTTCATAACATTGCACAACAAAAATGTCACTTGGGTTTTACACATCTGTAAAGAGCAGTGAAATAAACCCACCAGAGGAGTTTGTGCATTTGGGGTATTAATCCTTTCTTCCAACAAGAAAGGAAGTAGAAAATCAGCAGACCCTTGACTACATGGTATTATGCTAGCAGCAGCATTCAACTGATTTGAGGATGAACAGGGAATGGAAAAATCCACACTTGTGAAACCTTTGGCACAGATCGTTCTTTTGCAATGATATGAAGATAGTAATGGGAAAGTAGGAAAAAAACCACACATCTTGACCATACACAGGTCATTGCAAGTGACACACAGTGCTAAATACTGCAACCTAATAAAGATCCCTGTATGCCCTCACAGTGCAAGACAGCACTCGGCCCACCAGTCTAAGGCAGAAGCAGCCGTAGAACTCAGGCCACACTTTTACTGATTTTCTGCCAAGTTTCTTAATCAACCTTGCTTTTAAAATATTTTTTTCTTTCTTCAAAATGGAGTTGGTAGCTTTCTACTATACCAGTGATTTTTCAATAAAATAATCAATGTTTTGATAATAACATTTTGAAATATTTTCATAATTACTAGAACTGTCTAAGTGCCTAGCCAGATCTTGGATCATTTTACTGTAAGCGCAAAGCAACCAATACTGCGTAAAAAAGTGTTTCTGGAGAAACAATTTTGCTCAGGGAAACACAGTTGAGTATTTAAGCCAAATGGAGTCAGAATTTACTCCTTTGGTCATTAGTAAAATGCTTGGACTTGAAAACAAAAAAAAAGAGAGTTTATCTGCATCTTAATTATCCCTGTCTCATTGGTATTTATAACAATGTTAACTTAGTAATTTTTTTCCTTTAGATTATAGACAAGTAATCCAGCTAAAAAAAAAATGTGATGAAATTTTAAAAAATCATGGACATATTTGCCAAATTTGGGATCTATATCTAGCATATTGGTGTAAAATATGATTGATTCATACGTGTATGCACTTATGTTGCAGAAAATGTGTGGACATTTACACAGAGTTTCATGCATGTTTTCCTCTAGTTCTCATTCTTTATACACATACCCAAATAGTATCAGCGAACTTTTACATGAATAAGGAAAAAAATATGTAGGCTTTAATATTTATCTTTTTTTACAAGACCCCCCACTATGAAAATGCTATGTAATGAATGTTAAAAATCAGATTATATGATATTTGGCAGGCATAAATCTAGACAATTTGTGTTCCCTAAACAATTTGGGAGAGTTGATTTTCTTTTTGATGTCATCATTGTCTTGATTTGTGCTTTCTGATTATTATTTTTTTCATAAACATTTGGTAGATAGAGAGAAAATTTATAAGAAAATAAGATTTATTGTAGAGTGGACATGCTGACAGGTAGTGAGTGTGACAGATGCAGTAACATGATGATTTCATGGCCATATTGATGCATTTTGTTGCTATCTCCTCATTCTGTCAGCCTAGCATCCATTCTCTTGTCCCAATCAAATTAGTCACATTTGAGCCCCAAATTCCCAAGGCTCATTTAGAGTTGATACAGAAAAAAAAAAAAAGTCATTGGTTTCACCAATCAAAACTGTTTCTCTGGAAAAAATGCTTATGACAAAATAAAATATAAAATCACAACATTTTCTATACTAAGTTGCAAGCCTTTAGTCATTTTGTAAAAAAAAAAAAATAATAAAAAACAAAACAAAAAAAAAACCAAACAAACAAAAAACCAACAACAACTATTATACAGTTAACTAATCAAATGGACAGATGATCAATGTCAAATCTACTGAAAAACTGCCTGTGCAAATGGAATGCCAGATTAGATCATAATCTGTCACTCAAAGTGCTGATGACCATGTGTATACTGCTAAGCATGCCTCAGACAAGACTTGTGGCAAAAGTCACCTTCATCCTAAAATGTATTTAACGTAAATTTCATAATAAAGTATGAAAGATATTTAAGGTTAATAAAGATTTCCAAGGCACATGATGAAGAAGCTGTTATTAGCTATCAATACATCTTGAATATTGACTTTCTGGATCAGTCCAATTATTGCAGAAATTATAAATCATAATAATTTTTTATTAAATCAAAAGAGACAAAGATTCATTTTTTCTGTAAAAGGTATTAATTGGTGAAGGTTGTAAAATACCTTGGCATACTCTACATTGTCAAGCTGTTGCTGTGTCTGTAGGTCCCTTCTGATCCCCCAGTCTTTTACTAGTTTTTCTAATTCTGTATGACTCCCAGGCAGTGTGTTCATTTGGAAATCTTCCTTTTGAAATCTTTCCTTTTGAAAGCTGACATTGTTTTATGCATCAATACTGCAAAACTTAAATAGGGTAAACACGTTATGCAGCGTGAAAGCGGTGGGTAGGTAAAGCTGTTCACATATGTAAGCGGTTGCAAGGTGGGCACTCTATGGCCTCTTTGTTTCATTAGATGCTCATAGACTTCATTCTCTTTTTATATTCAAGGACCTATAATTGTTGAATACCAGTTGCTTCACAGACTGAGTGGATGTTTCTTGCATGGCTAACAGCATATAGATACGTCATTGATGGGATATATACATTAAAATTTCCTAGGTAAAAGAATAAATTACACACAAGTCTTTCCCTTCTTGGGTGGGGGCACAAAGCACGGTTCTATAAAAAAAAGGAAAGAAACTAGATGGGAAATGACAGTTGTGCAGCTCACCCTTCATAGGAAGAGGGAATTTAAGGTGCCTGGAAGATTTTAATATGTCAAAAGAAAGGAATGATATTAAGTTCTTCTATTAGGTAGTAATTTTGAAACTGCGGAGCTATTTATCTTCTTCTGTAGTCAAGAGTTTAACATGGATGTCAATGGGAGTCTCCTGCTTCTTACAAGGTTTAAGCTACTTTTTACGCTTTCTTGGGAAGGGCCTTAGCCTGTAGCTTATAGTTATACTTTTCTCTGCTTGCTCACTGAATTGTTATGTACTTTATATAATTTGGGTTAGCTTCAATGAGATACTGAGAAAAAATTAAATCCTGGTATTTAAAGAATTTTACAAGAATGCATAAAATTTAGAAAATACCTGAGCCACTTAGGCTAAAAGGTTATTTTTCTTCCTAAATTCTAGCTTCATGAAATAAGATCTACCTTGCATCTGCTAAAGTAGACATTATATATTCAGTCTTAAGGTGGACACAATTTGGGGTTTGTCTTGGGGAGAAAAAATGTTTTGTTTCCATTCATATTAGTGAAGAAAACCAAATAAATGGTCAGTGACTTATTTTCTTTTAATGTATCCAAACTGATTTCTTCACTCCTTCCACATTTAGGTTAAGTTATTGAACTGAAAGTCTAATGTTCCTCCAGTCCTATTTCACCACATTTGTTACCAAGGAATTTTAAACGTTCATTAATATTTAATGCTTAAATGCTTAAATCTCTAAGTAATTTTATTTTTACAGACTGTTAACGAAATTTTTGTTGATGCATATATGTGCAAAATTCTATTGCAATATAATACTGAACAGAAGTGTAAACATGACATCAATGTGAGTATTATGAAAATACTATATATTTCATTTTCACAGTTTTTTCACATAGTCTTAACTTTGAAAGTGCTTTTGATTGTTTTGCAATATGTCAAAGTAAATAGATGTGATCGTCATATAAATGCCATATAAACGTTGGGAACTTTCAAAAGACAAAGTTTCTAAAGCAAATATGTTTATTCAAAAAAATCCTTTCTGATGTTGAATTTAAATAGAAGCAGATGAACTCCATAATTCACAATAGAATAAAGAAAACAGATTAGGGTTATTATGTTCCTACATATGCTTCCGGTGAGACCAGAGATGTAATCCCCTGGAAAGATGATGGAACATCTCGTTCTGTGCGTCATCTCCAAGCATCTGGAGGAAAAGAAGGTTATCAGAAGTAGACAACATGGTTTCACCAAGGGGAAGTAATGTCTGACTAATCTGATAGCCTTCTATGATGGGGTGACTAGATGGGTGGATGAGGGGAGGGCAGTGGATGTTGTCTACCTTGACTTCGGCAAGGCTTTTGACGCTGTCTCTCACATCATCCTCACAGGCAAGCTTAGGAAGTGTGGGTTAGATGAATGGACAGTGGGGTGGATTGAAAACTGGCTGACAGATAGAGCTCAGAGGGTTGTGGTTAGTGGTGCAGTCTACTTGGAGGTCTGTGACAAGTGGTGTTCCCCAGGGGTCAGTATTGGTTCCAGTCCTGTTTGATATATTCATCAATGACCTGGATGAAGGGATAGAGTTTGCTGATGACGCAAAACTGGGAGGGGTGGCTGACATGCCGGAAGGCTGTCCTGCCACAGCGTGACCTAGACAGGCTGGAATAATATTAGGAATATTAGGAATATTATGAAATTCACCAAGGGCAGGTGTATGGTACTGCACCTGGGGAGGAATAACCCCATGCACCAGTACAAGTTAGGGGCTGACCTCCTGGAGAGCGGAAAGGGACCTGGGAGTCCTGGTGGACAACGGATGACCATGAGCCAGCAATGTGCCCTTGTGGCCAAGAAGGCCAGTGGCATCCCAGGGTGCATCAAGAAGAGTGTGGCCCGCAGGTCGAGGGAGGTCATCCTCCCCCTCTACTCTGCCCCACTGAGGCCACATCTGGAGTATTGTGTCCAGTTCTAGGCTCCCCGGTTCAAGAAGGACAGGGAACTGCTGGAGAGGGTCCAGCAAAGGGCTACTAAGATGATTAGGGAACTGGAGCATCTTTCTTATGAGTAAAGGCTGAGGGATTTGGGTGTTTTTAATCTAGAGAAAAGAAGACTGAGAGGGGACCTTATTAATGCTTATAATACTTAAAGGGAGGGTGCCAGGGGGATGGGGACAGTCTTTTTTCAGTGGTGCCCAGTGATAGGACACAGGTAACAGGCACAAACCTGAACATAGGAAGTCCTATCTAAACATGAGTAGGAACTTCTCTACTTTGAGGGTGGCAGAGCACTGGAACAGGCTGCCCAGAAAGGTGGTGGAGTCTCCGGCTCCGGAGGCATTCAAAACCTGCCTGGATGCCATCCTGTGCAACCTGCTGTCGGTGGCCCTGCTCTGGCAGGGGGGTTGGATTAGATGATGTCCAGAGGTCCCTTCCAACCCTGACCATTCTGTGATACTGTAATATCATTTATGCTGAAAATTGTAAAGGGAGCTGATGAGAACTGCAAAAATCTTTGAGGGATTGTTGAACATAATTGCTTGTGATAGAATTTAAGAATGTAAGTTTTCAAATGAAAGACTGAAAGGTTGCCTTAAAATACCTTAACAGGGACGTTTCATGTTAGTGAAATGTTTTTCAAATAATGTAAGCATCACATAGAAACCGGTATACAGAAACTGAAGCTAGAAAATGGAAACTGGGAAAAAAGAAATTGAAGCAATGGAGTTTCCTCTACCTGGTGTCCACCACAAGATTTTTTCCACAAAGCATGACTTCACCAAATCTAAGTACACAGTGACATGTAAGGGCAAGTAACATATAGGGGATCAGATAATATCTTTTTCCCTGAAAAAAGTTCACACATAGAACAAGAATTATGTCTGTGGGTGGGAAAGGAAAGAATCAATATAATTTTTAAGATCTTCTGAATTTTTATATATTTGGAGTCTTTTTTTTAATATGAGAGTATTATTTTAGACCCTTATGAATCCCCCAAGTAAGGTCTTTTTCATTGTAAACTGGTAACTATTTGAAGTTAAAATATCAAAATCTGTTTCATAATTTATAAGTACTATTCAGGCACAAAAAGAAGGAGGATTTATGGGAGAAGTGCCACTGACAAAGTTTGTCTGAAGTAGAGCTCTGAACATAGACACCCAAATTCTCTCTGGTCTTCCTCATTTATCTTAAATGGGAAACATACGTGGTTACAGTGAATATTTATTTCTCAGGTTGCAACACAGCAGTTGTTCAAAGGAGATTTGGAAGAGTACAGAGCAGGGTGTGCAAAATCCCGGGCATTCTGCCTTTTTGTGTCTCTGTTAGCATTGGCCAACAAGCTTCAGTCCAATACAGCAAGTAGCATGGCCCAGTTGGAGTGGATCTTGACAGCAAAACCATTCATGCGGAAGGCTTACTATCCACATTATGCATTTCAGGATCTTTATTTTGGATTAACTCATATTTCTACCTGGGGACTTGAATGCCTGTCAGCAGTTGGATTTATTAGTTACACATCAGGAGTGCATGTTCTGGTTTAATTTCATTTGAAAGGGATCCTATTCATGTGCTACGTGATGTGATCGGAAGCACAGTAAGTGGGGACAATCAGGATATTCGTTTAAAAAACACATTCCGGATCCAAACGAAAACACTATGTAGCACAGCTCCTCCTTCGGCTATAGATTTAGCCCTGTACTTTCCATTTCTTTATGCACTACTGTGTGTTTGAACTAAAGTGTTTTGAAAACCAAAATCAAGAGCTGAGCAGTCTTTTTACTGAGTAGCATGTCCTCCTGTTTAATCCAAGTTCCTTTTTTTTTGTGAAATTCCATTTGCAGAGCTGCAGGGAGACATTCTGGAGCCTGTTAGTTGTTCCCTCGCTTCCCTTCTTCTTGAGCCTGTTCACCCCACTGCCATGAACTTGTGACTAAGTAATAGCTACAGGCAGCAGAAGTCACATATTCGCCCTGTTTTAGTACATCACTCTCGCTTGTATTTGTTGCAGCTTTGTCCATAGGGATAAAGGTTTGGGAAAAATGTAAAAAAAAGAGAGAAATGAAAACTAGGAAGAGTAGATATATTAGCACATCTTTGTGATTTCCTTCTTTTGGCATCTCATCTTTTGCTTTTCAATTATGTTCTACGCAATACAGCATACCTTGGAAAAGGTTATGAAACATGTAGGAGTCTGGTGCCTGCACATCTTTGCAAGTTTTGGGGACAAAATTTCCTAGAAAAATATTTATTATAGAAGCAATGTCCCTTCTCATTGCATAAGGACATGAGCTTTAACTTCTATAGTGCCCTCTATATTTATCAGAATAATCTCAATTTATTACTATTGTCCATGGGAGAGGGATTAAACTCAGTGCAAACGAAGATTTTCATGAGAGAGACTGTTTTTCTCATTAACTCTTTGTCTGCCATGAGCAGTGCTATCCGATGTTCACTTTAGGTAAAAACCTCGTCAGACAGTTTCCTGACATTTTGCTAATGATACAGTGGCTCATATGTAATGCTATTGATACGAATTTCTTTTCTGTCCATGCTGCTTTAAAGTACATGTTTGTCCTTTTACAGATAAATGATGTATTGCTGAAAGCACAGTAGCTATTTATAGTCGTGTACATATAAGACAGACACCTTTAGGGCATGTCATCATTAAAACGTGTATGTCCTTATCATTGTACAACTACATGGATGAATCACTTTCTGTTACAACATGTCCATATTTTCCCCACTTGTCACCTGGGAAATAGTTTATTTTCATTTGTTGTCAGATTTTTCATCTGTTCAGGCTGGAAATTAAATGATGATTTATAATATAAAGGGGAAAAGTATTAGCACATTATGACCTTGTCACAACCTTGAATTGTTCTCTTGTTTTTAAAATAGATCATAATACTGCTTTTTATCCCAAGAGACAACAGGCACGTTTGGAATTGGACCCTAAAACACTGAGTGGCTTATCATACTTCATTTGTGCTGAATAACTTTAAAGTAGGCAAAATACAGTAAAACTCTTATCTTCTTTTGCTCTTAGATGTTATCTCCCCTTCTGTAACCACAAGTGCAACATAACACCCAGTCTTGAATGTACTAATTTTCGGATTATCTTAGCTGAAGTATTGGGAACTGTATTATAAAACCATTAGCTGTATGTAAAGATGAAGAACCTACATGCTGCTTACACAAAGGTTATGATGTAATGGAGAATTAGTCCAGCTTTCCTTAGTCCTGTGGGACGTCCATTTTTCTAAACAAGAAAAAAAAAAGATATTCAGGTTCAGTTTTTGAAGCAACACTTGAATGACCGTATAATGGTGTATTTTGTCATGTTTTTCTTCAGTTTTGCATTTCAATTGCTTTATTTCAAGGTAATGTCAAGCTAACTCAGTTGTGAACCACTGCCAGCAAGATTTGTAAACGTAGCCCATCAGTGTTAATGCATACTAAATAGTCAGTATAGCAATATGACTAAACCAGTTAACAGCAATGATCATTGATGAATATTAAGCAGCTTAAAAGCCCATGACTACAATATAAAGAATGCTTGATATGCCAATTAATTTCTCTAAATTGCAGAACTTTTATCTTCCAGGTTGACAAAAGACTATGGTATGTCATTCACATGATGTTAGTCATTGGAATAACCTAATATATTCTTTATTTTTATTTTTATTTTGAGGAAATATTGTTGTCTATTACCCTAATTGCAAACAAAAAAAATAATTAAAACAAAAAAAATAATTAAAACAAAAAAAATATTTTCAGGCTTATTTTGTAACATAGTACAGGCAACAGCCTTAATAACAAGTGAGAGAAGAGAGTGAAAAACAGCAACAAGTTGGAAAAAGCTAAGCTTTTGAAAAAATGAGACTAACAGGATGGACTGAGCATCTATCCTTTTGATCTATTACACAAATTTTCATCTCAACATGAAAAATGAGGATTTTTGTCAAACATGTCAATTTGGCCAAGCTCTGCTTTTCATCCCTACTCCCCTTCTTGTTTAGCTAAATTAAAAGACTTGATTTGTTGCTTATTTTTTAATTTGCAGCCTTTATCACTTACAATACAATCTCTGCATGGTGATTCACTGTGTTGAAGGAAGCTCAGATCGGTTTTCTATATTTGCGACTGATAATGTCCAAGCAGTCACCTCCCTTATGGCATTTGAAGGGGACAGCAGATGACAATTTCAAGATTATTAAGAGGGTGGGTTTAATTTTGTACCCTGTCAAATCCTTGCAATAATCTTTATCACAATAAAAGACTCATGTTGTACAATTTCCTTTTCTCATTATAATCATTGTCATAAGAATGAGAATCAGTATGTAATTGACTGGAATATTTATGCAGTATAAGAGACTACCAAACCACTGTAAACTTAGAATTTTCTGAAAACTGCCATTAATCCACCCATTTCTAAGAGCAGAGATTGTGACTGATTAGCAGACCAAACTGTACACTGTTGAAAGGGTTGAGATAACACTTTTGGCTATTTCCCACCACAACCCCCCAAAGTAATAATGTACAATCGAAAGCGTTACGTGTTCTTAGCTTCCTGCCAACAACAAATCCGTTTGACCAAGTGCTGGCCCACAGCTGGAGGGCTGCCTGAAGTAACAAAACAATCATGCCATACTAAAGTGCCTCACACGTTAAGTCAGACACAGTGTGATACGAGGACTGCACACAAAATGTATCTCATTAAAAACAAAGACACAAGCAAGTCCTGTAACCAAGACAGGACACTGTATTGCATACTTATCTTTTACTGGATTTTCTTTTGTATATAAAGTTCTTTTTACACTATGTTTTAATGGAATATTTATATGGTGCTTTACTGGCAGCATCCCATGCTGATGTGAAAGTTGAAAAAATCTGTCAATGTCAATCCATTCCTATATCAGGTGCAAATTCAACACAGTGAATTAGAGGGGTTAGTGCTACCCCCACACCATGCCATTTGGTGTAGTCTTCATTTTATGTCTCCTTGCTTTTATGAAATCTTCTTTTTGTTGTCAACTACATCTTTTTATGAGACTGATTCAAAGAAGATTTGTATGTTTCTGTCCCTCTAAGAATGGGAGCACTTGAAATCAAGGAGTAAACTGTCTATACCCAGCTCATCAACAGGATGGTAATCATTTTACATACTTGTACAAAGCATATTCTTATACAGAGACTACTTTAGACACTGGATTGTACTAGAAACTTTAAAGCAATGCTGCTATTCATCATCAGAAGTCTTTTTTGTTTGTTTGTTTCTAACACTACTGCAGCTAAAGGTAAAACAATTGTGAGATTGAGTCGTGAAAACCAGAGCAGAGGGCAACTAACAGTCTCTGAGATATTATCACCAGTGAAACAGGTCATCATTTGCTTGCCATTTTTATGAGCAGTCTTTTCAGAAGTTGTTAAACAGACACAAAGCATAGTTTTTACCTGTGGCAGACAGACTCTGAAAACAGTAATCTATGATATCCTCAAGTTAAAAGAATTACCCAAATTGTGCTGTAGCAAAGGCGTATGCATTGCCATTCTTCTTGTTACTATGGAATATTGCTTTAACCTTTCAGGAAGGACATATTGCAAGTATTATGTAGACAGATTTTTGCAGAGAAATTTCTGAAATATATATATATACACACACATATGTATATAAACTCATAGACAATTAAAGAAACATACAGATCTACCAAAACAGTGTAGATCACTGTCACCTCATATTCCTTGGCATCCAAAAGTGTTTACACTGTTTCAGAATTCCAGATGAACAGAAACCTAATTTTTTGCCTTCCCTTTGAGAATTTTTTTTTTTTTTTAACTTCTATGACCTATTTCCATCACTTTCAGCAAGAGTGACAATTAAAAGTATTGGTTTTGCTCAAAAAGCACCAAGTCCTTTTTCCTTTGTTCTTGTATTTTTGACATGTGCCTTTTTACAGGTGTTTAATGTAAACACACAGCTACTCCTTTCTCTTTTCTGCAGAGTGGCGGCTTTGCATGTGTTGTACCTGCTTCATTGTTCCACTGAGGCAAAGCTTATTCAGTCCCATTCAGTCAGACACAAAACTAATGGTTTCTCTCTTCCTAATAGAAAAACAGGTGATCTAAGAAAACATGGACAACCAGAGCAGAGAACAACAATACAAAGAACTCATTACATCAGAGACCATCACATACACACATGCATAGGTTAATTCCTCAAATTGTCAAAAGAACCGTCTGATATAGAAATTATTTTTTAATATCTGCTAAGGAAGAAATGTTGCGGTGAGAGGTAATTAGTGTACTTTGTATTTCCATTTCAGTGAAACATAGTACCTTGCCTTTCATATTCTATACAGAATACTTTCCCTAATTAGGATTAAGAGAAGTTGTGCTCCTGGATTAAAGCTAACCCAGTTTCTAGTTTTGTTTTTTTTTTTTAAAATCTTATATATACACATATGATTTGCTCTTTTTGTTTTTGGAAGTATCAGAACCCAGTCCACCTATTGCTAAATGCCTTACATCTAGTTACTAAGATATTTTTAATTTTCTCTTCCAATCGTATAATCAGAGCACTTGTAAGCCTGTATGTTTCCTGGTGAATTCTTTAGCCAGGAGCCATCATGTCTCCTGGCTACCAGCTGAGTGTTTAAATGCACAGTGAACAGAGAAAAATGGCACTTTGTCAGGTAGTTGACACAGCAACCTTCTGAAGGGCACTACAACTTAATATAACATCCGTCCCTAGAAAAATCATTGAACCTACACAAAGAAGTTCAGTCAGAGAATCTGGGTGTTCAGGACCAATTTTCAGATGGTCCAGACCACTCAGCTTTTGCTTGCTTCAAGTAGTTCTATTTTAACTACGCTGAGATTTGAGTGCTGTGATTCCCTGCTGTCTACACTGGCACAGCTCTCTTCAAAAACTGCCCTAGATATGACTTTCAAGAAACTATATATGTAATTTTATAACACTAACTCTTCATAAGAGCTTGGATCACCTTGAAGACAGTGTCTGATGTCACTACCTGGAGAGATCATTTTGTTCATTAGGAGAACTGTATCAGCTAGCTCCTATGAGGCAGCATCCTGACATCATTAAGCAGATAGATAACTAGACATGGCACAAAGACTCCATGGGTAAGAAAAGAGAGACAAAAGTCAACTTAGCTAATATTTCAAGGGTCTTTTTGAATAAAAGTTTGAAACAGACTTTATATAATCTATGTAGAATTTTAGTCCCGCCTGATACAGTCGCTGCAATTGAATGTGTAAACTACTTTTTAAGTGAAGACGGAGCAACTTTCTTTTAAAAAATAGATAATTGCTCAGATGATATAAAGCACTGAACAGAGGTGTTGCTTAATGCCATTCTGAATCAATACACTTTATCTGCTTTCTTTTACTTTAAAACTTCATAATTGTAGTGGGGGGAAAAGAAGAGTAACAGTGACTATGCTTTGAAGATAACGGGTCATTTCTGAATGTTATTAAGATTCCAGAACCAAAGGTAGATTTAGTGTTGTAGGATAAGGCATATGGGACAAGGCAAGACTATAAGATTAAATCAAAATTGGCCTACGTTAATCTTTCTAAGATTTTTTTATCCTTATATATTTCAGAAATGAGTAGATTAATGAGCTAGGTTTTATTCTCATTAAATTCTTTGTCATGAGAACTCTGAAGAATTGTATAGCTTATAAATTATGTGAAAACAGGTTGAGTTCTGCGTTTCTCCTGTTTTTCCACATATTGTTTTGATTCAAATGTACCACTGCTTCCAACTGCAGAAGGCAAACAGAACTCAGAGTAATAAAAAAATCTGAGTGATATATTGATCCATAATTCACAGAAATGATCATAAAGCAGAAAAAAATAAATTCAGACACATGAAAAGATATGGATATATAATGCAATGAATTATACTGTTGTTACCTTTGAACAATGTAACTTACAGTATTTTTTTATAAAAACGGAAACAGACATTAAGAAGAGCTTATGGATCCAGAGTGCAATTGTCCAAGTAAATATTTTTTTCCTGGAATAAATTTTATTCTAAAGCTTTAAGGTGTTGTATGTGCTTTTATGAACTTAATGTATGATGGAAAACCTTCTACATGGGTCGTTGGCTGACGTTTTCTGTCCTGCTTTTTAAGTTGATATTTCTGTTGGTCAGTTTGCCATGAACAAGCCATACAGGAGGAAGCTGCTGACCAACAGCTGTGGATGCCCAGGTTGCAATAGCGCTGCCTCAACTTTGTGTCCCCTGGTCTAAGGAAGGCTTGTGATACACTAGCACGGCCAGAAGTTTTTGTTATCACTTTATCAAGAGGTTTTGGTCACCAAATTTCTTGATGTTAGGGTGAGGATTGTGAAAAGAGAGTATCATAGGTCTCTACCCTGTGTTTAGATGGCATTTATTGTAATTTAGCCATAATCACAAACAAGACTTTTATTTGCTGAGGTAATTTGATAGTCAGTCTCCTGGTTTGAGTGACACAGGATTAATTTATCTTTCAGTAATTTTACTTTTCAGTAAGGTTTCTTCCAATGCTAGGGAAAACAGAATTTTTAGAAGATTCCAGTGTCTGAATTTGGGAAAATATTTACTTTATAGCTAGCTATGGTATGCGGGTTTCAAGGTCTCAGTGTTTTTGAGTTAGCCAAATGTGGGGATGAGGAGGAGCGAGATCTAAGCACTTGACCCAAGCCGGCCAACAGGATTATTTCATACCATGAATGTCACTTTCAATATAGATTAGAAATTTTGCTGAGGATTGCTCCTATTCTATGATGGCTGCAATCCTGACAACTTTTTGCCCTGGCACCGGATTCCTGAGGCCTTCCCTTCCTCCTGAAGCCGTAGCGCTCATAACGTCTGACATTTCCTGTCCACTGCTGTGAGTGCACAACTTCATACTGATCTAATTGGCTGAGTACAATCCTCATGTATTTCATATTGGTATCGGGATCAATATCGGTTCTTTAGTATTATTAATGTTAATTATTTAGTATTATTCTGTTAAATCTGTTTATATTTCAACCCTCGAGTTTCCTTGTTTTTCCCAATTCCCCTTCCCAGTTGGGATGGGGTCATCAGGTGAATAGAATAACTGTCTAAACGACAATAAATTGTTGTGGGTTCTTCAGACAAGAACAGCCAGGTGCTTTGTCCTCTCTACGTAAAAAATGTCAGAGAAAGAATTTTAATATCCTGGATTTATCATTTACAGAGATTGTCCTGCAGTACCCTTATTATGATAGTAGGCGGAAGGGGAACTCTTAGAGATCATGGAAGCCCATACAAAAAGCCAAAGATAGGAATGTGGAAGTTCCTGCTGGAATACTCAAATTAGCTGTGCATCTGTTAGTCTACTCAGTTTTTCATGTGAAACACTGAGCTGTATTTATGGAGAATAGTTAATCCTGTTCTCAGGGCATGAGGTTCTGTGGTGCTTGGGAAATCAAAGCACAAGGAGTTGTTTAAGCTTTGCAAAAATGCAAGCATGGAAGTGTAGAGCTAAAAATAGATGTAAGTATATTAAATAATGGGGCATACATACAAATTGATAATTACCTTTTGCTAGAACTGTTCTTTTACAAATAATAATTACATTATTATTGTATTTATATTCTAAAACCAAATACTGACATATGTTTGACTGAAACTATTCATAAAGCCAAAAGAATCCCACTGTAGCAACCAAGGTAGTGAAAAAAATAGAGTTAATATGTAGTATAGTTAAAATGAGGATGTAATTCTATAAGGATTTATTTTGAGTAATCTTGTAGGATATTAAGTCGTGTATATTTTAAATTGGTCTGTGTTAACACACAAAAACCCCAATATTTTTAGCAATGTCATATATTGACTTGTTTCTTCATAATTCACAGTTACATATTAGAGTAATGAGAAAATATTTCCATGCTTAGTCAGAAAAAAATTACAAAAATTATTCCATGTAAAAACCCGTCTTTTAACTTATATCACAATTCTTTTAAATGTGATAGAAATTCTAATGTTTCTAAAAATGTTGACAATTTGAGCATCTTAAAGCACTTGGAATCAAAAAAATAAATTTCATTTCAGAAGAATATTTTTAAGAGTTTTTTAAAGGAAAATTAGCTTGATCTGAGCACTTACAATTTTATAATATGCTTCTGCATTTTTACATAACTTTATTACAAACATAGAGGGTTCTGATTTTCACTAATCAGGTCATGCAATGCCAGTTTCATCAGAGCTTCATGGCTTTGCTTTCTGTGGACCATTTTTAAGCACCATTGATAAATATTCTGTCAAGTTTAGATACCTGGAACTGTTGCAAAAGCTTTTTAAAACAAAAATTCAAAGTATAGAAAGAAATGGTGTATAATGGTAAGGAAATGCTCATTAAAGGCATTAAAAATGTGGCTAAAATATAGATCTCTTCACTCAGCACACTGTCTGAGAGCTACAAGATTGCAATCATAACAGAGTAATGAAAATGGATTTAGCTGATGCCATTTCTCATTTTCATTACCATCATTTTCATGAGAATGAATTAATATTGTGCTATTTTGTATTCTCATGGCAATTTTTGTTACAAAATGGATTCCTGCCAAGCCATCTTTGTCAAGAAGGCAGGACACCACATTTTTCATGACTCATTGAGTTCACAGGAATATGTAAAGCTTTCACAGCCCTGCAGACTTCAAACTTTTTTTGGTGGTTTGGATAGCCTAACCCTATGTGATGCATACTGAAGCAATACCAGTAAAGAACAAAAAGCATAAGAAACATGACAAACTTTAAGATTATTTTTTTTCTTAATGACATTAGTAGCAATAACTGTAGAAAGTGCAAAAATACATTGTCAATGGAGATTTGTGAATAGGTTATAAGTGACTCCGGTAACTATTTAAGAGTTTTGCATATGCATGTAAATGTAGGGGTATGTAACCAAAAAAAAAATTATAGCATAGGTAAGTGTGCTAAAAACTTAAATTATGACAATAAGTCATAAGGTATTGATTATAACCAGAATTGAAATCCAGTATGTTTTCATTGTCATGAAATACATAGGGTGGAACTTTAAAAAACTGGCAGAGTACTTCAAAGAACATAAACAATCCTTTCTGAATGTATGTACATTTACACGTTCACGTGGTAAGTCACTGTGCTATTCAACTGTAGTTTTGAACACATTTGAATGAGTTTAACTTTTGTTTTTACTTCCTCTTTATAATGCGGTTTTGGTCCATTCTAGGTACACAGCTGAAATATTTAGTAATACTTTTGAATTAAAATAACTACATACCAATATTAAATGATCATTGACATTACATGTCTTACAACCTGAATGCAATTTTGCTTTGAAAATTACATGTTGAAAAGAGAAGGAAGATAACATGGTAATTTAACTAGGGCAGTGGAAATTTATAAAACTCTCCTTGTCCACATAAGGAAATGTCGTTATTCCTGTATTGGGAAAGATTGAATGTGACAGTTCAACAGGCTGAGGTACTGGGTGTCCATAGCAAGGTGGTGAGCCCACCATAGCTGAAATGTTTATATCAAAATCTGAATCTGGAAAAGATCTGTTGAATTCCATAGAATTTTAGCAGCCAAATTATTTTGAGGGACAGAGTAGGCACTTTTTAGAAACATAAATACCCTTAAAACTCTATTGAACTCTACCCTTGCTCATTTACATTTGTCCCTACTTCAGTATCTTTTGTTTGAGCTATGTTTAAAAGCTAATGGTAACACAAACAGTAATCAGAAAAGGGAATTTTCCCTTTATTGGGAATACTTTTTAAGTCGTCTGATCAACTGATGAAGTAAGGAAGTTCTAAGCAATATAGGACAGAGTATAATAAAGCCATATTTAATAACATTCAATAGAAATTTTTTTAATGAAAACTGAAACAGTTGTGATATCACTATTATCTTTATTTAATGATAATCAGCTTGTAAGAACACCTGTGCGCCCCTTCTACTTTATCTAGTTCTTTCCACTTCATAGCACCTTAAATCTTTGCATCAATCTGTTAAAAGAAAGATAGATAGCGAGAGACCACTTTGTTACTACTGCCTGAAGCGAATCAGCATATCACCTCTGAATCATAACTCAGTAATTTCTCGTCTGGAATGATGGACTAAAACGACCTCTTATTTCTAGAAGTGGCCTTTTTCTCCCCATCAAATTGAAACAAGAAGTCAAAGGGTTTTGTTTGTTTGTTTGTTTTTGGGGTTTCTCTTGAGTGGAAAAAATTCTGACATGAATTTTAAAGGGGAGTCCTTATTTTCCAATGAAAGTGCCTGTAAGCATTTAGAAAGGAAAATTTGTAAGATTCCCAAATTCTTACTATCCTCCTCTGAATACTTTTCAAGATGAAGAACCCCCAAGCTGTTTTCAAAGATGCTCATGAAAATGTGGCACATATATTTTAATATCCCTGACTACATACTTTTGGAGAAACCGCTTGATTAGCGCTTAGCTGTTTTGAAGGTATGTGAAGTCCTTTCGGGCTAGCTTTCAGTATGTATGAAAACCTTCCACAGGAACATCTGAAATGTTCATCAGATATTGTCCTACACATGGCCTTCTGGATGTTACTTTACTCTGTGTTCTAGTTCCTGAGTATCATAAGACGTATTTCCCAAGGAACTATATAGTTTTCAGTTGAATACCGCTGTACTTCTGGTTTTTAATACAAAGTTCATATTATAGTATGGAGTTCACTTTATTACATGGTATAGATTTCAGCTGTTTATTTTGCATATAAAGAATTTAAAAAGAGGATATACTGCTTGCATAGTATCAGAGAAATGGGAAATAAACAGTCTTGGAGCTATTACCTCTCTGATAAATCTTTCTGAGTATAGCCCCTTGTATATCTGGGATCGAATTAACAGCACGCAAGATTTTATTCAGGATAACTGTTTATGTTAACATCTTTCATTGCTTTCAGAGTTAGTTTCAGAAACCCTACTAATTAGTAAGCACCTATAGGTGCTTTCATGCTGGACTGTTTCATGATCAGTATATGAGTGTTTGACTAAGATCGTACTTTGGCCAATAGTCTTCCCTTTTTATGGGAATAGTTAGTAGACCAAAAATTTCAGAACTTGGCTTCAAAACACTACAGCTCCTTCCCTCTGTCTCTAGGACATGGGGATGATATATTTCAATATATTTTTAAAAGAGGAGCACCAAACACATTATTTAAAGTATTATTTAAAGTGAGTTGTAAGCTCATTGTCTACTCGTGCTCTCTATTTTCAGTGTTTTAAATTACTTACCTGGACATAGGTATTCCCCAACCTCACAAAATATGAAAAAAAAAATCTCTGTTGATTAGATCTATAGTCAATATCTTCAGGTTCATTTTCCAGCCAAAAATGTCACATACAAAACTATTCTATATTTATAAGAAAAAAAAAAAGAAAAAAAAGAGCTATTAATATAATATTAAATGTCTTATCTATTATCCCCAGAGCTGATGACTCATCAAACAGTTTCAATTTAAAAGCAAGATTTGCAAATGAAACAGAAGTCCTCGCTCAAGGGACTGTTGATTAATTAGGCATCAGACATAAAATTCCTATAAGAGGTTTGGGAGCAAGAACCAGTACTTGGAGCTGCTTCGCTGACTCTAAAGGACCTCACTTTCACAAGGAAGTAAAGCAAATTTCCCAGCCTCATGGTAGCCATCATCTACTTATGCAAAGTAATCTCTAGGAACATATATATTTGAATGCCCTTAAAAAAACAGGAAAAAAAGAAAACCT
This sequence comes from Vanellus vanellus, assembly GCF_965231255.1. Classification (NCBI taxonomy): domain Eukaryota; kingdom Metazoa; phylum Chordata; class Aves; order Charadriiformes; family Charadriidae; genus Vanellus; species Vanellus vanellus. The sequence goes on from NC_138907.1 coordinate 98,567,868, forward strand.
TGTTCTCGCACTTCTTGCATGAATGCTTTAATAAGAAGATTATTATATCCTGAGTGGATGAGTGGATGACAGCATCATTCCTGAACACTGCGTGACTCCTGTCATGGATTTTGAAGTCACTGCTGCCCTCAGTGTTTCCTGTTTCCTACCTAAAGATACCTACAGGAAACTGCTGAACGTGCAAACTTCTAATGAACCCCTGGTCAGCGTTCAGCAGCTTTGGACTCAGATCTGCTGTTATTTATAAAAGCCTGTGTGTCTAGCTTTGGAGACTTGATCATGCTCCAAGGTCCAGACTGAGCACTGGTGTGTCTAGTTTTTATGTCTTCAGTTCCTTGGATCTGGACTTCCATTACTATGTAGTTGTCTGTTGCAAAATAATTTATGAAGAAATTGTTTTAACACTAAACAAAGAGTTAAATGATATACAGCTTCATCTGCTGAACAGAATATGCTCATCTCGTGTTTTGAAGTCTTAAAAGCCCTATGAAACATTTTTGTTGTGAAAATCGTGGTGTGAGATTGCAGAACATTACAACAAGCCTCTACATACCTCCAAATCTTCACTAGGCAAAAGTTACACTGAGACACATACTGTATAAAGGGCACTGACAAGTGCTTATCTTCAAGTTTTTATCACTTTTTATTGTTTATAAAACTCTTGCTGATAAAATGTAATGACCCTGCCCAATTTGTTTTTATCTCTTCACATACATCTTACCAGTCAGTCACCAGAGCACAACATAATTCACTGACAGTTTTCTATGACTGTAGTCATGTGGGAGCTAGAAGAAAAAAATTCTTCAATCACTCATTTGATATAGGAACATCAAAACATAACAGGTTTGGGCTTATATGTTAATAGGGTTAGCCTGTTTGTTTCTTGTTAACATTTATTTTAGCATCTATTTCAGAGGGTGCCAGAAGTTCCTATAATAGTGAGCCGAATACAGAAAGAAACCAATACGCTACACAGCTATGGATAAATATACATTCTAAAGGAACGCTTTAAATATTATTAGATTTTAAAGAGAAACATGCAAATATATGAATAAAAATATATAAGTATAATTTCTGGGCATAAGTTACACTTGGTGACCATTCAAAACCCTAAGTTTTATTTCTTAGTCTGAAACCTAAAAACAGCACATAAGTGACACAAAATATTCTTCAAACTATTAAGGAATGTATCCAGTTTTTTCTAAGGATGAAAATATTTAGAACCTGAAGAATGTTTACAAGAAATTCTAACTTTTAAAGTAGGTCAAGATTTCAGACTTAAACTTTTTGGTCGTTCTTAGTTTTTAAAAGGAATAAAATTTCACAGTTTTAGTTAATATTGACTGATAATCTATTCATAATTGGTTTATGCTGTGCAGTGTCATTATAGCAGCTGGTAATGTTCTATTGTGTGCATATAAAATAATGTTAATTTATACAGGCTGTTTTACCATGGAAGCCCTGTAACTGAATACATCTATACTCAGATAAGCTCTTTTTTTTCCTTATGATTTTAACACATTAATCATATGAGACAATTATAGCTTATATTTAAAATGATTCAGCATCAAAAAACAAAACACAGATTTAAAAGATTTGGTAAAGATAGTGGCAACTTTTCGTAGAATCATAGAATTGTTTAGGTTGGAAGTGACTTTAAAGATCGTCTAGTTCCAACCCCCCTGCCATGGGCAGGGACACCTCCCACTAGACCAGGTTGCTCAAAACCCCATCCAGCCTGGCCTTGAACACCTCCAGGGATGGGACCTCCACAATTTCCACAACCTGTTCCAGTGCCTCACCACCCGCATAGTGAAAAAATTCTTCTTAATATCTAAACTAAATCTCCCCTCCTCCAGTTTAAAGCCATTACCTTTTGTCTTATCACTACATGCCCTTGTAAAAAGTCCCTCTCCAGCTTTCTTGTAGGCCCTCTTCAGATACTGGAAGGCTGCTATAAGGTCTCCTAAGAGCCTTCTCTTCTCCAGGCTGAGCAACCCCAACTCTCTCAGCCTGTCCTCATAGAAGTGCTCTAGCCCTCTGATGATCTTCATGACCCTCCTCTGGACTTGCTCCAACAGGTCCACGTCCTTCTTATGTTGGGGGCTTCAGATGCAGTGCCCCAGGTGGGGTCTCATGAAAGCTGAGTAGAGGAGCAGAACCACCTCCCTCGACTTGCTGTCAATGCTTCATTTGATTTCTCTTAGCTTCATTTTCTTCCTGTGCATCGCAGTGCAATACGGCTTCTCCTGGCTGCTTGTGTGGCCTTTGGACAGAAATGGGGAAGTGGTTGGGTTGGAATTGAGCTAATGACAACAGGGTGACTGATGCAGTTTGCCTATTTAATATGGTAGCCACTGTAAGATTCCTTTTCAGTTTTCATTTACACTAGTTTCCAAATTGCTACTGTTACCAGAGAACAGGTTGATCAGCAGTAAGGAGTAAGAAATCTGTGTTTATTTTTCTATAATATAAAGGTCACAGTTTGCTTTGTAGGTCTTCTCACATATTGCTTTTGTACCCCAGAGGTCCTGGGACTGTAATTGTCTCATCCATTGTAGGTTGCCATTTTACCTGGAGTTAGTAAAGATTCTATTGCACTCCTTTTAGCTCAGTAGGTTTTTGCACCTGGAACTCTATTGGTGGCAGAATCTAAATTCTCATCTCATGTGGCTTCAACTTCCTCTTAATATTTTGGTATTTGAAATGATGAAGGAGACTTTATCAACATTTTATGTCCCAAATGGTGAGACTGACATCACATCAAACTTCCAGCCAGCTGTTAGTAACGTGACTTTTGATTAGCATTGACTGGTTACTTAAGTGAAAAACCCAGTAACGCTAGGACTTCTGATGTGTTGCATAAAAATGTTGGGAAAAAGCTAAAGATCTTCCAATGCCACTAACAAGAGAGGGTGTTGTCACACACGTTAATCAAGAGGCCACAGATACTCTGATCGTTATATATTTGAGAGTGATCTCATAGTTTTCATAGACATAAAATTAACTCTTTCAGTCACTCTTGTGGCTTTCTTCTTTAAAATATCATGTAGAAAATACAATGTAAAAACATTTAAAAGAGTTATAAGTGAGTCGAGGAGTTTACGTATAGAATATATATTTGCACATTAGATATATTGTCAAGAAGAAATATTTCACCTGGGTGTAAATGGGGTTTAATTAGCTAACATTTGTAAAGCAGATGGGGATGTTAAGATTGGAGCTGTTGAATAACAGTTCATTGCTTTAGAGAGTTCATTGTTTTTCTTTAAGGGTGAACTTATTTGTTCTTATGCATAAGCTATTACAATGGTACATTAATATACCATTACATTTAAAAAGTAAACAAAAAATCAATTAGTAAGTCAGATAGGTGACAATGAATTACACACCCACTTGTCAAAGCTGGGCTGATTAGATAGAATCAGAATGTCTACCATGGATTGCATGGTTTGCACATCTACAATGCCTGTAGATGTGTCTTCTTTCAACTTTTGCTTCACTGAAGCTCTTGCACAGTTGCAGCCTTCTTGATGTTCTTATCTTCTTGCCTAGCTCTTCCACCTTGACTTCATACCCCAAAATTCTAAAGACCAACAACTGTGACATTTGAAAAAGTGTGAGAAATTTCTCTTTTTCTGAAATTTGGGAAGGAGGCTTTAGCAGGAGAGATCTGACCTCAGAACACATTGCAAAAAATTCCTCTCTGCAGCCTTCTCAGATTTCCTCTTTGTCATGTAATCCAACTCAATGGAAAAAGACTGCGTCAGGTGATGAAAAGACATGAGAAAGTGTTTCTGGGTTTCAGGCACAGAAAAAAATCAAGGGTAACAGAGGTGGAAAGAAAAGGTAGTTTTGGTAAATACTAATGTCTACACATATGAGCTACTTTGAATTACAGAAGTTTTTGTGACTTAGTACAGTGCTTATAGTAATCAGCATGGATGCTGATGTCATTGTGAATATCAGAAAAAAATTGAAAATTAGTTTGTGATAATTAGTTGTATAAGAATAACATTTACAAATTGTAAGTATAATTAGTGCACTAAGTTATAGATTGACCAATGTGTTGTTTTGTTGTAAAAGTGTTCTTCCACAAATCACACTGCTACTTCAAACCAACTCAGATTAAAGACCATAGCAGTGTGATTTTTTTGTATCAGAGCTTGTGTTGTGAAACTCAAATTTATTATTTTTGATTTTTTGATATTCGGAAATAGAGGTAGTTCCTCGTAAAGCATCTGAAAGTACCTCATAAGTGTCATTCAGTGCAGAATTGGGAAGGAAGGTGAGGTACCTTCCCATGTCTTCATTATTAACACCAGCTACAGTGGTATAACAAGTGCAATAGGACACTATGATATCCCCTTCTTTATCACCACTGGTTGACATGGACCTGAAAAGCATCTTCCAAATTGTTTTTTGCCTTCCTTTCAAATGAGTAGTCATAAAGCTGAAAATAGTGATGGTCAAGTTAGGCCTTTGTTCATCTTTATGTGAGTTTTTCAAATGATCGCTAAGTCACAAGCTCTTTTTGGAAATGCCTGTCCGTTTTTTTTTTTGTTGTTGTTGTTCATTTTCTTTGAAATGATGGGACCTTGGTTAATGACTGGAAGCTTCAAGGCACTATTGTGATGTAAATACCAAGCAATATTTTTCCTGTGAATTGTGACCTTCCTCCATCAGACTGAATCATTGTGAGATCTCAGACAACATAAAAAGGCAAAATACTGACTGTGTGACTACTGTTGCTTAAGAATTGAACTAATATCTTGGAAGACAACAATTATTGCTGGTGCCATGTCTGTAAACTGGAATAAGAACAGAGACATTTCATGCTCACTTCTGCAAGGAGTGGCTGTCTCATTCTGTTTTAGCCTGTCTGGCACCAGGTTGATTTGAAAAGGAAGTTCAATGCTTGCTTCTATTACATTGAGGATTTTCTTCTCTCAAGGACTATAGAAATACAGCAGCTCTCAAGATAAATTGCTGTATGGAACAGAACAATTCTATTTCTATCTCAGATGGTAGAATTTACTTTTATTATGAGTTAAATTTATTCTCTAGAAACTACATCTGTTAAATATATTGTATTCATAATGTCTGTTAATTAAAAAGCATTCCATACACATAAAAATAGAAATGGAAAAGAACTCTAATGACTTCTCATTTAGGGTAAAAGATAGCTTCATAGGATTTTTTTTCTTTTTTTTTTTTTTTTCTGTTGCATATTGGAGTACCATTGTCTGTAGTCCTGCTTTCTTAATGTAAAATAACTAGTATCTTCATAACACAAATACTTAAACTTTCAGGCACGTTGCTTAATTGGTAGTTGGAATGGTGCAGAAGAAAACTGATGCCAACTTCTCCTTTATTATTACTTCCACAGATTTTGATTTATATAGTGATTGATTGATACATTTTTGACTAGTGTCTTTCATTTTCATGAAGTTCTAACTTCTAAACAGATAAGAATGACTCTGATGTTACATAAAACAGTGTGTAATTTCACTGTTAATAATTATTTCAAAATAGATCTGATCACTTGCTTTGAAATCAACCTTAGCTTAGAGTATTCAGTAACCTCTTATCTTCCTAAATTTAAATCTAGTCTAGAAATACAGGCATGTTGTGCTAATTAATTAATGGTATATTATCATTACTAAAGTTACAGTTGTTTGTGGGATATTAAACTCACAGCTGTCGAATGAGGTTGTTGGCATTACACATTCAGTCTGACATATATGTGTATTCAGACCATAATATAAGTGATAACGGGGCTTTGTAGTGTAGGTGTCTGTACAAAATATTGAAGAAATAGCTTCACTGTCCGAGACAGTTCCTGAAGAAAATGTTCTATATTATATATATTTTGGTACTATACCATGAAAAACTCTAAAATAAACACAAAATGTGGGGCTTCCTCCTTTTGTAATCTTCACTAACATTGTCATGCTTTCCAGAAAACAGTGCTACAACACAAGATGAGAGAATCATGGTTTCTGATAATCTGCAAAAGAAGAATTTTGCTAATTCTGAAGAAATAAAATGGAAATTTTTCATGTAATTGTTCTTCTAATAGATTTCAGATTTCTAGATAAATCAGATTATTTTGTTATAAACAACACAATATACACAAGTATATGCTATATTACTAATACAACACATTTGCTGTTATTTTGAGATCTGAGATTTCAAAGAGCTTTTGCGAAGATGTTCAACATCGTTATTTTCTTTCTACAAATAATGATGAAACTTGGAAACTGTTCATTTTTATAACAGTGAAATAATATGATTCAAGGACTTAAAAGTATATAAAACAAGATGAAAGTAGACAATAGACAAAATAAATCCAATGCCTTCACCTTGTTAGAAGTGACAGAGAAATAAAGAGCCACTCATTACAAACAATCTAGGGACCTGTTAGAAAATATTTTCTACTACTTCTGTGTTAGTAAACAGATCTGCTGCATATTGCCAATAGTATTTACATTTTCCTAAAACACTCTGAAGAAAAGCATCCAAAGCTTTAAATGTTTCTGAAAAAATCAAATTTCTTATATTTCTCAACCAAGGTGGAGAATATTGCATGTGAGATTTCCAACCACCTTTAATACCCACGTACATTTGTATTATCTGGTGTGAACGTAGTGTTCATAAGCTTTCAGTATTTGTGTTAAATAACTGAAAATCAATGCTTCATTTAATTAGTAACGTAGTATGTTAAGATGATCACAAAGAAGTTGGGTAATTCAATGATATTTGTAGATGAACAGATACAGATATAGTGACATGTTGGTCGGGGGGTGGTTTTTTTTTTTCTTGACTTTTTTTTAACAGAATTTAACCTCAGTTCTTAAAATAAAAGGTATAAATCAGAAAATAATAATAATTAAAAATAGCTGTGCATTATGGAGAGCTGCATTTTGCAAAATCAAATCCATTTGTTTCAACTTTTCCATATAATCAAACCATACCAATAACTTTGCCTGATCAGTATTAATCATGGTTACAGAATTTACTTCAGGTTATTGAAAACAATTACATAAGTGCATGAATGATTGTACTCATTTTTATTGCAAATGTATTACTCATAAAATATTTAATCCAATAAAACTGCTAAAATTCACGGAACACGCACTGAAAGCATGGAAACCTAGTAAATATCTGATTAAGGTCTTATTATAAGCAAAAAACTTCTGACATAAGTGAAGTGTACTCTGAAAGTATACTTGGTTATCTTTATTTTTTTGCACCTACTAAAGGCATAAAATTTCTAACCCTCCTATAATTTGGAACCATCCTATTTTAATGCAAAATATAATATAATATGATCCGAAAAGATAGCATACTATAGAAACTAGCATATTTTTTTTTAATATTTCAATATCTTCAAATAGTGAAATTTCTTCCATATTTCAGTTCTTAATATTCCGTTCACAAGCATAAAATTTCTAATGAGGTCTATGGCATAGTTGAGGTTATCTGTACTCATAAATGAGATAAAGATCTTATTCAAACTTTTTCTTCTGGAAGATGAGACCTCTTTGTGGATCTTCAGTGTAATTTCTAGCTTGACTTAAAACAGTTTAAGGAGTGTAGAAAAGTAATGTAGAAGAAAAAATTCTGAAAACTATTCATCTCCCCACAAAGAAGCAAAAGTCTCATTATCTTTCAATGCTGTTAATAATATCGTCCTGTTTTGAGAGCTTTGCTAGGATTCTTAATTACCATATATCTGTATTTTATATAGATATAGATGCTCCTGGAGAGGAGCATATAAAGTGCAGAAATCACATTAGAAAACATGATTTTCAGCCTGGCTAAACAAATGTGTAATTTTAAATGACTGGTATTTTTCTAATATAAAAGGTATACATTCTTTATTATATTGTTTATGTAAGTATGAACACTCTTTTCCTCCCTGAACCACTATGGGTTTGTGTTTTATATACTCCTTTAATCAAAAAAAGAGTTTAAAAAGTAAGATAACTCACTAATGTTAGATATTGCCCAGATTGGCTATATATAAGATTAATATTAAATATTACTGGAATCACTGAGCTGAATAGTTTTATACCTCAGTGTGTGCCTTGTAAAAAATCTATTTGATAACTTATACTAAGGGATTAAATATGCTGCATGACCTAAGGAACACTATTATTTACTTGCTTGATGAGTATTATATTAATATGATAGAAAATGTTTCATAGTTCCAAAGCAAAAGTTTTGTTTCCACATATGAAATTTTGAATATTTTGATAACTTTTAATCAAATGCCACTTGAAAAAACAAACAGCAAAACCAAACAACTCCCGCATGTGAATGGATTCTTCAAATACTTTTTCTTTAACGTGCAGACGTGAACTTTCCCACCTTACAGTTTATACGAGTTCAGAATGTATCTAAAATGATAAGGTTATTAAAACTCTCTTTTTTTATGTATATATACATAGACACACATATATACATACCTCTTTTAAGTTGAAACACACAACTATACCCAAAAAAGAAAGTGAGATGCAGTTTTTAACATTTGTCCTATATTTTCAGTATATATTTATATATATATTACTATGTTTGATCAGACCACACACTTGTGCAGCTGAATTATCAGGGCAGATGAGTCTTCCTATTCCCAACATTATTTGCAAATATCTATGCTTTCTTCACTGCTCTATAGCTCAGATATATAACAGTATTCTTCCAAAAAATTAAACTCACATCGTGAAACATCCGTCTACAGATGGTTTTCTTTTAACCACAGAAAAACATTGTTTGAATCTGAAGTGTTCACACCCTCATTTTCCTCATCAAAACATGTGGAAGCCTATAAGATCCTTAGTAAATATAGGGGGAGTGAAGACTTCACCATTCGTTCCAAGATTTTGAACTCCAGGAAAAATGGGCATACATATTTACAAGACAGCATATAATTGTTTTTTATTTTTTTCCTTAAGGGAAAGAGCATGTGTTTTCCCATTTATTTGAACTGTAATGGTGATTACTGAATATCAGAAGGTCAGCATATTTCCGAGACTGTCCCAATTAAATGTATTTAAAATATATTCCTAGCAATATAGCTGTAATTTTATATATTAGTTTGCATATTAAAATTCATCAGCTAAACTAAAAAATAACAGTTTCAGTTTTAAGAATTTATCACAAGGGAGTGTTCTCACTGCATTGTATGCTAAAAATAAATAATGAAAGAGACTCAAGAAAAAGGGACAATGCTTATTGATATTCTTTTTGTGAGCTACAGAATGAAGAAAGCACGTGGGGATAAAAACAGAGATATCTTAAGTTATATACCTAGAGCTAAGCAGTAGAAAGTAAATCATATTTGGGAGTTTACTTTCTGGAAGTTAGTACTGCTAGTAGCTCTGTAGAGCTAACCAGAGTTAGCTAGTTAGGAGTGCTAAAGAAGGAGTGAAGTATTATAAAATTATGCTAAACTGGTAAAATTCTCTCTAGCAAGGAGTAAAGGAAGAGGGGGAAACTTATCTATCATTCCTTATAATATCACATTCTCCCCTAGAAAGCTAATAAAAGGAAAAAGACAAGAAATCCTCCTCTTTGCTAATCTTCACATATGCAAATTAGTTAGACCAGATGGTGCTGAATGAGTGCCTTTATTTAATAAGCCTGCAGCATTCAATTTACTCCTCATTCATCACTTTGGTCTGTGTTGTCCATGTTACTTACCCTTCTGCTTCAGGACCAGCCCTGACGGATCCAGCTCTAGAGAAAGGATAAAAAGGCATCCTGCTTTTTGAGTTTCAGTGTGTCCAGAAGCTCTACGTTATTTCACAGTTCTGTGCCAGCTATTGCATCCTTTCAGGGTCTCTAGTTTATTCAATTGCCTAATAGACTGGCAATGGTACGGAAGAAGAAACAATCCCAGTCTGCTTTAATGCATCAATCTAAGGGAGTCTAGACATTAATGAAGGTTCTCGTCCTTCCAGAAGTACAAGTGCAATCTTACCAGATCTTTACATTTCCTCAAATAGGATGTTTCTGTATAAAGTTTAATCTCCTCACTTTCTAGATATGCAAAGAATGATGTCACTGAATATACTATATACTTGATTAACACTATGTATCACAATCTATTTTCCCTATTTAACAGATTGCGTGCATAAGCAAGAGAGTTATGCAATTTTTCAGCTGGGAACATGTAGACTTCTGGTGTCCTTTGAGATGTCTTAGGGTTACCTGGTTGGCCTCTTGCTGCCAATCCAGAAGAGTTAATAGGTCTGTGACCTATCTATGAATACAGTTTAGATGTCTCTTATATCCCAGGATTTCTCAAAGGGAACTGCTGCTTACATGTGGGCGCCTGAATTTAGCCTTTTGGTCCCTTGTTCTTGATGATGAGAAGTAATTCTCAAATATGGTCAATATTATGCAAACTTTTCTTTTATACGATGTTATTAAACACTATAAAATTAGTCATAACTATTCTGAAAGAAAGGACAGCTTGGAGAATGTTGCATTCTTTATTATCATATGCAATGTTTTTCATTCCAAAATTTAACTTAATGCCATTTTGTATGTTTAATATTAATTGCTAATGTTTTCTTAAAAGGTATATATATTTAGTTTTATTTATATAAATATAAGAACAATGAATCAAAAGATTTAGATACATAAATTCTACAATTGCAGTTGTTTGCATCAAAATTATTACAGTTGATGGTGAAAATATAGGAGTTGATTCAAGATGTGCTTGAACATTTCTATCAGAAGGTAAATTTGCGGTCAAAATATTAACTTGGCCTTAATTTCTTTAAAGCAAATGAAATACTAAGATTTATCTATCATTATACTAACTAGATTTAGGAACCAAAAGAGTTTTTAAACATGTCCCAGTTTCTTAAATGTTAAAAATGGAAGCATGTTTTGTACGTCTGCTTCACTGTTTTCGTAACCTTACTTGTCTATAGGAGCTATACTAAACCTGTTAATACAACACATGTACTATTTATCTGAGCCCTTAGAGATAGTTGAACTATAGTAGCATTAAACATTTGAAATGAGATATTTTATAAAAAAAAATTTTTATTTTTATATTGCATCCTAATTCTTTAAAATAACTATGTAATTTATTCCAAATAACAATAACTAGAAAAAAAATCTGAAAAATAAGTTCTTATTAGTTTACGTTTCCTAGTTGTTAGAATTTGTTATAGAAGAGACATATACTTGTCTGTAAACATACTATAAAGCTTATGTATTTTGATATTTGATATGAAGCAGGGAGGTAAATATGAACTTATGGAAAACAAATACAGGTTATAAAATATCTACTTTTTAAAACATAATGTGTGGAAGTCATTGTAACTATTGCAGTAGAAAACACCACAAGTAGCACAGACTTTTTTCCTTCTTCCCAAAGAAATTATGCAGTAGTTTTAAAGACACAACTAAATATTTCAGATTCAGTTCTTGAAATTGTGAGATATATTATATATTGCCTTTGAGGAAATGAGAAATAACATGCTGTGTTAACAGAGAAGAGGAGCTGGGCCCTCCAATAATCTACGTAGCATTCTCAACCAGTTTTTATAACAGTAGCTAGGGGACTTGTGCTCTTCCTGCAGTTTCTGTCATCTGAGTCTGCTTCAGACATCTTTTCTTCCTTCTGAAGGACTCTTACTTCTATATTTTTAGACATAGTCATCTCCTCTTCATTGTCTTTAAGCCCTAGTTTCCCATTACCTACCATATAGGTCTTGCCACTCTTTATTTGAACTTTCTAAAAGTACTGAATAGTTTGTCATAAGGAGGCCTTCTTGGGTTGTGTAATACATGGCTTTTGCTCCTCGTTAAAGTTTCTCATGTTCAAAGTACTTTAGATGTACTTTCTGTATGGCTATTTCTCACACTAGCTGAAAATGCCACTTTACTTCCACAAAGAGATAGAAGTTGGGCATCTTCCATGGGGACCAAAGAACTTTTGTAAAAATAGGTGTTGGACAACAAACCTTTTCCATTACATACATACTACCATAGGAACATATTCCTTGACCAGTTTCAATATGTAAGAATTTAAAAGTGACTTAGACAATATTGTAAAAATTACACAACTTCTAGAGGAAATTCCAAATGTAATTTGTTTTTAAAAAATTGATATGTCTGTAAAAGGGTAGGGTTTTCTGGAGTTGCTTTTAATTTTATGGGCTATTATAGCAAATGCATAAAATCACATGATCTTGTAGGCTGATTAAAAAGATTTGCAAAAATAAATGTTATTATATGGCATAAATGACTAACTTGTTCCTGAGGAAGCAAAGGAACTAATTTTTTTCAGTCTACCTATATTTCAAATAGACTGCATTGCTTTTTTTAAAAATCTGTTTAAGTGTATTTCATGCTTCTTAACAGAATCTAAGTATTAAATGGCTTTTAGCATTGTTCAAAAGTAAATTAATTGTTTAAAATTTTGATTATTTACCTTATTTATTTACAAATCGGGTACTATATCTACAATGAATAGACAAATGAATTCCATTATGTACCTACTTAATGAGTTATTATGTTGATTCTACTAGAAACTGGACATAATATAATTTTGAATAATACATTATCTTAATATTTATAGATTTTTCATTATTGTGTTTACTGCCTGTTCAGTGCCCTATCATGAACTCTACTCAAAGCAACTCTATGTTACTTTTCTGAATGGACAGTGAATAATGAATTCCTTTAATATACTCACACTATTGAGGAAAAGAGCAGTTGCAACTTGAATATGATTTCGATCCTTTACTTTTACAAAATAAAGAATATTTTGTGTCACTAAAAATAGAACAGAGGTACTGTATGATCCTTTCTGCACACACTAAGCTATTTCCAAGTTTTAACTATTATTCTTGTGTATTCTTAATAAATAAAACTTACCTACGTATGCAAGTAATAGATTAGTATATAAATCTGTTCATTCACAAAAATAATATTCATAGCCTAGTTGAGTTCTGGTTTTGATTTGTACCCAGATTTCCTAAAGAACTTTTTCTATGCACAAGAGATATACCATAGAGTCAATGTCAACAGTTTTCCCATTATTTCCTTGATGTGCAGCAGTTAAATGTATCTGTTGCACACTTCTGTGTCATACCTGTAAGTAAAGACAGCAAAAATTACACTTTTCTAAATGCAAAAGCTCTATGTTTTCCAAAAGTCATCCAATAATGTCAGTTTTGTTCAGTTTTTTTTTCTTTAAAATCAGTATTGATATTAGCAAATTTTAAAGAAACTCTTCATACTAAAGAATAAGATTCCCATAATGTTCTAGAGAAGTCAGTCACCTCGCACAAAAAAACATTCAAGTGGAAGAGAAAGTAATCTTCGTGAGGAAGGTAGCAGATAGCAGTATTTATAGATAAAAAATAAAGCTATTATGTTCCCTAAATTAAATGCAGTTCACTGCTGTGGTACCTAAGCACATAACAGCAAGAGGTTTTTGACTGAAAAAATCTTTAACTTATCTGCAATGTAGTTCTTGGTTTTGTGTTCATAATTAAAGCAAGAACTGTGAGTATTGAGTAGCTTTCTAATGTTTACTCTTACTCAAGTGTATTTTCTTTCCTTTAACTTTAAGACTAAATTTAGATGATGAAAAACAAGCTAGAAGAAAGCAATTTCTGTTTTAACGATTTCTGTATTAACTCTACTGCTGTTATTGTTGGTATTAAGACAGATGAATACACAAGTTATATGTGAATCTCCGAGGTTTCATACATAAAATGTACCCAAGTAAGTCTTTAAGTTAGACCAAATTCTTACAGCGTAATGATTGATTTTGTAAATAAAGGTTTTAAGATAGTTTGTAAGTTGTAGGAAGAGGTTTAACTAGTTTGCTTTTGTAATTAAAAAGGCTACCTATTCACTTCAAGAATCTTTGAATCATTCCCAAGGCAGTTCAGAAAGTTCTGTTATCTAAGAAATCAATATGGAGTTTAATAGAGACAGTACCTATTGAGTGAGGCACTAGATTCCTTAGCGGTTAGATGACCAAGGCTTTTAGTTATAAGGCTAATTTTTAATCTTGTGCTACTTGTGTCCGTATAAACTAATGTAGTATACAAAAGATTTATACTCATAGGGCATTTGTGATTTACCAACCAAAATAATTGTCAAGCAACAAGTATTTGACAAAGAGAAAAGGCAAAAAGAACTGAAGTTGTAATAAAAATCTTTGTATTATATCACTGATTTTAAAATCATGACCCATTCTCCAATGTCATAAAATAATGTTTCAAAATTCTTTTGCAACCTCACATTCAACATGGAAACTTAGCTACAATCATGTCAGCGTACTTACACAAAAGTAGATAGATTCAATAATGACTATTCTCAACTTCTGTGTCAAAACACACTTAAAGTCTTTCAAGGTTGTGGGGGAAAAGAAAGTGAGACTTTCCAGTTTTGGTCTACAACCTTTTGATTTCTCTTTCTTCTGAGAATAAATAAAATAAAATAAAATAAAATAAAATAAAATAAAATAAAATAAAATAAAATAAAATAAAAAAGACTCACTCATGTACAATACTGGCACTAATCAATCGTTATGTAAGAAATATTAGGGTCAGGCTTCTCTACAAGCCAAGCAAATTAGTATCTTTCTTCTATAACTGAAAACCAAACAAAGCTTGAAAGGGTGTTAAAAGCTGCCTAAGGGACAGTGACCCATTTCAGAGGAGAATTACAGTAGTGCATAGCCAAGGTTCTAATTTTTCCCTCACTGCCAGTAATTCTCTGTAGCACAGTTCATCTTAATTCTGGAGAGGAAAGCTAAGAAAGGCAGGCAATGACACCAGTCCTGAGCCCTTATCTTTTCCTGGTTTGACCACCTGCACTAAAAACTAGCCTGAAAAACAGGGTAAAAATGCTTCCATTTACCTCGACAAACCTAAAAGGACCATTTTCAACTAATACTGTCACAAAAGTCTTTGAGTGCTGATAACAAAATACACTTAGTTTCTGAAATCTCTGGTTTTCTGCAGTTTGAAAACACATTTTTTTTATACACGTGAACAAGCTCAGGAGAATAGATGGTTTACAGCACACTGACTTATTATTTTCCTGTTAGCTTTTGAGTTATCATATAAACTACAGTGTAAACTTTTCTTCATGTCTTCAAAGCTCCTTGGAAAAATTTCCTTAAATTTCACTGTACATAAGGGTAACTCTGATCTATTCCTTGTCCTCAAGTTACCACTACCATTCTTCGTTTTCACTTGCTAATGCAGGAATTTTCTTTTTCCAGATATTACTATGAGTCCTTTGGATGGTACTATGAATTTGAATATTTATAAAGAGTCTTGAACCCTTACTTTTGTAAGAATTACAAGGGAGTACTTTGTACTGATCAGTAAAGACTGAATCATATCATTGCTGCCTCTGATGAATAATATGTTATTACAGATGCCAAGAGAAACAGACTCTAAGAGACCTCTAACATAGCTGGACACTGTTCCAATGGCTAAACATCGCACAGCTACAATCTACGTTGTTTCCTGCTTCAGAGGAAGAACACTCTCTACATCTGAGCAGCTCAGCAAGCACAGGATTTTTCCAGGCTGGCCACTATGAATCATCCCATGTTTTCTTTTCCTTCTCTTTCTCTAATCTGCATTTCTTCTAATCTGCATCTCCATTAAGTTTGTCCCTTCTCCCCCACAACTTTATTTCTCTTGCCATTTATTTCTCAGGGATGATTACTCTGGTCTCCCTGCCAAAACTTGGTTTTCTTTATGTCTTATTTCACAGCACTCTCAGATGAACTCCATTTTCACTTACCTCCCAAGACTTAAGGTTAGGTCTTCTCGTTTTGGTTTTTTTTTTTTTTTTCCTGTTCACAATAGGAAAGGAGTTCACAACCTTTAACTCCTAAAATAGATTTAGTTTTAACAGAAGGTTGTCTCTACAGAAATAAAACAATGAAGAACTGAATTCAGTCACACTAGATAAAAGAATTTACTTTAACAAAATTTGCTCAGAACAATTTCATTATTTTTTTCCCCAAAATTAAAGCTCAGAAGTTTCAGGCAAATACTGGCAGTTACTTAAACTTTAAAGAATAGAAATGGCTGTTCATCACGGCTGTGTTGTGACCTCTGTTTCAGCAAGTTCCTGGGTGTAAAGTAGTAATAATTAGGAGAATATTTTGAAGATGCAATGCTGTATGTCTACTCATTATTTTTTTTTTTTTTTTAATAATCTTTCCTAGAAATCTAATTCTGGCCACTGCTGGAAATGGCATGACATTTTTATGTTCTTACAATGATTAATAAATTACTGGTGTTTCTGAACATTTTAAAAAGGTAGTGATACATTGAAGTTTTTCTTTTTAAATATATCTCAAGCTTGTCTTATTGTTGCTAAGGTATTTGCTTATAATCTTTTAGGTTTTTTGGAATCCTGTAGAGAGAATGCACAGATTGAAAACCCTACATTTTTAATCTAAATAAAGTATTTGAAAAGCTCTTAAGCTGTTATGACATGTAAAGATTTTGGGACTTTCCCTTCAGTAAATATCTCTTTTCCTCCAAGTCTGTATGTCTGCCTTCCAGCTGTATGTCTCAAAACTCTTCAAACTGTGTTCATATTTTTCCTTGCCCTGTTTCTCTTCACTTAGATTACTGGGGCAAGACATTTTCTTTATTTTATCTTTAACATATTCATGTTGGATATCATACTACTCATTCACCTATAAAGAAGCAGAAAGGGAAAGGTCGGCTCAGTTTTGATTATGTGGCGTCTTCATATCTTCTTTTGTTTAGCCTTTTTTTTTTCTTCCCTGTGGTAGTGCCTTCCTCTGAATATCTCTTCACTCTTCTGTGAATAGTGTTTTAATTTCTTTTCTACTATGTCCTAAGCAGGGAAGAACATGTCTTTTTTTAAGACATCCACTTTACACTGGGTTAATGATGCCAAAGGATTTTTGTAGCAAGTCAGTCTCCTTCTTATCGCCACCCTGAGCGCCCTACAATTTTCATTATCTTGCAGAAAGCCACTTTCCAAATCCCAGGGACTATGGAAGCCTGTCTGTGTAAGGACCCTGACATCTGGTTTTGAAACAATGCCTGTAGCCTGAATGGTTATACTTAAGGGAAAAACTTTGCCATGAGTATTGCTGATATTCTGACTTCAGCAGCAGAGGTTTGCTCTGACCACAATCCTTACTGAGCACTAAGCCTTGCTAAGTCAGTGATGATGGTACCTAGAGCTGATTTTTTTCTTCATTGACAGAGGCTTAAGCTCAAATCTAGGACTGTCATTATTTTTAAAGGCAGAAATTTACAAGAGAAAAACAAAGAACCACGGCAATTTCATGCATCCAGGGTTCAGAACTCTATGAAAGTGTAAATGATATTTTGCTCTTTAGAGATTCTCCGTTCAATGAAGTGTAAAATCATGGATTATCTTGTCCATGCTATACATGACGTAAACATTTAAGTAAATTAAGTACAAGTAAAGCCTACAAACCTTCAATTAACAATACAAAGTTACTTCCCACTAAACTGAAGAATTTCAAGATGAGTTTTCAAAATGCACAATCTTTTTCCGCCTTCCTTCTGCCTTTCAGACGTCTCTCTCAGCTATTAAGAGCACTGAGAGGAGCTGAAAACCAGAGACACACCACGACATCATAAGCACACAGTAGGTACTAGAGTACACTGTGGACATTCCTAATACAGATCTCCAGCTTAGGTACTTACAAAGCATGCTCTAGTATGATGTGTAAACAAGCAAACTATTTCTAAAAACCGCAACTGACATTCATTACTGTAGTTGATAGATAATTAATTATATTCTATTGTCCCAGACATTTGAGTATATGAATTAGTGGACTCTTGACTAGATTACATCATTTTGGTAAACAACTCTCATTTATCAATCACTAGTAAGGGAATATCTGCATCATATCAAAGCTTATTTAGCTTAACTTAAAAAGTATACACTGTATTACTCATATTGCAGCATGTAGACTTCCATTTGAAGTCTATTTTGTCCTGCATTCCATACCAAAAGCCTGTGACCTTTCTCCCTTTCTTCCAGTATCTGCGGGTTCCTCAAAATTCTATGCATCTAGATGACTATTTATTATTGACTTACAGTAAAAAACTAATCTGAACTCTTTCTTTAAAAAAAAAAAAAACATATTATCATACACTGTTCAGTAGCTTAAGATCATTTAAAGATAGGTTATATTTTGGTTTGTTTGTAGGAATTATTCTTAATCTTCCAATCTGGCCAATATTCTTTTTAGTGCCCCAGGCACACAGTTTTAGTAGAATTCCTTACAGTGGACATATCCCAGCTTGCTGCACCTGGAAATCTACCCTTAACTGGGCCTTTCTGGCCGAAGCATCTAGACCTTGCTTTTAATTTCGGAAATGGCAACTAGCAGTTTTCTGAGGTTGCAGATGCTTTGTCTAGCACCTCGTTTTAAAAACTGGAGCGTCTTCTGTTTGCTTGTTGCTCTCTATTCCTTATATTCTCTTTCCATCCAGTCACATACTTTAAACAAATTCTTTGCAGCTCTAGTCACCAAGGGTTATGGTTTAAAATCGTCAAGGTGAAGTAACATGAGAAGCAAGCAGACAATAGGATCCTATGCCTCAGATTCAGAAATGAATGGGTTTGCATCTAGGCTCCAACGTGGACAAAAGTAATTGAGTGCTGGTGGTTTAACAAGCTACTGCCCACCAGCTGAGCTTCTGCAAATGTGCATATGCATTCTATTAGCATGGCCCAATTAGCTGAAACCCCTGCCACTGGAGTTAGTTCTAGCGAGGTGTTAGTTCTGGAAGTTTATAGGAAAGGTCTCATTATATTGTATTATTTGCAAAATGAATTTCTTGTTTATGGACTGGGCATCCACAGTGTTAGACAGTGAATATAGAAAAATTATTATTAAATAAATAAAAATGCTAGGAGATTTATGTTGTTTTCTTCCTTTCTTCTGAAATGGTCTCCAGTTACTCTGAGGCTGTAATTGGGAGCTGACTTACAAAATGGGACCTAATCCTTATTATCGATGTTGTTAAGCCTGTGTAAAGAAAGCTCAAGTAACTTAGGATAATATGTTATTCATATTTATTCAAGTTTTTCTTCTTAAATTCAGCTTCTGTATTTCGCTGTTCTTATTTCATTGTCATAGCAATTTTTCCTTCTTAAACCAAAGATTATTTCCATATTTTTATCAGGATAAGGAAATATAAAATTGCACAAAGAATACTAATATTCTTTTGGAATTTAGTACCTGAATTTGTCTTGTCTATAAAAGGACATACTTAGTATTTGAATTTATATATATATAATTAAACATGGCTGTTTCCGGCTTTAAACAGAGTCATAGTTCTGTTGTACTATGCTTGTTTAAGGCAAGTCATTGCTTAACTCTGTTATTGAACCGAAATCATCATGACTCGAAATAACTATCTGTTTATTCTTTTAAATAGCACTGCAATTTATTTTAACTGGGTTTTTCCACTAAACAAGATTTACTTGCCTTTTAGTAGCAGAACACAGAAAGGAGAAGGGGAGGTTCTCTCAAATCAAAGACGCTGTCTTTTTTTTTTTTCAAACTGACCATGAAGGAAAAATCGTTGATGAGTGCAGGCTGATAGTTTTAGAACCTAAGAGCTTTCTGTAGCCTCAGCAGCCATACAATAAACTTCTCTGTGCTTCTGATATATACATTAGTATGCACACACCATACAATAAAAACACTGTCATAAGACTGCTAGGTGAAGTACAGCAGGATTAAAAAAATGACTGAATTCCAGTTCTTTAAAATCTTCATTCAGTTCCTTCATATTCATTCTATGATACGTTCTTCAGCTGCGCAATCACTTACTATTTTTCCACTGTGTAGACCTGGACATACTTATAGCACAGAAGGTAATAATGCATTATTTTGTTTTAATTTTGCTGCTGTAGGGACATGCAATTTATCATATGTCAATCAAAATCCCACTCTATAGATAAGGAGTAATAATGGTATTATGGTTGTTATGAGGAAGTCAAAAATAAGTAATGGCTGTAGCGAACCAGTTTAAAACAGTTGTCACAAAAAAAGTACTGTAACATATTGATGACCTGAAATGGGAAGGCAAATGGGATTAAAGGTAAATTTTTAGGCTATGCTCTTCAGAACAGATAACATAAACTTTTTTTCTAAACTGAAATTTCCTCATTGGAAACAATGAAAAAATAAGACCTGAGTGTGCAAGTCAGTTTGATGATGGTGATTATGATTCATTAGTATGATATTACTTTACGTAAAATAAAATAAAGTCATAATGTAGGAAATTAAGTGTTTCCTACTATTTGGAGGAAATTCAGACAAGGCCTTATATGATTTTATCATACCAGGAGGGGTAAATAAGGTTTCCTACATTATCATATAACATTTTATATTTGAACTATGAACCTAAAAGAAAGATTCAACATTGTATATTTAGATGGCCAAGCACGTAGTGACCACAATTTTATGCAGGGGAGAAGAATGTGCATGTTGGGTCTGAGATTTTTTTGCCTTGTGATGATTCTAATTACAACAAAGCAGGAATAATAATTTTGAAAATCACTAGTAAAGTACATTAGAAAAGAAGCTGGAGACATTCTAGGAAGCAGGACAACAGTGGTTCTTATCTTCAATTTTTACCACTGTGTTCATTTGATGATAAATGTTGAGACACAACAAGTTCAGAAAATTTGGCCTCATATTATGCAACAATTGTCAGCAGCACCTCACTTCTTGAGGGACAGCTATTTTACATGTATTTTCCTCTTGGGAACTCTACCAGTGGAAAATGGTTTTCAGGAAACACCTTGTCTTTTATTAAGAAATAATAGCAACTGAGGTATTTTATTCAGTTTATCTTAAAATGGTGTTTTGCATGTCAGCAGGCATTTAATATTATCTTTTTATAGCTGGAATGTCAAGTGTTGTGGTGCTATCTACCCGTTTATGCTATTCGACTCTGTTCTCATGAGGAATTTCATGTGGGAGCAGAAGTACTTCATAACCTTTAGAGGCACAGATTACGCTTCAGGAGGTTCAATTGTTCAGTATCTGTGCCATATTGCATGATGTTTTCAAAGGAAACATAAACAATTTGGTGTTTTAAATGATCTGTGAACCAAATGAGAGAAATAATTTAAGCCTCCTTATATTTTTATCTGAGAAATGCATTATAAATTTAAAACAGTTTACTATGAACCGGAAGAAAATTATTTTAACATTTGTTGATGTATCCAAAATGAAAATGTCCAATGTATGACTATATGTAAAATATGCAAATTGGGAAATTATTTATTCTTTCCATAATGTTTAAAAATATTGTTTTTATCGAAAATAAGTAGGTGAACAGTCACTGTCATCTGTTATTATTCTCTGATACTGTTAACTGTCAAGAAAAGAAACTGCATCTTTTTCAATACAATTAGTTAAAGAAAACATTTTGAGTAGTTTATGTAGTGCACAGCATGGCCAGAAGCCACATTCCAAAGTACAGAGGACCTCAAGTATCTGTGCAGAGTTCATTTTAGGTGGTCCAGTACACCTGTCTCTCACAAACAGCAGAATTCTGGTTGCCCCAAATTCCAAGAATATAGGAAGAGACTCCTCTTGCCAACCAAGAGACACAAAAAATGAAACAGTTTTAATTAGCATAGCTTGCAGCACTTATAATACAGCAGCTTGTCAAGTATTTTTAGATGACCCAGAAAAAATGGCTCTTCTTCAGACTAGGAAAGAAGATAACAATATAGAATATAATATATTTTATCATTACAGTTCCTTTTTAAGGAATAAGTCAAGACATTTTTCTCAAGAAACTTCCATTTGTTAAACAACAGAAGCATTGTTGTGGGTTACACTGCGTACCTGGATAAGTAACCTGTGAAAACAATAAAACCACCAAATTAAACATATATTATCTACCGAAGCTATGACAGGAGCTAGAGGTACCTTCCTTAGTTCCTTGCCAATAGATAATACTACTTAATTATGTATAAGAGACATTCTTTTGTGAAGTACATATTCTACCAGAATCACATGCTCATACAATAATGCAATTATTTATTATCAAAACATAAAAAATAGTGGTTTGCTTTACAAAATAGATTCTTTTGAATTTACTGTAATATCCTAGTCTTATTTCTGTTGTTTTCCTGTGCAATATTGGGCAAAAATGTGATGTGAGGAAAAAACAATTAAATTCCAAATATAAAATATTTGTAAAATAAATAGACTTTCTAATAAGGTTTATAAATATTGCTATCATTCAAAAATGGTGGCTTGAAATGTTTCAATCAGTCCAAAAAATAATGCATTTAAACATTTTCTTTATTCTCAAGGGGACAATAAGGCAGAGAGATCTTCACATACAATATAAAGGAAAGTATACATACCTATTAAATAATAATTATTACCTTTTTTACTCATAAATTGCACTGTATTATTCAAGATACTCTAAGAAAGCTTTTGCTGAGATTTTCAAAAGAGAAAAGAATTAACTATCCTATGTTTAGTTAATTCAGCAGCTATAACTTGTTCAGCATCTTAAAATATTTCAGTTTTTCTGTTCAGCTGAACGTTAATTTCTTATTTTTCCTCGATTTTTTTATTCATTCTTTGAATTAATTTATAATTAAAGAAAAAAAGCAAACAACCCAAACAGCACAAGAATTAACAGGAGCATTAGACTTTCTTCAGTACTTCCATTTGCTCTGGCTATTTTCAGGGGTCTTTTGCTACATATTAATTAATAAATATTTACATCCTTATTTAATACCACAAATATTTGAGACCAGGGAATATTTACATTTCTGCTTTTATAGTATATTTCAATTCTTTATTAGTCATCTGTATAGCTAGTAGGAATTCACCAGAAATTATAAAAGGATATTACTAATTTATCAATAAGGTTTTTTTCTTGTGTAAGTGTTGTTTTCCAGAAGCAAATAGAACATAGGACTATGGACAAAAAAAAAAAAGAGAAAAAAAGACCATATTTGTTTCAGATGGATAGAGAACAACCCTTCTCTCATCAAAATCTCGTTTAGTGACTAGAACTGCAACCCTCTGCATGTCATTTCTTTGTTATTGATATATTTTTTTTGCTTGTACACAATTGTAGCAAACTATTTCAGCTATATATAAATCAATAGTTCCAGTACATTTACATTACAAATCTGCTACTTGCTTTCTGCATCATCACTTTACAACTATATCACTTTACCTTTACCATGTCTCCCACTGTAAAATATTGACATATATTTTCATAACGTAAATCTTAACTTCAGCATAAATTGGGTAGACTGCAAGTGGTGGTTACTGGACAGCAAAGGCAGATTTTTCAAATATATTTTTTTCCCGTACATGAGACTGCATTGCAGCCTCTGACATGAAGAAGAATAAGTCCAGTTATTTACAGGTGCTACATTCATGTAACATGTGGAAGAATGGCACAGAATTCCACCACCAAATAGGCACAAGACAGGAATTAAGTGCACATATCTCATGCTCAAGGCTTAAGAAGTAAATTGAAATGTGGGATAATTTTTTGGGGCCCCTCTTTCTCAATTCCTTAATGACTATACTTTGATTATCAGTAACGTACTAGTTGAAATTTTTGTCCAAGCACACTTTCAGCTTACTTTGAATAGTCACTGTTCACTCTTTGCATTCAGTATTTGCAATGGAAGAGTATGTTGTTGGCCTTGATGGAGGATCCAAGTGACTACATATTTTAAAGTAGGAGAAAATAAATTTATATTTTTGAATGGGCTGTTCCATATTCCACTTATGTATTAAACTTCAGAAAAGCAAAATTGACAGCACTTTGTAATATTAAAGAAAAATAATTTTGTAAAATTATTCACTTGCATTACCATGATGTTCATTCTTTTTCTCTATTGCCAATAAATTAGAAAACTGAGTTGGATTCTCTGGCTACTAAGAAACAAAAATTTACCACAAGTAGCAATGAAAACAAACTTTTTTGTATCATTTTTACCCCAGCAGTACAATTAAAGCCTCTTCCAAACTAGTTGGCAGCAAGGATGATGCATGTGATAGGTGCTTTAAGTCACATGAACACAAAAGATGTCTCAGGAAACTAGCTGAAAGACAGATTTCTTCTGTCTTGAAAAAATCTTATGTAATTATAGAAATAATAATTATAATTTTTACTTGAATTTTGATTTTGAAACCAACTTTTAAAATAGAAGAAAAAAAAATGTGAGGAAAAACATAGCTGAAAAATAACATTTCTGAAATTGCTTTCCCTCCCCCCAAATAATCGAGTCTTCTCAGGCAACTGGTATCATCATTTTCAAAGCTAACTACAGTTGTGGACCTCTCAAAACTACCGGTTCACTAAATGTTTGCCAGAACTCTCAAAACATTGCACATGGAAACTCACAAAGCCTTGAAAGCCAATATTACCTCTTGCAGTACATGAAAAAGGCAGAGTCTAGAAGACAGCAAAACCTTTCCAGGTGCTTGGACTCAGCTCCATGGAAAAAAAAAAAAAAAGATGCCTTTAGAATATTACAGCTTTAGTAGTTGGCTTCAGCAGTTTCATTTCACGTTCTGGGGTAAAGAAAATGGGACTTTTAAATTAGCAATGTTATTTAAATTAGTCAAAAATTACACTTATTTTAAAAAGCAACAAAATATGTTATCACTAGGTGATATTTTAATGGGTGGAAAAACAAAAGATGTGTATAACCATAAATTTTGGCAACTTCACCTACTAAAAGCTAAAGTAAACAAAAATAAAAACAAAAAAAAATCCAAACAAAACAGCCTAAACAAACCCTTCAAAAATATATTGTTGGAATTACAGTAGTTTCTGGTAAAAGGGTTAACATAATAATGTATAAAAACAGATAAAAAAAAAAAGATTGGAGTAGCCACAAACTTGCCTGGTTTAGTAAAGAATGCAATGTATTTTACAATGGGAAGTAACTGATAAAATGAAACCATCTGTTTCATTTAGGCTTTTGTGCACAGCTGCCTGGGATGCAAAACTCATAAAAGATTTTGAGGAACAGAAGGAAAAATGTCCTATATTATTAAGTATTAAGGTAGCAAGCAAAAGTCTGCTAATCCCTTAAGCAAGAAACACTGCCTTGGCCAAATAATGGATTTAATGTCTAAGTGTTGCTGATATTTGCCCAAGAAAGACCTACTAAATACACAAATAACTAATAAACCAACACTAAATAAAGTAACCTATGAGTTTTGGTAATGGTTTGGTTATAAGTACTTAAAAATTACTTTGTATATTATCTCAGTTTTGGTCATGGAGTTACTAAGACAAGATGCTGTAGGGAACTGTCTACTGAGGCAAAGTAGAGCCCCTGGGTTTAAGCTAATATCCACTGCAGTGTTGAGCTCCTAAACCGGATTTGTATCTATCTTTGTTCACGTTATGCAGCCCTTGTTGTCGTCATGGCATAGAGATCTTTTTAGTCTAGCCCTTAAACAGCTAGACTGATATCAATACGTTTAGTTTAAACTTGGGCTTGTCTATTCCACAGTATTTTCCTTCCAGGATTCTTGAAATATAATCTCGCACCAGGTATTTCTATTTTCCTACCACTGTTCCCACAAATGTTACCCTTGGACAATGTTTTTTTTTTTTTTATTGAACTTCAGCAATACACTTTTCCTGCTTTACAAGGTTGGCCTTGCTCTGGCAACTAAATGATTTTCTGTGGTTGCCCTTCAACCTAAATTACTCTATGATTCTATGGAATGGTCAAATAGCTAATCAAGCAGGAAGCAGGACATCTCTGCAAAGTTCTGAATGTTTGATTTAATGTGCAAATTGTACTATCAAGTAACAGAACATTAAAGACTTGGCTAGACCAAGACCAAGAAAAATAACGTATCAAAAGCTTACAGCACTGAGTAATTACCAGGAATTAAAAACAAAACAAAACAAAACAAAACAAACAAACAAAAAAAACCAAACCAAACAAAAAAACCACTAAGCACTTAAATAAATGTGCCTTTTACAATTGTCCATAGTAATGTAAGACTTAGGTGCAGAATGCTTATTGAGCAACACACATACAAGCCTATTTGTTCTCCTAGAACAAATACGAGGAGCCAGGCTGATGCATCAGATCTGAAGATCCTTGCAAGAGAGATCCTATCTGAATGTCACATTGGCACCACTGATCCTCCCTAGGAGGATCTCCTTGGACCCCTGGACTCACAGATTCAAGCAGGGAGCAGAACTCATGGATACAATCATGAGCCCTCCAGGAGCTCCTGGTCTCCAGGAACCCATGAGCGAGCCTTGAAGAGCCAGCACAGCATAAGCAACGCTCTCATTCTTCAGTAGGCTAGTGAAAGTACTACAAAACTTATTCTCTGACTTACTAAAAGATCACTCACTGTATCTGAAATATTTCATGATAACACCAGGAAAAGCCACTTTTCAATCAGAAAGTTTGGGACTATCTCTACTATGGCATTCAGGGTGACTTAGATGTGCCAGTCACGTGGGAAAGCCTTAGGCAGCACTTAGGCAGCATTTCTACAGCATTGACTGTGAGTCAGATCTTACTAACCAGAAATGTAAGCCCCTCTGAATTCAGCTTTGGTCGAAGTTGTTTCTCTCCAGCAGTAAAATATACCTGCAGCGTGGCACAAAACAGTGAAGAACCTCTGCCAATCTTTAAATGCAAACAACAAAAGCATTTAATAGCTTTAACCCTGTTTTGTTGCCTTTTCACCTACATCTGTACAACATTTAGCTGTAATAGATCGTTTTGAAGAATTCAGAGAGGAAAAAGGATTATCAAGAGCAAATCACTTGCAGTATCTAAAACGTGTCTCTTGGGGTCTCACCCTCAGTCATTATTCTCTCATTTCCTTACAACTTAGTGCTTGTGAGGGTAAGTTATGTTCGTTTTCTTTTTCAAAATCTACTGGTTACTGTCTCCTTTGCCAAAAAGCTGTTATCTTCTAAGTCATTCTTGTATATCATCAGAAAAGTTTGAATTTCACTGCCTCAAATGTATCCCCAACTACCAGTATATCAGCAGTGAATAACTGTTCTCCTGCTGAGACAGACTGAAACGTTAAGGTCATAATTATTTTTGTTTTAAGGAACTATGTTTTACAACCTGCACATGAAATACCAATCAGTCATTATGTTCCATCGAGTACAGTATTAGGAAAACCTGGAAAGCATTGTCCTGAAGTCTTTTTTTAATGGACTTTGATTACTTTGAAATATCATCTCAATAAAGTTGAGTTTAAATTACAGTAAGGAAAAAAAAAAAAACCACCCTGAAAATGGTGGGAAAAGTTATTTCAGAAAAGTTAACTCATTCTTTCAGCTAAAGGAGATCATCAGTGAAGTTGGTAATTGACAGATTGAAATCCTAACAGGATTGGATGTTCTGGGCTGCAGCTCCCAAAAGCACTTCAGCAAGTAAAACAGTCAATCTGTCTCGGCTACATTCTGTTCTGCCCCTTGAAGTCATACCTTCAAGTCACCAAAAAGTTATTAAATATAACATGTTTCCAACTTAGTGTTTCAGAATCAAGCAATTAACATTTTTTTTAACAGCACAACATTTTTCAGAAAATTTCCGATCAGTTCTATACATAGGCAGAGCTGGGTTCACATATAATTTTTTACATATGTAACATGCATGACTTGTACCATGGTTATGACAGCTTTTAAAGTACAGGACAATGAGTGCTGTTGAGTACTTGTAGTTTAGGTAATGTATAGGAAACATAAAACATAAGTTGTGCAGAACTAATTTGAAATGACTGATGAAAAGGCTTTGCCTATATTTTATTCTTGACTTGAATTAATATTTCAGTTATTTGTTTAGATATCGGCATAATAGATTTTTTTCATTTCACAGATGTTTTAGGCCCATGTGTCTCTTGTGTGATTTTTCTTGTATTATATATCCAAACTGGTTTTCATGTATTGAGAATCACATCATTCCAAAGTCCTCTAGTTCATTCTTGTATGCAAATAAGTGAGTTCCTATTTTGCCTGTTCATACATTTAAATTAATCGTTTTATCCTTTCATTGATTATTATAGTAAGCAACCAATGAAGAAACCTGCATATTTGGTCAACACTAAAATGACAAAAATTAAATTGTTTATATTAATATATTTAAACACTCTTCTGCTTTGAGTAGATTTTTGAGTCTACGTTTTAGTAATTTTTGATTTATTCAGGTAATATTATTTAATATGGAGAATAACATAAATCTAGTATGCTTGAAAACTTTTCTGTTTTTCTAGTCATTTGGTAACACCTGCTAAAGGGTACTACCTCTTTCCACAAAGCTTGGCTTTCTTTAGTAATATTGTGTGGTTTTGCTAACAAATATAAATACAACAGCTAAATAAAATAGGGCCAATCAGGTAAACAATGACTATCCTAATGTTGTGTATTCTGGTGGATATGAGCTAAGGTTGCATGAGGAACTTTTTTTTAACTTCCTAATGACTGATATTAGAGCATTATCAATTTCTAATGTAGTTAGGTTTGAGTTTTGGGTTGGGGTTTGGTTTTTGGTGGGTTTTTTTTCCATAAAAAGCAAACTGAAACTGAAACCGTAGAAATGTCACAGTCTTTCTTAACTTCTGAGTCAAAGAGGATTGTTTATATGAAACTAATCAAATAAAATGAATCAGTTACGAGTTGTAGTATGGGGACGATATTAGCGATGCTCAAAAATGACCACTGTTACATTTTTGTAAGACTTTGGATTTTGAGAAATTCAAATACTGAAAAAATAACTGATCCATGGACAACAAATGAAGCTCAATAGCTTTATTTCCTCTTGTGCAGCTATCTCACATCTCTTTCTTCTGTAAAATGCCTATGCATAAAGATCACTTTCTTACTTGTGACTCCAAGACTAAAGTTATAGTAAAAAATTATTTCTTCACAGTTACTTGGTATGAATAGCAATACTTGATAATTAAGAAATTACAATATACTACACTATTTTAAGGCATAGCTCCAATTGTTTGCAAAAAACTCCCCTTGCTGCACTGTCTTATAGAACAGTTTGTGCACTAGGAATGTTGTACCTTAAAACAGCTGAAAATGTGTTGCATGGCACTCGTTAATAGGACTATTTCTTGCTTTTATTGTCAACAATTACTATTCTCATTTTTTGACTCCATATATATTTAAAGTGTAAAAGATGGCCACTAAGACCGTTCAGAAATCATTTGCATCATGCAATCACAGTTTAATAGCATCTCTAGTATAACTGGAAAATATTTCTTTTTCAAGCCGACATAGGCCCCAACACAACAAGATAGTGTTTTCAGCAAGAATTTTGAAACAGCTCTGAAAGGGAGCTCCTGGGTGTCAGAACTAGAGCCTGTGTGGTTGTCATGATCATAGCTCAAAACCTCCTTCTTAAAACAGTTGTATTTTCTTTTACATTGATTTAATTTTGGTGCTTCTCTCCTGTGATTGCCAACCCTATTTCTATTAGAGCACCACTTAGGACATGTTTAGTGACTCTTAGACATTTTTCTAATTTCTGGTTCAAATGTTTCCACAGCCAATGTATATCTATCCACCACTGTGCCAGTACTGACTTGTGGCTCAAACAGTTTTTCTTTGCTGATGTTTATACCGTTGATGTGTTTGTAAAGAGGTATCATACTCCTTCTCCGTCTTTCTTTTGCTAGATTGCATCTGATACAGAGAATTTCACTGCCTAGCTTCTTGCAAAATAACAGTTCCTTGGCTAATGTAAATATTTATGGCGAGACCATACATTTCACATCTATAGTAAGCTGCTTCTGACACTGCAGTTCTAACTCCTGGCAATATATTAAAAATACTATGCTAGGCTGAATAAACCATGCTTTTTTCCATTTCCTCTCCTAAGATCAGCTCCCCACTCGCTTTATCATTGTCCTTGCTCTTGTCAGCATCTTTTGTAGTTTGATGCTATCAGTCTTGAACATGAGGAAAAAGAATCGTATTCAGTGTTTCAGAATATAATGAAAGCTGATTCCCTGGTATTTATGGAGAAAGTTTTAGATGAAGTACCTTGGAATTTATTTTGCTTCCACTGATCCACACTCATTATCATTCCATGATCAGTTTGTATACTCAGGCTTTTCTCCTCCTCAGCTGCTTTCAGTCAATAAGCTTGTGGAAAAGTTGTCTAGCTAGGAGGCATCGTGAGAGAGCAATTCTTTCTAACTTAAATGTCCGAGGCAGAAGCTAAGCATCTTCTTGAGGTATATCTTTCTTTCTTTCTTTCCATAAATAATGGAGATCCAGCAGAATTAGCTTCACCTGGAGAGCTGATTTTCAAATGGCTTAAATGAAATCATAGAATCATAGAATTAGTGAGGTTGGAAGGGACCTTTAAGATCATCAAGTCCAACCGTTAACCTACCCTGATAAAAACACCACTACTTCTAAATCATGTCCCTAAGCACCTCATCTACCCTTTTCTTAAACACCTCCAGGGATGGTGAATCCACCACCTCTCTGGGCAGCCTATTCCAATGTTTAATAAACCTTTCAGTGAAAAAATGCTTCCTAATATCCAATCTAAACCTGCCCTGACATAACTTGAACCCGTTTCCTCTTGTCCTATCACTTGTCACCAGGGAGAAGAGGTCAGCTCCCATCTCTCTAAAACCTCCTTTCAGGTAGTTGTAGAGGATGATAAGGTCTCCCCTCAGCCTCCTCTTCTCCAGGCTAAACAACCCCAGTTCCCTCAGTCGTTCCTCATAAGGTTTGTCCTCCAGACCCTTCACCAGCTTTGTAGCCCTTCTCTGGACACGCTCCAACACCTCAATGTCCTTCTTGTAGTGAGGGGCCCAAAACTGAACACAGTACTCGATGTGAGGCCTCACCAGTGCCGAGTACAGGGGGATAATTACTTCCCTAGTCCGGCTCACCACACTATTCCTGATGCAGGCCAGGATGGTGTTGGCCTTCTTGGCTGCCTGGGCACACTGCTGGCTCATGCTCAGCCGGCTGTCCACCAACACCCCCAGGTCCTTTTCTGCCAGGCAGCTTTCAAGCCACTCCGCCCCCAGTCTGTAGCGCTGCAATGCATCGCAGAACCTTAGTATTTTATTTTCCTTAATTTAAACGTGTAATTAATAGATAATTGTAAAATAAATTATTTTTATGCTACAGTTTGAGATATGTGTTTAGACCAGTGACAGTAATACCTACTGGACATTATGTCCAGTTAGAACTCTGATAATTTTGTAATTTTTTTTTTCTCAGACATCTAATCATTATTTGAAACTCTCTTGTTTTCTACTACATTTCCAAGAACATCTGGGAATAAAAGCATTGAAAATTTGGTATTTTACTATGGTGTGTGCTTTCAAGAATTAATACTAAAAAAGTGATAATACCAACAGACATCTTGAAATCACTACATTACATGTTAAATGTTTAGTGTTCATTTTAGTTATTTGGTGCATTGATCAGGATAAATTTAAATTTCTCACAAATCTGTAGAATAATATGGACACTACATAAAACTTCCTTTAAATATCTCATCAGTATTTTAAAATAAAATCACTATTAACATTACTATTATTTTAATATCACTATTCAAGCATTTTAGTGAAAAAACTTCATTGACACTCAATATGGAATGGAAGTGTTGAGGTCCAGTGGTGAGCATTTATTTTGAGCATGGAAGACAGTTTGCTGATTATTCACACATTATCAAGAAACAGCTGGAACCCTTCTGACTTTGATAATCTCTCCAAATGTTTGTAAAATTCTTAAGCCCAAACTCTGACACAAGATAAACTAATGATTAGGACTTATTCAACCACTTTTCAGAGAAACTATGTTAATATTTTATATCTAAGACAGGTTTTCTGTAAGATTTCCAAAGATTACCTGGGTTCTCATTGCTTGCTTCTCTCTGTGTAAAACAGAGCCAACAGTGGTTCTATATCCAGGATCTGTGTGAAAGTAGACACATAGGTTAAGAGTGTTCTTGTAATATTATTAGGAGGACAAACAATTATCATCTGTTAGTCAAGAGTTTGACAAATAAACCCCATTCAAATTCATTACCCTCCCAGACACAGTGTCTTCCTTCAGGTTCTTCAGAACTCAGCCATTAACGTTTTTCCCATAGAATGTCATCTATTTATCTTTCTCTTGCAAATTTGGCATCCACCAGTTTTGGTTCTCTGCCAGTACTTACCTTTCAATCTGTGACGCTGATGTCTTCCTTTACAGCTTTCATCTCCAAATATCCCGATTATATTATCTTTTACTGGATCTGTCATTTGTTTTCATTGGCCTGTCTGGTCCAAACCACAACACAAATGCTCGGAGATTTAGTCATTATTTTAATCTGTCTTGTCCAATTAATTTAATTTACACATTATCAGTAGTTTCTCACAACTAGGATTTTAACTCATATTGCTAGCCTCTGTTTCTATTTTCTAGTCTATACTGAACTACTGCTTTTCAAACACGTCACATGATGCTTAATTACATGTTCTCTGGCAGGTGGATACTTTCTACAGCAGGAATTGGCATGATCACTTTAGGCAAAAATGTGAATTTACTTTGTCATATAATACTGTTAAAAAAGAACCACACAGATACAAAAGAAAGAAAAGCAAAACTTTTGTTACAACTTTTTAAGAGACATGACAAAGCAATGATGTAATAAGGGAATGGCTGGATGTACAGCACAATGTAGTTCAAGGTTCATATCTCTCTATGCAAAATATTACTTGAAATATTTCTGGTTTGTTCTATTCTATTTTGTCCTATTCCATAGAGAATAAATAGTTTGAAAACTGCACAGTGTCACTTTCATTATTTCAAATTCCGTTCTCCAAAACCAGTTGTTCAGGGAGACATATTGTTTTAATGATATGGACACACAAGGACTAAGACAAGCTCAAGAAATAAAATCTAATTTGTGAACTAATCTAGATTTGAATTTAAGCCTCCAGTGACAAAATGGAACATTTCTGGCACCCCATATTAATCTGTATGTTGGATAGCAATATCCCATAAGTATTATGTTGTTATGTGATGTTGTGATCCATGTGGTATTTCCAGTGTTGACTATAACATATATCTAAAAACTGAAAATATAAGAGCTCAAGTTTGTCATGGTTTAATCCCAGCTGGCAACTAGGACCACGCAGCTGCTCACTTGCTTACCCTGGTTGAGATGGGGAAGAGAATTGGAAGAGTAAAAGTGAGAAAACACTCGTGGGTTGAGATAAAGACAGTTTAAGAGATAGAGCAAAAGCCACGCATGCAAGCAAAGCAAAACAAGGAATTCATTCACTGCTTCCCATCGGCAGGCAGGTGTTCAGCCATCTCCAGGAGAGCAGGGCTCCATCATGCGTAATGGTTACTTGGGAAGACAAATGCCATAACTCCGAATGTCTCCTTCCTTCATTCTTCTTCTCCCAGCTTTATATACTGGGCATGACATCATATGACATGGAATATCCCTTTGGTCAGTTGGGGTCAGCTGTCCCGGCTGTGTCTCCTCACAACTTCTTGTGCCGTCCCAGCCTACTTGCTGGTGGGGTGATGTGAGAAGCAGAAAAGGCCTTGACTCCCTAGCAACAACTAAAACCACCGGTGCACTATCAAAAGTATTTCTCATCCCAAATCCAAAACGTAGTACTATACCAGCTGCTAGTAAGAAAGTTAACTCTATCCCAACTGAAACCACGACAAAGTTTCAAGTTGCTGGAAAATTATTAATGTGCCAAATGGATTTGGCAATCACAAATAAAATACAAATGAAACTATGTTACAAGTCTGTTTCCTAGTCACAGGTGTTTCACATTTTGTCCTTTATATAATCCAGTGCCATTTATTCTGACTTTATTGCTTTTTGATGATATATTACATTCAAATATAGCAGGAAATCTGTCAAGTCATCATATATTGCTTTTATGTCAATAGCACGTTTTGATGGTAGTATGAATGACTGCAAATTAAGATTATTCCCCATTAAAAGCTGTCTTTTTTGATATCTACATTTTCAGCCAAATACAAAATTCTTTATTTATTGCCTTTGACCATGGTATAATGTTATCAGAGCACTGCAAAATTTTGTCACAAGTGACTCAAATTATTCAAATTCAAGGCAGAACTGGCCTATACATCAGAGCTTTTTCAAGAACACATATATAAAATGTAGATCCATTGGTTATTGGTTCGGTTCCTTTTATGTTTATGTATCTTACGCATCATGTTTACACATTGTCAATGAAACTTGTCTTCTGATACTTTGAGATGTGTTGTCTAAAATGCTTTCATTTTTTCAATATTATACATATTTTTATTTCATACTTTCAAATCTGGCAACAATGTATCATCTGCTTTCTCTTGTCCTCCACATTTTACTGTAAAAGTCAAAATGGTATAAACATAAGGAGTGATAGAAAATTAAATTGCAACAATATACTTGTGATTTTCACAAGGTCTTAATGGTCTTTGCATCTGTTACACATTACAAAGTGAGTGTAATAACTGATTTTCTTTTGACTTTATGCAAAATCTAGAATAATTGGAAAAAATCTTATCTGCAACGCTATATGCTTGACTGACAGATTTAACTTGGCAGATAGTGCTGTTATTGTCATCGTAAAACATTACAGTTATGAAGAAATTTGAACTTATTGATAGATACAGACCAGAAGCAATTAGACAATAATTTCAGAAGTACTTTTTAAAAATGACTGATATCCTTGAAGACAGTTTACAGCTTTAGTTTTTATATATTTATTTATCATATCAGTATGGATAGCATACCATAGATTTTTATATTAGAAAAGCAATTAGAAGATCCCACCTGATGATTTTGTCTCAGAAAAGCTGTTTATTATATAATATATATTACACTCATATGTGACCCACTACCTTTTTTTCAGAGGCAAATGTATTTCCAGTAATATTTCTCATTTTGATTAAGACAAAAGGTGTACAGAAGTCATCTCCTTCTTACTAAAGGATCAGTTACCCATTAGACATGTTTCCTTCAATATTTTTTTCTAAATTTACTTGTAGTCACTGATTCTCACTGTGCTTTCTTCTATACTAGAAAGTCCTTTAGAATTTGTTTGGGTTTATTTTGTTTTTCTGGTGAAAGGAATTAGAAACTGTGATCAAGTTGGAAGTTTTTCTTACTGAAATAAATTAATTCATTTGTCTTTTCATATATGCTTTCTTCAGTGCTTTTATATGAGTTTTGTGCTTTTATTTGCACTGTTTCCTGTATTTTGTTATCTAAAAAATGTAGTCACAAAAATTCAATGAAAATGTTTACAAATAGAAAATCACTGGTCTCTGTCCACACTATTTCGTATAAAATCGTTCTGAATTGTTTCTTTGATCTGACTTAGATCTTTTCCAGAGTCATTACATTTTATGAACGCAATAGTTGTAGATACAGCCTTCCGTTCTTGCTGCAAAGCCTATTTATTTGCTTTGGCTTTCTGGATGGTTGGCCCCAGATAATCAAATGTTGTGGACACTCCGTGATTGATCTATCCTTCTAAATCTTTAACATCCCAATAGCCTTTGTATGATCTATATATTTTATTCACAGTGACTAATTAAATACACTTAATTGGTACAGTATAGGGTCACTGTTTATAGTGTAATTTACCTGTTACACCAGCTTACTAGATGACCTTCTTAAATTAGATAAGAATTCCATTTTGTGAGGAACTGTAACAGATTTCCTTCCTCCAAATGTAACTGAAATCCATCTGGGAGAAAAACAAAGGGAAAAAGTAGAAAAACCTTCAGTCTCCATAGGCAGAAACTTGTGAATGTGTGTATTTATTCAGGTTCTTTTGAGCAGTGGAGAATACAGTGGAATAAACTTGCATAAAACAAAGTAATATGCTATTAAATACTCTCCAAAAATCAATATCTTAATTGTTGCATGCTATTATCTAATTTAGCAGAAGCTTCATCTTCCACGCTGTTCACGTTGCAATTTAATGTATATTAGCTGAATTCTTGATTGTATTTGAAGTCAATTTATGAGATGTTATTATTTAAAATATTTATATGGATGCAACTTTTTAGTTAATGGACTTTATGGAGAGTATACTATATTTATTCTATAGAGTCTGAAACCTTGCTTTATCCTGAAACATGCACGTAGCAGCAGCATTGGAAGCTTCCTCATGATGCTGTACAAATACAGCCTTAATCTCATCAGGAAGGCAGAGAAACTGGGTGTCACTGCAATAACTCATCAATAAAGCTAAGAAGGCAGACAGAAGTAGATAACACTTTTTCCCTTTTGATGAGCAAATACCACGTCATCATGGTGGGAAGATGTTTTTACTTTGGGCAGAAAATAATGTATATTGTTGCACTGATAGGTGTGCTGGTTTAAATGGCTGTTGTATCCAACTCCAACGGGTTCCAAAAAAGTCGGAAAAAAGCTATTTTGTTTTGGAAATAGAGTCCAGAGGCTAGGATTTTCTCTTCATCGCCAAGGTATATCAGTCCTGATGGTGTGACGGTAGGTCAGGATGAGGAACTAATAGCATATTGATTTTGCATTGTACAAATTCTATCTATTTTCTCAAATGTTTAAGGAAACATGTATAGGTCACTGATGTGAGCAAAGGCTCATGTTGTTATTCTTGTATAGGGCTGCCTGGCTGAGGTTTGTGTTTATGTGTGTTTATTAGGGTTTTTTTTATACTATCGTGTTCTTATTGTAAATCCTGAAGGTATGTTGTGACACCTCAAACAGAACTGTCATTTTGTAATGGGAAATAAATGGAAATAAAACTAAGAAGGAAAACACCCAAGGAATTGTTTGAACCTTTACCATCAATTAAAAACTGATCTGTAACATATCTACATCTGAGTTGTTCAGAAATTCAGTTGATTTGGGTTTGGGCAATTAGGGATATGGTGTCTTATTTTATTGCATTGAAAGCAGTTTCTGCTAGTAATAAATACTTTTCTCTATCAATATATTACAAAAGATGTTTACATTCTTAGTTAATTGTACACATAGACTAATCAATGTTAAAATACTGAAAAAATAGTAGTGACCTAAACAACTGTATAAAGGTAATATGATCTTGTCAATCCAGTACAAAAAAAATATTAATATGACTATACCACTTCCAATGACAGGGTAAAATCTTGATGCTTCTAATTGCAGTAAAACTGAAGTTTTCATAAAAGCAGTGTTCCTGGAAATTTCTTCAGCAATGACATTCTCTTATTTTATTTTTTTTGTTTATAATGAAATAAAACAGTACTTAAATGTCATAAATTGTGAATACACAGTACAGAATTAAAAGATTCAAGTAAAATGAATCTCTAAACTAAAAATTCCATTGTTAATATTTGATTATTTGAGTATTATAACTGAACATATAGACAAATATTTTCAAGTCTGCCATGTTAGATATGAAGTTTCTGAAAGACTGTTTATAGTTTTGTTCATTTATTTGTAAATCTGATACTTGTTATCTACTTCTTTTTACAAGTTTTGTCACAATTCGTCTTAGGTAGCCATCACAATTGTAGACGCTACTACTTAAACTTCAAAATTCTACTCTTTTTTTTTTTTTTTTTTTTTTTTTCAAAAAGTTGCCTATCTGATCCAAATAAAGAACATTTTATCAAATTCTACTACCTTTCCTATTTTAGTGATGATAAAATTTTTAAGAAAGCCTTCTATCTTTTGTGTGTTTCTCTGTAATTAAATGCTTATGTAGAATTCAATCAGTATTAAATTTAATTTTTTAAAAAGTAAACCATAAAGATATTTGGCATCTTTATTTTTTTAAGAAATGGGTAGCTAACTTTTGGTCACTCTCTAGCTACTCCATATTAAACCATTAAAGGTGCCAATGATCTAAAGTTTATTGAAGACACAAGCTAAATTTATAGTGCAAGCAAAACAATAAGACTTTGGCAGGGATTAGGAGAAAAGCATTCAGGATTTTTTTTATGTGGAAATCCCCATTCATTTATCTATCCATACTATGGATTCTGTTTTCCAAACAGAAAAAAAAAAAACAATACATCCTTTATTTAGCAAGGTGTCATGAAAGGTTAAAACTGTTATAAAATATTATACATATGTACATAGTTATGGCTATATAGTCTATACTTATAGTTAAGTATGCATATATGTAACTGTAGAACATAGTTGCTTACGACAAAAAAAAATCTTTAAACATATCTAAGACACTAAAATGACATGACAATATAGGCCTGAAAAGTATGTCAGAGCACCATACGCTTTTAAAATAACTCTTATTGACACAAAAAGAGCAAACATTTTATCATATCCTCTTCTATGTATGTAGGCTTTAATTACTTAATTCCCTGAGATTCCATTTTAAAATCATTTAAAAGTCTTCCTTTAAAAGTATTGTGGCAAAACAAAGCAATAATTCACACAGAACTTCATATGATTCTGCTGTGACATATTATCTTACTGTCACAAGCCTCATGAAAAGATATTTTAATGCACACTTATTAAAATATTAATTCCTTCCTATATAGCCTATAGTTCAAAGTAACTTGTCTGACAAGTAGGATATAATATTTCAGTGAGAGGAATTAAAAAAAAATCTTTCCAATTAGCATATTTTATACAGCACACTCCCTCTTTTATACAATACTACTGTTTTCTCCTTTTGAAGTGTAAACTGCATATAGTGAAACAAATTTATCTTTTGCATCTTTGAAGTGATGTTTTACTGTGATCAAAACCAAAAATTTTTACCATTTCTTGTCTAGGTATCCTGTTCAGTTACCTCTCTAAGAAACATTTTTATTCAATGAAAGTAATAGTGTATCAGAACTGAGGATACAAGACTTCTGATTGCTTGTAATTCATGCATTTTCCAAGCACCATATAACTGATTTTTGAAGCACTTTCACCCTGACTTGAAGAGGTCAGTTCAAACACATATCATTCTCTGAATTATGTCATTTTAAAATACATTATTCACTTGTATTTTCAATAATATGATCAATCCCTTAACATTCTAATAATATAATCTGTCATAGTTTTATGTATTTGTTAGCTTACTCAGTTATGACACTAAATTAAAAATTCATAGGATATTCAAACATACAAGTTATAGGCATCTTTAATTTGCTTCCTACAGTGTTACTTCTTATCCCTTATGTTGTCTCTAACATGAAATATAAATGACACCTTTTGTACTACAAGTACATACTTTCTACGTAACCTGAGTGAGGAACAGTTGTGAATAGTTTTAGACTGATTGTGATGTTTCTTTCAATTGGTATAACATTACATTTGCCTGACTGTCATGGTGTAAACCCAGTAGGCATCTCAGGTTTGAGAGGTGGAACAAATTTATCATGAAAGCCTTAAGTAGCTATTAATTCAGGAAAAGATGATTAAAAGATGATAGTATATAGTTGAAGTTTAGCAAAGTTACTTTATAACCCAGAGGTCAGTGTACTGGTTTTGGCTGGGATAGAGTTAATTTTCTTCATAGTAGCTGGTATGGTGCTGTGTTTTGGATCTCTGACCAAAACAGTGTTGATAATACAGGGATGTTTTAGTTATTGTTGAGCAGCGCTTGCACAGAGTCAAGGCCTTTTCTGATTCCACGTCAACCTGCCAGCAAGTAGGCTGGGGGTGCACAAGAAGCTGGGAGGGGACACAGATGGGACAGCTGACCACAACTGACCAAGGGGATATTCCGTACCGTGTGACATGGTGCTCAGCAATAAAAGCTGAGGGGAAGAAGGAGGACAGGGAGACATTTGGAGTTATGGTGTTTGTCTTTGCAAGTAACTGTTATGTGTGATGGAGATGGCAGAACACCTGCCCGTCAATGGGAAGTAGCGAATTAATTCCTTATTTTGCTTTGCTTGCATGGACAGCTTTAGCTTTTCTATTAAACTGTCAACCCACGAGTTTTCTCACTTTTACCCTTCCAAGTGTCTCCCCCATCCCACTGTGGAGGAGTGAGCGAGTGGCTGCGTGAGGCTTAGCTGCCCACCAGGGTTAAACCATGACACCACTCTGAAGTTTTTGTGTTTCAGTTTGGCGATCAGTGACATTTACTTACCATATTAGTGGAATGGTCATAGGATAATTTTGACATTTTTATCACCTCATAAATATAGTCACATACTTATTTTATAATACTTCCTCTTGGCCCTATCTGAAAATCTGTTGCAAAACTTTGAAAACAAAATCTCCAAGATGGCTATAGATGTGTTTACCATTGCTGAGTGACATCAATACTGCTAACTACAGTTGGGTGCTAGTACAACCTGAGGTAGAATACTAATGCTCAGCGCAAAATGTTTTATCAAACATTAGATACGTGGTAGAACTGAGAACGGGAACTCTATAATTTACTTATAGGACAAAATAAAACTTTAAAATATTATTTGTTGATAATTTTCCTGTCTTTGGGGCTTTGTTTGTTTGTGGGTTTTTTTTTTTTGTATATTTAATTCTTCTTTATTCTCCTTTCATCATTCCAAGCTTTTGAAATACTCTGATATTAAAAGAAAATAATTTACCTCTATAGTTTATCTGCTGAGACCCCTAGTGGCAAAGGATGAATCACCTTCACAGGGTTTGTCAAAAAAAATCTTAACTGCATTATTAGCTGGAATACAGAAACTGCTTCAGGGATAAGGAAGATGGGAAGGAGGGAATCCAGGAATGCCTTGGTTGCAACCCCTTTTCTGATAAAAAATGTTGGAAGTGGAATAATGATTCACAGAAATCAAAGCTAATCCCTTTAAATATAGAAACCAAGGCTTAGAAGTGTGAAGATCTGGACAACAAAACTAAAAATTGAGGTCACCAAGCCACAAACCTAAGCTAAATTGGACAATAGACAGTTCATCAGCACAAAAGCCTGAATAAAACCTCTACAATTAAAAGGCACTAACAGCCTTCAGGATTATGAATTTTCCAACAAATATTTCAGATAACAGACTATCCCGTTTGCCCATACCTTAACTAGCTTTTTCGCAGATATTGGTCCTTTTTTTGTCTCTATTTCTACAATTCATAACAGTGGCTAACTGTAACCTTTAGGTTAAAGCAAGTTTTTCACCCTTGGATCAATAATGAAAGTTTCAACCTGGCGACGTTGAAGAATAATAAGTATTGGATCAAGGAATATTTTTGCACTTGAGATAAGCTAGAAATATAGCTAGCACTGCTATTGGAGGCCTGATATACTGCAGTTTAGTGTGTGTAAATATGGGGAAAAAATAACTTGAGTTTGAGACTTGACTAACTCTGGCATAAGGAAGCTTAATCTGTTTCCTGGTGGGTTTTATTTTAACTTTTTATTCAGGAGTGTCACTAAATGACAGTGCTGCTTAACTTCATTGCCATTTTATTTGCCTTAGCATTAGCATTACAGTCACTGATGGTGATGAGTTGTGTAACTCATTTGTTCTGTCAGTTTCTTCTCTTGGACTCTACAAGCTGCCACCTTTTCTTATTTTCACTTCTGTCCACATTTTAATTATAGGTTAGTAAAAAGCTTGTTATATGAGCCTAAATAAAAAATTTACAATCGGAACACTTAGGACAGTGGGTTTTTGAATTCCCTACTGGCTGACCTACCAAGGAAAGGAAAAGTTTTACAAAGCTCAGAGGACAAAGCTGTAAGCTTTTTGAAGATAAAAAAATGAAGTTTTGGTTATCCACTTCAAAAAATGTTACTGTTGTCTACAGCTTACGCAATTAATATATCTTTGGGGAAGTAAGAATTTTAGGCTTTGCTGACATTAGACACTTGAGTTTCCATACATCCTTTGCATTTCAGTATTACCTTTGATGAAGTAACAAATCTTATTTCTCTCATTAAAATCATAAGATATAGAATCACCTTAAAAGTCTTGAGCAGGAGTTGAAAAGAGGAGTGCTAAAAGGCTCTACAGGAATCCCCTTTATATCTATCCAACCGTACCTACTTAGCTGAAGGCTTCCATTGTTTTCTACCGTTTATGCCTATCCTTTTCTCCTGCCTTTAATTCCCTTTGTTTTCCATCCAGGAAATATAATGGTTTAGCAGTAGCTTGACAAGACTACGTAAACTGTTATAACTAAAGGTGAGGAAACTATTGCCACATGCTCGTCTACCCTCCTAATTTTACCTCCAGCACAGTAAAAGAAGTAGGGAAGCAATTGGTGGATGATTGTTAAAAATAATGCCCGGTATTTAAAATATGGCATCTATCAAGCTAACAATGCATAACTGTGGCTGATTGCCAGGGGCCAATGCAATGCCTAAAAAACACATGAAAAATACGTAACAAATATTTTACATCTAAACAATATATAAATGCACATAACATTCTACAGAATGGGAGATGGTGAGCCTTTCAAATAGATGCAGGCAAAGAAAGAGGGAAAGGGGAAAGGAGGAGTTGTTTTCCTGTTATCAAGATTTTATCTGTCCTTTTCCTTAGTCTTCCCATAGTTTAAGTGTAAAGAATTAATATGCCTTAAATACAAGGGGGGATGTGTTTCAGAAGAAGCCTCATACTTTCATACCCTTTTTGCCCAACTGTTCTCTGCTGCTTTTATGTTTCTAGCCCGCTTTTTTTTCCTCAGCCATAGAATATTTCATAGAAACATTTAATAGAATCTGGAAGCACGTCAGAAGTTGGAAGCGTGAGAGAATGGAAAGATATCTATGTCAGTACATATTGCCTTCTTTTGAAGCTACAACCTTCCACTATTACCCAAAAGCCTGGTTTGCTTTTACTTGTCAATCTCATAATCTGAATTCATAAAAAAACAAGAATAGAAAATAATCACATTGATATCTTCTACGAGCAATGATGGTGGAATGACTAAGACCATTTGGTGAGTAACAACAAGACACTTAAGTGCTTCAGCTAAATGCTGAAGAATAATTTTTTCAATGTTCTGAGTTTCCAAGATTTTATTTAACTATTGTCATTCTTTGTCTCTGAACAACAGCACTGCCTGTACCACTTACCTATTTTTTGCATTGTATATTCAAATGCACAATGCACATTTTGTAGGAAATAGCTTTTGAACTTTCATAAATAATTCTCTTTGCAGTGCTGCATCTTTCACACCAAGTACTAGATAAGCTCAGCCTGTTGTAAAACAGCTTAAGATAAGATAAGACAAGATGAGATGAGATGAGACAAGAAGAGATGAGATGATAAGATAAGATAAAGGTTGTGAAGCTGAAAGGCTGAGTTTTAGTAAGGCTGCAGTCATAGTATAATCTTATAAGACTGTAATTAAAAAAAGTCTGAAAGAGAATAAATCTCAACCACTCCACATTTATTCTCCAAGAGAAAAAATGGACAATCTAACTGAAATCAATTATTCTTAAATAGCAAAACTTAAATTTTGAATGTTTAGATACTTATTGAGATGGAGGTTACATTATGTGTCTTTTAAACTGCTTCACAGTTACAGCAGGGCCTCAAAATGATACTCACTGTAAAGGTATGAATCACTGTGCACATAGAAGCCATCTAGGAGGTTCATGTCAGCCTTCTTGCTGAAGAAGGTGTTGATGTCAGGCTCAGAATAAAAGATTCACAGGAGTCTAATTATCGGTTCCCAAACCGTGGTCAGTAATAAGCAGCCATGTCATTTCCCACCTTCCCCATAAACCCGTATAAAATCTAAAATGTAGCAACTAATTGGTGTTGAAAGGTTAGCTAGGAACTATAAAAATTTGGAGTGCTGACAGCGATTTATTGATTCAAAACATTCAATCACAGCCAAAGACATTATAAAGCATCTCCTTTGGTGTAAGTGAAGTTTGTTCTAATTTGCATGTCTCCAACAGGATGAACCAATTAGGAATAAATGTGAAGATACATATGACTACATTCTGGAATTTAACCTCTCTCATAATTACCTACATAAAGTAGGCAAAATTTAAGGCATTATGATAAAATAATGGCAACTAATAAACTTCTGTATCTTTTACCATGGTAAAAAGAATTAAAAGATATAAAAACGGTATGTACAGAAGACAGTTATCATATATGATTCAAATTAAAAAGAAGACAAGACTAAAAGACTTCATAAGATAATAAAAGTAAAAACAAGATGAGTAAGATGGCTGTAGAAATGTTTCTTTTTGATCTAAGAATAATTTTTGTGGAAACAGTAAGTCACGGCACTAATCTGAAGGAGACGTGCAAAATTTTTAAAGGAAAGATAACATCGATTTTTAGTACAGTAGGTGGTGAAATTGTTCATCAGATTCAGTTCCGTTATGGACACAAATCAAGAGATTCCTGTGTATTCATCTTTTCTAAAAAGACAATGAGGGGAATGACATGACCTAAGAATGTGAGCGAAAATTAGACCCTGTCACTTCTTTCCTTTCATCTTTCTACTACTGAACTTGTTCTTGTGTAGACAATCTGTGACTAATAAGAACTAAGCTTCCTTTGGAGAATTGTTGGATGGTTACAGGGCTTTA
Source organism: Vanellus vanellus (assembly GCF_965231255.1). NCBI lineage: Eukaryota > Metazoa > Chordata > Aves > Charadriiformes > Charadriidae > Vanellus > Vanellus vanellus. Next base: position 98,612,398 of record NC_138907.1, read on the forward strand.
AATTCTGGTGTTATACAAAGTGAAAATCCCCAAATATAAATGGTTTGTGTCTTTCTTGGATTCCAAAGTTTGGCAAATTCAGTTAAAATTATCATAATAAAATGAACTATAAAACTTGGATTTTGAAAGATGGATTCAGGAAATTTAAATATTCTTGAGTGTTAATTTTTGTTCAACAATTTGATTCCTGCTTTTGGCTTTACAGAAGGAAGAAAATTCGATGATGAGGTTGGGACAATGGTATTTGTTAAAGGATGTAATGTTCATTTGAAGCAAAATCTGTCACTATTCTTTATGTTAGGAAAAGAATTACCTCTCAGCTGTAATAGGACTATTTGTAAATAGCACAGGACAGCATCAGTAGTACTACAAAAATTATACACTCCAGTAAAGTCAAGAACAATTTCTGTGCTCATTTTTGTATCATATCCTAGCCAATAATATATCTGAAATACTTCTGTTTGCTTTCCTGATAGCTGCATTGAGTAAGGATCATTGATGTCATAGTGTCAAGTATAGATCAGTGCCTTCATGGACAGGATTTTTTTATCCCCAAAACTAGATAAAATATTCTCTATCAAATGCTTCCAGAACCTTATAAAAGAATAATAATTACAAATTCAAATAAATTCTACACAAGCCTCACTAATCTGTCAGTCAGTCTACCAGAATCAGTCTCTGGAAGGGACAGTTTTGTTCCACTGTCTGTAGAATGTAGTACGGAAATTGAGGATTGTAATTTAGACACTTCAGGCAAGTGAATTAGATTACCTGGACTGAAACAAAGCTTTAATATCCAATTTAAAAATTTCTTTGAATGTTGAAAATGAGGAAGAATAAACAAGCAAGCCTACTACAGTGTACTTCTAGTACAACAAAAGCACTGTTTGGGGTTTTTTTTGTCTGCCATAGAATATTTGAAGATGTGAGATTCAACGAAGATCTTGCAACTTGGTATTCAAACAGTGGTATACAGATTACCCCACTGAAGCAAGCCAGGACCTTTTGTAGATTATATGATTATACCATGCATTACATCCTGTAGGACTGTGCCCTTAGAGTAAACCAAGGATAATTTCTCCAACATTCTCCATCTAGTGGCAGGATTAATAATGATACCCAGTTTCAGAAAAGGTGTATGGTGGGTGCAACAAGAGGGTACACAGAACAACTGAATGATAGTTTGACGAATATCTGCAAATGCAACACTGAGAAGTGATCTCGAGAAAGATTCTTGGTTTCAATAAAATAAACTTTACTGGATGTGAAAACAAAATCCATAATCTGTTGAAATGCTGCAGAACAAGGTGTCATATTGCCTCTCAGCCATAACAAACACCTACCTCAATAAAGAATAACAACCCTATCTATTTAGATAGATGCCATGAAATCCTGATGTCATCTTCCATTTTCAGTTAACCACAAGGAATGTTCATCAGTGCAACGTAGTTATTTGGAACTGAGTTTTTCACTATGCTCCTTTGGTTTCACTTCAGTCACTCAATCCAAACTCTATCAAAACAGATTAAAATTTAGAACCATGAAAGAAAGATACACTTTTTTTTTTTTTAATAAAAGTTAAAGGAAATTCATTACTTTGCCAGATTCCAGTTTTTGTAACTACTACATTCCTAGTCTTTAGGCACAAATAATATGTTAGACTAAGAAGCACAAATTAACAGTAAATACATGAAAATACTACTCACTTCTTTAGCCTTAACTACCATGTCTGCTGTAAAAGAAAAAAAAAAATTATTATGCTAGATAGATGGTTAATCACATCCAGAAAGAGATTCAAAGTACAAAGTAGTAATGTGTAAATGACATTTGCATAGACAGACTGTGGGGTTTGTTTCATCCATCTAAGAAAAAAAAAGTAAACACTAAAAGACAGAAAATGTCTCTTAGACCTTAACGATATACATACTTTTTAACTATTTTAAGATGAAAAATATTTTAACTGATTACATTTCTGATAAGTCTTTTTTGCCTTAAAATATATGTGACTTTAGTGACCTACAGTACAATCGATCCCTTTGCTCTAAAAAATCAGACAACATGAAAATAGATACTTTTTTTTTCTCATTTTTGTTTCTGTCACAATATACATTCACAATTAAAGGAGTTACAATGTGATGCAATGCCTGGAGATGCAGATGTCAAAAGTCCACTGTCAATAAGGAAACTGAAAGAGGAAATATTAAGCTTTCACATATACATAATATTTAACAAAAAGTCAAAGGATACTTTATTTGTCATGGCATCAACAAATGTCTGATTTAACCTGATTATTTATACTGCTAAGTTGTTAAAATGGTAGTAATGGTTCTGCCTAGCTAATAGTTTCTTCACTGAACCATTCTTTCTAAAATGGTGAATTGATTGGGTTACTCTTAAGTATGCAGCAGAAGTTAAATTGATCATGTAAGAAGCATGAGCATTTTTCAATATGCTGATAAAGTGTCTGAAGCTGAAATCAATTAGTTCACAGCACACATAGATGCAGTTAAAAACTTATAATACTAACAGCTTATTTCAAATATGCCAACTGAACAAGAAACTGTGATACCACTGTAAACTAAAAGGAAAGAAACTAATCTCCAGATATGGCTTTGAGTGAATTAAACATTTAAATAAGCTATACTCACCAAAAATTACTTTCAACATGTATGCAATGCTTACTATTCTAAGTATTGTACTACCAGCAGAACACATGTAATATATATCAAAATTTGTAAGTGCTTTTAAAAATACATACATGCATGCAAGGGAGAGAGACAGACAATGCTATGAAGGCAATTTTTCATTTGTTTTAACTACATTACTTATCACTACATGCCCTTGTAAAATGTCTCTCTCCGGCCTTCTTGAAGGCCCCCTACAGATACTGACAAGCTGCTATAAGGTCTCCCTGGAGCCTTCTCTTCTCCAGGCTGAACAACCTCAACTCTCTCAGCCTATCTTCATAGGAGAGGTGCTCCAGCCCTTGGATCATCTTTGTGGCCCTCCTCTGGACCCGCTCCAACAGGTTCATGTCTTTCCTATGCGGGGGGCTCCAGAGCTGGACGCAGCATTCCAGGTTGGATCTCATGAGACCAGAGTAGAGGGGCAGAATCACCTCCCTTGACCTGCTTCCACACTTTTTTTGATGCAGCCCAGGATATGGTTGGCCTTCTGTGCTTCAAGCACATATTTCCAGCTCATGTTGATCTTCTCAGCCATCAACACCCCCAAGTCCTTCTCATGGCTGCTCTCCAGCCATTGTCCACCCAGCTAGTATTTGTGCATGGGATTGCCCCGGTCCACATGCAGGACCTTACACTTGGCCTGTTGAACTGCATGAGGTTTGCATGGGCCCACCTCTGCAGCCTGTCCAGGTCTCTCTGGATGGCATCCCTTCTCTCCAGCGTGTCTACCTCACCAAAAAGCTTGGTATCATCAGCAAACTTGCTGAGAGTGCATTTGACCCCCGCTTGCTGAGGGTGCATATTGACATTCAATAGTGCCAGTCCCAGTACTGACCTCTGAGGAACACCACTTGTCACTGCTCGCCACTTGGACATGGAGCCATTGACCAGAACTCTGAGTGTGACCGTCCAGCCAGTTCCTTATCCACCGAGTGGTCCATCGGTCAAATCCATGTCTCTCCAATTTAGAGACCAGGATGCCTGTGGAACAGTGAAACTTTTTGAATACAAATCCTACACTATCATAGACAAAACAGAAAATATTCAAGAACTATAGATATTGGTACCAAAACATATGTGATAATTCTTCAGTCTGCAACACAAAGATATATCTTTAAAGAGGTTAAGAAACCCCTGCTCATACAGTAAATAATTTGGGTCAGCTTTTCTGAAATTTTATTTATTACTGCAGGTTACAGATTGATTCGGGATTTCTGGACTCATGAAATAGAGATGTAGCTAAATTGCTTTGACAGTGAAAGGGCAAAATCTTTGGATATTAATACAATAAAAGCTTTACTAATGGTAGACATAACTGAGCTCTGCAGCTTTTCTCAAAAAATCCTGGGTCAATGCCACGTATCTTTAAAACTGCTGTGCTTCAGTAAAGTTAATCACAATTTTCACATAGACAAAAATGCTTGCAAGCTTATTTAGAAAAAAATAATGAAGTGTAACTATAAAAGCAGCTATCAAACCGATGTACTTGATAGGAGGGAGCAGTAGACTTTCTCAAAAAGAAAGTGCTTGGGAAGATATCCAGATCAAAGGATTTTCAATACATGCTCTATAGATATATCTTTTAATTGCGCAGCATACATCAGCCTTATCTACTTCCACTATTTCTCCAAGAACCACTATGTTCTCTACTTGTATTGAGTCCCGGATTATTTTTTTTTTTTTCATTGTAAATGTGCTGTTACATAATTCACAGTCCAAGGATGAGAAAGAAGGAGTAAACAGGCAGGGAAGAAGGGGAGGAGGAGTCTTGCTCTATGTTAAGGAGAACCTTGAATGTATAGAAGTCAATTATGGCAATTTTGGAAGCCCTATCAAATGCCTCTGGGTCAAGATCAGAGGGGTCGTCTCTAAGGGGGATCTTACAGTAGGAATCTGCTACCAACCTCCAAACCAAGACAAGGCTAACAAAGCATTATGTGGGTCGCTTAAGCAAGGTTCAGGTCAATAGAACCTGCTTCGTATGGGTGACTTCAACTACCCAGACATTTCTTGGAAGAACAACACAGCAGCATACATGTCACCCTTCAAGTTGCTGGAATGCATAGAGGACTGCTTCCTCATAGAAATGTTAGATGTGCCAACCAGGAATGGGGCACTGTTGGACTTGCTACTCACAGACCAAGAAAACCTGCTTTGTAATATCTCAGTTAGTGATAGCCTTGGCTGAACTGATCATAATACTGTGGAGTTTGGGATCCTGCTGAGCACACTGAAGGTTAGTACTAAGACAAAGGGTGTAGATTTTAGAACAGCAAACTTCAGCTCGCTTGAGCCCAGTTGGAGGGATTCCATGGGAAGTTTTCATGGAGGATAATGGAGCCAGCAAGTACTGGAAGTTTCTCTAGAACATTCTCCTGAAAGCACAAAAACAGTTAATCCCCTTTAAAGAGAAGGGAGGTGGGGGGAGCAAGAGACCCCCTTGGTTTAATTGTGAGCTTCTGAGTCTGCTCAAAACCAAAAGAGAAGGGTACCAGGAGTGGAAAAACAGACAAATGCCCGCTGAGAACTACAATGGTATTGACAGGGCATTCAGAGATGCAGTTAGAAAAGCAATAGCTCAGCTCAGATTGAAATTGGCCAGAAATGACAAAACCAAGAAAGGGTTCTTCAGGTACATAAACAACAAGCAGAAACAGAAGGAAAATATTGGCCCACTGTTAAAAAGGAGAGGTGAATTAGTCACCAACAAAGATGAAAAGGCAGAGGTTCTCAAGACTATCTTCACCTATGTCTTTACTAGCACTGTTGGGCCCAACAACAATCCACATTGATGTAAACACAGACCCACCATCAGTGAAGAAAGAGATGCTATGCGAACTACTACAAAAGCTTTACCCCTACAAATCGATAGGCCCTGACGTTATCCACCCAAGGCTGTTAAGAGAGCTGGCTGACATTGTTGTGAGGCCGCTCTCCATAATCTTTGACAAGTTATGGACATCACGGGACATCCCAGAAGACTGGAAGAAGGGTAATGTCACCACCATCTACAAGAAGGGCTTAGAGGAGGATCCAGGACATTATAGGCCCATCAGTCTTACTTCAGTCCATGGGAAAGTTATGGAACGAATTCTCCTGAGTTTATCACAAGTCAAGTGAAGCACATGATTCACAAAAGCCAGCATAGATTCAACATGGGCAAATCGTCTTTGACAAACCTGATCACCTTCTATGACAAAGTAACCTGCTTGGTTGATGATGGGTGAGTGGTGGACATTGTTTGCCTGGATTTCTCCAAGGCTTTCAACATGGTTCCCCACAGCCTTCTTCTAGAAAAACTGATGCATTATGGTCTAGACAAGTGGTCTATGCAGTGGGTGGGGATCTGAATGACAAGGACATCACTAGCAGAGCTAAAGAAGTCTTTATCCCACTCTACTCAGCACTTGTCAGGCCATACCTGGAATGCTGTGTTCAGTTTTGGTCCCCCCTATACAAAAAAGATGTAGACAAGCTGGAGAGGGTCCAGAGAAGGGCCACCAAGATGATCAAAGGACTGGGAAGCCTGCCATATGAGGAAAGGCTGGAGAACTGGGTTTGTTCAGTCTTGGGAAAAGAAGGCTTAGGGGAGACTTTATCACCATGTTCCAGTATTTAAAGGGTGGCTACAAAGAAGATGGAGACTGCCTTTTTACATGGGAAAGATGAGGGGTAATGGGTACAAGTTACTCCTGGGGAGATTCCAATTGGACACAAGCAGAACATTTTTCACAATGAGAACAGTCATTGGAATAATCTCCTATGGGCAGTGGTGGATTCCCCATCATTGGACACTTTTAATATTCAGCTGGACAGAGTGCTGTGACATCTTGTCTAGACTGTGCTTTTGCCAAGAAAGTTTGGACCAGATGGCCCTGAGGTCCCTTCCAACCTGGTATTCTACGATTCTCTGATTCTATGATATGATACTAGTTATTTATTATTTATGTGGGTATGCAATGTTGCAAAGAAATCTACCTCACATTTGAATTCTATTTTAAATTCTAAAAAAGAAGAGCAAAAATCTGTCAGAAAACGTAAAACTAACAACAAAAGAACAAAAGAAATTGTGGTGTGAGAGGGCTTGTATTAGTTTCAGCATGATAAAGATCCCAGTACAGATTAGCCTTATAGTTCTACTTTCAATCCCTTCAAATAGAAAAGAAAGACAAGTCGCAAAGTTCTAATTTTATTGAGGAAAATTTGGTTTTGTTACTGAATTAAATGAGCTTTACACTTTATACAGTGAATATATCCAGATAAGAAGATTTTCCCAAGTTCTTCAGATAATTAATTTTATTGTTATATTTGATTTTTCTGGAGCAAAAGATCAAGGTTTTCATATTCATAAAACAAAATCTGAAATGCTAAAATCTAACTCAGATTAAAATTTTTACTTTAAAAGCTAGGTCAAGTCTCAGGCCAAAACGTTTTTCAAAGCACAACAATACACCATAAATGGGGACATACAAAAGAGAGAGCAGATAACTTCTAGCTAATACTCCTCTCAACATCTTTGACACAGTAAATCAGTTATTTGAAATCTGTTCTGATTTGCAGTAGATAAGAATCTGGTCCTCAGACACCATGACTAATGGAACAGATAAAGACAAAATATGCCCCAAAAGCCAAGATTTATATTCTTTTCTTCTCTTACAATGTTAAAAGCCATAAATTTTAATCCCCAAACAAGATACTAAAGAATAAAAATATTCATTTTGCAAAATTTTAATGGAATATTTACACTTCAGTGTTTGAAGTTATTGCAATGACATTTTCATTTAAATTATTTAAACAGAGTGGGAATAAAGAAATTGAAGGAACTACGACTGTTGACAAGTTATCTTAGTAGCTGAGAAAGATTCTGATATGTGCTATAGCTTCTGGTAAAGTGGTTTGATTCAGGAGTATTAATAACTCTTCTTTGATATCTTTGCATAATTTGAATATATTTTAAAATTTTGAATGTAGAGTTCAAGCTTTGTGTCTTCAGCCAAAGGCAATTAAAGTAATATGAATGATACCTAAACCATGCTTCAAAAACATAAATTATAAAGTCTTCTTTTGCTTTAATAACTATCCAGAAGCACCAATATTTGAAATCCAGCAAATAAAACTGGTTTGGGTTTTGTGTTTTTTTGTTTGTTTGTTTTTTGTTTTTTTTTTAATTTTTGGTCATAAAAAAAGCAGAACTTGTTCTTTCGTATTTTTTTCCTTTTTTTAAAAATGATATTATAAAGTGAAAGTTTTCATTCTATGTCCAATGTTAGAAGACAAAAACTGTACAACATTTAACACTTTTGTGACCCACTTATCACTGAAATCTTTTGAACAGAGGCTTTCTGAAATGTCTGTCCTGTGTGGGTGGTTCATTCAGGGTCCACTCAGGCAAAATATGGCTGTAATTGTATTAAGTTTGATGGAGCATCAATGATCTGCATCATCCTCAAACCACCCACTGCTGCGTTAATTGTTTTGGCAGGATTGTTAAGCCAATTAACATCAAGTCTCTACAAAATTAAAGTCTTCTGACTGTACTCCATGCAGTTTCTTGTTACATCCACATCACAATTTATGTTTTACTGTTACCAAAGGAAAAAAATGGAAATTATTTTAAAGGTGAAGTAAGAAACAAATTTGTGTATTTTCTTCTTTCAATGTTCTCCTGCCTTAATTCAATTTAGCTAAATGGTCATATAATTTTAATGTTAATTATTTATGCACTTCTAACATGCATTCTATTAGTAAGCATGTTTAGAAAGCCAAAATTAACTGCATATTTTAAGAAAGAGTGAGGGCTATCAAGCATCCTACAGAGAATGCCAAGAGAAAATTATACACCTAGCTATTAATTAGTATTGTTGACAAATGTGGGGAAACCAGCTGTAAAACTTCATGTTCACCTGAACTAATGAAAATATTGCATGCTTTTATCTAAATGTCTCCTTCAGATGTTTGGCTGACATTGTTTGGAATGTTTTTTTGAAAGCCTATCTCTTAAGTTCTTTGGGTGATGCATGAGTAAGTCAACATGTTCTTAGCTACATACAAAGTAGAAGCTGCTGGTACTTTTTGAAGAAATTTTGACTTTTGCTTTTCAAAACATTTGCCTTTCCTGAGAAGTGATTTTAGATGACATAACAAATGCACTGAGAATTAGAGCTACATTGTTACAAAACATTTTCTAGTTTTAGAGTAACTTATAGTGTTAGGGTCAAAAGCTGTTTCCTAATACTAACATTAAATTAAACAGAATTCCTTGGATGACAAAACTAAAAATTCCTATTTTTTTTTTCCACAGTATTTTTGATCATACTTCTGGCTGCTTGTCATTTTTATTGCAACGTTTACTTCATGCTCCAGCTATGCTTTCTGTCTTTGATAAATCCTTGTAGAAGTGGTAATGTTTTATAGGTAATATTTTGCATTTGTTTTCAGTAATTGTTGTGGATTTCCCTTTTCACACTACATCTTCCTCAGCATGCCCAAGCAAATAATAGAGATTAATACTCCAAAATGTTAGCAAATGAATCCATCCCAGATTGGAACATCCAGCAAAAATGAAACAAAGTCCCTCAGGTTCACAACAAAGGAATCATTTTACATCTTCAACATATTATCCTTGAGATTGCTAGGGTGCAAGATACTGTCTTTTTTCTTCTCATAGTAACAAAGGCACAGTATAGTCTATAATATAATTGGATAGGTGAGGAAAAAGGTTATCTGAGCCTTCAATTCACAGAATATTTGCATAGTACAAGTAAGGTCTTCAGTCTTATTGTCTTTCTTCACTGAACATCACTTGCCATCTGCTGGCTGAATCAAAATTCAAATGGTTTTGAATACAATTTCATTATTCTTATTTATCTTCCTAAGTTTACTGTAATTGTATTGAAAAAAAAAAAAAAACACCAGCATATCTTGCCGTTATCTATTTCTGAATTTTGCCTTTGTTTGTATTCTAAGAAACCATCAGCAGTTTCAGTACTGATTTCAATAGTCACTAAAGAGACAAAGAACATTTCCTCCAATCCAGATATTATCAAGCTAAGCGGCGCTTCATTGTCTTCTGATATGTAGGAAGAAATTGTCATAAATTTAGCAGGCTTTAGACAAACAATCTTCGGCAGGGTGGGGGGAGGGGAGCAGGGAAAGAATCATAGAATCATAGAATGGTTTAGGTTGGAAAGGACCTTGAAGAACATCGAGTTCCAACCCCCCTCACTAAAGGGGGTGTGTTCCAACACCTCTCACTAGACCAGGTTGCCCAAGGGCACGTCCAGCCTGGCCTTGAACACCTCCAGGGATGGGGCCTCAACAGCCTCTCTGGGCAACTTGTTCCAGTGCCTTAACACCCTCAAAGTGAAAAACTTCTTCCTAATGTTCAATCTGAACCTGCCCTCTTCTAGTTTAAAGCCATTACCCCTCGGCCTATCACTACATGCCCTAGTAAAAAGTCCTTCCCCAGTTCTCCTGTAGACCCCCTTGGGTACTGGAAAGCCACAATAAGGCCTTCCCGGAGCCTTCTCTTCTCCAAGTTGAACAGCCCCAACTCTCTCAGCCTTTCCTCATAGGAGAGGTGTTCCAGCCCTCTGATCATCTTTGTGGCCCTCCTCTGGACGTGCTCCAGCAGGTCCATGTCCTTCTTATGTTGGGGACTCCAGAGCTGGATGCAGTACTCCAGGTGGGGTCTCACGAGAGTGGAGTAGAGGGGCAGAATCACCTCCTTGGACCTGCTGGCCACACTTCTTCTGATGCAGCCCAGGATACGGCTGGCCTTCTGGGCTGCAATCGCACATTACTGGCTCATGTTGAGCTTCTCGTCAATCAGCACACCCAGGTCCTTCTCCTCAGGGCTGCTCTCCAGCCGTTCCCCGCAGAGCCTGTATTTGTGCTTGGGATTGCCTCAACCCAGATGTAGGACCTTGTACTTGGCCTTGTTGAACTGCATGAGGTTGGCTTGGGCCCAGCTCTGCAGCCTGTCCAGGTCCCTCTGGATGGCATCCCTTCCCTCCAGCGTGTCTACCTCACCAAACAGCTTGGTATCATCAGCAAACTTGCTGAGAAGAAGAGAATGCTGAAATTAGAAAATGAGCTGAAATTAAATAATATCTGCCTAAACTCTGGAGGACAATAAAATTTTTTTAAAGGTGCAGTGGATACAGTTAGTGTAAGACTTTGATTACAGCAAAATAAATTGAAAAGTAAATTCAATCTTTGTGGAAAAGTAGACATCTGAAAAAGAGAATGTAAGGAAATTGAAAAGAAAATTGTTGGAGAAAGAAAATTTAAATGGGAACCATTAAATAAGGAACAGTAGCCTGCAGTTATTTCATATATTTATGACATGGTGGGTTCCACCATTGTTCTTTGACTAACTTCTGCGTTATCGTAGTATAAAGGTACTTTACCATCTGTAATGGATTTGCTAACACAGCTCCCCTTAAAAGCTGGAGGTTATTTTGCAGTAGAACAGAGAAGTGATTCTCTGGTCATTTACAACAGAGCAGGAGACTAAACAGCTATCTCCTTGTATTTTCCAGAACTCCTTCTTACTGAAGTCAACACAATAAATTCAGTTGAAGTCAAGGTGACTCAGGAGGATGCAAATTAACATAGACTCAGTCCACAAGAGAGATCCAAATATGTTTTAAACTGGAGCTCAGGAAAGAAAAGGTAGTGTGTTAAAAGCCAGGTGAATTGACCAGTGAGAGATACTAAGTCCAAAATACTAGTAAATACACATTTTTTCCCATACAAACATTAGAAAAATAGGTTACAACACTCTGAAGGTTGTGTACAGATTGGTAATCTTTGGCATAGGATCATTAACAGCATGTTACTGATGAATGAATGTGCTAAGAGTGTAATAAATTCAATGAAGAGTACTTGTTCTTCCTTAACTGAATCTTATCGTTTCAAAAATTGTACATATTACTTGAAAGTCAAGACTTCGACAAATGGTAATCGGACAGGTCCGAAATGGTGTACTTGCAGATGCAGAATACAGATTTTAAGATAAAATTCACGCCTTTTAAGAAATAACTATTGGGCAAAGCAGTACATTTAGTCATAATAATCAATATAACTGCTGCTTCCATTAGGGTACATAAAAAACTCCCAACAAAAAAAAAATTGGTTTGTTTGTGTTAACAAATATGCAATCTTAGGCACATTCAATTCCTTACTCTTCTGAAGGAACTACAAACAAAGAAGGAATGGAAGCCAAGGAAAGGTTGAAGCTGCAAGTGCAATTGATCTTTTTGATTCTATACAAATTGAGCAGAAACAGTTTGGTTTTTGTTTTTTTTTTAATAGAAATAAAAACATTAAAAACATCTTTTGTTTTAGAGGATATATTCCACTCAGTCTTCTAAGAAATTTTATCTTGCAAAAGAAAAGCAAAGGAAAATTGAGACTAGATTCAGAAATCTGTTGGTGGTTTCTCTGCCATTCAGTTGTATATGTCTAAGTACTCACCCAGAAAGTAGGACATCTAAATTTATTTTTTTTATCTGACATTTTTAAATCATCTTCCTTTCCAAAAGTACTTAATACACCCATTTTGAATTACCTGGGAGATAAAGTCTGGTGGGTTTAATTACAGAGAAACATTTAAATGTTTACTGGACCAGATGAAATAGAGTCATTCAACCCCCTGCTTTATTTTCCATTTCAGTGGTATACAGGTTCAACTGTATAGAAGAACAGCAGCTCAAGGTCAGCACCCCCAACAAACACCTGAACACACACACACACAAAATAGCTATAAGTTGAGTAGCATATAACCTAAATATAAACTTAATAATCAAATAATATTGGACTTCTTGAGCTGCACACAGTTCTCAAGCAGTTCAAGCACAAACTCCTGTGCTGGGGCAACGTGTAATCAGCAGTGAAACTTGTTTTGGCAGGGTGTTATTAGACTGCGTGAGTACTTAGTCATGGAAAACGGCAAATTAACAGGGACTGCTGAGACTGATAGAGCTTTGTTTCAGTAGGACTGAACTGTATACCCACTCTGGCTGATATTTTAGTGTCTGAAAACTATTCTCACTTTTCTTTTTTTCATAATTCTCCAAGATGCATCATTTTCAGATATGTAAAGATTTATACCTAGCTTACAGAGAAAGGTTAGGCATGTGAGATAACATCAAAAACTATGTTCTTCTTCCCTATAAATTTAAATACCTATTACTGGTATAATATACCCAATGCCTAGCTAATAGTAACACGACTTTGATGAATGTTGATAATACAGGGAAACACAGTGACAATGCTATTTTACACTTTTATTTTATATATTTTATATTTTTGAAATGATGCATAATTACACCATTATAACATAAGATCTGTACCTTGTCAGTCTTGGATTTCATTTTGAATTCTTCTAGACTCTTCTAAGCACACATTTCCTAGAGTATTCTATGTGAAAGAAATCTTTTTCTTTAGAAGTATACCTTCGGTGCTTTCTTCTGAGTGGCTGAAGTTTGCAGCAAATGCAGGGCTACGTTCACACTTTCAAACCACAAAACGATTATCAGGTACAAACCGTATTTGTTATAACACCTTAAAAGAATAGAAGAAGCTATCCTCAGAATGAGAAAATGAGTGATTTATGATGTTGTAAGAATATTGACATGGCATGTCAAGTTGTTGGGCCCTTTTATTTTTTAATATATATCTGTGTTTTAACTGAAAGAATGATGATATTTCTATCAACAGGTAGTGATTGATTCCCAATAGCTGTAAAGATAAATTAAAAGTATTTAGTAACTATGGTTTGGCATGAAGATTCTCATGACTACTGTTCAAAGTAAGAGGATCAAGTTATCCAAGTTTCTAACACTATTTTTACACATCCAAACTATTTTTTAGCTGTAAGGAAACACTTCAATTTTATCTCCTTGGAATGACAAAGGTTATAATGGAAGTTTATATATGTGTCACAAGTAAAGCAAATCAGCCTTGTGCAAATTCATTTATCTTGAATTTCTGGACAATGTGGAATTATAAAAAGCATGTTAGCTAAAATACTTTCATGAACTTACAAAAGAAAATTACCCTCAATTCTTAATAAAATAAATGTAAAAACCCTTCTGAGTCTTACAGGTTAAATCTGCCTCATTCTAGAAGGACTTGAACGTTTCTACATGTCACTGAACCCAGTCCCTGATAGTGTAAGCAAATATATAGTAAATTGATTCACTTTTCTGATAAAATTAGCCAGATATTTTTGCCCCATTTATTCTACTGACTTACTAGTCCACAACATTGGTAGTTGGAAAGTTAGAAATATCTGGGGTTTCTCCTAAATTTATTTTTGGTGCATTTATACTAATTTGCTCTTGTGCAACATCGCACTTTAGCTCTGTGATGTATTTATGAGAAATTATAACTCTATGTAGCCTTCATTTTACTATGATAAGTAAATCAACCTGGTTTTGTATTTGTGTCTAGATTAGGCTAATTTCATAATCGCTCCTTTTCTGCATCTGAATAAATCTATTAAAAACTATGACCCACACTGTCTACAACAAAGAACAGACCATATTACTAGTCTGTGGAATCTTAATATAGTTTCCTCATATGATAAAACTATAAAAGCAGGCTGTTCAGAATGATAATTCAGAATATTGTTCACATACTCTGAAGCTGATTTGGTTTTATTCATTGCATAGGCAGACTGTTCTTAAAATGAAGATGTTTCAATCAGAAACCTAAAATTGGGTCATGGCAATTCTTCCCAATATTCCAGATGAAGTCCCTTCGGTGTTTTGGACATTGTCCCAACTCCTTACCTATTGCAAGTACGGGGCCAGATCAGCCCTACAAAACTCGATGAGTTTTTCATGTCTCCATTACATTGTTAGTTGATGAATTAATACAGACAAGATTTTGTCCTCCTTTGCCCTTTTCAACTCAAGAGTCTCCATGCATACATAGTTTTATTATTAGCAATCATGCACTTTATACTAATATAGTTAATTTCCATTTCTGTTCCCACAGACTTCAGTTCTTCCTGTTCTGATTATCAGCGATGCTTACCATAACCTTGGGTTAAGCAAATGTTATTAACACTTTGTTACCTTTTTGTTCTTATTAGTGAGATCCCTAGGATAAGCATTTTCTTTTCAGCCTGGTGGTTTCCCTTTGAATACTATAATTCTCAATCTGCAGTAAACCACCTTACAATCGCAGCCCTCATTCACCAACTTCAGATTAATTCCCTGTGTGGCTATCCATTAAATACTTCGCATCTCATCTCTACAGTTTAGGAAAAAATAACTAGCGCATTACAACTTTTCTCAGAGAAGCAACATTAGAGAAATGAGCGCTGCATTCAGAAGCAGCATGAACGCTTCATTGTTGAGAGTGTTATAGGTCACGTATGTGAATTAGCTCCCAAAATGACTTCTGATATGTATGTGCATGTTTATTCCTTTAATTGGGCTTTCTTTGTGAACATTAATTGAAATATCATGTCCCATACACTAATTTCTTTCTTAATCTCAATTTCACATAAATAGAATTAGTTAAATGTAATTCCTGATTAAGTATGCTTTGTTGAAAAATGAGCGCAGACACAAAGAATTTTTCAGGTTTCACTACAGAATATCTCCCAAACATACAGTAACTAAATTATGCTAGGTACCCTTTTGCATATGAGATAGCTTATCCATGAAAATGTTAACACAAATATTACACTAGAGCCTATTCATCACTTTTATGACCTGATCTACACTAATCTCACTGCAAGAACAGTTAATCCAGTTACTTGCCTTTTGAGGATTTTAAAATGCAAGAGCTTGTTACTTATTACTTAATTTAGGACATGATAAAATTTCTCCGCCATAGGAAAAAAGCTGCTGCTTTTATATTATTGACTCTGAGGATATTATATAATTGAAAGAGATTTAAAAAAACAACTTCTCAATTGTGGAGCAGTGCCAATTTCACTGAGCTGCGTACAGTGTTCAATGTGACAGTGTTAACTGGAACAATCTTTGAGTGACAGTTTTTCAGGAACTGTAGGTTAAATTACTTTTCTAAAAGAAAAAAAAAAACAAACAAGAAAAAAATAAATGAAGATTTTTACATTTTTTATGTTTTCCTGTTATTTCTGACTTCTTTAATAATTTTTTCTATAATATATTAATTTTAATTTTTAGTTTGAACATCTCTTTAAAGTATTTTTTATCTTTTATAATAGTAAAACGTATCATTATTTTAAGATATATCAAATGTTAGAAGAATTATAAACATTGGTTTTAATTTTTGACCTCCAAAGTCCCATTCCCAACCCCCACTCTTTTGTCCTATTATCAGAAAATTTAGGCTATTTTGGTCATAAATGTACAGCTAGTATATTTTTTATATGACATTTAAAAACGTGATGTAATTTAGCAGGGGTAGCAAAACAGTCTCTGAGAACAGATTTTACATGCTCTTCTCCATGGAGACCACTTTTTTTGTTTCAGTACATACGAATATTTTTCTTGAAAAGTGAGAGCACAACATGTAACCACTAGCTGGACTGTTGCTTTCATGAAAACATTAAGTGAAGAATATGAATGCAAATGAATCCCAATGAGAAAGCAACAGGGAAGAAAAAGTGTTTTAAAAATTTGAAATCAGACTTCTAAAAATTTGAGAATTCATTTGTTCTACTCTTGCTAATAGTAAATCTCAGATTTATTTTGTAACATTCCTAACGTCCTCTGTAAGAATATCCCGGACAATAATTTGTAAAATGGTTCTGTAGACACTTTGACATTGCTTGTTAGTACATTTGCAACACTGCACAGATCACAGACTTCACTTCTGAGGTTAAAAATACTAACTTATGATATAAATGTGTAGTACAGAAGAAACATAAGTTTAGAGATATTTTTGGGTTAGCAGCACTGGGTACTTTTTTTTCCTGTGCCTGTTAAACATCTGACATGTCTTTGACATTTATATGGTACACATACATCTACATCTCATTTTATTTGCTTCCAGAAAACAAATCTACCCCTTTTGAATGGTGTGTTTACATTTCATTCTTGACTTGAACTGTGATCTAGCTTGGTGAATCTCTTGTCCTATTTTTTTTTGAGTGCAAATTGGTATCATTATGTTTTTTCACCCTCTTCAATGACCAGATGAAGAAGGACAGCTCCTATCCATTACTCAAGTAATGGATAGGAGCTGTCCTTCAAGCATGCACTGAGAAAATGTGAGATTTTGGAAGAGGATTACACTATATAAGTAATCCTATATAATGTGCAGTCATGGATCACCATGAAAGCTGCATTCTTTTCACCATTTCTGAGATTTAGCTTTGGATTTGTTTCCAGTTGTAAACATATCTCTATCTTTTCTACTCCAGGCTCCCTCCTTAACCCCACTGTCCCATTTATAGAAGGTTTTCCAAAACTGAGCACACTTCAATGAGCTCAGTCTAATCTAATGTCTGGAAGGTTTTCATGCAGGATGCGAAGGCCAGGGCCAGACAAGTGGCAGCCTTCTTTCCTGTCTTCAGTTCACACTTTCTTTAGCTGAAGACTACACCCAGTAATGGGATATGACATTGATCAAATAAATAGTTAAAACACTGTCAACAGCTCCCAGTTAATTTTGATGTGAAGTCAGTCAAGTTTAAAATGCAGCAGATGTTACACATTTGATTTTGAACTGAGACATTCTAACTGTACTTGTGAACTTAATTAAAGGGGAGAAACTTAACTGTTTGGTTGGTGTATGGACTGTGTTGCCCCAAGATTACTCTGCAGCCTAGTTGTCATGGCATTTTCCTTTCCTTTCAGTGGTAGAACAAGAGGTAACAGACACAAACTTGAACATATGAAGTCCTGTCTTAACATGAGGAGGAACTTCTTTACTTTGAGGGTGGCAGAGCACTGGCACAGGCTGCCCAGAGTCTCCCAGAGTTGTGGAGTCTCCCACACTGGAGACATTCAAAATGCGCCTGGATGCCGTCCTGTGCAACCTGCTCTAGGTGACCCCGCCCTGGCAGGGGGGTTGGACTAGATGATCTCCAGAGGTCCCTTCCAACCCTGATCATTCTGTGATTCCTTTCAAATGGAAGAGATGGGATTCATATCCTGAAGAGTTAAGGTGCAAACTAAAGTTATGACTGAGTACCTAAACTAGATACCCTCCTGACCAAAAGGTTATCTTTATGAAAAGCGTGAAATGACCACATGTATAATCTCAAAAAAGGGATGAATGGTGTGTTTAAAATCATACAAGAGTGGAGAACTGTTAGCCACAACATTTAACAATTCATAAATGATAGAGTTTGAAAAAAACAAAAGAAAGTACAGTTTAACAACTGTGGGATACTTTGCCATAGCATATTTCTGGAAGTAGAAAAAGAATGAGATGAACCTAAAGACAAGTCAATAGGTAACCACTATTGTAATCAATAATCAGTACTGAATAGCATGACCAAATGTAATTTGCTCACACTTGCTCCATTTCTTACCCTCTTTTCCTAGGTGTCTATTACTGGGTACTGTTAGGGACAGAATGTTGGAAAATGCAGCTGCTTCTGTTGAAACATAAGCTGGCGAAGCTTTTTTTTATGAGCCCTCATGTAAACATGAACATATTAGCAGATGCTTGAGTATAGTAGATGGTAGAGTTTCTGATACAGACATTTTCTCGGTATTTTGTATTAGTAAGTTAACATCACCTACTTACTCATTTTGTCTGTTGTGCATCCCATTTTTAGATTTAAATTTAGAATTAATCTCTTATGGAGTACAGAAACGTACGCGCATATTTATTTAGAATGAAGTGTTTAAACTGCAGTGTATAAAGCTTGCAGACAATACAGAAGAAAATAAAATAGCATTTCTTCAGGAAATGTATCTTTAGTTCAGGCTTATCAATTTCGTAACTGGAACTGGGCATCTAAAAGGTGTGGAGTTTCTGAGTGTGTTTGGGCCTTTCTGCCTTGGTAAAGACAGAATATTCCTTTTATTTTCACAGCTCTTTATAGTGGCATGAAATTGTTCTGTCCAAAAAAACACTATTCAATTTACACATTGATACACTTATTTCTGATGTTTTCCCGAGATATTTAGTATAGAAAAAGTCATATTGAAATCTGCAAAAAAATAAGAGTACTAGTAAAAATGTGAATTAATGTATATGCAAATCTTCCTATCTTTTTAGGAAGGACTTGAAGAGAGTAAAAATTATTTTCAGGAATCAAGAAATCCATTGAAAGCTGTGAAATACAAAGTTTATCACCATTGGCTCAGGCTGTTCCTCAGCTGCATGTCTCTGAAAGCTGGATAACAAAATAAGCCCTATTTCTGGGGTCTTTCCTAAGTATTTACAATCGGCTACTGCAGGAGACAAGAAACAAGCTATAAAGATCTTTGTTCCACCCAGGGGCAGCTCATTGCTATACTCTTAAGTGAAGAGAATAATCATATACCCAATGCGGTATGGTGAAAATGAAGTTATTATTGATGACCCACCATTGTTTTTCTTTGTTTGTCGCAATTGGCTTGTCATTGGTATCATCTTCATTTGCCTTTGCTTATCCCAAGATTTAAATCATGAGGTTGGCATTCTTAGGATATAGTCAAATATTCATCATCATATCCAGTGCAGTACCCACACAAAAGCCAGAAAACCTTGCTGACAAGATGACAAGAGATATTTAACATGACATAAACCAAAGCTCTCATTTCCATGATAACTTTAGCAAGAGTCAGTTTACAGTTGAAAGCTAATGCAAAAAGTATGATAGTCATAACTGAATTATCGACTATGAGTAAATTTTATTTTGCCAATACAAAGACTGATAGTAGATGCCTTATAATAATGATCATAACCCAGTTCACCAACTCTTTTATGCATACTACAGAAAAAGAAGAAGGACCTGCAAATTTAGTGGACTTTCCTATCCACCACCTCCAGTGAGCATGGAGTAAATATGTCTGGCTGCTATGGCATTGTCTCCTAAACCCCATCAAACCCCAATGCAGAAGGATCACAGTCAACAAACACTGAACTTGGATAACTTCCCAGCACTTGCTTGCTGGATCACTTTTATGAATTAACACAGAATAGATCTATAGTTCTGAAAAGTCAGGTTCAGAATCCAAAAAACAACTGGAGTGTTTTCAAGAAAAAAGTTCATATCAACAGATATGTTTCATGAAGGCAATCAAATAAAATTATACTTCAAACATATTGTATACCTCAAAGTTGATCTAGCTAAATACAGTCACCTTCTATTGTGCATGACATTCAGGATTATATTCATGGATTATATTTAAGATATTTTTTTTCTGATTAAAAATATGCATATTTAAACTCTTATTAGTGCAGCCTTAATTTTGAGTTGCCAGTGTTTGTAGGGAGATAATTAGTCATAACAAAGCACACTGAATGGCATTTTCATTTCAACAATGATCAAATGTTGTAGTCTAGGCTTTCCACAGAAATCCAGATAATAGTAAGTTTGATTTGTTTCTCCAAATACTTGAATGAACATAAATCTTTGGTGTAAACAGATGTATATTTATTTTATACTGAAATGTTGGATCTGGACAAGGGAAAGAGGT
Organism: Vanellus vanellus; assembly: GCF_965231255.1. Lineage (NCBI taxonomy): Eukaryota > Metazoa > Chordata > Aves > Charadriiformes > Charadriidae > Vanellus > Vanellus vanellus. The sequence continues at coordinate 98,632,676 of NC_138907.1, forward strand.
TATATTTTGCTTTAAATGTTCTCATTAAGGGAGTAATGTACAGCATAAAGTTACATAAAAATGCTCAGAATTTTGTGTTCCTTTTTTGCAGACTTTGCTAGTCACACTTCTGTGAATGTTTTAGTTATATAGGCTCATATGTCTTTCCTTAATCAAATTTCTCCCAGGGAAACTACTGTTCTTGAGCAGCTGCTCTACCTGCCAGACTGAGCAGAGAAAATCTCTATTTTGAGGTGCGGAAGCAGCTGGCTTTCCTTAGTTGGTGCTAAAGGGAACCTCGGTCTGTGCCTAATGAGTTTACAGCCTTGTGTCATTATTATTTAATCAATTCCTTTTTCAATCATAGCCTTTGTCAAAATAAGCACTATTAACACGCTAAATTTCAAATATTTCATCTGGTTTAGCTATCTGTGTGGAAAAGGTGTGACAGTAATTTTCACTGCTGGCTTTAGGGATCGTTCTACAAGGACTTTTGTGTTCATTTTCACCTAGCTACAGGAAAATAGATCAGCACACCTCCTCTAAAATAAAAAAAAATAAAAGAAGAAAAGCTAAAAAGCAAACCCAAGATCCTTACCTGCAAAGCAGTAGCAAGGAAAATAATCCCAACATTAAGATGCATGAATTTTTATTATTTATCTTTGTTGTTAACAAATTTAATACCATTTTCTATTTCTATGTGATAGATATAAATTAATTAATGATTCTGAAAAAAAAATTATCAGTTTTGAAATAGGATCATAGAATCATTTCGTTTTGAAAAGACCTTTAGGATCATTGAGGCCAACCATCAACCTAATACTACCCAGTCTACTACTAAACCATGCCCCTAACTGTCCCATCTACATGTCTTTTAAATACCTCCAGGGATTGGTGACTCAACTACTTCCCTGGGCAGCCTGTTCCAGTGCTTGATAACCCTCTCAGTGAATACATTTTTCCTAATATCATATCTAAACTTCCCCTGGAGCAATTTGAGGCCATTTCTCCTTGTCTTATCACTTGTTACTTGGGAAAAAGAGACAGACAAACACAGTGTAATCAACATCAATTACCCGATTGTATGTTCCACAGCAGATATGGAAATGACAAAATTAGAAATTTTCTATGCTATATAAAACAGATTTTCTGGTCTCCCTCACACACCCCTCTTCCCAAGTCACAGTGAAGTTTAGTTGCATAACCTACACCTCCTTTTGACTGAAGAGCATTAATATCACAAAGATCCCCATGCAACCTATTTTCACTGTCAGTCTCTACTCAAAAGAGGTTCAGAATTTGAGGTTGGAGCTTTATTTTAGGGGTCAGTACGATTGCAGAAAATTCAGTAAGAATATTCTTTTATTTTTTTCTGCATTTGCTACATACATAAGAGGACGATTTCTGCAAAGACTATTAGTATCTTATTTCAGTGAGTACTCAATTATCTTCCACTTTCAAAGAAAAAAGTTTTACCCTAAAATAAGCATTGATATCTAAGGTAAAAACAGGAGATAGTAATGAAAAGACATGGTTTTCTTTGACATTTGCGGTGGGTTGGCCCTGGATAGCAGCCAAGCGCCCACACAGCTAATGAGGGTGAAGCGTTGATAGGATAGAGGGAAAAACAGAAGCAAAAGGAATGAGGAAACTCATCAGTTGAAATAGACAGAGAAATCACTCACCTCTTTCTGTCTCAGGCAAAACAGACTTTTCTCAGTGAATTTAACTCTAATTTATTGCCAATTAACATAACCTAAACATTTAATTACTGATTGAATTATAGAGAAACAAAGAAGGTGAACATCTAAACACTTTGGAAAATACTTTTTCTTTGCCTTTCACAAACTCACCTTCACTCCAGGCACCTCTCCTCCCCCCTCCTGGTGTCCACACCCTTTGTAATTGCCATAGGTTACCCTTTGGTGAGGGTGGCTGTCATGGAAGGAGTGATGTACTTCACTCACAAGAGCGAAGCAACAATATATTTTATTGATATTAACCAGTGAGTTAACAAAATTCAATGGTAAATGCGACAGTGGTTTAACAAGATTCGATGGCAAGGTACACTTGATTATTTATTGCATAGAGGACAGGGTCAGACAGAACTGTTAGGGAGACCCATTGAGTCATGAGGTTCAGAATGGACCCCCTTGCTTTCTAAACTTCTCAGAGAAGAATCTAGGTGTGGCTGGATCCAGACTTAGACCCAGACTTGGCCGGCGGTTTATGTCTAAAGGATTATATATGTGCAATCAATCCTTTATATCACTTAGCTAAGATTTCAAAGTTTCAGCGCACTCATTCCCAATTCACTTACCGAGTATCTGACGAGACAAGCATTCTCTCAACCTCGAGGAGTAACCTTGAGAGGTGACCCTGCTTACAGGGAGATCCTGGCGTGCAGCCCACTGCTGTGCAGGAGAGCTCAACAGGCTCTGGGGTGTCCACTACTTTTAGAGTAAGAGGATTGACCTATAGTCACATTTGTATACCACCAAAACATTTGGGTCTCTGCTCTTACATCGTTAGGCTGCTGTGTTGCCATCTGTCTACTCCAAAGTCCAACTTAAGCTGAATGCAGCCATCACGACCCGCACTGGTAGTTATTACTTAAGTGGGGGGGAAGGGGATGGGACAGGGAGCACACTGCCACAGTGGCGCAGGATCAGGATCAGGACATAGTTTCTGCCTGCTGCTTTTTCTTTCTCGCTCGTCTCTTCTGCTCCGGCATTGGTCCTTCATGGGCTGCAGTCCCTTCAGGGTGTCCTTACACCAGCATAAGCTTGTCCATGTTCCTCGGTCCCTTCAGGGATGTTAACAGCTCTGCCGTGGAGCACTTTCTACTACCCTGACCTTGTTCCCTTGTTCAGTTTGTTCTTTCCCTGTTCCATTTTCCCCTTCTTCTCGATGTATTTTCATCTTTCTTAAATGTGTTTTCACTGAGGAGCCACCAGCTTGGCAGATGGTCTCAGCTGTGTCCTGTGGTGGGTCTGTCATTGAGGTGACTGGAACAGGCTGTGTCCAGCATGGGGGCAGCCTTGACACCCTTCTACAGAGGCCTCCTCTACAGCCCCCCTCCTCTGTCCCTGCTACGAAAGCCGTGCCGTTTATTCCAATTAGCACTTACATTGATGTATTTTGTAGGACGTTGTTGGTAGTCTAACCCAGTATCTTGTGTGAAAAGTCACAAATTTTATCTTGGCTGGCTGGCTTGTCATCATAGTTTATTTTGGCCAAGCTGGAAAGAGTGATGTGGCTGCTGGGTGTCTATTTTTAGATCAATCAAGTAAAACAAGAAGCTGAGTATGATTTGGTTCAGGTATATCAATGAAAGACAGAAGCGTTTTTTACTGTTATTTCAGTGACTGAGAGGCAGCTAATAGGAGATAACTAGCCCTCTGCAAATCAAATGCTTAATTTATTTCTGAAGATAGAAATACAGAGCTTAGTAGACTAGAACAGGAAAATAAGATATCTTTTGTTATAAATTGATTCATTACTGTATGCGTTTAAACTGTGCACCCTCCAGCAAGGTACTGTAAAAACATGAGGAAGCAGATGCTGCCTCAGGAGGCTTCAGCAGGTGCTCTTGGAATGGGATCTATGAGCCACCTAAAATTTGTTATATACCATTACCTGATAATGACTTCTTATTCTTACCTTTGGCTAGAATTCAGTACAGGCAAATTAAGATAACAAGATTATAAAATATTTAATATATAAGCTATTCTGATGGTGCTGCAGTTGTATTTCAACATGGGCAGGAAGTCTAATCAAACAGTTCCATGAGAAAATGTCTTTATAAATTAAAATTATCTATTAAAAAAGAGAATCCTAAAATAACAGTATGTGCCGTGTCTTTACATATGGGGCTTACCTGTCAAATAATTTGTAAGATCATATGAGGATGTGAAAATGAATTTTCAAGCCTTGGTACTTAGATTCAAACACTAAACAAAATCTGCTTCAAGCTTACAGAAATAACTAAAATTATCATCTCATTATTCACAGCAAAGTCTCTGATTGTAGGTTTAGTTTCAAATGCATAATATAAGTTTAAATTGTGCCAAATGTTTATGGAACAGCATGCTTTCTTTTAAATTGTGCGTTTTTTCTTATCAAACTCATAAGGAAAATATAATTAATATATTAATAATACTACTTTATTAAAAAGTATTAGCAAATCAGTAAATAGTATTACTATTAATGAAATAAAACTATTTCCTATTTGAATCCAGTTTAAGTAGGTAAAAGCTGTGAAAAAGAAAAATATATTTATGTTCCGCATATTTTTTCCCAATAATTATTTAATGATTTTTTTATAACAATATTATTTATGAAAAGCACGTATAAAAACTTCTAGATCCTGTCAGTTTATTTACTTCTGTTTCATAGCAAAGTTTATTCTTGCTCAGCCACGTGTAAAGAGCTCCTGTCTTCAGTTCTAAGAATTCCACCCTTGACTGCCTGTTTGTCAGTTTCTCACAGAATCGCCCCGTGCCTTCACTCACACGGCTCCTTAGGCATTGCATCTGATCCTGTGGCTTGTACGCAAGGCCCCTACTCTGATCATATTTCAGGCTCTCTGAGGACCCTTTCTTTGATTCTGTAAGCCTGCAGGCATTCAATCTAGTAAGTTTATATTTCTTTTTCATTCCATTCTTTTTTTTTTTTTTTGGTAATTTTTCCCTTCATTTCTCCTTCTCTGTCCTTAGAATGTAAATGCCTACATGACAGGGACCATCTTACAAGTGCAAAGATGTCTTGCACACTAGAAGTGCAACTATAAGAAATGTTATTGATATGTAATAGAATGCATGTATGAATAGAATATGCAACGTTTTGAGGATGCTGCAGCTTCTCATTCTGGAGCAAACTATGATTACATTAGGTAACCTGGCATCCTGTAAAAGGGAGAAATTTAGAAATAGGGAAAGAATAGAAATATTTGAGCAGAAAAGTAGTAAATCAATACCTCTGGATTCTGGGTAACATGGAAAAAAGGTACTACGGCTCTCAAGCTCCTTTCAACGTTAAGCAAGGCTTGGATAGGACGGTTAGTCACCACACTGCTTGGACTAACTGAACCATTTTCTTTTCCATACGTGGACTTAACAAACTGTTCTTTGGCAATCTTTTCAGCATCTGCACACAGCTGCCTTGCTCCTTATCTCACTGTTATTTGTCAAGTAGACTCTCAAGCACACCCTCAGGTTTTGGCTTTGCTTTTGCAGCAGTTTGCCAATTAAACTGTCCAAGGCATCCCTGCAGGAGGTGATGGTAGATAGTTGCTTTGCTATCACACTTCTCATATCAGTATTTTCTTTCATGGCCGAGCCACAGCTTCAGAGAAGACATCCTAGGAACATACAGGAGTGCAGGCCTCTACAGGGTGTGAGACGGAAGAGGCTTTTCTCTGAAGAGCTGCATTTTGTTTTACAGGAATGATGCTGATATGCATTTGAAGTGTGACATTTCTGCTACAAATGGGAAAGACTTTTAGTGCTGCCATCTATTAGTTGTTTGATAACATAGAGTTTTTTCCATACTCTTAACTTGATTATTAATATCTTAAATAATTGGTGACAAAGTAACTCCTGAAATTGTTGAGAGTACATTCCTGTTTCAAACTTGCACTGTCGTTGATGAAATCAAGATTATTTTTTTTATTTTTCACACACTTTTAATTAGTGTGCAGTTTTGTTTTGTTCTCCGTGCAAGCCTCGTTCTTCTTTGCCCATTAAACAGAAATTATTTTAAAACTTTCAGACTGTGTGGATCTTAGCTTATCTTCACCAGAACTGGATACTAGCTCTCATTTTCCAAGTTGAATATAGCTTGCTGCAGTTAGAACTTGTAACTGTATGGATTAAATGCAACAAATTATATGCTTGCTTTATAATGGACTTACTCTATTATTTCTATGTTTTTCGGGTTTGGGGTTTGCCAGAGGGGGTTGGTATGCAGGAAAACTGCAGAACAATTTGCTTTATAGTTGTCAGATCCTATTTTCACTCCTGTTTTCAACATTAGACATTGATCAGCGGCATAGCTGTAGAGGTCAGGAAGCTTGTGACTGAAAAAAAAAATAAAATGTTTGTTGAAGAGTTTACTTACTTGGTTTAAGTCCATAGACACAGAGTACAAATGAACAGAGTTATTTTAGAGCTGAATTAACTGCAAGTAGTCAAAAGGACGTGAGAATGTGTTGAAGTACTCTCAGGTGATTTCAGAATGAAGCTCTTCCCTGTTCGAAGCATTGTTCTCTTCTAACTAGCATATGTACACTTTTCAGTTGCATTATTAAAAAGCAGAAGTTATTTTAGACAAAAAAAAAACTTTCCAAAAGAGTTTTGGAAGTGATGCTGCCAAATAATATGTGAATCATTTGATTTCAATTTTGGGACACTGAATTCACTTTTGTCAGGTTACTATATTTGTGGGTAACTTTTTGTAACAAATGAAACAATTTTAAACTCTTGTAATGCAAGTGAAATAGGTTTATCCTTTTCAAGTATATCATACAAAATTTTTAGATAAAGGACAATTGAGATGAAAAGCTCTATAACAAACATAAAACTGAAATAATTGTGGATCAGGGTGCTGGCTTTTACCATTGGTAGTGTTTTTAATACTTCCTGATTTTCTTGTTCTCTGACAATCCAAAGAACATCAGGTTCAGTGGACATCAATTCTTCATCCAGTGATGTCTACAGTACTTACGCTGTTTCCTGCATGACACACATGATGCTGTAAACTGGCAAAAATGTTGGGTATTGTATGTTACAGTTTACCTGGGCTGTTACTTTTCACAATGCACTTGGTTATGCAACAAAAATTATATAGATTATGCTTCTGAAGTACATTATTTTTATTTTTTTAAAACGAGGATTTGATGCCTAACAGGCTATTTTGAATTCCTGTTAAAATTTATGAAATTTTTGGATAGTCACAGAAGTCTTCACAATGAGTCTGGACTATCTGAGAATTCAGCATTGTTCCTGAAATCACAGTACTTTGAAATCTGAATCCGTGTTCTATTAACAGAAATAATTAACCTCCTGCAATGGTTGTTTGCTTGGATGAGATATGTATTATTTTTTAGACTAGAAAATCTAAAACCTACATGTTGGGGGCTTTTTGGCTTTTTTAAATTTAAGTAACAGATTTTTATATTTATAATGCAGCAACATATAGTAACGCTTCTGATAATTAGTTTAATTAACTCTCCTTTTACCATCTCTTATTGCAATTGCTTCTGCAAATATATATCATTACCTCCCAGCCACTAGGAGATTGTCTCAGGAGAGTTAACATCTTTTTTCAATTTCATTCGCTGTTCTCATGATCATCACCTGAAATGCTTGAATGACCAACTCTCATTTTACTAAAGCCTATAACTTACCCCTGTAAACTCATCTTTTACAGTGATCCCCTGTATATATGAGGCATTAGCATTCCTTCATACATTCATGAGAAAATGACTTCTACTGTAAAGATTATGCTTTCTACCACAGGAGAAGTTCACTCAGTGAAATGCCGGAATAGACAGTTTTGAAACAGCGCATAAATCTTTCTCTCTCTCTTACTCTCTCTCTTTCCAGTTATGTGATCTGGACTTAAGCGATACTGAGATGATGACAGACATACACTGGTGGTACTGGACTTGTAAATGACCTGACCAGTAAACACATTGTACTAAATACTGCACACTACAAAATGTATTAGGCTGAGCAAGATTTTTCTTTAAGTTAAAAGACATTTTTTCTTCCTATTAATTTTCTATGTATTCAAAATTTAAGTCCACACCAAAATCTCCTATGTTACAAATCTCCATGTTTACTGAGAGAGTTTCATTCACATAGGGTTCATTTGCTGCCCTCTTTAGCAAAGGTAGGAAAACCTAGCATATGGTTTATTATTTATTAGCAGTGGTATATTTCTGCAGAAGGTTACTCGGCATACACCAAGTTCCCAACTCTTGGCATTTCATTTTAAGCTCAAGTACAGGATGGATAGGGATTCTAAATGGTAGCAAATGCCAATGTCCTGGTTTGAGGTTGCTGTAAGTTGCTATTGTAATTGTGCTTATGCAATGTCTGTTCCGTGCTATGAGGAAATAACTAAGAATTTAAAAACAGGTCATAAGTTTATGTTTGACTATTTCAGTCATAAAAGCAATCTGTGAGTTAGAGGATAATATCCTGGCCTGTTCTGTAAGAACGATTACTGTCAATTAGCTGAACAGATGTTAAGCCTAACTACTTTATGAGGAATTATTACCATTTTAAAATATTTTAGTCTGATGGTTACCTAGCAGCACATTTGTATATAGTTGCCTTCCTCTTTTTTCTATATTTTTAAATGTTCCTTTGATTACAAATTCCAATTCTAAAATTATTTATGCATTTGCTAGAGAGTAATAGAATTTTCTGCTTTTTTCCTAGTAACACTGAAGAGTCTGTTGCCTATATTGCTTAAAAACATATTCTTTATAGAAAAAAAATCATAGAATTTTAATAATAAGAAAAATCAAAATTGTATACATTTGTATTGTAGAAACGTGAACGGCCAGGCCACAAACTTAAACCAGTTCTATACAGCTATGAATCAAGTTAAATCTTCTGTCTGGTACGGCAATGTAGTATTACATCTGTTCAATAAGCCTAAATGAAAAGGTTACAGGGTTATTTGAGTGCATTAAGTATTCAGTCTGAAATAATTAGCATCAGTTTCAGATTATTTCCAAATGTAACATATGCCTACATATAATACTACAACAAAGATTTATTTTAGAGAAGCTGCGTAGCTTAGCTAGTGTCCTCCATAGATATCAAGCTCTATGTCACATCTTGGAATGATACCTTGAAGAAAAACTGACACACAACTGAATATAAGAGGAACAGTATGACTTCTACCTAATTAATTTATAGATATGTGTGGTTTTGCCTATGGGAAAATTATAGTAAGTAAGTGGGTTTCAAAACCAAGATCAGTGTTTGATGGTACCATACTGGGGCTGCTTTTATGCAATCTTATTTGTCTGTTTACTCATTCAGATTACAAAATATGAGCAAATAAAAAGAAAATTTAGTAAAGACAAAAAAAATCCGTTTCAAAAATTTGTTATTTGTTATTTGTTATGTATGTGTTTATTGGTGAAATGGAGGAAAGAAAAAAAAAAGCACAAAAACAGGTAGAGGGAGAATGCAATACTTACTAGGGAAGTCAGGGAGATGTTTACAATATAGAAGATTTAGGAGATACAGACTCTATTTACTATAATTGTAAATTGAATAATTCCGGGGTACTATGTGGTTTTTTGTTTATTTTTTTGTTTGTTGGGTTGGTGGTTTTTTTGTCATTTGAATATTAAATTACATTGCATCTGTTTCAAAGTAAGGATGGCTCATTTACTTCTGGAACAGATAGATGTTTTATAATGTGCAGAGATAGCATATCGTGCCAAGGCAAAGTGCAGTAAACTCTGGCAAAAAAGAAATGGTGAGCTATATGAATTTTTTCTATACTCAAATATGCAGAAAGCAAAAAAGTAATAGGAATTTTTGTCAGACAACAAAACAATTAGAAAAAAAAAATCCAACACAAAAACTTTGGTAAAAATATTAAGTGACACAAAGAAATATATAGAAACACAGCACTTCTCTGTTAATCCAGCTTGGTTGTGTGGAGGTAAGAGGATGATTAGAACCCATTGACAAATGTGGAAATGCACTAGTAAAAAGGATGCATTCAGGGTACTGGCAGAAGTATTTAGTGATTTGAAATAAATAAAAAGGGAATTGTTTGGGTTGGGTTTTTTGGTAATTTGATTAATGGATGAAAATAAAATATTTTAAAAATTCAGAATATTTGGGTTTTTTTCAGATACTTTCCTGTTTTCTTCCCTTTTAAAGGGACAAGAGGAGAAAGAGGCAGAGAAATGAAAAAAAAAAAAGCTATTTGAAAATGGAAAATAATATGAAATTGTGGAATTTTTAATTTTTTTTTTACAGTTTTTATGCAATCTTTCCTTTTTTATGCAAACGCTAACATATTATCATAATTTATTGAAGAAGATTCTCCTCCAAGTGTCTTAAAATAATCAAAACAAGTTATTGTTTGATCAGCCCTGCTTATAAATCAGGGGAAAGTATGTTACTAACCATAACTTACAAAAAATTATTGGAATTTTGTGTCTAAGACGTCTATTTATTTCCATTTCATTCTAGAGACTGTCAGTTTGCCGTTCCAAGTATTCTATACTGCAGTCAACCTATGACAAATAGCTTGAGGTGGCTCTGCAGTATATGATCAGGTGGTTTCTCTTACCTCTCCTTTCCTGTGTCTATCTGCATAATTTCACTATAAATTTGAAAGAATTGAATTTAATGTGCTTCTGTTGCTTAAAGGATTATAATAATTTTCTATTTGAACTACAAGTATGTTCATGAAAAAAGGAACTAGTTAAGAGGATTACTTCTGGGACTGGATTTATCCTAGGAGGCCAATGTCAGGCCAGTTTCAGCCTTAATTCTGTCAGGTCCTGGTTTCATGGCTTAGCAGTCAAACCTTCAACAGTTTTAAATGTATCCTTTTGTAATGACACAGTATATCCACAAAAAAAAGTTGAAAGATGCATTCACAAGGCAAGGACTGGGAACAGAGTATTAGCAAATGTACAGCTCAAAAAAATCCCACTTTCAGAAAGGCTATTACAGCTATAAATGGGGGAAATGAGTAAGATATAGTAAGGAAATTAAAAGAGGCGTTCAACCACTATACAGTGAGAATACAAAAATTTTTCGAGATGTGCCAAATGCAAAAGTATAAAGGAATAAAATTGGGGGGGGGGGAGAAGGAAAAGACTGAAGCTCTGCACATAAATGCATTTCTAATGACTTTCTAGAAAAGTCAGTACCTTTCTGACCTTGCTATAATTTTTTTCTCTAACTTTTTTTAATTTCCAGAATGAGTCTTTGAAGATATATGGGAGCAGGTCTTTTTCTTCTGCCGTTGTGGAAGCCAATGTGCTAGAATCTTCTTATATTATTAGCTACAGGAATAATATTCATCACAATTAATGAGTAATGATTAGTAGTGGTAACAACACAGAGAAGACACATATTAAGTTAAAACAAAATAAAGAAAAAATTGTAAGAATGAAAAGGCAACACTGTACGATAGTTACAACACAAGTGTTTTGCTGTCTTAAATTAAAAGTTTAGTTATTTTCAAGCATTTTAGTGAAATCCATAGCATATTTTCAATAAGACAGAGCAAAATGAGAAGTCTGCATTTAAATTATATTGAATGCTATGGTTGAGTAGTTCTTCAGGTAAGCGATTGTCAGAGTCCAATACTCTCTGACCACATTCTTTTAGATAGTTCACACGTGGAAGGTAAAATGACTGATATAAAATGTAGTTATTTAAAGATAATTGATGTTACATGGGATTTTTGATTTAGTAGGGTGATACAAAATATACTGCATAACACGATAGAAATTAACTGCATAACATGATACAAAGTTAAACTTAGCAAAATACAGCAAAAATTACAATATGCCATTCAATCACAATACCAGTACTGTTCTCTATAATATGCTTGCTGACACAATGCTAGGTGTCCCCAGTCACCACAAAGGAAAACGTGGGTTGAAACTGGATCAAGCCTCTTACTCTCTTCAAAATTGTTTTGCTAGTTGTCTGCTTTTTATACTCTCTCTTGGGTTTAGCCACATAGTCACACCTCCCATGCTGGCCTGGCTAACTCAGGGAGACGTTCATACTTTTAATGAACTCAGGGAGAAACATTTATGCCACCAATTGATCCACTCAACTGTTGACAGCTGTTCATCTAAAACAAACCCTCTGGTCCCCTTTGTGTTGAGATACAGTCAGCTTCTTTGCAACAGCTGTGGTCAGTCACAGCCTACGTTATTCCCTGACCTTCATGTGCACATCACCTTTGCCCATCTCCTCTGAGCCTTTGTCCACTGTAGGGATTTATTTCTCAGTCACAGCCACCCTCATGTGAAAACATTTCCTATGATTAGTATTAGCTGCTTCTTAGATTTTTGGGGGGTTGTTAGATATAAATCCAATTATCATGAAAGTACAGTGTATGAGAAAAAATATTATGAAAAAATTACCATAACTTTTGCAAGTTTTTTTCCAATTCTACATAAATACTAAGAATTGATGTAAATGTTAATGTACTATTACTCTTTCTTGAGGCTGTTAAGTAGCTTGCTTATATCCATGGCTGAAACTTATCCATGATCTTTCCTGTAGGTGTTCATTTAACATTTGATAACACTCATTGAATCTTGAAAATTTCTATGATGTGACTTATTAAGATTTGTACAAACTATTTATAAACTTGAAAGAGTTGTTTATTACTTGTCTGGGCAAATATTAATAAATATTTTTAATTCTCTTAGCCTTCTATCTAGACTTCGGAAATCAAATTTGAGGAATTGAACTTTCTCTGTTTATGGCCTAGTCTGGCCAGTCATAAACCACTTTCTCCCTGAAAGCTATAGAAACAAGTTTGACAGACCCACCAGTTTTAGCACAGATTATGATAAACTTAATCTACAACTTCTGGTTCAGATTCTGCTAGAAGCTTGCCAGATCTTGCCCAAATCTTGACTGCAATAAAGCTTGTAGTTACAATGGGTACTGTGGAGTCATAAGGGGTCAATTGTTCAGAGGAAAAATTCACATAAGTGGGTGAAACCATGGCAGCTAAGACAGCTCAGGGCTTGTGTCCACTGCTTTTGAATATTTTAAATGTTGTGACCCTAGCTGTGGGGAGTTTCATCTTCAAATCTTAACAAGAATATCATAAGAGCAGCAGCAAGACTAGCTTATGATTTATTAAGTATAGTTGGACAGTTTTTAGAATCTGAAGTAAACACCAGGGACCAGCAGACCTCTGCTTTAACACTTAAACTTTAAATGTGAGCAGTGTCTGTTAACGTATCTGTTCACCACTTCACTCTTATTGAAATGAAACAAAGCTGCATCAGGGGAAGTTCAGATTGGACATTAGGAAAAGGTTCTTCACTGAAAGGGTGGTTGGTCACCAGGACAGGCTCCCCAGGGAAGTGGTCACAGCACCAAGCCTGTCAGAGTTCAATGAGCATCTGGACGATGTCCTTGGTCATATAGTTTAGTTTTAGGTAGTCCTGAGAGGAGCAGGGTTTTGGACTGAATGATCCTTATGGGTTCCTTCCAACTTGAGATATTCTATGATTTTAAATTCATGAAGAAAGTGAATTTAAAAAGATCATGGAGATCAAGAAGATAATTATGACAAACTGATCTCTTCTTACTTGTTCCAACTCAGATTAAAAGATAGATTTTGTCAAGCAATAATTCTTAGTGAATTCTGAAACATTAGGTTTATAGCCATACAGCTAACCTCCCCTTTCTTCACTGTCTTCCCTACTCCTTCAAAGAACTTGATGACTGTTGTGAGTTAACCTTGGCTGAGTGCCAGGTGGACACCAAGCCACTCTATCACTCCCCCTCATGGGAGTGGGGCTTATTGGCTCATGGGTTGAGATAAGGACAGGGAGATCACTCACCAATTACTGTCACAGGCAAAACGGACTCAACTTAGGGAAATTAATGTAGTTTGTTGCCAATTAGAAGTCAGAGTAGGATAATGAGAAACAAAACCAAATCTTAAAACACCTTCCCCCCACTGTCTTCTTCCTGGGCTCAACCCACTCCTGATTTTTTTTACCTCCTCCCACCCAAGCAGGGTGGGAGGGGGAATGGACCTCACACTCTTCCCCTGCTCCAGCATGGGGTCCCAACCATGGGAGACATTTCTTCATTAACTGCTCCAGCATGGGTCATTTCTACGTCTCCTTTCCATGGGATGCAGTCCTTCAGGAATGGACTGCTCCAGTGGGGGCTCCTCTCCATGAGGTCACAGGTCTTGCCAGGAGCCTGCTCCAACGAGGGCTATCCATGGGGTCACAGACTACTTCAGAGCCATCTACCTACTCTGTTGTGAGGTTCTCCATAGGCTGCAGTGGATATCTGGTCCACCATGGACCTTCATGGGCTGCAGGGGAACAACCTGCTTCACCATGGTCTTCACCACAGGCTGCAGGGAAATCTCTGCTCCAGCACCTGGAGAACCTCCTCCCCCTCCTTCTTCACTGACCTTGGTGTCTGCAGATTGTTGCTCTCACATATTCTCACCTCCTCTCTTCTGGCTGCTGTGGTGCAGCAGCTTTTTCCCCTTCTTAAATATGTTATCTTGGAGCCGACTGGCACTGGCTCTGTTGGACATGGGGAATCTTCTAGCAGCTTCTTACAGAAGCCACCCCTGCAGACCCCTGCTACCAAAACCTTGCCATGTAAACCCAAAACTAAAAGAAGTCTTATCTACAGAAAACTCACCCCTAGAATATTAGCTGTTCACTTGAGGCATATCATATTTATAAATTACTTTCCCCAATGTAGGCTTAGATAATATTAAAATGTCAGTGAGTCTTGATGTAATGTGTTTCAGTTTGTGCCCGATTCCTCTTGTCCTGTCAGTGGGGGCTACTGAGAAGAGTCTGGCTCCCTCATCTTTCATTCCATCCCATTAAGTATTTATACAAATAGATAAGATTCCCCCTGATCCTTCTTGCTTCCAGGTTAAACAGTCCCAGCTCTCTCAGTCCCTTAATCAGCCTAGTGGCTCTTCTCTGGACCCTGTCCAGTATGTCCATACTTTTCTCGTACTGGGAAGCCCAGAACTGGACGCAGAAGTCCAGTTGTGGCCTCACCAGTCCTGAGTGGAATCTCCATCTGAACTCAAGAAAACACTTTTTTTACTGTGAGGGTGTTCAAAAACTTGGGCAGGTTGCTCAAGGAGGCTGTGAAGTCCCCATCTGTGTATGTATTCAAAACCTGACCAGACACAGTCCTGGGCAACCAGCTCTAAGTGATCCTGCTTGAGCATGAGGTTTGGACAAGATGACTCCCAGAGGCTCCTTCCAACCATTCTGTAATTCTGTGAAAGCCAAATATAGAACTCTAAATTCAAATGACTCTTCTATACTTGGAACTGGGCATTCTATTGACAACAACTTACAACTGTAGGTTGACATTAGTATTACATCCTTGACCATAATACTTCAAGTCTCTGATTCCCTATCTCAGGTATTAATTTTATAGCTGTTCTTTTCCACAAAAGCCAAGCCCAAGTGTTACATATCTTGATTTGCAATGAAATAGTTTATCTGTTTTAACATTCCCATCTTCCAGATAAACTAAAAGCCAATAAAAATTCTGCTATCATTCCACAAAAGAAAATTATCTAAATATTATTATTAGAATGTATGTCATAATTAGGAATATAAGTTTACTTCAGATTTTTTCTATCTGTATTTCTTCGTGACACAATACAGTAGACTATGCAAAGAATGGTTAATAAAAATAATAGGCAACTTCCAGACTAGGAGTACTGAAATGTTACCCTTTTATAGATTTTAGAAATGTATCTGTTTTCATTATTTATATAATGGAGAAATACAGCTTTATTTTACACAGAATAAACTTGCAAAATTAGTGCTTTTTCTAGAGAAAGATTAGAAACATTCAGATGTGCAGATTTTAAGACCCAGTGATACTTAATTCTGATAAAGGACCCTCAGAAGTGAAAACAATTTGTGACAATTGAATTTCACAGATGAAAAAGTAGAGTAATACTATTGAAAAATGTAACGTCATGAATTAAATCATACATCAAATAAAAGCAATTGCAAACATCTCAAATGGATATTGAAATCTCCAAGTATAGCTCATGTATTGCAATGTGTTATGGAAGTCAACAGATGAAATGTTTTAAACAGATACTGCTTTTTGAATAAGAATGCTTATGCACAAAACAAGCTGACAAAATGTTAGAAAACTTACAAGACTGAAAAGTGAGAATAAAACATAATTAGATTGTAAATCTCAATTATGTGAGGTGAATTCACTGACGTTATGCAATATATCATAGAATCATAGAATGGTTTAGGTTGGAAAGGACCTTGAAGATCATCGAGTTCCAACCCCCTGTCATGGGCAGGGACACCTCCCATTAGACCAGGTTGCCCAAGGCCACGTTCAGCCTGGCCTTGAACACCTCTAACCTCTCTGGGCAACTTGTTCCAGTGCCTTAACACCCTCAAAGTGAAAAACTTCTTCCTAATGTTCAATCTGAACCTGCCTTCTTCTAGTTTAAAGCCATCCCCCTCCCATTGACCACAACCCTTTGAGTGCAACCGTCCAGCCAGTTCTTTATCCACCGAGTGGTCCATTTGTCGAATCTGTGTCTCTTCAATTTAGAGACCAGGATATCATGTGGGACAGTGTGAAATGCTTTGCACAAATCCAAGCAGATGATATCAGTTGGTCTTCCATATCTGAAACTAATTCCTTCTTCATTTAATATTTGTGAAAAAAAAAAAACAAAAACAACAAAAAGTCCCATGAACAGCTAAATAGGATTTTTGTAAAAGTGGCAGCATTTTTATCACCATATGTACATTCTATCAGAAAAGAAATTGCTCTGAACTCAAAATATTTTATAGCTTCTAGAATGTTAATACTGCTTTCTGAAAAGCTTCAGAAGCTGTTTTACCAACAGTAATTTACATTTATTTTCAGATATTATTTACATAACAGTTAGTATAATGTTTCAAATTTATTATATGTTAAACATTTTCTTTAAGTCTTCTTAATGTTGAAGAATTGTTTTTTTATGTTAAAAATACTACCATGACCGCTACTATTTGTAACCCAGGCTAAAAAAGTGTAGAATTTAGGTAAAAATTTCTAGTGTCTTCATTTCAAATGTTGTGTAACATTCTTAATGCTAAATTAAGAATAATAAAACTTGGAAACGCAGAAAATCTTTCCTTAGTTCTTAAATTATGAAGTTTTTGTGTTTCAACTCATATTAAACCTTTACGATTAATCACTCTTATCAAGAGGTGGAAATATATCTTCTGGTTTCCTTTCAGAACATAGTTCTCAGCTTGACCAATTAATTTTATAGGTTTCTCTCTAAGATACATCTGTCTCCGTCTACTTGTGATAGATGGTAGCAATTTTATTTTTTTGCATGCATTTTGCCGTGTTTTACATAATGTGTTAAAGTAAGCGTGACTGGGCAGCAGAGAAGAAAGTTATAAATGTTTCCTGTCCTCACAGATGCATATGGATACCTCTATGGAAAGAGTCAAAGACTGTGTGTTGTCTGATTGCAGCTCAGTATGAGCTTTTGAAGAAGTTCTTGCAATGCAGGTGGTGAGCAATAAGCTCAGTAAGCGAGGATTGTCAAGCATGAACAGAGCCAGGGAGATCTTGGAAAGAACAGAGAGGAGGCTTCAGAGATTACAATAAATACAGATAGATTTTTACTTTCCTAGAGAGAACAGTGTGGGTTTTTCTCAATCCAAAAGACTTCTGAAAATTGCTGGACCACAGGAAAGGGTATACCATTCAATTACACAATGGGTATTAGTAATGTTGTTTAAAAAATCCTTCTCTTCATGTCTGATCAACTCTAACTTACAAGTATCTAATAATCCTAGAAATCCAAAACCATACGGCTCCCAAAAGAAAATGAAAAAGGGTGCATCTATTTCAAAGCTGTAGGTGATTCAGGGTCAGCAGCCATCAATCTGTTTCTTGGTTTAGAAGTTCTGGAGAGATTTCACTATTTTTTTCATCTTTGTCAGATATTCTAAGGGTTTTCTTTTGTTTTGCTTTGGGGTTTGGTTTGGTTTTGCTTGGCTTTTACTTTTTTTTTTTTCCCCTGAGCTCTGCTGACTTTTACCAAAACCTACTGGGAAAAATGAAGTGCTCTCAGCAGGAAGCATTGAACCAGTTTTTGCTGTACTCTGTCAATTACAGTCTGCATGCTTCCCTCAGTGCTGAAAGCTACTCTGGCACGTGCACCTCTTTCATGAATGATCAGCAGAACAGCAAGGAATCTCTCACAGTTGTTTGAGAAATTAATTTTCTGAGATCGTAATGAGAGTCTGAGTAAAATATATGCATTTTACCCATCCAAAATCTACCATTGGAGCAATGTTCTTTTAAGACAAGAAAAACAAAGTTCAGATACCAATGTAAATTAATTTTGATGCAGCAGTAACCTTTTTCCACTGAGCCAGGAAGCATTGCTGGTTTGACTAGTAACACAAGTAAAGTTGAATAAAATCACCACTTGAATAAAAGCAGCATGAGGTCCAAACCAGATCTTTTCAGGCAATTAAATTCAAGCACAATCTCATCAGTTGTATAAAACTTTCTGTCCTATAGTGTGTTTCTGAAATTGAAACAGTTGACAAGGTACCTGCTTTCTCACAAGTAGAGAGTTTGAATACTGTTCCAGGAACATGTCAGCAAAAGATAACTTATTATGATCATTATTTGTGATAAGAATCTGGAGAATAATGTTGATAAACTTCTCTTTTTCTTTTTTTGCTATCTACAGGGTTTTTCCCACCAGCAGCTAAAATCTGTTTTTGAGGATTATTTGTAGAGTCCTGATTACTCCCTGAGTGTCCATTTCAGCTCAGGTTTTAGGATGCTTTCTAACATTGTACTCATTAGCTCTTTGTATAATTTTGACATCAAGACTGAAATGCTCTTATACAATCCACATGATACCTTCTTCAAAATTAAGATTAAAATTCTATTTGCCTCATCTCGACTAGTGGAAATGTTGGCTTTCAAAATTACCTTCTTTTTCTGTGACATATGTGAAAAAGATTTTCCCTGTGCACTTGCTGCTACTTAAGTCAGGTAGATAGAACTCAGGTTATTGACAGTGACTTCTAAATGCTTGACTTATATTCAGATTGTTAACAGTGACTTCTAAAGACCTAGAAGGATTTAATCATATGCCTATTTACTCGGGTTTTTCAAAATAAATACAGTGAGAATTGTGAGTTTTCTGATTTTTCATTCCGATCCCTGAAATATAGATGCCCCGTATTCTTTATTATGTGGATTCATACAAGAATTATGATGGAGGCAATTAGTTAATGTACATTTGATCTTAATTTAGTACAAGTTCTCTTAGTGACTACTTCCTATATTTACAAATATGCCACTTGTCCTAGTAGAAAAGAAAAAAATGTATTGAAAAATCCTGGAAACAACATAAAAATATATATCTCTGTAATTGTTTGTTGTTGTTGTTGTTTGTAAGAAACTACATGCTATCTGAAATTGATTTTTTTAAGTCTAGCAATTTGAATAACTACTAATCTGTGTTGGGGATATATTTATGAAAGTTTTAGGCTTTTAAAGACAAGTTACAATCAACTATCTAACCGCATCTACATTTTTCAGTCAGATTTTAACTACAGTTGAAGAATGAAAAACATTGAAAATATTTATTGATAATAGTACCTATGTTTAACTTCAAAAATTAGTTCATTGCAATATATATAAAACAAAAAGCTAAAATACACTAAGAGTCAGATTTAGTATAAAATCTAGCATTACTGGACACATAAGTTTTTCATGGTACAGTAATCTATTCAACTGAGAAATGCTAACATTCAAGGTCTAATTGTGCTCATGGTACAGTGCTTATTACTGCACAATCGGTTAACTCTTTTTCTTTGATGGTTTTATCTATCATTGATACAGGTCTCAATTCAAATTCAGTGAAACTAGTGTAAATATTTCAACCAGCCGAGTGTTAGGTACTTCACAAGTTTTTTGACTTGTTATATTATAAAATGGGTGGTATCACCATAGATAATTTAATTACATTAGCAGTACTTTTATCTCAAACTGTTTCATTGATTAGCCTTTTATGGAAAAAGAGTACTGTTTCCCTAAGAAAATTCAAGTAACTTTTCTAAAAAGTAAAATTAACATATAATATTCAATTATCTTGGATAAGCAAATTCTTCAAATGAAAGAAAAGGAAAGAAGAACTGTTGGCTAACCTCACCTCTCTGATGAGGATTTATAGATTAAATTCTAATATTTGTATTTTTTGATATGTTGAAACAGTAATGAAAAAAAAACCCAGCCTTTCTGTGTCTTTGAGATTTCAAAGCAGTAATACCTCATTGATGGATCACAATGTATTAAGTACAGCAAACAATGTTTTAGAACAGTTGAGTATTCAACATGAAAGAAGTAAAAAGGAGCACAGAAAGCAAATCTAGTGTGCTTTCCTAAGTATTGTTTAATAAAAGTAATGGTTTCTGCATTGAACAATAAAATCAGCCACACAAGTGATACTAACTGGACAGCAATGGAAATATATTACCACAGGAACTGCAGAGAAGGAGAAACCTCAAGGCAAATCCAACAGTAAACACGGTCGTCAGTGGCAGAACACAAATATTGGTGGTTTTGGTTCCCAATCTACATATTAATTCTGTATACAATAAGTAAATAAAGCTAATCTTTTCTTTTGCATTTAGAATCCTCTTACAGTTTTATGTTGCCCATCATACTTTTCATGCATTCTCCTTGAAAATTTGCTTCCATTTCTAAAAAGTTTGCACATGCTTTACTGTCATGACTGAGTATTTCCAAAGTTTAAACACCAAAAGCAAAGGTAGCATGATGGTGGGCAAGAGAAATGTGCATCCTGTTCTAACTCAATCTGTTTTCGTTTCATTCTTCATACATCACTAATCAGGGAAGCCATTTGGAGGAATGTAACTGAAGTAAACACTCTGTACATGTTTCAGTGAATGTCAATGCTCTTTATCATCATCACCAATGGTCACTTTCAGGGCCTTGTTCTGTGATTGTACTATGACTATTAAAGGGCTTGAAGCATCTTGTCCATTGTTGTGGACCTTGTGTTGACAAGTACAGCAGCGTTAAAGGACAAAACACATTTTAAAACACTTCTGCCTTCTCTCTTTTAATATGGATGTAGTGCAATTAGCTAAATATGACTTATGGAAATTAGCATGTAGATTAAGGATTATTAGAAAAGAATTTTATCACAACAACACAGTGTGTTCCTTAGCAATTTCTACTCCTAATATTTCTAGCAATGTTTTGGTTTTTTTTCCCAGGTACCGTGAGCATCATCAGTGTCTGCGGCAAATCTGTGAAATTCAGTAGAGCTAAGTCAGTGGGTTTAGAGGCGATGCCATTCTCAGGAGCTTGTGAAGTTGTTGTCAGGTTTGGCTGAGATACAAACTTATGAATATGTCCTTTTCTTCTCTAGTTTGTATTGTGAACACAGTTATTATTCACCAAATGATCTACTGTGCCACTGCATCAGTAGCACAACAGGTAGATCCTGGGACAAATCCTGGGACAATCCAAGTTCTTCAGCGAATGTAGGAAAAGGTGCTGTATCAAGCATACTGACAGAGACAACCATATTGACATACCCTCCATCAACTGGAGAAGCAGATTTACTTTCTACAGGCATGCTTTGCATGCATAGACCATCTATTCAAGCAAGTTCCCCCAAAAGGTTTTAAGCTAAGAAACAGAGCCATGTTTTATTCAAACAGCACGTTTGATTATAAGCTTTTTAACAGAGAAAATCAAGGAAGAGAGAACATACACAGAAAGGGTTTATTAACAGCTCTTACATATTGCACTGTGCAAGTCACTGATTCCAGTCATCTCAATGACTTTTTCGCTTGCTTCAAACTCTCTGTGCTCCAGTCCTTAGAAAGTATTGTCATCACTTTGGAGGCCTGTGACTACTAGTGAAGATTTGCAAGCACACAGCTCCCTACTGTGCCTGCCTCACAACTCTTTTCAACCTTCTCCCCCAAACATGAGACTTGCCTTAATCCTCCTATCTTCTCCTTCTATCACCAATGAGAGGATAAACTAGACTCACTGGAATACACTTTTCAACTCTCCTCCAAAAGAAGTGATAACACTGAACAGAAAATAACACGGGTTTCACTGGTCATTAAGAAAGAGTGTAGTATGGCACTCAACTGGGAGGATAGACTAATGTATTTTGATTCTTCTATAGATGGTTCTTGTATTTAAATTATATAAAATACATTACATTCTTCTTACCCTGTAGCAAATATACTTTAACAAAGACACAATATCAAACTTTTTAGAGGGATTTTGTAATATTTGATTTCTGAAGAATCCTCAGGGAACTCCAGTAAATCTCTTGAAGCCTGACTTTGCGTTACAGAAATCACACTGACTCCTCCCCAATGTTTCACACCAAGGTAGTTTTAAGTAAGAGGTTGTACACAAAAATAAGTTCATTTGTTTAATCCTTGAGCTCTCTCAGAACTGGGTTTTTCATAGAGTTCACTGTTGCAGTTGACTCTATTTTGTTTTAAACATCTTCTATCAACACTTCAAACCCTCACAAATCTTTTGTACCAGCCTCATCAAACTCTTTGACAGTGAATATAAAGACATATAGTTTAATTTTTCTAAGTATCTCCCTTAATGTTCCTTTTGTACCCAGAATCTCTGTCTGTCATGGATGCTCTCTGTTAGGCTTTCTAGAGATTTGTTGTTGGTTTTGATACTGTTACTTGTTCTTCAAATTCTTTTCTTCCCTCCAGTGCTTTTATATGAATCTATATTTTTCAGTTCAACTTACCAGAGTCTGCGATTTTTTCATTTCATTTATTTATAGAGAACTGCAGATTCTAAGGGTTGTTTCTTGCTTTCCTTCCCACAACGTCCAGTTTAGCTATGCCAGCTCTCTTTTATTTATTTTCAAGCCCTGATTAATGGCACACATTTTTCTTTATCTCTGATACACTATCCTTAGATAGTTTTTTTTTTTTCTGTGAGCATTTAACACCATTGACCTTTTTAAACATCCTTTTAACAAATTAACTGCATTCATACTTTCTCTTTTAGAAACTGAGGACAACTGAGGACATTTATTTTTTTACTTTTGTTCCTTCTGTAAGCATTTTGAATCTAGGTACAGGGTGGCCACTGTTAGAGAGACACTGCTCAATTCTGAATCAGGATATATGAAATAACTAGAATCATGGCAAAGGTTGCTTTCCCTTTTGTGTTTTCTAACCTACTGCTCCATGAAACTGTTACTGATCCTATATAAAAAATTAATCTTTACTCTTTAATTATGCTGTGTTGAGCTATTTGCTCAATGTACATAGCAGCTGTAATCTCCCATTACTGTTTAGTTTCCTGTACTCACAGCCTCTCTGACCTCAGCAGGTCACAGCAGCGGTCACAGTCATGATCAGGGGCTTCATCATGGTCTTAGAAAGAGAACTACAATAATGACGACAGGCAAAAGGGATGTCTTTTTATTTTTTTATTTATGTAGGTGAAACCATGGCATTTCACAGAATCACAGAATTTGAAAGAAGACATACTTTTTTTGAGCTTCTGTTTTGCCTCTGTGACTCCTTGGACTGCCTTTTTGGTAGGTTTCTGGATCTTACACTGATATGTGTGCAAGTTGAGCACACAAAACTTTGAGTGAAGTAAATGAGAGCTGTGTAGGATGTAACAGGCACACAGGACTGGGTTTGAGTAGCAGGACTGTAGTGGGACCAGGCCATGAACCACATTCTGCTCCTCATGGATGGTTCCTGAGGGCTCTGGGACCAACATGAAGGGTGGCAGGGAAACCCACCTGCGTCAAACTGTCATCAAGCCAGAGGAGCTCATGGCCCCACTCAGGCATATGTACTGGTAGCTGCTTGGGGCTGGAGATGTGTTGGGGGAGGCATGCCATGCCACAGGGTTATGCACATCCTCAGAGACTGCGGCCATGGGCAACCTATACCAGGGCTGGGACAATAAGGAACTGAGCCTCAGGAATCCATTAAGCACAGGACAGCAGAAAGAATTGTGTTAAATACAACACCCCAACCTCCTACAACCACCCTGGAGCAACCGGGACAGACTCCAAACAGACATTTGGGCGTGGAGGTAATAGATGTTTATGCAAGTGTTTGTTTAATCATTTTTGTTATTCTTTTTCTCAATATCAGAATCACTGAACAGAATTTTATGCTGTCTGGTGTGCTGGTTTTGGCTGGGATAGACAATTTTCTTCATGGTAGCTTGTATGGGGCTATGTTTTGGATTTCTGCTAAAAACAGTGGTGATAATACAGAGATGTTTTAGTTACTGTTAAGCAGTGCTTACACAGTGTCAAGGCTTTTTCTGCTTCTCACACCACCCCACCAGCGAGTAGGATGGGGGTGCACAAGAAGCTGGGAGGGGACACATCCAGGACAGCTGACCCCAACTGACCAAAGGGATATCCCAAATCATATGGTGTCATGCTTAGCAATAAAAAGCTGGGGGAAGAGGAAGGAAGGGGGAACATTCAGAGTTATAGTGTTTGTCTTCCCAAGTAACTGTTACGCATGATGAAGCCCTGTTTTCCTCGAGATGGCTGAACACCTGACTGCTGGTGGGAAGTAGTTAATTCCTTATTTTTATTTGCTTACAGGCATTGCTTCTGCCTTACCTATTAAATTGTCTTTATCTCAACTGATGAGTTTTCTCACTTTTACTGTTCCCAGTCTCTCCCCCATCCCAACAGGAGGGAGTGAGCGAGCAGCTGTGAGGACCGGGTTTAAACCATGTCAGCTAGCAATAAATTAGAGTCAAGTAAAATTCCCTGACTCGATACTGTTATGCCTTCAATGATACTGTATGGATTGGTGCAATTGCTGCATCACCACTTCTTCTGTCTATAGATAAAGTATAACCATAAGGTAGAAATAAGGATTCTGTATTTTGAGATGCAGGTAAATTCACTGTCTAGCACGTTCAATATTCTAGCAAATCATATTAGCAAATAATAATTCAGCAAACACTGTATGTTTGGAATAGTATATAGCAAATAAGGAAAGGATAATTTGCAAAGAATGAAGATTGGCACAAACAATGCATCATTTCCTAAGAACTACGAAGGACAAGTTGGTATGTTATCGAGACTATTAGTGCATATTGTAAAACACACAAAGGGTGGAAGTCAAATTGTGCAGGCTCTATAATTTGTGGCGTTTCCTAGATTATGTGTACATATTAAGTAATGCTTTAATTTGATGTTTTTAAATATGCATCAGAAATAAAGTGAGCATGATATCACAGTCCCAGGGAGTAGCAAGCATGGGCTGTCCTGCACAAGAAGGGAGGGAGGAGGGACAGTGACCTCAGTGGCAAGGGCTGCCATCCCACAGCACCCGCACGAGAAGCACAGAACAGGTCTGGTGATGGCACTCAGAGACAGCCAACAGTCCTGTGGTTCCCAGGCAGGTCCACAGTGAGGAGACAGGTCCTGAGATCAAGCCAGTAAGTCAACTATTTGGGTCAGGGTCGAGGCCCAGGTAAGCAAGGTATAATGTCAGGCACAAGCCCACTTGGAACCCAGGTGGGATTCCAAGTGGGCTGGGCGAGAGGGCCAAGGGCGAGGGCCAAGGGCGAGACCTTGATCTTAAATGCAGCTCCTCAGTCAGGTGGTGGACTCCGAGCAAGCCCCCCCCCAAGTGCCTCTCTGCTCTTTTCACAGCATTTTGATGCAAGGTTGCAGCCCCATCCAACCAGAGCTGACTTCAAACACAGTCAGGCAGTCCACAAAGTGTGCGTGTGACCTGTGGGGAGGTGGCGAGAGGAGGTTCATTCTGGCTGCAACATGGTGACATGATGTTTCTAAAGGTTTTCTGGTTTATTCTCTTCTCTGGTAGATTCTTTTTTTTTTTTTTGTCTGAGAGGTTGTTAGAGTCAGATATCTTTCTGTGGGTATTTCTCCAGACTTGCATAAAATCTACTTTATTTTTTTCATTAGTATTTAATAATTCTCATTAATAGAAAGAAAATACAATCTTTAAGATACTGGACTGGAATGAAAATAACTTGGGATTCATGTTTGCTTTTAAATTACTTCCCTGGGGCTCTGCATAAACCTTTCTGTTTTAGTTCTCCTTTAGTACAAAATAGAGTATTGTGCTGCTTTTCACCCAACCTTATGTAACTATAAGAGTTAGGTTTTCTTCAGGTATCTTGTACGGGTCCATACAAGTCCCAGTCTTGGACTTTGCTTAGTCTTCATCAATTACGTGGAAGCATCTGGGGTTATAGATACAAAGATTTTCTCCTTGCCTAAAGCAGACCTAAAATATAACAGTTGGCATAATCACTTTCAAATTTAGTCTCATGACATTATTTTGTGTCATGACATGACATTAGCATTTTGAAGATATTTAATTTCTTAGCTGACTTTCTAAGTCATGTATGTTAATATTGTAACTCTATTTCATGTTAGCTCTTTACTTTTCATATTATTCATTATATAACTTTTTGTTCCTCTTGATTTTATTGCTAAAAAAACCCCAACTTTGTTCTCTCCTGATATTTCTTTTGCCATCTTCCCCTGTTTTTTCCACTGCATTTATAGGTTGTATTTTTTTTTACTTAACTTTATTAATTCTAGTATTCCCATAATAATATTTCAGTTGCATGAAGACTAACAATGATTTTTGTGAAGACAGAGTACCAACTGTTAATACTACTGATTACTTATTTTAAAGTAGTTCAGAAGTTTTATCCCATATAAATATTGTGAGGAAGCAGATTTTCTTTACCAGTGAAAATAAAGCCTGTATATCATACCAGAACTATGCATAATTACATGAATGAAGGGCAAAATATACTGTAAGTGGGGAAGAATTCTTCTCCATTAGACATGCAATGGTTTTCTTTTTGAAGTGTCTAAAAAGAAAAATAACCTTTTATAAACTTCTATTATAGTTACTCCTGAGAAAATTTCGTTATGAAAAAGGTATGTAAAGATGGGTTGCTGAATGTAGGATTTCTAAATATACAGTAATATAGAGCACAGACTTTTACACCTGATAATAGTGACAGATGTAATAGCAGCTATAATGGCTATAATAGTTCAACACTGTTACCTTAAAAGAAAAAATGCTAAATGGTCCAAACTACACATTTGATAGCACATTATCTAATAGTACCATTGAACATCATGAGATTCTGAAAATAATGGAATGGTCTCAAAATAGAAAGACTATGAGTATTCTGTACCAAGGCTAGCAGTTTTCTTGCAGAACCATGTCCTATCTTTTTTTTTTTTTTTTTTTTTTCCTATGGGGAATTAGCTCCCATGGGTGGAAATACAGAGACAGAGAGAGGAATTAGAAAGTAGCATACTTGCCTGGCTGTGGAGTTAGGTGGTTAGTGTACTTCAACTGTTTGAAGGCAAAATTGTGATTCAGAAATTAAATTAAAACAAAAACTGTTCTAGGAGGAAGATCAAAATCTAGTTGCTACCTCTTCTGAGTTTATTATTCTAAGCCTCAAATCTGCTATTATTACTATTATAGTCCATACCTTTCTGGTATCTTCAAAAGCTTAAACAGTGCTGGTCACTCTGCTGCACAAAGGTCATCGGGACAGGTTCACATGCACAGTAATTTACTAATAGGACATAGCTAAATTTTAGATGTTTTCACCCCAATTTAGGTGACAATAGGAGAGACTGAATACCACCTTTTGATATTATCCTATGATTTTCAAGACCTCACTGAGTCATTTGATATTCTCCAGTTCAAGGTTTCCACAAACGGTATCTTCCTTGTCCTATTTTGACCTTTCACCAAAGCCCAAAGTATGCTCCAAAATATTATTTAATTACATGGGGGATGAGGAGGACATCTAATGAAATGACGTAATCAAAGTGATATCATCATCTATGTGCACTTTAGAGACAGACCAGGTGTGTGTAGGTATAGAAATATACACATCCACATGTCATTCCATGTGCTGTGTAAAAATGAAAACAATGTAACAAATTTCAAAATATGAATGTTATTTTTTATTTTTATTAAATGGCTTCCCTTGTAAGATACAGTTTATTCTTTACAATAATTATCTCATTTGTAAATAACAGTTTAGAGGCCACTATTTTGAGGTGTAAGATAAATATACTGAGAAAAAAAAAGACATTCTAGAACTGAAAGAGAAAAAAATACATATTTAAGGCAAATTAAACTGTGGTTAACTCAAAGCTATGGACAATTTCTCAGGTCTTAAGCATTGTATTGTTTTTTCATCATTTTCAGTATGAATCCGAGAATAAGCTTCATTATCTTATTTTTGTTTTCTTTCTGTTCTGTAATCACTCATGTACATACAATAAAAATTGCAAGACATGTTGAAGGGCCAAAAAATGCTTTTCTATAAATTAAATAGCCCTGGAGGATTCTGTAGACCCCTGTCTTTGACTGTGATACATCAAAAACCTCAACATATGATTAAAGACCTTTGGTTTTCAGTTATATCCTTGGAAAACTAAGAATTTAATTGTGTTTTGCTGAGTGTATGTGAACATAAAAAAGGTGAGGATGTGCTTGTATGCTTTCTTCATTGAAGCCATAATTCACGTGCCTACATCTTCAGAATATCTACTTTTATCATAAATTAATAATAAATCATTATCAGGAAAACATCTATTATTAAAGCTCATGACTAGAGCTTAGATGTTCTGGTTTACTTCTTAGTTTTGCCACAGATGTCCTATCTTAACATGGTTATCATTAGTTTTTGTCAACAGAGGGAGGGAATATGGAAAGTATGCTTTTAAGCTCTTTCTCTTCCATACACAAGTACAGTGAAATGCACTAAATGAAAATCAAATCTTTAGCAGGAACAGAAATAGAAGAAGTCTGACTTTAGTTACAGTGGCATCCGTTACAATTCTGATCAGTTAATTGGACTTATTCCAGTTTCCTATCAGTATAATTAGATGTAGACCTTGGGGGTTTTTTTATATTTTCTATTTTTGTAATAAGGCTTTGATATTCAACTGTATTTGGTGTGAAAACAAATATATTTTTCTCTGTTTGAATTCCTAGGCTGTCATGGAAAATACAGACAAACCTTAGGGAACAAGTGTTCTGCAGCTATCCTCAACAATGAAGCAGGTGTGAAAGGCAACTCCCATTTACCAGGTGAAACAATGACTACCAAATCAGCAGTTCGCATGTTAGCATGCTTTCTCCAATTATGCATTGTAAATGGGCAGGTAATATGTGAGAGGCAAATGACTGCTGAATGGCGAATGGAACCAAAACCTAGTGTAGTAAAATGGACACCAAGGGAAAACGTCTGCTCAGACTTTTACACCGAATGCTGGAATATGAATAAAAGTAGTACTGGGGAAATCTCAGAAGAACAAAATCTCAGTATCCCTCAGATATGCCCCTTACAGCTTCAATTAGGGGATAGTCTCTTCATTTCCTCTGAGCCATCCTTTCAGTCCTATGGAATGAATTTGGTAAATGTCTCCAAGGAAGAATTTTTTACCTGCCCTAAAGCTGGTTTTCTTCAAGACAGGTTGATTTTTGTTTGCCAGGTAAGAGGATTGCACCAAGTTGACCCTAACTGGCTTGGTGTTGGAACTCATTACTTTGCAGAGCTTCCTAAGAGAGGCCCACTATTGTGCAACATGGGCCTTCGTCTGAACATAACCGTGAAGCAGCAGTTTTGCCAACAGTCTCCAAACGAACCATTATGCTCTGGGCATGGAAAATGTCTAAGCCACGTTTGGGAAAAAGCGTATAATTGCCATTGTTTCTCACAGTATTCTGGAAGATTCTGCCAGAAGTTTGATATGTGCTCCACTAAACCTTGCCACAACAATGCCTCCTGCACTGAGAAATCAGAACTTTCTGGAGATTCTTACGAATGCAGGTGTCCTCCGAACTTTTCAGGTACTTCTTTTCCCCTCTAGGAATGAATGTTACATAGATAATACATTTGACTGAATGGATAATAAAACAGGAGAACATTGTTAGCAAAGGTTTTGTGTAATTTGATTGCCCATTGCCACTACCCCACTACCACACCTGCACTGTCTCTTTTACATGTTTGAAGACAGTTTGTACTTGCTTATGTTTATGTGTGCATTGTGGGGAAAAACAGAATAAGTCCTTATCGTGCTTCTTTCCCACTTAAGCATGAGACATTAGTAAGCACTTGTGAATTTACAGAAGCAACAGATTTCTTTGCTTGTTTTTTCAGCAGTTCAAGTTATTACACCGAGTAACATAAATCATTTGGAGTAAGCTCCCCAAAAAATAGCTAGTTAACCAAACTCCTGAAAAACAGCAAATGGTTTTGTTGAAAGGAACATTTCATTCAACCTGCCACAAAACCTCCCTTTTCAGTTTAAAGGCCTTTTAAATTGCATTAGAGAATTTTTTAAAATCAGAACTTGTTTTTAATTGAAATGTCAAACTTTTAATTAGAACAAGCAAAACAAAATACTCTTTTCTTCCAGATTGTGTTGTGCTGTAAAATTCCTTTCCAAAGGAGTTTGCTAAACATGCTGTTATCACCAAATTAAATATTTCACAAATGAAAAGAATTCACCTAATTCTATCTATCCAGGAAATATTGCATTACTAACCTAAAACCCATGGGAGAAACATCATCTGGGTTTGGGATTGGACTACCAGAGAGTAGAGCATGATTAGATACATCCTTACCTAACTGTTATCTGCATTTCATGGAGAAAGAAAAGAGGATGAAGGAAATTAGGGGTATATTGTTCCTGCATTCAAAGCAATGGAGTTCAGAAATCCTTTAGAAAGTATCAGAAATACTCATTCACATCACAAAAAGGATTGTTGTAGTTCTTTCTGTATTTGTGGAGCAGAATACTAGCAATGTTCCTTTGATGGACTGCACTTTTGTGCTCTCGCAATAGCGATGCTATGCTATGAAACACAGCTGATGAGTCAGGAATGAGTGAGGTTCATAGAACACAAAAATGAAGGTGATGTTGCATAAGGTTTGCTGTAATTTATTTTTAATTGCTTTTCAAACTGCATAATAATTTGGTTACTAATGCATTTACAAATAGAAGATTATGCAGGTATGAATAAGTCAGTGTTATGAGAAAAATATTTTTATAATTATTTAAAGTTCAGTAAAATCGTAGAACACTGATGGTATGCAGTATATTTTCTATTTCTTTTATGATTTCTGCAGACTGTGTAAAATGCTTTGAAAAGAATATTATAAAACAGTGTCCGGTACTACTTTAATTCAAATTAATGGAGAGATTCACAAACACTTCTTTTAAAAGCAATCATGATACTTAATGTTACCAATAAGCAATGCTTAAAATAGTCTGTTAACCTATATGGGACAGTGTTGGCTCTAATTTTGTACCGGCAACAGTGCTCCAGTAAATCATCATATATTATGGATGCAGCTACACAAGAGTAAGGAAGGAAAAAAGTGCCTCCCATAATATGAAGTCTATTAGAAATTTGAAAAGTTGTTGAAGTGTGAATAATTTCATAGTAACAATACAAATGACAAGCCTAATTATATGGTATTTAGACCCATATGTTGTAATAGCATAAACAACTCATAATTGGAATTGTAATTTCCTGAAAGCGGCATATTAAGAAAAAATCAGTCAAATTGGACTCCACATGAGAACATCTTTTGTTCCCAACGCTCGAAGAAACTGCAAAGTAGATTCACGTAAAAGAGAAATAAATACTGCAGTACTAATAGCATTGCTGCATTTTGAGCTATACGTAAATTTGTAACTATATGACAGATGAGGTTGAGTACTGTAGCCTATATTGCAGCAGCTGAATATCTTTCTACCTTGCTTTAGAACAACAGTAAATTCGGTGAAAACTAGTGACCAACATTAGCACAATTACCTATCTAACCATCCACCTACCTATTAAATATAGTATTTTATTTTACATATAAATTTGACATTTCAGGAAAAAATATAAATATTTACTAAAGTTCAATGTTCCTATTATCCCTTCTAAATAGGTAAAAATTGTACAGAAATAGTTGGGCAGTGCCAGCCACATACGTGTTTCAATGGTAACTGCAGCAATATTACTCCAAATACTTTCCTTTGTGAATGTAACAAGGACTTTACAGGTAAGAAACATCTTTGTTTCCTGTCTTATAATAATCGTTTCCTGTGAACTTTTGCTTTATTAAAACAGTTATTTTAGATGATTGTCACACAGTTTTCAATTTCTCAGATGTTTTTAACCAGGTTTTGTAAAATGACAAAATCAGACTTTCATATGACTATTCTAAGATACTCATGTACTAAAGCAAAACCATATAAATGATAGAGTCTTTTCATAATTGGATTCCATCCATGACTACCTTTCTCCTGTTGGCAGTAAGACAAAGGAAGACTCATAATCACTAACTCACTGGTTCTCAAATATAAATTTTGCAAGAATAGGATCAGAAGCTCTAGCTGGAAGATTTTGAACAATCATGACACTTGTATTCATACTTTCAGCATTGTCTTAATAGAAGTGCTACAAAAATAAGATGGAATTAATTTAAACAGTCAATAATCTCATGATTGACTGTTGATTAACAAAAACAACTCTCAGAAGCTAATCTGTTTACTTATGATATATTGGACATATAAGATGCTTTCATGAAGAAAGCTTGAATCAGAAACTCTATCTAAAGCCATCCTGTTGTAAACACTTTTTCTTGGGGGTCAGGATAGCAGCCAAACTTAAAACACTATTCATTTTTGTATTTCACAGCAGAGATTTATTGTGTATAAGAGAAGTAGCAATACTCAGAAGATCATTCTTTAAGAATGAGCTAAGTATAAAGCTAGCACTTGAATATTCAAAGACAGTAAAACTTTTAAGAATGTCTCTTGCTTGGAAGCATCAGTTACCCCGGACAATCACAGAATATAAACAAATCATTACAGTGAGATACAGAGTTAAAAGAAAACAAAAAAAAAAAAAAAAAAAAAAGAAGGAAAAAAAGCATAAGGGAGTTAGAAGCATCCAAGGACCAATCTTTATTTTCATAGTGAAAGACTGAACATTCTTGTTACCATTTCAGTTAAGTCTGTGTAGAACTATATTTTTAAAAGTAAGATAGACATCTTTAGTTCTAAATTCCTAGTAAATCTGTTTTATATTACTCTCCTTTTCCTCCCTTTCCTTCACAGTAGAGGGCATCATGGTTAGCGTAATTCTGAGAAAACTGAAAAAAACCACTCTTTTTTCAAATGAGGAAAGTCAGTTAGTAAAGTTTTCTAGAACAAGCTTTTCCCCCATGCATAGTCTATATCTTTTTAGAACGCTCACTGTTGTCCCTTTCACCTAAATTGTGAGGACATTTTGCTTTTGAAAATTTCCCCACAAAAATCTTTTGCATCCTTGCAATTTTGACCTAATGAGGGAGAGAAGGGGAGGAGACAGGAGGAACACCCTTCCAGATACTGTAAACCCAAACCCATAATGACATGAAAACAGTCAATACACTCAACTCTGGTGGACAACAGCAATCATTGCAATCTACTCTCCAGGTAGCTAGTAAGGATTGAGAAGGAGAAAAGGAGAGTATGAGTGTGAATTACCTCCCTTTTTGTTCTCCAGTTAGCTAAGAGAAAATGGAGAATCCTTTCCTGTTTCAAGTGTAATAAGTATCAGGGGAGGAGAAGGCAGACTTTCAGGAATTTACCTCTTTTTTCCTGCTCTGATATAAATTGCCTCAGGTCCTGCTGTAACAGGAAAGTATGTAGTACATCAGCATACCCTGCAACAGGACTGACTGACTAACATAGTATATAATTTTGCAATTATTTTCTGACTAAATGTGATTGTTTTAAGTCTACATTTCTTCCTGTGATCCTGTGTAAAAGTGTTTGCCAGCACTAAGGCAATTTCAAGAATAGTTACCTAAAAAACAACCCACATAAAACCAGACATTTTTCTATGAAAACAGATATTTTTTTATTGATCTTCAATCCTGGCTGTATTGTGTTCTCAGACAAGATGAGTTGTATAATTATGAATCTTGTATCTCGAATGCCATTCTAAGTGTGTGAAGTTGGCAACAAATTCAAAACATTCTTCTTTTCTGATATTGAGCTTGTGCACAGAAAACACAAACATAATACCAAGATTGAGCAAATGATGTTTAAGATTTGATAAACTTTGACATAACTTTTTTCCAAAATGAGGTAAGACACTGGCAGTAACTAGCTCACGTGATCTGAATGATAGTATGAAATATTCTTGTCACTGTAAATTGATGATATGCAAATAAAATTATAACAAATTGTTTTATATTTATAACTACAATTATTATTTACAAGTATTTATTCAAAATAAGTAAAGGTTGCTTTGTTCAAGTTGTGTTCACAATGATAGAATGCATCTATTGGACTAGCAATGTATATGTTCATGTCGGTTATGTGTTTTGGGGTTTTATCAGTTGTTTAGTTCATTCACTGAGCTTTCAAAATTCTCTTTACTCTTTTCTGAAATAACGTTTTTAACATAACTTAATAACAAACAGCTAACATTAGGCATGCCATTATTATTTTGATTGAATTCTCCAATTCATACCAGAATTTGTACCCTTAGACTTATTAAGAAATGTTCAGAGGAAGGGAATCTTGGTAAAACAAGGATGGGGTGAGTATAGAGAAGAAGGAGGTATAAAATAGGCTCGTAGTCCATGAGCAGTCACTGGTCAGTACACTTGTCTGACTAAACCCTGCACTGAATCACTGTAGTCTATCTATTTTTCTTATTAAATCCTTTCTTAACTCTCTTTCCGTGTAATCGCACTCTCTCCCCATCTGTGAGTACTGTAAAGTCTAGACGCCAGAGACTGGAGAGACAAGAATGACTGAATTTGGGGTCTGCAATTGGAGTTAGACCAGTGGTGATAGTGGTCCTAATGTCTGTGGAGACAGCAGCTGGAGTGCATGAGGGTGTCAGCATCAGCACCTGAAGGAAGACCAAAGACTGTAGGAGTGTGTGTCTGCAGTGAGTGAATTTAGTGTCTGGCATCAGACCTTGGGTGATGGTGGCTCCCGTGCCTGGTACTAGCTGGAGCAGATAAGAGTCCCAGCATCGGCAAGTGGAGAGGGGACCGAGAGTGAGAGGACCTGCGTGCCTGGGTACAAGCCAGGGGAAGACCAGAATGTTTTTATTTTCCCCTAACCTTGTGGTGTGTGTGCATGTGCACATGTGCGTGTGCACATGCATGTATGTGCACGTGTAATTCATTAACAGACTTCAAGCCAGACTATCTGGTGAGTAGAAGGCCCGGGATCTGGACATCAGTATTAGATGAGCTGAGGTCCTATGCTACTATTCAAGGGGTCCATGAATGTGTCTGTCCTTTTGAACTAGAGAGCACGGGGCTGTGTTTTCACTAGCGAGCTTCAATCATGATCAGTCAGAGAGGAGAACTGGGATTTGGCTGTTTGTAAATATGTTTTATGTGAGTTCTTTTAGTGTTATATGTAGGTGTTGTTAAAGGCAGTGCCCTGTCTGTGGGCAGTCTATGCAGCTGGCTGCGTTAGGGTCCTCTGCATATGTGCATCTCTGGCATACACGTTCACCTTTGCTGCTGGTTGAGCCTGCAAACAGGAAAGCAACAGCTTTATCCACTGGCCTAGGTCAGAGGGGCCCCCAGGTCTCTGGGTGCACTGAGCTGGGCTCCAGCAGCTGGGAAGAAGGGTCCTCAGGCCCCAGAGTCCACCAGAGGAGGTGCCTTTTATACATTGCTTCTCAAAGAGGCAATGGCGGTCTGGCGAGGTTCCTGCTGACTGCAAAAGGGGAAACATAACCCCTATTTTCAGAAAGGGAAATAAGGAAGACCCAGGGAACTACAGGCCAGTCAGTCTCACCTCTGTGCCTGGCAAGATCATGGAGCAGATCCTCCTGGAAATTCTGCTGAGGCACACAGAATATAAGGAGGTGATAGGCGACAGCCAGCATGGCTTCACCAGGGGCAAATCATGACTGACAAATTTGGTGGCCTTCTACGAAGGGGTTACAGTGGCAGTGGACAAGGGAAGATGAACTGATATCATCTACCTGGACTTGTGCAAAGCGTTGGACACTGTCCCACATGATATCCTGGTCTCTAAATTGAAGAGACATGGATTCGACAAACGGGCCACTTGGTGGATAAAAACTGGCTGAACAGTCGCACTCAAATAGTTGAGCTCAACGGCTCGATGTCCAAGTGGAGACCACTGACAAGTGGCGTTCCTCGGGGGTTGGTACTGGGGCCTGTACTTTTAAACATCTTTGTCAGTGACACGGACAGTGGGGTTCAGTGAACTCTCAGCAAGTTTGCCGATGATACCAAGCTGTTTGGTGAGGTAGACACGCTGGAGGGGACGGATGCCATCCAGAGGGACCTGGACAGGCTGCAGAGGTGGGCCCAAGCCAACCTCATGCAGTTCAACAAGGCCAAGTGCAAGGTCCTTCCAGTGCCTTCCAATACCCAAAGGGGGCCTACAGGAGAGCTGGGGAAGGACATTTTACTAGGGCATGTAGTGATAGGACGAGGAGAAATGGTTTTAAACGGGAAGAGGGCAGGTTTAGATTAAACATTAGGAAGAAATTTTTCACTTTGGAGGTGGTAAGGCACTGGAACAGGTTGCTCAGAGAGGTTGTTGAGGTCCCATCCCTTGAGGCGTTCAAGGCCAGGGTGGATGTGGTCTTGGGCAACCTGGTCTAGTGGGAGGTGTCCCTGCCTATGGCAGGGCGGTTGGACTAGATGGTCTTCAAGGTCCCTTCCAACCTGAACTATTCTATGATTCTATGAAAGAAGATGTCTCAGAAATTCTGATGAATGTTGTGGTCCTGTTTTGAAGATGCACAGAAAATGCATGTGACTCATTCACAACCTACAGGAAGTAGCAATATCTTAACTGCCTCTTTAATGGTAATGCTTAGTGTGCTTAACCTAGATAGTGTTTGGTGGATTAAGAGAAATAGTTTTCCATTTGAATATGTTTTGTTGAATCTGGGGTGCTTTTTACTCCTTAGGTGGGAAGATCAGTGGTAAGAGAAGTGAATAAAACCAACCCTCTGTAGAGCACTTGAGGTGATTGTTTTTTTCACATATTCCTGTAAGGGAGACCTACATTTCTTGCCTTTCCCAATGGTCCAATTAGCCTCTTTACAGGCCATAATGTGTTCCCTTCTCACTTGTGGGACAGAAGATACTATAAGAACGAGGTGGTTTTGCACAGAACCACTTTACTAGAGCTTCCATCATCCAGGTGCTTTAGTTTAAAATGGTCTGTTCACTCAATCAGTGAATTACAGCCGGAGTACTTTGAAAAAGGTCATAATTGTAAGAGGACTTCACTATATATATATATATCCAGAGAGAAAAATTTATTGTTTGTACAATTTGTGTTTTAACAGCCTAATAGTTCAATTTGTCTACTGCTAACACTCATAGCCCACATTAATACCCAAAGCTTTATTAATAACAATACCCCTAAAAATATTATGCAAAATCACCTTCCTACTATCTATTTTTCACTTTGGTATTATGGTCAACTTTCCAGCAGCCCTCTTGGTCCCAAGAGCTATACATCAATCTCCCTCAAGAAGAGGGGGCAAGACTTGCAGCAACTAATCAGATCTTTGTGGGGAGGAGTGTGACATTCATGCTGGAAGTTTCTCACCTGTCAGACCAGGCTCCATCTCAGCCTACTTTTACATGTTTTCATATCATTATCTGCTTCCTTCTTCCAGGCTGCCAGCTGCAGCCTGGCAGTGGTCCCCAGCCGCCCCCCACAAAGGACTATGGTTTGTCAGGCAGTGACTGAGGTGGGAATGGGGTCAACCCCTCCCCAGGGGGACCGTTCCCAGAGCTAAAGCTGGAGCAGGGGAGGCAGCAGTCGCCGAGCCCAAGAGCAGCGGTTAAAACAAGCCAGGCAAGTCCTGAGCCCTTGCACTGTCAGGTCAGCACAAAGGTCAGCCTCAAGAGATATTCCTGATACGGAATCTGTTTTTTAGTGTTTCTCTAAGGAGCAGCAACAGGGACGCAGCAATGGGGAAGAGAAAAAGGCAATTAGAGATTATGTTTTTCCAGGCTATTTTGATCTCATTTGTGGTTTGCTTTGCTGGGTTTTGGTTTTCGTTTTTTGTTTGCTTGTTTGTTCGTGGTTTTTTTGTTGTTTGTTTTTTTTTTTTTAACTGATTGACTATGGTTTAATAAAACAGTTTGTCAAGGATGACATATTCCTCAGAGAAAGCTGTAGATTATGGGGATTATGATCCTTAGTTGTAGAAACATCCCGTGAAATATTCCCTGATCACTGATAAGCCTCACTAGAATGAAGAAAGTATGGTCAAGCTTTTTGGCCACTTTTATGAATGACACTGGAATGGCCGTGGTTCTTTTAGTGTTAAGGAAGAAAACGCATGTTGTATTTGAGGTTTTCAAGAGGATATTATGATTTTTTTGAATCCCATCACTCTATGTATGTTTCAGGCTGGTTTCAAAATTACCATAAGATTTATGACAGCATGTCCAGAGTAAGAGTTTGCATCTCCCCCATGATTTATTTCACAAAAATATTTAATTTTTATTATAAAATACTCTCTGTAAAATAATTCCAGCTGATTTTTCTTTTGCCATTTCTACATCTTATTTTTAAGCTACTTTTAAAACAGTTTAAAATAGAAATTTCAAAGTTAGAGTTTTAGTCTTCCTCTGTATCCTTAGTTACATTTAACCTCTGTCATAAACTACCATTCTGTAGACGCTTAGTTCCACCGTACTTTCACCATGGTCCACAGGCAGTACTTATGCTCACTCTCTGTGTATCCAAGTGAAGCAACTTAATGACAGATGAAACTGGTCTGAAGATTAAAAGACTCAGC
This sequence comes from Vanellus vanellus, assembly GCF_965231255.1. Classification (NCBI taxonomy): domain Eukaryota; kingdom Metazoa; phylum Chordata; class Aves; order Charadriiformes; family Charadriidae; genus Vanellus; species Vanellus vanellus. Next base: position 98,671,362 of record NC_138907.1, read on the forward strand.
TCGTCTCCGCACTACGTATCTATTCTATGCCAGAGACCATAATATCTGTCAATCACATAAGACCTGGATGTGAAAATAAAAATGCAAAGCCCAGCTCCCTGTTCTCTCATTAAGCTACTACTATATGTGCTTCTTTAGTAACTGTTTCAAATTTAGAGTCAGCGAGTTCACAACACTTCATTCCCGTCATGTTCAATTAGGGTACCTTAATTAAGACTATGTTTTCAACGGACTTGTGTTTCCAGAGGGTGATTCAGGGAACCAAGGGCATGAGGAGACTAGTTTGGCAATAAAGGAATATTCTCATTTGAGTGTTAAGGTAAATGCCCTTAAGTTAGGTGATGAGAATATGCGACAGGACTTTTCATATGTCTCTTGAGGTTAAAGCAGTTTAGGCAATTGTCACTTGGCTGCTAGATAACTCTAGTGCAAATAGCTATAATTTACTCTTACAAACATGATACAGATAAATCTATCTTGGCTAGTAATAAAGATATATACACAGCAAAGACTTGTTAGAACTACGCCAAATGACATGAATTAGCTACTCTGACCTAGTAGATTTAAGTTTTCTTAAAAGTACTGTCCTGGCTGGAATGATTTCATTAAACACTTCAGTAGTTTTTTTTTCAAAACTTCCTATGAGTTTTGATAATCTTCCTATATCACATAATTTGCTTTTACTTTATTAACAGAAAACCATAATTGATTTATAAAAATTTTCATATTTGATGATTATATCAACCCAACATTGAGTATACTCAATCAATATAATGATTGAATATATCTCTGATAACACTTTACAACAGACAAGTATAATTACTCTGAGACAACATCAGACATGTATGCTTCTTGTAGTTTACTGTAATTACTAAACAGAGTAGCTTCAAATGCTGAGAAGCTCAGTGATTCTTATAAAGGAGTTAGCTAACTGGCACTCACATTTCCCTAATATTAATGTTATGTCAAGGGAAATTCCAGTGACCTTTCTCAAGGTTAAATGTAAATCAAGACCTTGGAGAGGAAATTGTACATTTCACTGTCATTCTAATCCAATATGGCAACTAGTAAGTCTTTAGCAAATGAATTGTAATAAATTACTAAAAAAAAAAATGGGGAATACTACTGACCATGAACTGAATTACAATACTTAGCTCTACAGTAAAATGTAGAAATTGCCCTATTAGAAGACAAGTAAGACTTTCAGTTCTAAAATAAGTTGGAAATGCATGGCAATGTGCAAACATTCATGGGTGCCGTACAGATTTTAAGTATATTTCTTATAAGATGCTTTGGGTATGTATGTTTGAGCTGTGATGAAGTGAACAGTTTGGCTGATGAAATGTAGGGCAGAATACTAAAATATGAGTCAAGTCAGGAATTTTTTTTTTTCCTTGTCTGAAAAGCGCAGTTTGTCAATATTGACAACAGTGTCATCTCAAAAATTTGGATGAAAAGAAGTTTACTTATCAGTTTCATTTTTTATTTAATTATTTTGGCTTGTAAAAAGATTTTTACCCTGACATCATTATTTGAAACTTTAATTTCTAGTTTTTTACAAATAAAATGCTCCCTGAAAAAAAAAAAAAAACACCAAACAGAACTGATTTAATAGCTGTTTTATTTTAACGCAAAAAAAAAAAAAAGTGGTAAAGTTTGTTTTTTTTATTACTGTCTTTTATTACTGCCATTAAAAGTTGAGATCCAACAGTATTTAGGCTATACGTTAGTATCTATAGCACATATCAGCCTGTAGTAGACACTTTTTATGAAGGCAGATATATGACTACCCATGTTATTTACAATAACTGATGTGACAGTTTGGTTCATTTCCTGTAAATGAAAGTTTTCCAACATACTGTTCTTCAGGGAAGGGCTTTTTTCTTTACAAGATTACTAATATCATACTCCACAATCAATTTCTTACTGAATAGCTTTTTTTGATTACTTCTATTAATTTATTTTTAAATAAGTGATTGTGGGTTTTTTTAGTAGTTGGAGAAGCAATGTAATTCTCACTAAATCTTAACTAAATTAAATCACTAAAGCAATCACGCTATACACTTTAATTAATGAGTTTGTTGTGAGGTTACAGAACTTCCACTATATTAAGCAATAAAATTATTTATTCTAACCGATGAGCTCCCTTTGTTTTTTACTATTTTACCATCCTGTGCACAAATGACATGATAGAATATAACAAGTTATTGTCAGGCTGCAAATCAGACAAAATATTTCCCATCTCCTTACAGACAGAAAGTCTCTTCACTTTTTGCATAACTGTCCTTTGCTAGAGAATCATAGAATCATAGAATAGTTTAGGTTGGAAGGGACCTTGAAGATCATTGAGTTCCAACCCCCCTGCCATGGGCAGGGACACCTCCCACTAGACCAGGTTGCCCAAAGCCACATCCAACCTGGCCTTAAACACCTCCAGGGATGGGGCCTCAACAACCTCTCTGGGAACCAGTTCCAGTGCTTTACCACCCTCAAAGTGAAAAATTTCTTCCTAATATCTAATCTAAATCTACCTTCTTCCAGTTTGAAGCCATCCTTCTTCATCCTATTACTACTTGCCCTAGTAAAAAGTCCTTCCCCAGTTCTCCTGTAGCCCCCCCTTGGGTACTGGAAAGCCGCAATAAGGCCTTCCCGGAGCCTTCTTCTTCTTGCACAGTGGGTGCAACTACTTGTAAGAAAAAAAAAAAGCCAACCACTCTTTGTAATATATAGTTGCAGCTCTTCTCCTCCTTACACATCTGAAATGTTTTATGTTTGAAAGAGGATGATATTTAATCCTCTAATGACATCTGGGAGAAGACACACTTGGGTCAGGAGACTGAACAACTCAAGACCCAAGGCTCTGATGTCAAATGATCACACGTGTTCCCTGTTTGTATGACACCAATTGACTTAATTTTACATAAGTAGGGATGGCAAGAGAACATCTGGTGTCCTTATTCAGATCCTCAGTGACAAAAAGTGAGCCTCTTCAAAGACGCTATTCAGCCATCACTAACATGCCCTTTTAGCAGAATGGCTGAGCCTGCAAACACATATCATGGTCTTCCATAAACGTTGTCAACAATACCAAGTTTGAACTTGCAAGGCTCTGGAAATTCATCTCACCTAGCATTGGTTTGTGTCTCAGCTAGAAATCCACAAAGTTAAAATTCTTAAATGTGTTTACATGTTGGTATAAGAGCTAAGTGCCCTAAGTTCCTATTGCTGTCAATTAATATCTAGTCAACAATAAATGGGCTAAAAGATTTAATCAACCAAGTGCATGAGGTTTAGAGTTAGCTGAATCACTCTCCAAGCTCCGCTGAGTGGTATTAGCTACTTCACAACTGAAAATAGTGGGAACATGAAGACCACAGGCATGCATGCATTCATCTACTTAACCATGTAACCCCACAATTATGTAAATTTAAGTATCTTAACCTGACAGCTGAACTTACCTGCGGCATCCCTCTCTAGGCTAAAAATTTTATTTCCTCGGAGCAATTTTCTTGGGGCAATTGGTCTTAACCTAGATCATACCCCTAATTACAAGAAGTTTCTAAATATTTAGCTCATATATATTTTCTGGTGTCGTAGGTGTCTGAACTTTGGTAATATTCCTAAGTGTATTAATGAAAACAAGAACATTCTTATGCTTCCGCTCTTCTTAAATACTATATTCAATATACCTAGAATTACAAAAGGAAATAAGCTTTCATTTTCACCTTTTCCACATTGCAATGTGGACATGATTTTATTAAAATGTGGACATGATCTTTATTAAAAAACTCTCTCCATACATTGCATTTTCATGTTTTTTGTTCAAGTGCCTGTATAAAAGAATTGCCATATTCTGACATTACTGCAACTGTGGTTGAAATAGTTCATATCTAAATTTATAATTTCATAGAAGTATGAATATTTAATAGTTCACTTTTTAAAGACCAAAAGCTTGGAAAAGGAGACATAATCTTCAAAAAAATATTTTCATTCTAAGAATCTATTATAATGATAAATTAACCATTTCACTTTAAATGAATGTGTATGTTCTGTGCAAAAAGTCATACAAAATTCTCCATACTAGCCTAAAATATATTTTTAGCTAAAAGTACTTTTAGGATTATAAGTTTAAATTTTCATTTTTAGTTTCATAGCTGTAAATCACATTATACAGAAAAATCCACCAAAACCTTTATATGCAGAATTACAGAAGATATTTTTTTACCATTTTTCTGTAATCCCCTCTGCCTCAAGGCAGGTAGACTTAAAATGACAATAATGGCAGATGAGGTACAATTTGCCCTTAAATGCAAATTTTCTTCTATTAGTCTATCCTCATTGGAGACATCAGAACCATGGACACACCAGTACCTGAGTACAGGTGTGGAGCAGAAGGGTCAGGTTTATGTGTTGATCCAGCAACTTTCTCCCTCTCTGCCAGGCCTAAGATGACCAGGGATCATAAATAGCTTACAGCTGGTACTGTTGACAGCAGTAGTCACTGGGCCTGTAAAACTAGGGGAAGAGCAGATTTGTGTCATTCCACATGTCTAAAAGTAACTGTCCAGTAAGTGAAGACTAGTAGGAAATTAAGTATGGAGTAACAGATCAGGAAGGAGATGAAAATCCATGTTCAGTGCTGACTTACAAGATATGGAGGCTAACGTGGAAGACTAGTAAGAGATGGATATACTGATATGGAAGAGTTAAGTAATGTAGATTAGAGAGAAAACACGGAAGAGTTTGAGTTGTTACTGAGTAGTGAAGGAAAGTAGAGCTGGGGGAAAAAAAGAAACTTTGACTTGTTACAGGGAGTGATTGGTTTAGGGTTGGCGATAGGGTAAAGGTCTGGAAATAAATCGAATGAACTCGTTTAATATCAGAGCCTTAAAGTGTTGGTATAGTATCAAAATTAGCAGTTTCAATAGTTCTGTAAAAATATTTAGAAAATAATTAAATTAATATGAAGGTGGTTATACCACAGGTATGGCTGCTGCCAGGTTCAGTTTTTGAGGGGGCATCTCACCTTTTTTTAATCCCCAGTGATTATGAAATTAATTCTGCAAATAATCCTCAAAATTCATAATTCTAATCTGTTTATCTCCCAGAAAGAATGTAAATCCAAGTACTATTTATCTACATTTGACATAAAAATTGAGGAGAAAAGCTGTAATCTGACTTATGAATTTAATAAATTTGCCTTTCATATGATATATGTATGTGAAAATATTTCAAAACACATAGGCTTGGATGTACCACAGAAAAAAAATCACTAGAATTTAGGAAATATTTTTGTAAAATAAAGTTCTTCAGTAAATCCATAGATTTCTTACTAATTAAAAAAAAAAATCTAATTTCACGTGTACATCATAGTACTAATCTTTAATTTCCCTTTGGAGGATATTTTGGGTTGTTTTTTCTTGAAAAATAATTTCCTGATTCCAGAGAAGTGATTCTTTATATTTCTTCAACATTTCTATTTGCATTCTCTCAGTTTTTAATATAACTCAAGATGGTGAAAGGTAAAAAGAAAAGTCCGTTAACAACTGGGATGTCATCCAAAATGAAGGTCTGAAGAAAAAAGTAAAGACGTGCAATGAAGAAGTAATTATGTCTTTCTGTTTGTTTTATCTGAAGTCTCCCTCACTTATATATAGTTTTCTGCAACCATTTTATCCAGAGAAGAGTCTTTGCTGTAATTTTATGTCATCCTAGTCTTTAGCTGGCATGCTCCTGCTTGATTAGCTTCTACCTTTTTTAAGTAGACTTCAAGGATGATTATTTATCCTTACCACGATGAATACATATCAAAGATGATTGTATTCCTGATCTTCCTCTTACAAATGAAAAGATACAGAAAGCAAGAGAAAAGAGAACTTACACATATGTCCTTTGAGCAACAAGGATGAAAAAAACCCAAGTCATTTCGCTCTAGGGTGTCTTTACTGTTTGAATGACAAAGCAAGCCACAGTTATTTTTTTCCAGGATTGATCTAGAAGTAAGAAAGAAAAAGAAAAGATTCTGGAAGAGTCTTGGATCTCGCTGAAATCAAACAAAATTCCCTTTTGTTGTGGTCAGGATTTTCTTGGCTACCCTTGGCTGTGTTTTTTGCTGACTTTCTGTTTTTTTCCCTTTTTTATTATAATTCAAGGATTAGGAATAATAGATTCAACAATTAAAACACAATTTGTGATAATTTTTTAAATGGTTAATTTTTCAGAGTTTTAAATGAAAGTATTCTTCCACTTGTCTGTGGCCAAAACCTGAGCCCTAGATTTCTTTAGCTAATTAGTACAGACACAGACTTCAGCTCTCAGTAACTGTGTGTTATTTGTGGCATTGACTGAAGTTCACTTACACTTCAAGAAAAGGAAAGAACTTCATACAAGTGCTATAAGTGCATATGGACATGCAAATGTATGACCACAGTCAATTGCCCTCTTTCTTAAGTTTTTTGCTGGGTCAGGGCTATAGGCTATTTCTTTCATACTTCCTTTACATCCCAGTCAAAATTTTGTGTTTGATGTTACAGTTGGGAGAGTCAGAATTCTATTAAAGAGAAAAAAAAAAAAAAAGACAGAACAAGAATAACTTTGAGTTATACAATGAAGAGTAGTTGCATGCATTGCTGTGTGTCCTACAGCCATGGCTATTTTTGCCATGACTTTCAGTCAATAGTTTATGTTACCATTGTAACTGGATTTGAATGAAGTTTAAAACTGAGATTTATGATTAAATCAGCCTTACCAAAACCCAAGACTTCACAGGAATAATCCAAATGCTACATTTTACAAAAATGTTAAATATTACCATAGTAATTATCTTTTTTATGTATATATCCACACGATACTGATATTTTAACAAGGCTTCGGGAGATTTAAGAACATCTAAAAGTTCCTAAGTTACGAGAAATAAACTAAATATTATCTCTAGATGCAGGTAGCTTTTCTTGTTGCCTGCATACAAAAAATAAAAACAAACCAGTTCTAGAAAAAGTTAAACATTATAGTTTTATCTATAGATAATAAAAGAAAAGGAACTACAAAAAATATTTTTTCATTGAGATTCCTTTAAAATATATTTTACAACAAGCTTAATTTTACTAGGAGTATAACTTAAGTTGATTTATGTCAAGTTGCTGTTCCTTTTCTTTCAGACATTTGTGTATAAATATCATTGGTCTCTTTCATAATCTGTCTTTACCTCCTTTCTATGTCCTATAAATTAATACAAGGTGTGGCATTACAGCTGTAATCCTGCATTACCAATGTATAAAAAAAAAAAAGACCAAAACCAGAACAACAAAAAAGCCAAAAAGACCCAAACATCATGACTGAATGAGTATAGGGCATCAGTTATCACAGAATCTATTTTTGGTTTGCCTTTTTTTTGATAGGGCCAGATCCTAAGTCTTGTGAAAATTTTCATAAGACAGAAGTTCCAGTTTGTCTTATCTTAGCCTTAGTCATTTAATCCAATATTTAGCAAATTCAAACACACTGGAGAAAGATCTGTCCTAATGTTGCCTCTGGATGAATTAAAGACAACTTCAGTAGCAAAAGTGAAAATTCTGGAGAAAAATAAATACTTCACAGGGGTTTGAATTTTAATCCATATAAATTATATTGTTAAACTTTGTTCCACAGTAATTTAGAGATTTTTATAGCTTCATCTTGCAGGATTTCTGTATTAATATTTGAAGGTAATATGCATACAAAGGCACAGTAAGCTTTTTTTTCCCTTCACTTTCTCAGTCCTATTGCTTTCTTTAGACACCTAACGTAGCTGTTCATAACAATTTTCTCTTTACAAATCTGTCTGCACATTTTAATCTGAATGCAATTGTAGTTCACTTTCTATTTAAAACAATTATGGTAGAAAACAATTGTTAAGGAGACATGTTGAGGATACAAATTTCTATTCAAAGAAGCTTGGAGATAAGTGCGGAGGTGGGTTGCGTAGGATGGAAGTAGAATTTCTGCCTGCATTTTCCTCAAGTACTTCATAATCGCTCTGAATAGCGAGAAAAATTAACCCAATATTGTAGCGCCCAGGGTCTACAGTAGTTTTTATTTCAGCTATACAAGCATAATATTGTGACAATGGGTGTAATAATAGAAGCTCTAAGGTACAGTTAAAGTGTGCCTACAGTCTACAAAATGCATGAGAGAACACAGATGCAAGTTGTATCCAAAAGCCATGATACTTCAGTCTTACACAGCCATGAAAAATTACACTGGAGGATGAACCAAGTGGGATATAACATTTCAGAAATGTAGACAGGCATCAGGACTAAAAAGCAAGACACACTGACTCTTGTCTGTATTCGATGGAATAACGTGCTGAAAATGCTCGCAACTTAGGAAGTAGCATAAAGCAATACTGATACCAAAAACATTTCACAAGTCTTTTATCCTTTTGTGAAAATTAATTTATAATTGATACAGGTTAAAACAAGTCCAAAAGAATAGATGGGCCCATTAATGACATATTCACACTCTTACAGATCCTAGCATTTAAATTGCATTGATGCATATATCGTGATGAAATTACGTAGATTGGGACCCTTGCAAGATGAAAGCCATTACAGGTCAACAGCCTTTTGATATTTCAGGAAGACATAATTGTGACTAGACAAGTCAAGTCCACTTGTTATCAGCAGGAGATATGAGGGCACACTACCTTATGGTCAATAAGAACAATAGCAGCCTAAGCTCTAAACAGTTTCTAGATAGACACGTAGTGTTCATAGTTTTAAAACAGTCAAAGCATATGCCCTGAGAATGGACGTGGTTTAATACAGTCACAGAATGAATGACCTACTACGAATGCCACATGATGCAGTTGTTATAACAGGTGCCAGCATGTATGCACATGCCATGTCAGAACCCAATTGTCTTGTTTTATAGGTCATACATCTGTGAGGTAAAATGCAGTGTGTATGTCTTCAATGTTATTAGTTGAAGAAAAAGTGGGAGAGGAAGGAAAGAAGGGAAGGAGGGAGAGAAAGGAGGGGCAAGGAAGAAGAAGGAAGGAAAGTGGAGGAGGGAAAAAGAGGAGAGAAAGAAGAAAGGAAGAGAGGGAGGGAGGAAGGGAAGAAGGGATAGAAGAAGGGATGAAAGGACAGGGAGTAGGAAGAAAAGATTAGGGAATTTCTCAGAGGCCTCACTATGGCACCAAGCTGACTGCAAGATAATGGTACCCATCTGCTCATCAGAACACTTTGCTGTTCATTTTGTCATGCTGTAACATCTCAAGATTTGTATAATGATGTATCTTTTTGCAATCCTCAATACTCCTGGGAAAAAGTTGTGTTCCTAAAAAATCCACAGTCCTAGTCAGACAATGGCTGAAGAATCTCAGCACCTGTAACAACTGGTGATATTTCCAGTATCTTAGTTTCATTAATTATGACTTCATAGAATTAAACATCTGGTTAGTTAATTTCCTGTCTTTATATTTCACTTGTGAATTACTCCATAGCAAGTGCATTCAAGTGTGAAAAAATGTCGTTTTTTATGAAAGGGATAAAATAGATTTAATATACCTAATAAGGTCAGGCAAATTTACTGATTTGTGCTTTAAATAATTTTAAAATCTCATACCATTTGTCTTGTGTCTTCTTTTGCATCCTGATAGTGCAGGTATCTTTTTCTTTTTCAACTTAGAAAATAAACGAGCTATACTGAAAGAGCTATTTCATTTGACATTGACCATGTGCTTTGGACTAAACTACGTATTTAAATAATATCTTTCAACAAGTGATTGCAAACAGTTTTATTCATGTGATTTATAAGAGGTACATGTTGATAAAGGCATTACTATATAAAATATTACCATGAGTTCTCAAAAGCAAGAAGTGGAAGAACATGGTTAATATCTCAATACTCTTGATGACTATGCAATTAACACTTATCTAAAAGGTCTTCTGGAAAACAGGTTTTCTTGAAGAAACCTTACATTATGTTTATGTACTAAATTTAGACTTTGGAAAATAATGGTATCTGTAAATTGCTAAAATATGTAGCAGTATGTAAAAGGTACAGACAAAACTGGTTGACATTCCCGATACAAGCTTAAATCATTAACTTGTGTTACTATTGTCCCTAACATGATCAGTATTAGTTTCCATGTATGATAGAAAACATGAAATCAACATTTCTAAACCTTTTAAAACTAGAAGAGTGTAAATAACGGTGCTGAAGGTGATGCAATTACAGCTTTTAATATGGACAAATAGAACCGCACGTAAATAGGAGAAAAGAAAACATCACCTTTACCAAGAGCTTTCATACCTGCAAAAGAAGGAGCGGTTACTTGATACCATCATTATTTAAAAAGCCGTACAATTATCACAGAAAAACAGAAGAGAGCGGGATACCAAAAAGTAATCTAGAACCCATCCTCTTCCTTCAGGGGATTTAGCTATATTTATCATAATAATGCTGCTGTTGACAGTGGGGGCTGCATGGCGGCCTCTGTGAGGAGAGGCCGGGGCTGCCCCGGGCCAGACACAGCCAGTTCCAGCCGGCTCCGACCGACCCACCGCAGGGCACAGCTGGGCCTCGTAGCCACCGTGGGGGCACCTCGGGACAAGGTATTTAAGAAAGGGCAAAATGCTGAACAGGCACAGAAGATTGAAGGAAACAATTGGCTGAGAAACATCCCTATCAATGCCAAGGTGAGAGGAGAAGGAGGGGAGGAGGCACTGCAGGCGGTGGAGCGGAGGTTCCCCTGCAACCCAGTGGAGAGGCCATGGTGGAGAAGGCGTTTTCCTGCAGGTCTGGAGCAGAGTGAAGTTGGGCCTGGAAAAGGAGGGGGGGAGGAGGAAAGGTGAAGTTTTAACGTTTGTCTTTGTTTCTCAACACCTGAATCTATTTTAATTACCAATAAACTAAATTATTTTTCCCCAATTTGAGTCTGGTTTGCCCACAGCAGTAGTTGGTAAGCAACCTGCCTGTCCTTATCTCAGCCCACAAGCTTTCTCATTCCTGCTTCCTATTTTCTGGCACTGTCCTGTTGAGGACAGGCAGTGAGCAAGCAATGGGATGGGCATTTGCCCTTAGGCAAGGTTAAACCACCACTATTGTTCATACTAATATTTTTCTCACATGTTCTTAAAGTTGTCCAAAGATAGAGGCTAGATAATCTCCCAAGCCATTTTGTTGTATCCACATCATTAAAAGTTTTTTTAACAACTGATATAAATCTTTTTGCAAAGTTATGTTTAGTGCTATGACTTGAGCATAGCAAACAGAAATGTATTCCCTATTTGCAAGTCTTTGATGTACCCAAAGATGGTTATAGCCCTATTCAGTCTTATCTTCCTCAGTCTAGACTACTCCAAATATATTAATTTCTTTGCTATTTTCTGGGTGGTTTGTTTCAAGCTTTTTCTGAGGCCTGATAGTAAACTGTCTCATCTATAATTCTTTGTTTTCTCTTTTGTTTTCTTTACTTTCTGAAGTTAAGCATTACACTTAAATCTATTATTTCAGTGAAATGGTCTCGTACGCTAGGCAGGGACCTGAAGACAGTTACATGTTTTTTGCAAAAGTGTGTATTTGCTACAGAGTAATAGAACATAAATACTTAAACGTTATTTCAAATTAAAACCTAAAACCAATCAAGCAAAGAAGAACACCCTATATGTTTCCTTGTTCTGTCAGGAATGAAGACACGAAACATAAACAGAAAGGCATCCTCTGAATATAATATAGTTTCCTTCGATGAACCCAAGGAGTTGTAAAGTCTCTATCTGTTGCACCGTGAAGACAACTCAGAAGGGGACTGAGTGTAGGTGGATTAGTATTTTTGATATAAGACAATGACAGATAAAAGAATCCCCGGATGCTTGCACTTCTTTTGAAGAAGGTAGAATTAGGGGCATAATTTTGAGTCTACGTAACTCAAATGTTATATCTAGTTTGAATAGACAGCCATTAAATATGGGTAACCAGACCAATCAAACACAGTCAGAAAAGCTTCAGACCAAATACAAAATAAAATTTCCTTTAATGACAATAAAACAATACTTAGATATGTAGCAATACATTTTAGGATACCAGAGTGATCAGCTCTGCATACCCAATTCTAAAGCATGGCATCTGCAGAATCATGTAGTCTTGTGTACACTATAAAGGCACTTCCAGCCATGCTATGAGTTATGGGTAGCTTCATTACCTTGTTACACAATTTTATATCAGTAATTGGCCATTTGTGTGCATTGCACTGCAGCCTTTGATAAGTTTCTGTACTTTCAAAGCCTCTGCTTTGCACTCTCAGGGACCCCTGCTACAGTCTTGTGATTATTCACTTTTACATACCTGTCGAGTCTGCAATAGCTCACAGAGCACAACCCTGGTGTTTAAAAGCATAACACTGTATATATCCCTTTCTCAACTAATTATTATTAATATCTGACTAAGTACTGCAATTTTTGTTACAATGTTAAATGTGGTTCTTTTAAGATTATAGCACGATCATAATATGAAGTCAGTGGAGACATACATTTTGATCTCACTTGGTCTCCCCTAGAATTGTCTGTCTCTCCACTGCCAACAAAGATATCTACAGAAAGCAAGTTACTAACTTACATGTCTCAGTTAAATACATAAAATTCAATGGAGAAATTCTGTGTTTTTTCTTTCATTAACAAAGAAAAATGGTACGACTCAAACAGTATAAACAAATGGGGAAGTGGGGAATGAGAAAATGTTTGGACATTAATTCTAGTTAATTGCTAATTTTAGTTCATTGTTTCAACATCCGCTAGATGCATCATTAAAGTATCATCAGTAGTATTCATTTATGAAGTAGCCAGTTCTGTAAAATATTTTTTTTAAGGGAAAGGTACATGCTGCTCCTCTTACAGCTGCAAAGCATACCTCTGTAATAATCTTTATTTAATAAAATATATATAAACTATGACAAGCAGTAGAAAGCAGCAAGAACATTTTCCACTTCCTTCCATAGGACCAAAAGAGAGCATGTGTTTTCTTTTAATAGTCCTGTACAGCTGCTTTATTCAGAGCAATGCTCAATTTCATAAGTATAATCAGTGAAGAACTGGAAAGATTAAGAGCCAAGAATTAATAATAACTTTATGTGTAACTTAAGAAGAGAGGGTAACCCCACAAAAGAGAACATAGTGGAGGAATATCAGAAAAAGAAAAAAAAAAAAACAAACAGGAAAAGGAGATTTGTTTCTATAAAACTGAGTTGAATGATTGTGCGACTTCTGGAAGATAGGCTCGGAAGGTTGTATCAGCTAAGAGACTGAATAGAAACAAGCAATCAGAGAAAGACTTTTTTTTGTGTTTAAAGAAAGAAAATAACTGAAAACAAAAGAAGGGATAAAATAATGAAAAATAAGAGGAATGGAAGCGTTTGAAATAAAAACAGAGCCATGCTTTGCAAAAAGCCAAAAGTGAGTTATGCATGGGAGTCTAGGGTAGCCAACGAGGCTGATGAATGAGAGGTAGCTCAAATGTGACATTCTTTGTTAACCGTAAACCACAGCAAATACCAAGAACAAAAGAGTTCTACCCCAGCACAATGCTGGGTCTGAAAAGGGAGACATGCCAAAAGCTCCATTAAGTCCACAAAATATATCACTATTCATTTTTATGGACGTGATTGGATACTCAGGTGATGGATGAATAGACAGATAGGTAGATAATACAACAAACAGAGATTGCTCATGGTTTGACTGTCATTATTCATATTTAGCAATCACACTTGGATTGGTGAAGACAAAGCATACATTGCAATATATTGGGTTAATATTGATGAAAACATAGGGATGTAATATTTCTTTTTAGTTCTGCCTGTGCTGCCATTTCACTTACAGAGTTATAAATTACACTTACTGAGAGAAAAAAAAAACACAAGGTGATGAAAACGTAAGGATAGACAGCATACTGAAGTCTCACAAACTCCGACAAAGCAAATATTAAAAATAATAGTAATTCTAGAAAGCAGACAAACACTTAGGAAACAATAAAAGTGACACAGTCAGTAAAGGTACTGCTAGTCTGAACAGAAGACTGTTTAGAATTCTCAACGTTAAGCAAGTAACACATTTTTAAAAGAAAAAGAGTTTGAAATCAAATCCATGGTTTATGAGCAAATATGAAAGGCAGCTGTTACTATTTCACAGTGGTGTGATGATAATAACAGCTCATGAAATCCATACAGAGGAGGAAAAAAGAAATAAGAGAGAATGCCATGAAATTGAAGAAATACAAGATATTGTATCTTTTTTTCTTTTTTCTCTTTTTTCTTTTTTTTTTTTTTCAGTTCAGTAACTCCCATTAATTATAGCTGTAATTACAATCATTGTTGTACTAAGGATTGTGCAAGCAAAAATATCTCTTCTCCAAAGACTTTATGACTGAAATAACAAGTCAGCTGAATTCTAGGAAATTCTGGCTGAAGTCACTCATCGGGACACTATTGAGACAAGAATACAGCTCAGGTGCAATACATAAATCCCTGCTTATTTACTGGATAAGTGTAACCAATGTGGAATTTTGTATGCATAAATGATTTGCATACATTGATGTACCCTAGTATAATATGCAGGATATATCAACAGAAAGTGGATTACCCAAAATCAGATTTCATGAAAAGAGCTTTTTGATAGCACCTACAATAGCAAAAAAATATGCACAACAATAGAAATCATAGTACGTGACTGCTTACCTATTCATAAAAATGAGTGTTAATGTGGACTATTTTACACCCATAGTGATTTTACTGCAGCTTCTCCTAGGAAAATGTATCATCTCCATCTTGCTTAATATTACAAACATCTGGTGAAAAAGCTATAGAAATCAAATAAAATATTCAGCTATAAATGCTCAAAAACATTGTGGTTTGCAAATCTGTATCAGACAACCATGGAGAAAGGTGATTACATTTGGAAATGTAAACCTACGAAGACGGGTTCTTAGGGAAGTAAAGTGTGCAAATATGCATGAGGGATGATCACCAGTGACTTAACAACAAACCATTAATTACTTGAGTACAGAAGGTAAAGCTGTGGTAATGAAATTTGCTAAATATACCAGTTAGGATGCTCTGTCAATGAAAAGGAGAACTAGAAAAGTTTTACAGGAAGATTTGAGTGACCTGGAAGACCAGAGGAATAAAACCATTAAATGTTATACTTTCAAAGAGTTTAAAAAAAAAAATCTGTTAAAACCATAAGCTCATCAATACATAGGAAAACCTATGTATTTTGACTGATCTCAAAGAAACCCACACAGAGCTACCAGTACAGTACCATCATGAAAAAGACAATTGCGATCTTGTGACATTTTACTCAAGGTATTTTCAATTGACATATGGAGTTATTCACACCTTTATAAAGTATAGTAATGAAGTAAGAAATTCAGTTGACATATATTCTCTAAAATTCTGCTTATCCTCATGCAAGAAAAAAGAAGTTGGGCAAGTAAAGCAAAAAGGAGTGAAGACAAGACTATATGAACTTTTTTTTGTAGTCTAGCAAAATACAGTGTGAGAAGAAATAAGATATTTTGTTTCCTAAGTGGAGTTTGAAAGACTTCTGTAATTGTGCTACTGTGAATGTCCTGTATAACCAAAACCCGAGTTTGTGAAATAAAAAAAATCTGACTAATTGCAAAATGAATCACAGAATGGTTTAGGGTGAAAGTGACATCTAGAAGTCATCTGGTCCAAACCCTGTGTTCAAGCAGGAACACCTAGACCCAGTTTCCCAGGACCATGTCCAGATGGCTTTTGAGTATCTCCAAGGATGTAGACTCTACAACTTCTTTGGGTAACTTGTGCCAGTGCTGTTACTGTCACTGTGAAAAAGCTTTTCCTGATGTTCAGACAGAACCTCCTGTGTTTCAGTTTGAGCCCATTGCCTCTGGTCCTGTCACTGGGCAGAGCGGACAGCTCTGTCTTCTTTGCACAGTCTTTTCAGGTATTTATATACATTGATGAGTTCCTCCCCAAGCCTTCTCTTCTCTAGGATCAGCTGTTTCACTCTTTACTCATAGGAGAGATGCTCCAGTCTAAATCATTTTAGTGGCCCTTTGCTGGACTCTCTCCAGTATGTCCATGTCTTTCATACTGAGGAACCCAGAACTGGACACAGTACTCCAGGTGTGGCCTCAGTACCAGTGCTGAGTAGAGGAGAAGGATCACTTCCACTGACCTGCTGTCAACACTCCTCTGAACATAGCCCAGGATAACATCAGATTTTGTGGCAAAAAGAACATTGCTGTTGCATGTTCAACTTCGTGTCCACCAGGACCCCCACGTTCTTCTCTGCAAGCTGCTTTCAAGTTCGTCAGCCTCTAGCACATACTGGGGCTTGGGGTTATTCCTCCCTAGGTGCAGGATTTGGGACTTCCCCTTGTTGAACTTTATGAGGTTAATGTCAGCCCATTCTTCAAGCCTGTTGAGGTCCCTCTGGGTTGGAGCACAACCCGCTGGTGTACCAGGCACTCCTTCTATTTTACAAACTTGCTGAGGATATACTCTGCCCCATCAGCCAGATCATTAATGAAGATGTAAAATAGGACTGGACCCACTATTGGCCACTAGGGTACACTGTTGGTTATTGGCCTCCAAATAGACTTCATGCTACGGATTATCTCCCCCTGGGCCTGGCCAGTCATCCAATTTTCATTTCACCTCACTATCTGCTCATCCAGCCCATAGTTCATTAGGTTTTTCATGAGGATCTTGTGGGACGTCATGCCAAAAGCCTTGCTAATGTCAAGGTAGACAATATACGCTGCTCTTCCCTCATCTGCCAAGCCAGTCATTTCATTGTAGAAGGTTATCAGGTTGGTCAAGCATGACTTCCCCTTTGTGAATCCGTGCTGGCTACTTCTGATTACCTTCTTATCCTTCTTGTGCCTGGAAATGGTTTCCGGGATTAGCTGCTCCATCACATTCATACAGATCAAGGTGAAGTTGACCAGCCTGTAGTTCTCCAGATCTCCCTTACCCTTCTTGAAGATAGGAGTGACATTTTCTTTCCTCCAGTCTTCAGGCACCTCTCACAATTGCCATGATCCTTCAAAGATTATTGGCCTTGAAATGGCATCAGCCAGCTCCCAACACTTATGGGCACACCTAATCAGGACCTGGCAGCTTTTGTTTGTTCAGTTTGCTTAAGTATTCCCTGACTCGATCCTCTTCCACCTTGATCCTTACTTTTGCCCTGGCCTCTGGAGCTTGGAATTCCTGAAAGATGTTCTTGTTAGTAAACACTGAGGTGAAAGAGAACATTCAGTACCTCAAACTTTTCCATGTTCAGTATCACCACGTCCCCTGCCGCATTCAGCAGTGGGCCCACAATTTCTCAACTCTTCTTTTTGTCACCTAGGTACTTATAGAAGCCCTTCTTGTTTCCTTTGACATTTCTGGTCAGATTCAATTACATTTGGGCCTTGGCTTTCCTAACTGTGTCTCTGTGTGCTCAGACAGTGTCTCTGTATTCCTCTCAGGTTGCCTGTCCCTGCTTCCACCCTCTGTATCCTTCCTTTTTATATTTTGAGTTTTGCCAGGAGCTCCTTATTCATCCATGCAGGCCTCCTGATTGGGATGGACCACTCTTGACTGTGGAAGAGGTGATGCTTGAATATGAACTAGCCCCTCTTCCCTCCAGGGGTCTTTTCCAAGAATATCCTTGGGTCCCATGGGTCTCTTCCAAGAATATCCTTGAAGAGGCCAGAGTCTGCTCTCCTCAAGTCCAGTGTTTTGGCTTGCTTTTTTCCCTCCTCTCTCCTCTCAGGATCCTGAACTACGTCATTTCATGATCACTTCAGCCAAGCCTGCATTCAACCTTCCAATCCCCAATGAACCTATCCTTGTTTGTGGGTATGAGGTCCACCAGAACACCTCTCCTCATTAGCCCTTCTATGACTTGGGTCAGGAAGTTGTTATTACTGTTCCCCAAGAATCTCTTGGATTGCTTATGCCCTGCTATGTTGTTTCTCCAGCAGATACCAGGCTAGTTGAAATTCCCCGTGTGGATAAAATCCTGTGAATGTGAAAATGCTTCTAGCCATCTGGAGAAGGCACCATCCATTTTTTTTTCCTGGTCAGGCAGCCTATAGCAGGCACACACTATAGTCACCCATACCACTCTACTCTTTCATCCTCACCCATAATCTCTCACTCAGCTCATCATCCATATCCAGGTGGAGCTCCATGCATTCTGGTTGTTTTCTCACACAGAGAGCAACTCCTGCGTAAGGAATCTTCCCTGTTCTTGCTAAAGAGACTGTATTCCTTCATTGAAGCACTCATTATATGAGCTATCCCACCAAGTCTCTGTGATGCCAACTAAAACAGCACACAGATCTCCACTTCCTCGCGTTATTCCCCATGCTGTGTGTATTTCTGCACAGGTACTTCAGAAAAACACCCCAGCATGCTGGTTTCCGAAAAAGGGTCTGTTGGTCTGTGAAATAACTCTAACCTGTATTTTCAACAGAAGGTTGTTAGTTGTCTGTGTTTGTGGCAACTAAACAAGCAGGAAAGAACTACTCATTCTGATTTGATTTTTTATTTAGTTTAGGACTTCCAATGCAAATTTGTGCCACCAAGTAGCATCACGTTTTCAGTATAATGTGCTCCTGTTAATACCATGTAATATTATCAATTCAGCTCACTCAATATCATTCTCATATGTGTCCTCAATGAATACTAATTGGAAAAAGGAAGTCTGAAAGGGCAGTTAAAATGATAGGAGAAAAAGAAATACCGAAAAAGAAGACTAAATTATACAACTAAAGAAAATTGTAATAGACTCTGCTGTAGAAGAAACCAAGGATTATCTAAGAACTCATTGATGTTGTAGAATAAACTAAGGATTATTTAAGAGTTTAATGATCTTTAATAAGGAAGCACAAAATAAATGAAAATCCTTAGTTAAAATATAAAAGAAAGAAATGAATAATAACAGAAGGTTAACATGATAATCTAGTTGCTATGGTAACCATAAGAAGTAAAAGGCAGTGGTGTCACTGCTGACTTGTACACAGTAGTAAAATAAATAAATTAGTATTTCCTGGCAGGAGAGAGCCTGTATCATATCCATAAGTTGTAATGAGGTCAGTTATCTCTTTAAAAACCTTCACACCAAACTACCTATTGTCTACTATATGCCAAAAAAAACCTATACCAGCAGCACAGATGATAACAAGGTAAATATTTTCTTAATGTGCACATGTGTTATTTCACTTGGCTTCATCCTCACAAATTAATCTTGTGATGGCTTTCTTCACATGATAGGTCAGATTTACAAAACCAACTTTAAATCACATCATCAACATCCAGGCAGAAATGGTAGTAGTTATATTTGCTTAGCTAATTTGATTGCAACATTTATGTCACTAGGCTTTTCCAGAAGAACAAAAAATATATATACCTTTAAAATAAAGATGGGACCAGTCCACAAACACTTTGTTCCACAAAAATTACATAGTTTGGTCTATTCTGAATAAAATAAGCTTCCCCCCCCCCCCCCCCCCCCAAGCTCTGCAGTGCCAGACTTCCATCAGAATATCCTAAATCTCAAACTGATTCTTGTGTTTCTTTGGACAGATGGGCTTTCCAGGAAACTTTTGCAGAGCCATTACTAATTCAGTATAGGAAGATTCAGTTTTGTGGCTTCGTCATGAGAAATTAGTCTCATGTTTGTAGCCATTGTAATTTGTAACCATAGTGATTTATGATTTTGTAGCCAATTAGTATAATAAATGCCATACAAATATTTTGTATTCTTTATTGCAGTCACTTTGAATGGTATCTTTTATCCGTGCAGCTTGAAGTTTTTGCTTGAAGGCCTTGGCAGTACCAATATAGGTTCTCTGACTCAGCAAATTACCCTTAGCCTTTCAATTTTCCATATCGTAATGGTACTGCTGCCACTCCACTAAAGATTTGTCTTGAGTGTGTCCATGTAACGTTTCATCAGCCTTCTTTTCAACCATTTATGTATATATTATCTGGCCAGCAAAAATAGGTTTGAGCCATCTATTACCTGACATAGAGATGCCTGGACCAGCATATTTGTGCTTAAAGAAGCATATAGTTGTGCTACTGATCTCAATATTCAAGACTCTATTTTGTCACTTTATATCAGCAAAATCATTCATACAGGCTCACGTGGAAAGCATTGAGATGTTTGTTCCATCACTGCAAGTTTCTTATCTTCTGCGTGTTACATAAAACTGGTTTTGAAAAACGAATAAAGTTTTCATTCAAAATAGTTTTTTTCTCTTTAATACAGAGATGAGTTTTTAATGTTCCAAAACAGAACTTTAATTCATCTGTATTGTCATCCATGTCCATTTTATCAGTTATATTGCCAACCTAGCTAAATTATCCCATGGATTTTTCAGTTATTCGGTGGCAATGCACAGATCTAACTGAGTTTTCAACATCTAGTTTTTCAGTGTTGTGAAGCTGGATGAGGACCTTAATTTCCTTTATGTTGATGTGCTGGCTTAATCTCTTGTTCTTGTGATCAAAAGAGTTGATGATATATGGCATGCATCCTAATATGTGCATAATTGTTAAAAGAACAGCCTACAGCACAGCAATTATATAATCTTTGATTTAGCACAAAATCTCTCTCATGTATATGCTGACAAATATAGATTCCTTTATGCCAACTAAGTACAACCTACAGGTTGTACTATAGAACAAGCTATTGCATTTTATGTCATCGAAAAATGTAAGCAGTCTGCTTTAAACAAGGACCTGTGCCCTCACCCATTAAGAAATGAAAGAAATATATTTGAAAACTTGTCTGAATAATGAAATTCTTCCTGAAGCCTTCAGAGAACCTGACAGCTGATAGTACTGGAGGTTTTGAACTGACTACATAAGATTTTTGCTAAATGTCCTTTGTTGTACAAATCATATCGGTTTGATCAGTGTTGTGGTTTAACCCCAGTAGGCAGCTAAGCACCACACAGCTGCTCTCTCTGGTGGGACTGGGGAGGGAATTGGAAGGGTAAAAGTCAGAAAACTCATGGGCTGAGATAAACACAATTTAAAAGGTAAAGCTAAAGCTGTCCACACAAGCAAAGCAAAATAAGGAATTAATTCACTACTTCCCACCAGCAGGCAGGTGGGAAGACAAACACCATAACTCCGAACATCCCCCCTTCCTCCCTCTTCTCCCAGCTTTTAATTGCTGAGCATGTTGTCATATGGTATGGGATATCCCATTGGTCAGTTGGGGTCAGCTGTCCTGGCTGTGCCGCCTACCAACTTCTTGGCACACCCCACCTACTCTCTGGCAGGGTGAGAAGCAGAAAAGGTCTTCACTCTGTGTAAGCACTCCTCGGCAATAACTAAAGTATTTCTGTATTATCAACACTGTTTTCATCACAAATCCAAAACACAGCATCATGCCAACTACTATGAAGAAAATTAACCCTATCCCAGCCAAAACCCGCACAATCAGAAATTGAACGGACTTGCTAGAAGTTTATTAGCATCAGCAGTATCAACCATAATTCTCCTTATAAAATTTTTGTCACAGAGAGAATCAATATGGTCATTATCATGCCGGAAAAGTCATGTTTCTCTTTGTGGAGATTAAATTACTTTTTCATGTCAAAAAAATATTCTTTATATGAAATTTGTCAAAAGAACAGTCTTTCTGACTTACTAGTGTCTCCTATATTTCTTCTATATTTTGATGAGAATACCATAGGTTTCTGCTGAATGGCTCTATTGCAGCTCTTCAGTAGTTTTAAGTATATCACAAAGGTGATACTGCTAGTAACTACTTCTTGATGGGTAGCTTAAGTTTCATTTAGCATTTTGTCAGAAATGATAGATGAATGATTTAATTGTGTTGAATTATTCACTTTGCACCAGTGATTCAGGATTTCCCTTCCATGAGTTGGCAGAATTTGGTCATCTCCATTGAAATGTTGTGCAATAGAACCATCAAAGGGGCATATATAATTTAAAGCCACTGTAGACGTGTTTAATATGATACCGGTTTACATTTTGTTGACATTAATATTTTTCTTCATTAACATTTTAAAACTTTCATTTATGATAAGCAGCTTTCTTGCTTGCCAGTCTTTATGTTTCACTCAAGTTTTGTCCCATATTTACTTTAATAGTGTTCTGATGAAATTATTTAAAAAAAAAAAAAAAAAAAGCAACAAAATCAACATATCTCACATTTGCCTTTGACAAAGCAAAGAACTTCCTCTGAGGTAGCGCATGCTGCCTGACTTGCATCCTGACTGACAAAAATCAAAGAAACATAACATTCAATTCATCCCAGTATCATCTACTCTGTCTGTCTTCTCCACTGCAGCTAAACCTGTTACATTCCTTATAAGAAAAAATACTTTCTTTTGTTAAGCTGCTACAAGATAACTACCGTATAATTCTTAGTCAGTGTCCCTCTTGTCTTTCTTTTTAGCACTTCCTATCACTAAGGTATTTTTTTACCAGGAGGTGCTGATCTGTACCTGCACTCATACTCTGTAAAGTCTCATGCTAAATGAAATGGAAAGGATTACTCCATTTTGGTCATTCGAGCTGTTATAGGATTTTCTTAGAAGGAAAATCTTGAAGTCTTTCTTATACTTGAAAATTGCCATCACATTATTCCTGAGCCTTTCTTTTTCTTAAGCTGAACTCAAGTTCATTCAAATTGCTTTTGTAAATCATGTTCACTAAACTTTTGATACTTCTTGTACTTTAAGCAGGACTTTCTGTATGATTCACTTTCTTTTTTTCCACTTTTTTTTAAACTGGGACAGTAATCTAACTGAGACAGAACCAGATTATGTTTTCTTCAACTATTTATGGAAAACAATGTCAAGTGCACAATTTAATTTAATACAAATGGCATTATAAGACTTGTCCTTCATAAACCTAGACTGGTGTGCCAAGATTTGTAGCTTACAACTCCATGTTGTCTTTTATGTTTGTTATTATATGCTATATTTATTGTCTTCCAGGTGCTTGCAAATAGCTTGATTATTTGATATTTTCCATTTGATCTTTTAAAAAGCTAAACAACATTAAGAATGACTTCCATTAATTTCTTCTTCTCTTCTCTTCAGAGTAATTGAATCTGAACCCTTTAATGTATTACAATTGGTATTTAAATTGCAATTGTCAGGCATCTAGTGACATATAGCACCCCATAGGTTGATCATCTGGCAAGCAAACTGCATGATACGTAGGTAATTCTGACATCTGCAAATTCTAAATTGCCTCACAGTGATATAACTAGCAAATTGCTATGCCTAGAGTATGTATGAATCTAGAATTTTTGCTTCTCAGCTTGTTGAAGTACTATATTAATGATAACCACCTGAAACTCAGCAAGATACTATTTTTATTGTCTTCCTTAAAACTATGCTTATCTGGGTCCTTTCTTTAAATAGGAAGTCAAGGGTTTGTCATTTCATGCCATCAACTTCATGACATTGTAAAGATATAGTTTTCTGACCTCCTATGTTCTTTCATCATAGCGAGTGTATTGCTTCAATAGTAGCAAAATAACCTGCTGGCTCTTTGTAACACCAAGAGCTGGCCTACCAGTTCCTTGGGTAGAGAACTCATTTGTCAGCAGTCACATACTGTTCTTTTTCTTCCTCCTGTTTGCCCATGCAGGCAGCTTCAAAGTTTTCCAGCTGAGATTTGATGGTCGAGCATTCCTAAATTCCAACTATGACATCTGCATATCACTTTTTCTATTTTTCTGCACTGCAGGAGTTAATATAGTCAAGAATAAAAGAAATAGTGCAATACTGATTTAGAAAATATATTCAAATTATATGATCACAGTAAGTAAAGATTGCATAATCCCACTCCAATTTTCCTATCTATGGCTGTTAATTACTTATTGACACAGCTAATCGAAAAGAAGTGGGAGTAAAGTGCAAATTGTTTGTCTGAATATGGTGAATTAGTATAATTTTCTCACATTTGATGGTATAAATCACAGAAACCTCTACGAATTTGAGTTATTTCAAACTTGGCATGTCTGTTCATTGCTCAGAACTACAACAGTGCCACATCGGTTTAAGGGCAGTTTCTGAGTCTTTAGGACTTTACAAAGTAATGCTGTTGCATTAATTGCTATTCAGCTCGGCAGGCACCTAGGACCTGTTGGAGCAGGTCCAGAGGAAGGCCATAAAAATGATCTGAGGGCTGGAATACCTCTCCTATGAGTACAGGCTGAGAGAGTTGGGGTTGTTTAGCCTGGAGAAAAAAAGGCTCTGGGGAGATCTTGTTGTGGCCTTTCAGTACTTAAAATGGGTTTATAAGAAAGATAGGGAAAAATATTTTTGCAGGGTCTGTACTGATAGGCCAAGGGGTAATGGTTTTAAGATAAAAGAGGGTAGATTCAAACTCAGTACAATGAAGAATTTTTTTATGATGAGGGTGGTGAAACACTGGGATGGTTTGCCCAGGGAGGTGGTAGATGTTCTATCCCTGGAAACGTTCAAGGTCAGGTTGGATGGGGCTCTGAGCAACTTGATGTAGTTGAAGATGTCATTTCAGATGGGTTGGACTGGATGACCCTTAGAGGTCATGTCCAACCCAAACTATTCTATGATCCCAAATTAGAAACTACGCCTAAAGAAAACAAGTAGAGGAGAAAACATTTCACAGGTTGCAGAAAACACTTTTTTTTATTTATAGAGAAAATATTTCCATTTACACAACTGATTTTTGCAACAGCAAGAAATTACTGATTTACATTTTGTTTGTGGTGCTCTAAAAGCATGAAACTCTTTTTTAAATACTGTTATTTAGCCAGTTATTGCATAGATGAGTATTCTTATCTAATTGTAGACTCTGCATGTTTCACTGGATTACATCTACTTTTCTGAAGTATTTTGAAATCCATATTCCATAGCAAAAAGCTGTCGCCAACACATTTTAACAATTTGTGATTATAGACTCTCATTTGTATCAAACCCATTTTTCAGTGTGACCAACATAATTTTATGGATTTATTTCAGTGATCATTTAAAAAAAAAATTGAAAACCCAAAGTCAAATAGCATTTTGTAAACGAATACACTTTTAGAACTGCAAGAAATATGTTTTGAATGGACTGAATTGCAGCTGCAAGATAACCATGACTTTACTGGGTAAAAGGAACAAATGGCTTGAGCTTATATTTAGTTTTATGCAAAAAACCCACATCTATTTCTGTACTTATGTTTTAAATGAATTTTGCGCTTTGTGATGGATTTATTTACAACAAATTAAACTTGATTTAATGATATACATTTAGTAGTCATTAAGTCTTTAACACAATGATGTCCCTCAGTACATTGATGTCTTATGTCCACAAATAGTATTAGATCACTGTAATTGTACTTCTGTATAAAGATATTTTCTGCATATTTGTTTTAAACACTAGACAAAATTTTGTGAACTAAACATACAAGCATTCTGCATTAAGTTTTTGAGAAAGTAATATGATCTTCTCCATAGTAAGTGAGTATAGTTCAGTCCTATTAAAATTAACTGTGATTGCCTATAACTGTTGCTTCTCATGGTGTGGAGTGAATTCTTTCAGACTGATATGCAAGAATTTCTCTAATTGTGAATAGCTTGTCGATCTTTGGGGGAATTTAGAGAGTCTCCTAATTCTTGTGTCTTCACTGAACATGAGTATAGTACCATTAGAGTGTCAAAAAATAGATAGGTTGATGCCATTGCTGCATGTTACTTCAATTAGAAGTGAATAAATGTCATTTAGCTCTGTTATCTCAGTTACACCACTGAAGACAGGCAGTGACCACATCAAACTGGGGTAGCTCAAGCCTAAATATGGCATCTGCATGTTAGATAAATATAGAGTACCGAAATCTTGATGCCTATAGCATGTGAGTCCCTTGATCACAGAATCACAGACAACCACAGAATCATAGAGGGTCAGAGATCATCTGGTCCACCCCCTCTGCCAAAGTAGGTTCACCTAGAGCACTTTGGACAGGAATGCATCCAGGTGGTTTTTTAATATCTCCAGAGAAGGAGGCTCCACAGCCTCTCTGGGCAGCCTGTTCCAGTGCTCTGTCACCCTCACCGTAAAGAAGTTTTTCTTTATGTTCAGATGGAATTTCCTGTGTTCCAGTTTGTGCCTATTGCCTCTTGTTCTGCCACTGTGCACCACTGAAAAGAGTTTGGTCCCATCCTCTTGACACCTGCCCTTTAGATATTGATATAGCATTGATCTCAGTCTCCTCCAGGTTAAACTGACCCAGGTCTTTCAGCCTTTCCTCATAGGAGAGATGCTCCAGCCCCTTGATCATTTTTATAGCCCTCCCCTGGACTCTCTCCAGTAGTTCCTTGTCTTTCTTGAACTGAGGAGCACAGAACTGGACACAGTACTCCAGATGTGGCCTCAGGGGCCAAGGGGTAGAGGGGCCTCAGGGCAGAGTAGAGGGGGAAGATAACCTCCCTCCACCTGCTGGCCACACTTTTTTTAATGCACCCCAGGATGACTTAGTGGTAACTATTCAGAGGGCATTTTATCACAATTTTGGGTAAAGAGACAACTTAGTTACCAAAGTCCTGCCATCAACATAGAAGCTTGCATGAGCTCTAGGCTGCAGTCTGTGCTTCCTCTCCATATCCACAAAATGAGTCTTCTTAGACCTGTCACTCCTTTGAGTTGCCCGTGAGAGATACTATCACTCTACCTTGAGGTGTTCCATTACTGTACATTAAGATAGATTGTAGGCATACGCTCATCATTTGAATTGTCCAAAAGAAATCTATTTCGCTGCAGGAATAAAGAGCTTAATAAGTGTTCAGTACAAAAAACTACAGTTTCACAGTTTCTTACTGTTATTATTGGCCTTTAAAACCAGCAGGTACCCTCTACTCAATTAATTTTGTAGAAGATCACTTAGCAGGCACCATTTTATCAACACTTGACAACTAAAGAATGCTTTGCTTATATCAGTAGTGGGTTTTGTTGCTATTGCTTTCTGAAAAACAAACATAATCAGAACTGTTCCTGAAACCAGTTTTATTCAAGATACAAAAAGCCTTAATATACTGTGTTAAACTGTTGTACAACACAGAAACTTGTGTGGATTCCTATTAATACAAGAAATCATACACATAGTTCATCCCTGTAAAGAAATGCTGTTCTATGTGAGGAATAAAGTTTGTTTTTGTTTTTTTTTTTAAATTACAGAAATCACTGCAAAGACAGAGAATTTAGAAATGTAAAGCAAATTGTATACATATGCTGTTTACTTTGATTCATTCTAAATATTTTCCTTTTATTCAATGGGTATCCTTGCAGAAGGTAAACTTATAATAGTTTTGTTCTGACAGTACGTTGAGTGGATACATCATTCTAGAGTCTGAAAAAAAAGAAATCCTGTATGTTTTATTGATTTAACATATATTGTACAAATACAATTCTAATCAATACAGTTCAATTCCTTTTTTTAAACTATATTAATGGGGAAAAATTACTGTCATTAGTTTTCCTATATTTGAACTTTTCTTGTTGTTTTTATGAACTCACTCTAGAGAATCATTGCTTTTGTTTGCTGCTGACATCTGTTATTTTTCTGTTACTTAAGCCCTTTTTATTTACTGGTCAACTTGTAGTAGTTTATTCAAATATAAAGCCACAATGTACAAGAGCAATAATTTGAAATTCCTTTTGTCACAAAGCATGGCTACAGGAGTATATCAATCTATAGTCAAGTGAACTGCATCCCTTCTTCATCTCCTTTTGTTACTAGGACTTATTTCTTCCCTCTGGCTTTTCAGCTTTCTCCCAAGTTAATGGGTTCTCAACTCTGAGATACCTGATATCTTGTCTTGTTATTAATCACTCTGAACTTAACAGATAGTACACCTTTCAGCACTATCTTCACTTTAACTTTGTCCACATAATAATGAATCAAGGTCATGAAAATATAGGATAGTGCCATTTGAAAGCAAAGCCTCTTTTCTCTTTATATCAGGCAGTCTTTCTTTTTAAGAAAATCTTTATACATAGTTCCAAAAGAACAGCAGCCTGATCATAGAATCGTAGAATGGTTTGGGTTGGAAGGGACCTTAAAGATCATCTAGTTACAACCCCCTTGCCATGGGCAGGCACAATTTCAACCAGACCAGGTTGCTCAAAGTCCCATCCAACCTGGTCTTGAACACTTCCAGGGATGGGGCCTCCACAACCTCCCTGGGCAATTTGTTCCAGTGTCTCATCACCCTCACAGTAAAGAATTTCCTCTTAATATCTAATCTAAATCTACCTTCTTTCAGTTTAAACCCATTGCCCCCTCTCCTACCACTCATAGTCACTGCAGCCAAGGCTGCCCTTGAGCTTCACATGCCCCACCAGCCACTCCTTGCTGGTGAGAGCAAGGTCCAGCCTGACACTTCTCCTCATTGGCTCCTCTGTCACTTGGAAAAGGAAGTCATCATTGATGTATTCCAGAAACGTCCCGGATTGCTTATGCCCTGCTGTGTTGTCCCTTCAACAGATATTGGGGTGGCTGAAGTCCCCCATGAGGACCAGGGCTTGTGAATGTGAGGCTGCTCCTATCTGTCTATTGAGGGCCTCATCAGCTCAGTCTTCCTGGTTCAGTGGCCTGTAGCAGATCCCCACTATAATATCACATGTCCCTGCCCTCCCTTTAATCCTGACCAACTCCTCATCCATCCCCAGGTGGAGCTCCATGCACTCCAGCTGGTCCTTGACATAGAGGGCAACACCCCCTCCTGGTCTCCTCTGCCTGTCCTTCCTGAAGAGCCTGAAGTATCCTTCCATTCCAACACTCCAGTCATAGGACCCATCCTACCACATCTCCTTGATGCCAGTGAGATAATAGCCCTGCAGGCATGCACATGTCTCTAACTCCTTTTCTTTGTTCCCCATGCTACGTGCATTTTCATGGAGGCATTTAAGTCTGGTCCCGATGAAGCTGACTTACTGGCTGAATTAGCTGGAATTTCTTTGTGCAGGACACCAGGTGCTCTCCAGGCTCTGAGCATCTATTGCTGGTGTTGGCACCATGCTGGTAGGAGTGAGACGGATGAGATTCCCCTCCCCTTCAACTTTAGTTCAAAGCCTTCTTTACTAGCTTGGCAAGCCTCTGACCAAAGATTCTCTTCCCCTTCTCTGACAGATGGACCCCGTCAGCCAGGTTTCTTAAAGTGAGTCCCATGGTCTAGTAGTCAAACCTCTGACAGTGGAACATGTCCCGTAACGATTTGTGGATTCGCCAGATTCGACTGGCCCTTTCAAACCCCTTCTTTTTGACCAGGAGAACTGTTGAAAAAACTACCTGCACTCTTGTGTCCCTTACCACTGCTCCCAGGGCTCTGTAGTCCTTCCTGATACGCCTCAGATCTCACATGAAACAACCGCAGCAAGCAATAGTCAGTGGACTGTACAAGGCTTCATAGTCTCTTCATGACATCCCTGACACTGACACGAGCCCCCAGTAAGCAGCACACCTCTCCTGAGAGTGAGTCAGGTCAGCAAATGAGTGCTTCTGTACCTCTTAGAAGAGAGTCTCCTACTACTATCACCCATCACCTTTCCTGAGTTGTGTTGGTTGTTATACGGGGAGCAGATCCGGTTGCATTACACTGCTCCGGCATCCCTGACGTGATGGGTCTTTCCTCTTCAGTCTACAGAGCAGTGAAACAGTTCTGCAAGGGCTCGTCAGGCTTCAGGGGGATTCTCTTCCTCCTGCTGGTCCTTGCCATTGCAAGCTTCTGTTCTCCTGCATTATTGCCCCAGCTCCCTTCTGTACATGCCAGTGGGGGACTTTTTGGCTGTTTGGCTGTGGGTCCACTGCAGACTGCTTGGAATCAGCTATCTAACTCCTTCTAAGACTCCCTGATTTTACACAGCCTCCTCACCACTGCCTGCAGCTCAGCCACCTGCTGCAGGAGTTTGTCCACCTGGGCACACCTTCTTCAGGAAGGTCTGCTGCCTATCCCTGCCCCAGGGGAAAGTTCTAGGCACCTCCTGCGGTCTGAAGTCTGCACTGCAGCCTCTCCCTTCAGCAGCTCTGTTTGGGTGGAGGCATCAGCCACCACCAGGGTAGATAGTGCAGAACCCCCAGCCAGAGCTGCAGCCTTTGCTCTCAGATGAGTGCCCACCTGTCTGCCAATTGAATTTATTATTTCTAGTAAGGTAAGGTGTTATGAAAGCATTGTATAACCAAAGAATGTAATACATTCAGGCCTTTTACCATGCCATTTCAATTTAGAATTTTCATGTGTTGTCCATTACTATGTGGTCTGTACATTTCATTTACGTACAGTAGTTCAGGTTAGGAGCTCCAAATATAGAAGTTTTAAGTAGTTTGTGAATTATTTTCAACCCATGGTTCATTTGGAACCCATCCTGGACATCGGTGGTCTTGCCTGCAAAATAGGCAGAAAGTTCAATGCAGGGCAGAGAATGATTGTTGACTGATTATTTAGTTTACTTTCCAGCATAACTCTTCTAATTTTGAACAAGCCATTAACACAAGAGATCTTTGATCGTTCTTCAGGGAGAGGGAGTTGGACCCTGGGAGTTTTGACATATTTCAGAGTTCTTGTTTTAATTTTGACTCAATGACTTATAAATATAATAGGCCAGTGTTCTGAGAATGCAAATCCCTTGAAAACCTTTCAGCACACTGACCATAATAACACAAAACCAACTATAGCTTATGTGCATTGAACCTAGAGCCCAATAACCAAAACATATAAAGTGTATTCACACTAGGAGAAATGTTTCAAAATTTTATCTTCCTAGTCAAAAAATCACAAAATAGTAAATATTCATAAGTCTCCAATCACAATTATATGCCTCCAAATGCATAAATAGGTTGTAACAGTCTGTGTACTTAATTGTTGGACTACATCAATAACTATAGCCCTTTTACAGCTTTGCTTAATTAAATCTCTTAACAGCAGCCTCTGTACACAAATACACACACACATCTCATAGGCATAAGACATTTAGAGAGATTAACAGAATATCCTTTTAAAAAAACATCTTCAATATGTTAATTAAGAGTAATAGTAGTAATAGTAAACATATATTATGACTCAAGATCAGCAGTACCTTCAAAATTTTTGTAGGAATATTCAAAGTATTTAATGATATTATGCAATAAGACAGTAAAGTAAGAAGACTATAAGGCTGTACAGTCACAGGCCAGGTAGAAGAGAGAAAGTCAGAGTTACTGACACCACTAGCATCATTTTAAAATAATAAAAATGAGAAGCATGGAATAATGGCACCCATCCATCAGAGCACTTAAAAAATGTAGGTAACAAAAAGAATCACAGTTGTTTGTCGGTATCAGTTGATACGTCCCTTTTAAAAAAATAAAAGGCAAAAGAAGATTGTTTCTTCCCTAGTGAACAAGACTTAGGTGAGAAGTCTCCACATGGCAGGATAGCAAACAGGAGAAAAAGGCAGAGAGAAGACAGACTGCAGCTTATGCAGAAGACTACTGGAGGGGAGTATGGGTAAGACAGCCAGGATCAGTGGTGTTGAAAAGAACTTCCTAGGGACCGGGATGACTGCACAGCTAGACAAAAAACCAAGCCCAGAAACAAGAACTAATCTGCAGAGAAACCATGGAGGAGGAAAAACCTATGTATGAATACCTTTTATTCTAGTTGGCTGGGTCACTTTAGGTTCTTTTTGTGTAAAAAAAAAATTCTTCTATCTCATACGCTAATAAAATCTGGCCCTTTATTTTTTTTAATTTAAAAACCTTTCAGGTATTATTTAGGAACTCACTGTAAAGAAGATGTGCACCTCAAATTGGTGGCTGACTTGGTGTCCTGTTCCAATATATTTATATCCCACTGAATAAAATAGAATTTAAATACATGCCTATGTACTTTGCATAAATTTTATTCCCTTGCTAAATCAATTCCAAAGACAATTCTAAAAAATCCCAACTCATGAATATTTCCTTCAGCTTATCTCGTAACTTAATACATCCAGATGGTTTTCCATTTCTGTGAGGAAATCTGAGGAAAATCAAGATTTAAACTGAGCCAAAACCAGCTACACCAAAATCAGAACAAATTTGGTAGTAAAAAACCAAACCAAACCAAACCAAATCAAACCAAACAAAACCAAACCAAATCTGTCAATTATAGTATTTTAAAAACTCAACTTACTTCAAGAGGCAATTGTGATATTTTCAATACCAAAAAAAAGGTGCTGACACATTCTAGTATTCAAAACAAAGAAATTTCAGTTACATAGTGTGACTCAACTTGGGGAAAACTGAGCAATACAACTTCTACTGGAAACAATACTTAGTGGAAAGGTGAAAAAGGAATACAGGAAGTAAGCTTTCAGGCATATCGCAGCACAGTTCTCCAAGTATTTGTTGTGAGTTAACTCCAGTGGGCAGCTAAGCCCCACACAGCCACTCACTCACTTGTCCCCACCAGTGGTGTGGGGGAGATAACTGGAAGGGTAAAAGTGAGAAAACTCGTGGCTTGAGATAAAGACAGTTTAATGGGTAAAGCAAAAGCCACACACTCAAGCAAAGCAAAATAATTGGTTCACTACTTCCCATTGGCAGGCAGGTGTTCAGCTGTTTCCAGGAAAGCAGGGCTTCATCATGTGTCACAGTTACTTAGGAAGATAAAGTACATAACCCCAAACATCCTCCTTCTTCCCCACAGCTCTTCTTGCTGAGTACAATGGCATGTGGTATGAGGTATCCCTTTGGTCAGTTGGAGTCAGCTGCCCGTCTGTGTCCCCTTCCAACTTCTCATGCACCCCCAGCCTACTCACTGGTGGGGCATTGTGAGAAGCGGAAAAGGTCTTGACACTGTGCCAGAACTGCTCAGCAGTAACTAAAACACTAATGTGTTATCAACATTGTTTTCAGCACAAATCCAAAACATAGCCTCATACAAGATACTATGAAGAAAATTAACTCTATCCTAGCCAAAACCAGTACAAAAAAATAAGCATAGTGTATTTGTGAGTGAAAATCAAGGATATGAAGAGAGAACAGAAGACAGTTTGAAAATACAGCAGAATGAAGTGAAAGGGTTAAAAAACCCAACTTGGCTTATTGGATCAGGTGGGCCTTGAGGATGGATGAAACTTTACAAGGTTCTTTACTTTTTATCTTGCAAATCAGTGTTCTGAATAAAATGACAACAGAACATTTTTCCATAGCAGAACGAGTAAAATCAACAAGACAGATTTGGATAGGAAGGCAATGGTTTGATGCATAATTTGAAGTGCTTTCTAAAGTGGGTATCGTAAGTCCTTCAGTATATATACACCAGATTGCCTTTTTCTTTGCCAGTTAGAGGGTAAATATGCTACTGATTAGCTGGCTGGCAGTATCTTGCACCTGTGAGAGAGTGTAATACTTGCACAGTGCACTGAATATGTGATTTTTGCTATTAACAGTAGAAGCCTTCAGGCTGTGTGCTGACCCAGCAGTGCAGGGGCTCAGCCTCACCTTGGCCTGAGATGGTTTTCGCCACTGCTGCCTCCCCTGCCCCAGCTTCAGCTCTGGGGAGGGCAGGACACCACTCATCCCACCTCCCACAGTCAGTGCCAGACAAACAATAGCACTTTTGGGGGGGGTTGGGGGGGTAGGGGGGTTGCTGAAAGGCCTGGGGCCAAGACTTCAGCTAGCAGCCTGGGAGAAGGAAGTGGTCTGAGATAAGAAAATCTACTTTAAAAAAAAAAAAAAAAAAACAAAACACAAAGAAAAACACCCTAGACTTGAGACAGAGGAGGAAGAAACCCCTTCCATGAACATCATACTTTTCATCAAAAAGATGTCAAGATGCCCATAAATCTCATAACTAAAGCTTGAACATTTACCTTCTTCTTATACTCCTCAACCTGGTGCTCCAGAATGACACTGGAAGGGTGAAAATAACACCAGAAAAAGGGAATATTAGTAAACTTTATTCTATAGGTATTTTAGGGCTTTTAGGTGTTTCTGTATTAAGTAGAGAATATGGACTATTACAGTTAAAACATAATTGAACTATGAGTAAATTATGGGATCGTATGGTGTGTTTCTTTTTGCTGTTAATATTTTGGGCATAATAGGTAGCTCTCAGTTTCTACCAAATTCATAACACAGGTAAGAAAAACAATTTTTCTCCAGTCAAAATCTGCACTATACTGACCTCTGTGTACCCTGTGCAATTTTGTCACTTCCTCAAGTTCTTGATCTACTTAAACCCATCCTACCTTTCCCATTTGATATCATTCCAATTCAGTCTCAGCCTGAATCCCATGGGCTAAGGCTCTAGAAGGAAGTGGGGTGCAAGAGAGCTAGTTAATATTTAAGTACCACTTCCTATAAGTTCAAGATCGGTGCATCCCTAGCAGCAAGAAATCATGCAAAGGAGGCAGGAAACCTGCATGGATGAACAAGTAGATTCTGAAAAAACTCAGATGTAAGAAGGAAGTTTACAGAATGTGAAAAAAGGGACTGGCCGCTTGGGAGGAATATAGGAACATTGTCAAAGTATGCAGGGATGCAACAAGGAAGGCTAAGGTCCACTTGGAATTAAATATGGCAAGGGATGTCAAGGACAATAAGGTCTTCTTCAAGTACATCAGTAGAAAAAGGAAGACTGGGGAAAATGTGGGTCTGCTGCTGAATGAGGTAGGTCCTCTGGTGACGGAGGATGCAGAGAAAGCAGAGTTACTGAATGCCTTCTTTGCTACAGTCTTTACTGCTAAGGCTGGTCCTCAGGAACCACAGACCCTGGAGGTAAGAGAGAGGGCATGGAGTAAGCAAGACTCTCCCTTGATCAAGGAGGATTGGGTTAGAGATCATTTAGGCAAACTTGACACCCACAAATCCATGGGTCCTGATGGTATGCACTTGTGAGTGCTGAGGGATCTGGCAGATGTTACTGCGAAGCCACTCTCCATCGCCTATGAAAGGTTATGGAGAACAGCCTGAGGACTGGAGGAAAGCCAATGTCACACCAGTCTTTAGAAAGGGCAAGGAGGACCCAGGAAACTAAAGGCCGATCAGCCTCACCTCCATCCCTGGAAAGGTCATGGAACAGGTCATCATGGATGTCATGTCTAAGCATGTAAAGAAAAAGAAGGTTATCGGGAGTGGTTAACATGGATTCACCAATGGGAAATCATGTTTGATTAATCTGACAGCCTTCTATGATGGCTTGACTGGCTGGGTAGATGAGAGGAAAGCAGTGGATGTTGTTTACTTTGACTTCAGCAAGGCTTCTGACATTGTCTCACATAACATCCTCATAGGTAAGCTTAGGAAGTGTGGGTTAGATGAGTGGACAGTGAGGTGGATTGAGAACTGCCTGAATGGCAGAGCTCAGAGGGTTGTGATCAGCAGTGCAGAGTCTAGCTGGAGGCCTGTAGCTAGCGGTGTTCCCCAGGGGTAAGTGCTGGGTCCAGTTTTGTTCAATATATTCATCGACTACCTGGCCTGGAGGGGACAGACTGTACCATCAGCAAGTTTGCTGATGATACAAAACTGGGAGGGCTGGCTGACATGCTGGCAGGCTGTATGTGCCACCATACAGCAAGACCTGGACAGGCTAGAGAGTTGGATGGAGAGGAACCTAATGAAGCTCAACAAGGGCAATTGTAGGGTCCTGCACCAGGGGAGGAATAACCCCATACACCGGTATAGATTAGGGGATGACCTGCTGAAAAGCAGCTCTGCAGAGAGAGACCTGGGAGTCCTGATGGGTAAGAAGTTGACCATGAGCCAGCAATGTGCCCTGGTGGCCAAGAAGGCGAATGGCATCCTGGGGTGCATCAAGAAGAGTGTGGCCAGCAGGTCGAGGGAGGTCATTCTCCCCCTCTACTCTGCCCTGGTGAGGCCGCATATGGAGTATTGTTTCCAGTTCTGGACCCCACAGTTCAAGAAGGGCAAGGAACTGCTGGAGAGTCCAGTGGAGGGCTACAAAGATGATCAAGGGAATGGAGCACCCCTCTTCTAAGGAAAGGCTCAGAGACCTGGCTCTGTTTAGCCTGCAGAAGAAGAGACTGAGAGAGGATCTTATCAATGCTTGTAAATATCTAAAGGGCAGGTATCAAGAGGATGGAGCAAGACTCTTTTCAGAGGTGCCAGTGGCAGAACAAGAGGCAATGGGCACAAACTGGAACATAGGAAATTCAATCTAAACATAAAGAAAAGCTTTATTTTAAGGGTGGCAGAGCACTGAAACAGGCTGCCCAGAGAGGCTGTGGAGCCTCCTTCTATGGAGATATTCAAAACCCGCCTGGATGTATTCCTGTGCAACCTGCTCTAGTTGAACCTGCTTTGGTAGGAGAGCTGGACTACATGATCCCCACAGGTCCCTTCCAACCCCTACTATTCTGTGTATTATGTTCTGTGATTCTGTCTACAATACTATTGTATATTACATTTTTTCCTCTATGGAGTGGGAAAAACAGTTAACAACTGTGACACAAACCTGGCTCAGACAGAGCTTTGAATTGGACCTGCCTGCACTTTCTCTTTAATACGGAAGGGCTTTGAATTGCTAAAGCTATGTTTTATAAAAGCGTAATGAGAACAATGAACTTTTAAAGAGAGACATTATTACAGAGAAAAATTAAAATAAAAAGGCTTTTGTTATGTCTTTTCCTTCAATTTTGTTATCACTTCCCCAGTTCTTTTGTCAACCCAGTTCTCTGGGTTGAAACAATTTCTACAGTTTACTTCCTGGGACCATAGGAAAAATGTCTCTCTGCCCTTCACCATGGTGCTTTAGCTCCCTGTTTTCTTTGCTTCTCGCAGATCCTTTGCTTTGTGCCCATGTTGCTCACCCTGTTGCTCACAGCTCTGCCTGGATTCCTGCAGCTTCAGTTATACTCAGGAGTGATTTCAGCCCTTCCCTCTAGCAGCTTGGTTCTAATCCATAGTGCAGTAGACAGGAAAAGTTAAATCAGCATTCCTTTATGCTGCTCACTCACATGCTTTTAAAAAGAATTTAACATATACTAATTTATACTCCCATTTTATATGTAGTAAAAAAAAATAATTACCTAACATGTACCCAGCTTTTTTAATTTGGAACTCCTGCCACCAGAAACACAAACTTCCTTTAAGAATTAAAGTAAAGTTTCTTGCATAATGACATGGCACCAGAACTTTGTGCTCTGGGAAATATTTCCAGACACAAAGTCACAGGATTGATAACACCACTATTGAGTATACTAATCTTTCTCCCCAGGCTAGTAATTAATTACCACTGATGGAGAAAGGATGATAGAATTCATTGCACAGTTTTCAGAATATTCTTCACAATAAGTATAGAAAGACTGGCATGTTTAAAATCTCAAAATATTGGGTTTAGTACAAGATATTAACTAAAGTAATATAAATTAACTAAAGTAATATAAATTCATTCCTCAGGGGTCAGTACTAGAGCCTGTACTGTTCATCATCTTTGTCGGTGACATGGACAGTGGGGTCGAGTGCACCCTCAGCAAGTTTGCCAATGATACCAAGCTGTTTGGTGAGGTAGACATGCTGGAGGGAAGGGATGCCATCCAGAGGGACCTGGACAGGCTGCAGAGGTGGGCCCAAGCCAACCTCATG
This sequence comes from Vanellus vanellus, assembly GCF_965231255.1. Classification (NCBI taxonomy): domain Eukaryota; kingdom Metazoa; phylum Chordata; class Aves; order Charadriiformes; family Charadriidae; genus Vanellus; species Vanellus vanellus. The sequence goes on from NC_138907.1 coordinate 98,708,963, forward strand.
CAGTTCAACAAGGCCAAGTGCAAGGTCCTACATCTGGGTCAGGGCAATCCCAAGCACAAACACAGGCTCTGCGGGGAATGGTTGGAGAGCAGCCCTGAGGAGAAGGACCTGGGTGTGCTAATTGATGAGAAGCTCAACATGAGCCAGCAGTGTGCGATCGCAGCCCAGAAAGCCAACCATATCCTGGGCTGCATCAAAAGAAGTGTGGCCAGCAGGTCAAAGGAGGTGATTCTGCCCCTGTACTCTGCTCTCGTGAGACCTCACCTGGAGTACTGCATCCAGCTCTGGCGTCCCCAACATAAGAAGGACATGGACCTGCTGGAGTGTGTCCAGAGGAGAGCCACAAGGATGATCTGAGGGCTGGAGCACCTCTCCTATGAGGAGAGGCTGAAAGAGTTGGGGCTGTTCAGCCTGGAGAAGAGAAGGTTCTGGGGAGATCTTATTGCGGCCTTCCAGTCCCTAAAGGGGGCCTACAGGAGAGCTGGGGAAGGACTTTTTACTAGGGCATATAGGGATAGGACGAGGGGGAATGGCTTTAAAGTGGAAGAGGGCAGGTTCAGATTAAACATTAGGAAGAAGTTTTTCACTTTGAGGGTGGTAAGGCACTGGAACAAGTTGCCCAGAGAGGTTGTTGAGGCCTCATCTCTGGAGGTGTTCAAGGCCAGGCTGGACGTGGTCTTGGGCAACCTGGTCTAGTGAGAGGTGTCCCTGCCTATGGCAGGGGGGTTGGGACTCGATGATCTTCAAGGTCTTTTCCAACCTAAACCATTCTATGATTCTATGAAAATAAGATAAATTTTCTTAGAAACAACAAATTAATTTATTATTCACTGTTACAGCTTTTGATACAGTTTACCATTGCCATTTACAGGATTTCCGGCAACTTTTGTCTGAAATTTAGCACCTTAGGGTCCTGGCTCAAGATCTGATCCTATGGCAGGACCTAATAACATCCATATATACCTACAAGGCAGTTGTGCTGGTTTTGGCTGGGGTACAATTAATTTTCTTCACAGCAGCTGCTATGGTGCTGTGTTTTGGATTTGTGTTGAAAACAGTGTTGATAATATAGGGATGTTTTAGTTATTTCTAAGCAGTGCTTACACAGAGTCAAGGCCTTTTCTGCTCCTCCTCCCCAGTGAGTAGGTTGGGGGTGCATAAAAAGTTGGTAAGAGACACAGCCAAGACATCTGACCCCAACTGACCAAAGGGATATTCCATGCTGTATGACATCATGCTCAGCTTAGTTGCTGGCTGGGGTTAAACCACGACACTAGGTTATTGAGAAGATGGATTCAGACTTGCCACGGTGGTGTATCGTGGGAGAACGAGAGACAACAGGCATAAATTGAAACAAGAGAGGGTCAAACTGGATATTAGGAAAATCTTTTTCACTGTGTGGGTGGTCAAGGACTGGAACAAGTTGCCCTGAGAGATTATAGTCTCCATCTTTGGTGCCTTAGAAGACTAGACTAGATAAAGCCCTAACTAACCTAGTCTGACCTCACAGTTTATCTTGCTTTGAGCAAGAGTTTGGACTACAGCTTTGGACTTCCTAATGTCCCTGACCTTACACCCTATAACAGTGGTGAAATAATCTTAAACTAAGTGTGAATAACAATATTTAGAACCACTTTTATTTTCAAATTAGAAATAATCCCAGAAGTAAAACATATGCCAAGTCTACGTCATTAAGAGCAGCCTATAGTTCCATGGAATCCATTAGTCCAGAGAGAGAGAGAGACATAAGTCTGACTCTGCACTCTTGATACCACGATAAGACCCTCATCCTTATCTGTGAAAAGGATAAGAATATTGAACATATTATGTATTTCATTGTTGCTATACAAGTTCCCTAACCTCTAGACATCACAGCCATATTCACTCATGTTTTACCCCCATATTCTCTTGCTCAGTAAATATGTAAATATACTTTTTCCTAATAGAGTTCTAAAAGTAAACACACTGAACACTTGCAGACTTGTGTACTTTTAATAATAAGAGATACCGAATACACATAGTTGGCCTTTTACGTTTGCTTACAAATAATGGCTTTTCAAAGTTTGGGGGCATTATTGAAAAAATGTAGCCGATGCATTATAGTGGAGTAGGGTCCTGAAATCAGGTGAAAGCTTAGGATCCCTGTGCTGCTGGCTCTGTGCTGCCACCACACCACACTCAAAGCAATTCAAACTTTGTCATCCTATCAAAATATGCTCTTTGATATTTCAATACCTTCTAGACAGCAAGCCTCTCTTGACTCGTCTTCCCACTTTAAGGTGTAACTCAACTTCAGTTTTCTCCTTCTCCATACTTCAGAATGCCTTCAGAGCCATACCTACCCAGAGGCAACATCCAAGCAATTTGGTCACTAGATGACTAATGTTTGAGTTCAGGTATGAGGTTGTATTATGGTAACATAGTGTACCCTTCACTCACTGTTATCTTAGTTCCAGTCTTCCAATGCTTGACTTCAATTGGTAGAAAGACAGCAAGTAGCTCCAGCATCCACATGCGAGAAGGTAAGAGAAGAGCTTTCTAAAAATATTTAATAAGCACATTTGAACGAGGAATATCTCTGTGGCAGGTGATCAGTTCAAAATCATGCAAGTAGAGTGGTAATTATATTTTCCATAATTAATTAAAATACAAAGGACCATAGGACTTACAGACTGTAATATTATAATGTTATTTATTTCAGGGTCTGGAAATTAATAGCTTGACACAATGAGTCTTGAAAGTAGCTGACTGTTTATTGACATCATACCATGTGTCAACAGAACACAATACCTAATCTACTTAATTAATGAATGAAATTCAAGCACTAGAAAAACATGAAAAATGTGTGCAGTTATTATTTTACTTTGAATAGAAGATGACTGTACACATTTCAAATTTTGTAAGACTCATCTGCTTATTTTAGGGAATTAACAATAAAGCAGAATTTTACAATTGACCTCACTAGCTCCAGGAGGGATACAAACCAGCGTATAGAATCAATACTGTTGCAAACATTTCAGTAAAATAATGTCTGTCTTCTTTTAAAGGGAAATCCACTTTGCATATCCATGATACACAGACTATTAAACAGACAAAAGCCAAATTTGTCTTACAAGGAGATAATGACAACCTGTGAATGATGACAAAAAAGTCACTATTTCAGAAGCTTTTCAAAGCTTTCAGAAAGCTTTGAGAATTCCTTTGTTCATTTTGCTAATAGATTTAAATCCATTTAAAATGAATTCAAGTCCTAAAACTCCTTATTTGCTGAACTGTTCAAACATAATACCAATAAAAGCAAACTTGGATCTTTTAAATTTAGGGCATTTTTAAAATGTATGGAGATTACGGATGAAAATAAAACTACCATATAGGAAAAATTAAAAGATTACGTTAACCACTGTCCATTTTAATTTATTACTTAGTATATGTGTGAATGAAATCCCTCAACATATAGATAGGAATACATCATACTTGAAGTTGCTTTTCTTCCAAGGTGCAGTACATCTTTTCATTGGGTTTTTTCCAAGCAGTAATCAGTCATTTCAAAACATGTTTTACCAACCTTGGCAGTAAAACCAACAGAGTAAAAAAGATTATTTTTATCAATTAGCCTTTGCAACTTGCTGCAAAGTGAATTCTTCTGAAGATAAATCTGTGGTAAAACTATATTCTCTCATTAGCTTTAATCCATTCATTTGGCAAACTTTTAGATATTCTTCATTGACTGGCTGCATGTTATTCAACATCAGCTGTCTAGAGTTTGGTATCTAACCTAAAATATCTGTTTAGTTTGCCCTGTTTAGTTAGAAGAAAAACAAGTATCTCAGGAAAAATTCATTGCATCTGTTCTAGGTATCTTTCTTGGATGGAATGAACCCTCTTTTAGAGGCGTCCAGGTTAAATTGTTGGTTCTAACAGGGGTTAGAGTGAACATCTGGTTTTTATATTGCCCAAATTAGATAGTATGAACTTGCATTTTAGATATTACAGAGCACAGACATCCCAAACAGTGAGAGAAAATACGGTTTTCTGGTGCTGTAGAGTTCTCACTCTATTCTTATTAGCTCAGAAAGTGCCTTCAATATTAAATTAATGATAGTTTTTCTCACTTTCCCTGGCTTTCATTTCATTTGGTTTTGTTATTTTGCTACCACTATATGTGTCAGTATGTACTGATATTTAAACACAGGATTCTGGAAAGAACACTGCATACATAAAGCCAAACAATTGTAGTGTAATTGAAATCTTGAGAGTCCTCTGTGCAGAAAATATTTTAATAATAATGAGGTAAAGTCCTTATATATACACTTTTTGATTTCTAACCCTTTTCCAGATGCCATGCTCACCCTTTCCCTGCTCCTTTTACTGCTATTGGCAGCAGGGATGTTACGGTGAGTATTACTGTGAGCATCTGGTGTCCTTCACCAGGAGGAATATAATGTTTGTGCTAACGGTTTCATCTTCCTTGCTCTAGGATCTACTTAGGATCATGTTTAGATGTTTGCTAACGTGCTTATATACCTTTCTTTGTCATCCTTGGGTTGCAGTTCCACATCACATCTGAATTTACTATATATGGTGGGGTTTATGTATGTGAGATTCTATTTCTTTGTTCTTTTTGTTGCCCTTAAGACTGGTTTTGTCCAGCTCCAGGTCTGCATTTCTTTTACTGTTCACTGGTGAGTTGTTTACAGCTGTGGCATCTCCAGTGCCAAGCCTGTGCGTCACCTCCTATTATTCCATACCTGCCCTATGCTGCATGCCGTGTCTACAATTTTCAAGGCCTCCTTTACCATGCCAGGCCTGTATTTCTTTATATTACATCACAGTGTTAGAGCCATAAACCCATGGTGGTACTATCAGCTTTTGAGGATGACTATCCTTTTTATGAGAGACGCCCAGACTCTATTCTTCTCTCAATATTAGTGCCGTGGCATGTAGTCAGGCACTGCGTACATTCTACGTCTACAGTGATTCCAGAATTTCCAGGTGCTGTAGTGCTCTGACCAACATCCAGGGAATTGAATAGTCCCAGTTTGTCCCATTAAATTATGCTGCAGGAAGTCAAATTTGGCCTTAATAAATGGGAATATACCCAAAGGTCATTGGAGTCTAAAAGTTACAGTTCTAAGAAATTTTGAATGTTCAAAAGCTGATTTTCTTGCAAATGTGTGGGGACTGAGGCAAAAGAGGGGTTAAGAGTAGTAGAACTAATAGGGAGGAATAAGCAGCTGCAGCACTGTTCTGGCAGACGAAGTTGTGTGAAGCTTCTCCCTAGATAAAGAGGTGCTGCTCACAGGGAAGAGAGATTCCCTTTTTGGTGGGAACATGATCTTTTAGAGCACGCGATGGTGTACATAAGTAAAGTAGAAAATTACTGGCCTTGGTAGAAAAGTATATAAAGAGCACACTTGCTTAATAAAGGGATTTCGATCCTGCATGTTGGAGTCCGTGTCTTTCGATGCGCCACACAAAGGGTATAATACTTTGCTATTTCTCAGAGTCTAACAGTATTATCAACCACTACAATAAGCAGACCTTTTTCCTTCTCATCACAATTCTAATAGAATGTACAGACAGATGTACAAAACTTAGTTATCCAATTTTAATCAATATTTATTTTGTTTTTCTGGTTTTCTTCTAGAGGTACTCCAAGGGATATTTTTAAATCAAGATTAATTAATTACAATAAACTAATGCATAATCTAGAAGATGAGAAGATAAATTTGGATTATGAGATGATGTGATGTGATCACATGACAACATATCACACTTTTTATCCATATGAACAGCCTTCATTTTAGGCATTAACACATCTCTTAAGATTTTTCATGACAGTCAATACTCTTAAAATTTAGTAGTTAGGATAAAAAATCAGCAACGTGGAAATACTCAAATTAAAACCAACCTCTTTTTCTCACCAACAATGTAAAGGTTATAAACTGTTTTTTTAAACAGCTATTCTCAACTTTTTTTTCTTCCTCTGCCTCCTAAGATACCTCCTAAGAGGTATCAAAACAGGGCTATCGATAGCTTTTCAGCCCACCCTGCTGCTTCGGTGTTACTGTGATGGGCTCCTATATTCCTGAGATTCAATGGCTCATTTTGCTCTCACTTTCTATATCACCCATTCCCTCCTCCTCCTCAATATACTCAATCCCCACTGCTGCCTCAGGCTTTCCCTTATTTAGCACGTCCCTGGTCTCTGCACTTGCCTAAGGGCACGCCTTCCCAGAATATATTCTTATCATTTACATCTCTTCCTCAACCCTTACCTTGCTTATTGAATTTCAAGTAGATATGTCTCCTGAAGATATGTTTCGCAGGTCTACTACTTTAGTAGTTGCCTCAAATCTACAGTCATGTTTCTGAACATTGTTAAGTAATTTAGTAGGAATTATCGCAGCAAAAATCCTCCTTTACTGTAATAGAAGGACTTTGCCACTTATACTTGTGATTTCTGAGGACCATGGGAAAAAAAAATATATCTTGAATAGTCTACTTTGTTAGACTTGAACAATCAATTATCTTTCAATAAGATTATTCCCTATGTTTGTTTCTTTCTTCTTGATTAATTGCAAACCTTCTTCTACACTACTACAAATGAGAAAAAAATATATACAATCTTTAACAATAATTAACAATTAAGTGCAAAACTATAGAGCAAAATGAATTACTGGTGTGATGGGTTCACTGTGGCTGGATGCCAGGTGCCCACCAAAGATGCTCGATCACCCCCCCTTCCTCCTCAGCTGGACAGGGGAGAGAAAATATAATGAAAGGTTTGTGGATCAAGGTAAGGACAGGGTGATCACTCACCAATTACCGTCATGGGCAAAACAGACTCAACTTGGGGAAAATTAATTTAATTTATTGCCAAAAAAGTCAGAGTAGGGTAATAAGAAATAAACCCAAATCTTAAAACACCTTCCCCCCACTCCTCTCTTCTTCCCGGTTTCAACTTCACTCCTGATTTTCTCTACCTCCTCCACCTGACTGGTGCAGGGGGACAGGGAATGGGGCTTGTAGTCAGTTCATCACACGTTATGTCTGCCCCCCTTCCTCATCACGGGCAGGACTCCTCACACTCTTTCCTGGCTCCAGCACGGGCTCCCTCCCATGGGAAACAGTCTCCCATGAACTTCTCCAACATGAGTCTTTCCCACAGCTGCAGATTTTCATGAACTGCTCCAGCATGGGTCCTTTCCACAGGGTGCAGTCCTTCAGGAATAGACTGATCCAGCGTGGGTCCCCCCCAGATTCACAAGTCCTGCCAGCAAACATGCTCCATGGTGGACTCCTCTCTCCATGGGGTCACAAGTCCTGCCAGGAACAATCTCCAGCACAATTTCCAGCACAGGCTCCAGCACAGGCTCACCATGTGTTCACAGCCTTCTTCAGGTGCATTGACCTGCTCCAGTGTGGGGTCCTCCACAGGCTGCATGTGGATATCTACTCCATCATCAACCTTCATGGGATGTAAGGGGACAACCTGCCTTACCATGGTCTTCACCATGGGCTGCAGGGGAATCTCTGCTCCAGCTCCTGGAGCACCTTCTCCCCCTCCTTCTTCACTGACCTTGGTGTCTGCAGAGTTGTTTCTCTCACATACTTTCACTCTTCTCTCTGGCTGCAGCTCCTGTTGAGCAGATTTTTTTTCCCCTTCTTAAATATATTATCACAGAGGCACCACCACAGTCACTGATGGGCTCAGCCTTGGCCAGCGATAGGTTCATCTTGGAGCCAGCTGGCATTGGCTCTATTGGATGTAGGGGAAGATTCTGGCATCTTCTCACAGAAACCACCCCAGTAGCCCCTGCCCGCTACTAAAGCCTTGTCACGCAAACCCAGTACAACTTGCTTCAGTCATTGACATCTGTCAAACTCATTTTGAAAAAAAAAAAAATATATATATTTAAGGGATTCATAAGAATTTATAAGTTCTAAAGGTTCAAGCTGTTTGGGGAAATTAAATGGTTTAAACAACTGTATATCGCTGATGAATCCATCAGTGGTGAAGATATGTCAACATTTTTGTCAAGTTCAATATTTACAGCTGTGTATAATATACTCATGCAGTGAGCTGGATTTGACTGCAGGTGTATTTTGTTGATTTAGAGTTGATATACAAAGATGTGAGTGGCTTGGTACCTGCTCAGCCAAGATTTTTTGTCTTTGTTTTGTGTCAAAACACAGTTTTGACTGCAAACAAGAGAAGGCCAAGATACACATGGTATAATTTGTTACAGAGCAAAATGCCTGAATATTCTAATGAGTCAATTTGATTTTTCAGCCCATACATATCTTTCATCATCAGTCAGCTGGCTGTGGTAGCTTTGAGGAGAGAGGACAAAATGAATCACCTGTCATGTGTTTCTAGAAAGCCTGTATATTAGCAGAGAAATACCAAAATGCCAACTTTCCAGCTGCTGCTTTATTTAAGGCTCTTTTGGGATTCATATAGCTAACTGAATTGCTCACTACCAATATTTAAATTATTGCATTTTTAATTTTTCCTAGTTTCAGGTGAATTCTTGAAAAGATTACTGCTGAAAGAATGGATAATAATAATAATAGTAATATCATCATTAACAACAAAAAAAACCTAAATAGTTTCACAGTTCTTAAAGTTTTATATTTATTATGTTGTAGTCATGATTGTTGAATATTGGGGTACATAGTACAATTTTTGAGAGCCTTTTAGGGAACTTCCAGTTGCAGGTCAGTTTATTTGGATTTCAATAGGTATTAGCCTAAAGCTTTTGGTGTTCAAATATCTAAAATCTCCTATTGATCTGATGACTTCTACTTTCTAAGAAAGCAAGCTGAGGAATTTGCTGAATCTACGTATTGTATCTAATGATGCATTTTCTCAGTACCAGTTCATCAGGTTTTATAGGATTTCTGATTTATGCCAGATTATGTGAGACAATACTGAGATAGGTTAGCAAATAAACACAATTGTGACTGCCCAAAAACTCGAAGGTGTGTCATTTTGCATGCTTGCATAAATTAAAAATAACTCAACAAATCTAACCTATATCACTTTATCAAAGAAAAACATGTCAAGAAGACAGTCAAAATAAATTATAACTTAGACTACAGTAAGCCTGTTAGCACAGAGTTAACAATCACCTTTCAAAAATATATGGTTGACTTAAGTATTCCACCTTCTAAAGCTGTCATTTATCAGCATATTTTACAGTGCCAGCAATAAAATTTCCATTCTAAAGGTGCCTAGATATTTTTTTTTTTAAAATGGGACTTCATAAGACATCAAAGTATCTAAGTCCCCTTAAAAAATGAAATAAAAAATTCAATATGAAGTTGCCAACACTGCTTCATACAAGATATTTTAAGATATGAAACAGTATAGATGTACTAGTAGAGATCTCTAAATGAGATATCTCACATAGCATGTTCATGTTGTATGTCAAGTCATTTAGATGTTTTCAAAAATGTCATTCTGGCTCTTTATGTGTTCTTTAAAATCTCGTCTAGTTTTATGGTGCTAGAAAGACAAGTAATAACAATCATAAATAACCAGATTGTACATAATGTGGCTAAAATTTTTATTTGTGTTGTGATTATTTGTAAAATATAATGTCCCAAAGTGTTTTGAGTGGTTCAGACTAATTCTGGCCCATGTATGCATACTTTTATGCATCTCATCAAAACCACTGTGCATTCAATGCCTTCTGAAGAGATTTTGCTCTTGCTAGTTTTTTGCCAATCTCCATTTTAAAGAAAAATAAAATATTTAGAAGAAAATTAATTCATTTGTTTAATTTAATTTTAAAAATTGTAGTCATAATGTTTCTAGCTGTGAGGAACAAAATCTACAAGTAATTCAAGATTGGTGGAAGCAAAAATACATTTATTAATTTGATAGAAACAGTTGAGAAAAAAGCAAACGAATAAAAACCCCGTTTTGGTCTTTTATTCCTACAAAACTTCTTTTCCTTAGAGGATTTTTAATGTTCCTAAACATTTGACTGAAGACATAACTTCACAAATATTTTACCAGGAATCTCAGATTGTTTTAATTTCTAAGTAACTTCCATTTGTATAATATCTAAGGTTTAAAGTAATCTTTTTGAGTAAGATGGAGTGTTCAAGATCTGAGAAAATTATTTCTTCAGTTGTGCCATACGTATTACTTGTCAGGGTTGTACTGATCTGGTAAAATTAAACTGTCGCATGATTTTGTGAATCTCAGGCAGTAGTACAGCGGTAAATAAAAATGTAGGAAATCTCTACATTGTCCTAACTAGAAGCAGACAGGGTCTGTCTGTCATTTACTTGGCTGACCTCAAGTGTTCAATGAATGCAGAGATGATGAAGACACATGCAAACATCTTTTCTTTTCCACTTTTCACTAAGAACAAGGTCTAGCAAAAATTGCCATTGTCTTTCATTATATTCATTACATGAGTGTAGGAGGCAAAGTCACGCGTTAAGTTAGGGGAAAAGCACTACTCAGTCGTTTAATATAGTCTTGAAAACACACCAGTGTGACTTTGCATACTGTTGAAGGTGTGGTCTTTCTACATCTTTTATATAAATTTCAAATGTTGCTACTAAATTTTTCCACTACAACTATCGAAGATATTAATCATACCCTTACAACATTTATCTGACGTCATAACAAACCACAAATCTTCCTCAAATGGTTAGACTATCATATTAAATTGAAAGAGATCGATTTCTACATTTTATGCCTTATAATACATCTTTTGCTTATTTTGCCTGTGATGCAAGCAGACTGGCTGTTTGAACGGAGTAGGTGGAGCTGCAATTATTTGGACAAAAGTTTATATTGTACCTCTTTGGTTTTTTTACTTTCTCCAGCAATAATCTCTCCTTCACCACTTTTTCTTGTTTTTAAACTCATCTGTTCATTAATCACAACATTTCCCCCTCTTTTTCCTATTCAGTACATTTATACAAGCTTTTAAAATGTAGGTTTCTCCATTTGGGGATCCTATTGTTCTATGTGCATTAGCATTCCTACTAAATTGTAGTTTTTTCTTTCTTACTTTCCTTTATATCGCACTTCTCACTTTGTGTACTTTTTGAAGATAAAAGATCCAAATATTAATGTAGTCTTTTTAGTAATAAAATGTTGAACTGAATAGAATCTTAATCTTATTTTTACCATGATTATATCAAAATAGGTACAAGCTTTGCAAATTTTTGCTATTCTGTTTATTTTTTTGATCTACAATGAGGCCTTTCAGTTAATATAATGGTTAACTTCCTTGTAATCCTGTATCGGCTGGCAAGTGGGCAAATATGAATAGAAGAAATATAAAAAAGATACACTTTTTAAACTTACAATAATAACTAAATATACCTCTGTGAAGACAAATAATCTTCTTCGATAAATATATAACAGAAAATTAAAATATATTAAGATATGGACCTTTCTCTTACTAAATATTTAGTATATCAGTTCGGGAAAAAATTGAGAATCTATTTTCACAGTTAACAATTTTGATATATTTTAGAAACTAAAATCATTTAAAATACCCTGAATTACACATTAAACTGCTTTGGCATCTACTGAAGTATCTTGTTTAGTTTATGCAGGTGCCTATCATTCTTACTCTGGAGAATATTAGAGATTACAGCTGCCCCACTAGGAAATCTCTACCTCCTATCCTTCCTCCCTTAGGTGAGTGAAATATGAGGAAAATATTACAAGCTTTAATTCTTCTTTACAGAACAAAGAGTTAAGAACATTTTACCCTCATTATGCAAGTCATCTCAGTTTCAGAAAAACATTTATTCAAAGTTTCAGCTAAAAATTACTGTTCAAAGAGTCAAGAGAGAAGGCCTAAGTTCCAAACATACCTATGGGACATGAAACAACCTTATTTTAGTGTTCGCTTTGATGTGAAATAAATATCTAAGCTAAAGAGCTTCCAAAGGTTTGACCTTTGAAAAAGAGACAAGTTGAGAAAACAACTGAACAACTCAGACCCTAAAGAGAAGCAGAAGCCCTAAGGTCTCCACCACCAAAGAAAAAATAAAAGCAGTAGAATTTCAACAGGTAAATAATCATTGCCACTAGGAAGTATTGAAGCTACCACTCATTACTCCACTAAACAGAAGACAAGGAAATATGGTTTTCCTGCTTCACAAAGAACAGAAAGGTTCAGGACCTTTCAGGTTCCAATGGGATTTTTATAGACAGCCATTGAAGTCTTAAGTAACACCTTGCCCATTGCGAATTTAATAGACTTACAGTTTTCCTTGAGGCATGTTCCCTTTTCCATATTATTAAGCTCTTCAGGAGGGATGTTGCTTTTCAGCTCTAGCTGGCTGTAAACACACAGGCAATAAAGTAGAAAAAGCTGGATCATATTTGCTCTAAATGCAAGTTCATTCTCTTCTTTAAGGATTTTGCACTATGATTTACTAATTAATGCTTTTATTTTCTGCAACAGCTCTTGACAATCAGGAAATATACATCCCTGTATTAGTAATTTTAACAGCTAAAGATAGATGTCCTTTTTGTCGTTTTACCCCTTTCTCTCTTCTATGAAATATTTTACTGTTCAATTAATTCTTTACCCACAACAAATTTTTATAACTGAAATAGTTTCTATCTGTTTCCACGAGAAATTTCTCAAATATCTCTAAATAACATTTTCTTCCCAGTGATTCTACCACAATTCCCATCTATGCTAGATTAATCAACCATTATCTCTACATTGCAATCCCAGGGAGAACTTGCACCTCTTGGATTCTCTGTTCTTCCTCATCTATTCCAGCTGCATCCCAAGGTTTCACCCAGCCCAGCATGGTATGCCCTTGCACAGCCTGCCTACCTTCACTTGGGAGATAGATTCTGGTATTAAATCTACTTGAATCGTCTTTGTGACTAACTCAGAATGGTATGAAGTATTTAATTTTGGTCTCACTAGCGATGCACATAAAACAGCACTTTCAAATCTCTCACCAATGATTATGATGCTGTATTTCTTGTGAACAACGAGAAAGTATTTGGTTCTCTACTGAAAAGTGCGCAAATAAGAGCCTAGTTTTGCCGTCCCATTGAGTTCCTTCTGTTTTGGTTCTCAAAGCATCTGCTACTTTATTTGTATCTGGTATCCATTTATGTACAGTTATCTACTTAATATTTTTGTTCATGTTTATTTTCATATTTTGTACTTTTGCAGTTTGAAGTCACACAGACTTTTGTATTTTTTGAAGAAAATTTCTTTCTCACTCAGTATATTGACTTGTTCTATATCATTTTGGACTTGAATAAAAAGTGTATCTTCAAAACCATGCTGAAAAACTTCAGGCACAATGCTAATCCGTGAATGCCAGGAGACACCTTCTCATCTCTAAGAGGTAGAATACTTCAGAATTCAGAAGTACTGAGCCTCTCACAGACGTATGTAAGCCATCAGGAATATAACTTGCATTTGAGCATAGGAAAGGTCTCGTCACCTGAGAGGCAGCTGGGGAACTGAATTAATACTATCTGGAGAAACTGTTACCTTAGAGAAAGAAGTGATTAATTATTGCATTTTTAAAGCCACCTTCCCCAAAGAGGGATAAGTGATCATATCATTTTACTGTAGTAAAAACCGTGGAGAATTAGTGAATTCACTGTTAAGTGATACACTTAGATTTTCTTCTGTTCCTGGAAACACAATTTTAAATCTGGACTTTCTGTGAGCAGGAAGCATAGGTGTTCATGGTAAAAGTCATAGCTGTCCATTTGAACATTATGGCTATTCTTCCTCCTGCCCCTAGCGGTGATTTAAGCACCATTTTCTGAGTCACTAGGAAGAGATTTTAGGCTAGGAATAGTATATTGATCTATTATAACTAGGCTGATGCCCTGCTCTTGCCCCAGGGAATAATAGCCTTCCAGATGCAGTGATAGCCCATGCACACTGCCTTAGCAGTGGCCAGGGAGGCATTGGATCAGACTCAACCCAGCCCTATTTGCTCCTTCTATTTTAGAATTTCTGAACACTGTGGTTAGTCAAGATAAAAAGTAAAACCAAAAGTTTACAAGGACTCTTGATGAGTTTTTCCAGCAGTACTGTAATTTTCTCTCTAATAGGCTTTCCTCTGATGGAAGCTAATGTTCTTCTCATTCATTTACTTCCAAAATGTCTATTTTCAAGTCTGCTGATTGGAGCTTTTGTATAAAGCACATCAGTGAGCTTTGATACTGCCTATTTGGTCTAAAATTAAGATTGTAGCCCTTATAATCTTTCGTGGAGATTTGCACTCACTACTGAAAACTAGATTTACAGTGCCTTGAGTAGATCTCATTTTGATTCAAACTTTATTGAAACTTCATATGCAGAATAAAAGGTGTCATTCATTGGTTTTGATTAGAAATTTATATGAAGATGCAAATACTATATTCATATTTCAAAGATTCATGCTTTTAGTGCACCAATAGAAATACTGGTATTTTTCAGGGCCTAGATATATGAGGCAAGAGCTTGTGATTCAGTGATGCTTTTAAACAGAAAAAAATATATTCTTTTTACAAAAAAGAACTTTTAAAAATACTTTTCAGTTTTACATTTAAAAGGAAGGGCAGCTGATGAAACTCAGGAAAGTAAAAACATGGAGTCAACTGGGTTGGACTAATTATAATAAATTTTTAATGGAGCTATGCAGATACGCATTAGTTTAATTGCAGAAATACTTCACTTCATCAACTGAAATCTGATGTTCCTCAGATTAAAAGAGCCTTATTTTGAAATTAGTTTTAAAGTGAAAAGAGCGCTAATAAACATTAATAATGGCATGATGTAAGGACATGACGTAAGAGGTAGGTTTCTGTAATTTCAGTTGTGAAACGGAACGTATTAAAATATTATCAATATTTTTAACAATTGAATTATCATACTTGTCTTCATTCCCAGGCTTTATTCTATTTACTGCCTACTATGTATCTTTGTCCTTTATTGTAGCTCCTAGCAACCACTTGTTTCATTTAAACTGAAAATAAATCTCTCTCCCACTAAGTAGTTCCTATTTTTATGCTAACCCTGAAATATTATTGCTTCATTCTATATAAAGTACAAATAAGTGAATATACATACGTGTAACATATGCTGTTTCCTGAAATAGTCTACTGTGCCTTATGCATAACTGCTCTAGAAAATATTGATTCTTCATTAGAGGAATAATAAAACAAAAGTACTGAAACCATATTAAAGCATAGTACACTAAGATGATCTTTCACATGTTTTACTCCTTGGAAAGAGAAATGGTTGTATAAATATGAAGCCCTGAAATACCTCTAATAAAAATAAAAACTATTTATTTTAATCAGTAACCCCAGATATTTATGTAAATGGCACTATGTGTTATCTTAACAAACTGACTGATGCTTATCAAAGGTGTCAGGAATATCCTTTGACTTTTAATGGATTATCATTAAAACATGGTAGAGAGCACTGGAACAGGCTGCCCAGGGAGGTTGTGGAGTCCCCTTCCCTGGAGATTTTCAAGACCCGCCTGGATGCAGTCCTGAGTAATGTGCTCTGGCAATCCTGCTTTAGCAGGGGAGTTGGACTAGGCGATCTCTAGAGGTCCCTTCCAACTCTGATAATTCTGTGATTCTGTGATTCTGTGATTCTGTGAAACTGATGAAGACTAGCAAGAATACAGTTTAACCAAACTAGGAAGGGCTCGGGTGTTTTGTCATTTGTTTGGTTTTAGTGAAGGATTTTATTCTCTTCACATCTAAAAGCAATATAAAATACTGGAAATAAGGTTCAGTTCCCTAAACTAAAATTCATTATCTTTCATATTGGTCTATAGGATAATCTTTACTCACTCATTCCTGCTTTTTAATCTTCCACAATTTTGTTTTATTGACGTAAACCAAATAAGAATTCACTGTATTGAAAGACCATGGTGAACCAATCCTACTGATGATTTAATTTCTTGAATTTTCTTCTTTAATTAGGATATTCAAGCTGATAACTATTTTTTTCATACTGAAGTCTCTCGAATCAGCTATCTCCCATTAGGACATGGTTTCTGCATTTATTTTCCTGCGAATTTGGACAGTATATCATAGCTTTGAGTAGCTAATCATTCATCAGTGAACACTAAAGGGACTTCAGTATTTTCAGCAAATGTCTCTTCTCCGGTCTGACAGAGGGAAGAAGTAATTCTGTTGAAATTGTTGGCAAGAGAAATACATAACTTCTATGTCAAATACTATGCCTATACTATGTTGTTATTGATATCAAAGTAAAATAGAAAGTTATGCATCGAATCTATGCCATTAAAAGAATTTGCCTTGCACTTTTTTTAATGTCTCACATCTTCAGAATTTGTAAATATGTTTTCAATATGCACTTGCAAGTTGGACTGATGTGTTATTCCCAGATGCATTGTTCATTGCTTAAATGTTGTCCTCCTTCAGGGGTTTACATTCAACTTCAGATTATACAGATCTATTTTTGTCCTGTTCCCTCTTTACCTTGCTTCTAACAGCAGCGTTCAAGAGGTCGGTAAATGTTAGTGTGGCTATGAAGTTAAGTATTTATTTAAACATACCTAAACAAGAGGCACTGATGATGAAAAAAATATGTAAATTTCTAAATGGGAATTTGGAATTAATTCCTAATTTTACTCAACTATTAAGATGATTTCTATAAATTTTGAGTCAAAGTAGATAAATAGATTTGCAAGTTTACAGGACAGGTTCATCTGTTCATCTGTTCTTACCAAAGGTTGTTGTATTGCTTACCTATATATTAAGGGAAGCAGTACCTATATGTTAAGACTTTTGTCTTGTATATGGTTAAAGCAGTATCTTTCAAAAAGCACTGATACGAAGACATCAGCGTCTGTAGAGTCCAGTTCTTTCATGGTGGTCTGGTAGAGAGACCTCACTGGCAAAAATATATGAGGTGTTTCTAACTTCATTTCATTTTGCTTCTCTTTCTCTCTTCAGTCATTTACTTTTGTTACACTTTTCTCCACTGAATTAACCATCCCTTTAGTACTCGATATTTTCCCTATCCAAGGGCTGTAATTAAGTCACCTTTCAATTTCCTTTGGAAAATAGATTGAGTGTGACATCACGTTTGGGAATGATAGAATAAAAAGCTCAAAACACCAGTTCTCCAGAATTCCTTTTATTGACTTGATTTGCCAAACTCATCAAGCATATACTTTCAGGTGAAAGAGCACTGATCTTGCTTTTCACACAAGATGCTGAATACAAGAAATTATAAAGTAGAGGGATGTCAAAGACTTAAGTAACGTCAATGACTAAGGAAACATTCCTGCTCAAGACTGAATTCTTCCTAAAAGACGTTAGGCAGTTGGTAGAGTTTTTTACTGAATTCACTCTAGATAAACCTATGAAAGATGTGACTTGTGTTTTAGACCATAAGTGCTGTTGCTGCCTCAGTATCTTTATTTAAATGTATCCCCCTTGACCTGGTTAGGTAATTGGCTCCCAATTCACACTAAACTCCCTGTTTTTTCCAAATTAACAACAAGAAAAATATAATTTTTGCCCTTGGCAAGGAGATTCCAAGAAGAAAAGAACTGAAACAGCTTTTTTGCCACCTTGAACCATGCGTTTTTTCTTTGATACATCTCCCATGCTGTGATTACCAGTATTTCCTTATATCCTCTCAGGCTTTTCTCTATTCCTCTTTTAGTTACTTTTAGTTTTCCCTAAAAGAAAGTTGCATTACCTTTTTTTTTTTTTTTTTAACAGAACAATGTCCTTTTCCTAGTTTTGCCACAAATGAGCATGGCATTTCCAAAAAGGCACCTCTTTCATCTGGTTTCCCCAACTGGCCTTCATTGTTCTGTGTTTTTTTGTTTATTTGGTCTTTGTCTGTTCTAATAATCCCATCCAGTGCCATTTTATAACAAAAGGCTAAGAATATCTTGGTAACGGTGGCAGAAAAAACGAAGAGGACTGAATGGATTCAGGGGTAGGAACAATGGCAGGAGTAGCTCATTAATCCGTTTGGCTTGTGGAACTACACTTTCTGGCTTTCCTTTGGGTAGAGCAGTTGGAGTCACTCTTTTGCTGATTTGCCTTCTCCTGTTTAGTAATGTGGGAGGGTCACCCAATGAGCAATTCTTGTCAAATGTGCCAAATCAAAGGAAAAAAAAGAGGATAAACATTGATATATATAAACTCATCTATGAGTACTGCCAGGGTACAATATTGTACTGAAGTTTACCTAGACAGATAAATACTAAATTGAATAATAAGAAACAATTGACCTCACTTCATGTTGCAAACATTCTCTTATATATGCATTAATACCAGCCAATGTCCTTCTGAGGAATTGCCTTCTTGGCTTTTCCTATTAGCAAGCCCTAACATCTGCAAGTTGCAATATACTTTTTCTGTAACTTGGTTACTATGGTGATGAGGGATAGCAATAAATTCACAAAAGATTCTTTGAATGTCCTCTGATGCTAAAGAGAAGTTAATAATATGTCCTAAAAGATAGATCCAATTCATTTTGCCTATGAACAACTGTTTCCAATGAACTGAGTGATAAAAAGGAAATCATGTTTTGACCCTTTTTCTGCTAATGGGATTGTCTTCTATAGTGTTTGTTGCATCAGCTGTTCTGGTATATAACAGAGTGTGATATTTGGATCTCCTGGTAAATGTTGTACCACATACTTAAAGTTACTCTATATAGCTAGTCTGCGTTGGTGGGGAAATTATTAGAGGCTTGCATACTTATGTATTAATTGGTTTAGAACCAATTAACTATGTTTACCTGGGAGTTTATTATTCTGAGTTAAAATTATTCTGTTTACCATTTCAAAAGTATGCATATTTTTTAAAGTATAATTTATTGTTTTATGAACGTCTATTTTTAATTCAGTTGATTGAAGTGACTAACAAATTGTGGAATCGATACATACTACTACTTCAGAATAGATGTATTATGAAGTTAATGTTATTGCTACAGCAAATTATTGAAAAATGCTTCTGATGTAAGCTGTAAGTATGTGTTAGGAAGGTGGTTTAAATCAGAGTACCAAAGTACAGGATATGTGGAAAGCATATTTGTTACATAATTTTCCAGAAGTAGATGGAATTAAATTCTTAGCTGCTATAATTCTGCTATATCTTTGATGTTGTGCAATTAAGTAGAGTTAATTGTCCAAGATACATAGGCAATCCATAACTATTGAGGTATGCAGGCAGATTAGTAAACTCCTGCCTGGGGTTACAATAACTGAACAGAATATGCAAAACTGCTGGACATAACATGAGAAGTTGCCGACCTTAGCAAATAATTGAGTGAGTGAAAAGAGGTACAGATAGCACTGTGGGAGATGACTGGATTCCACAGACGGTTCAGGAAGAATTTTGTGAGACACGGGAAAACTTCACAGGTAATTAAAGGGAGGGAACTGGGGACTTCTCAGGGATTATTTTCTTGCAAAGCCAACAGAGCCTGGGCAGCCATATGAGTAATCCCACATAAAGCCAAGATAATCTAGGTAAACCTATCAGAAATACTGAATTTGTTTATGGAGGTGATGAAACTAGGGTCAAAGGGGGCAAACACTTAGGTAAGGGTTGTTTATCTGGGAGAAGAAGAGGGTGAAGAAAGATAGGCATCAAGGTGGACAAGAGAAGTTCAAATATGGGAAAATGCGGAGAAAAGGTGATAAAAGGGCTGGCTGAGTGTAAGTTGGCTGTGACTCACCATGCTTGCCTGACTAAGCCCCGCATCTGATCACTGCAGTCTCTTTTCTTTATTGTTTCTGTGTTATCATCCTTCCTAGTGGGCAGGGATTAAACTGGACTAGCAACTAGGGTAATATCCAGATCTGGAATGACTCGAGGTCTGAGCCAGCAAGATGGCAAGAGGTCCAGGATCTGGGTATGGATATCAGACTTAAAACCTGTGCTAATTTTTGAGGAATCCATTAATGTGGGTTTATTTG
This sequence comes from Vanellus vanellus, assembly GCF_965231255.1. Lineage (NCBI taxonomy): Eukaryota > Metazoa > Chordata > Aves > Charadriiformes > Charadriidae > Vanellus > Vanellus vanellus. The sequence continues at coordinate 98,728,919 of NC_138907.1, forward strand.
TACATTTAGAAAGTGAGGGAGAGTGTATGCACGTTTGCTGGTGGATTTCAACACTGATTAGCCATAAAGGAAGAAAAACCTTGAGCCACCATTGCTGTTCACAAGTGCTGTTTGTGTTTACGTGGTACAGGGACATTCTCCCCATGTTGATCCATGTGGGCACTGTGTCCGTATTGTTTCTATGTATGTGTGTGTGTGTGTGCGAAAGTGATTGTGTGTGCACCTACTGAGAGTACATTCAGCTTCACTACTGGCTGGATCTAGAAACAGGAAAGGGAACAACCTCCTTTAATAATACCCATTATGAAAGGGATGTTCAGTGACTCTTCAGTGTCTCCTGGGACTATGGTTCCAGTTCTCATCCTCCCTTTGCTACAGATGAGTTTACTCACTACTACATATTTCTACCATGTTTATTCACCAAAACAAATAAAACATACAGGAATATTTTAAGGTCTTTGCTTTTTAAATGGTGATAGTTTACAGATGTCCCAGTCAATAAATGGGGCTTCACAGTGTAGACAATTTAAGAAAATACAATAAATAAAAGCCTCTCAATCCCTCCAAAAATTAAAAAAAAATAATAAAATTAATAAGAAATAATAAGGAAACACAACATAGTGACAAGGTAATATTTATGGGCAGTATATAAAGAGGCATCATTTACTCAAACACTCCCTAATTTTTAATGCTTATTTCTTTTAGGTCCATTTTGTGAGGAACCTGGTGATCCTTGTGTATCTCAGCCATGCCTGAATGGGGGCATATGCCAAAATAATCAGTCTGGATATGTTTGTGATTGTCCTGCTGGTTTTCTTGGTCACAGCTGTGAAATTGATATCAATGAATGTTCTTCAAGGCCATGTCAAAACAGAGGTACATGTATCGATTTGCCAAATGTAAGTATAAACTTCAGAGATCCCTATTTGGACATAGAATCACAGAATCATAGAACCACAGAATCACAGAATCATAGAATAGTTTGGGTTGGAAGGGATCTTTCAAGGTCATCTGGTCCAACCCCCCCCCTGCAATGAGCATGGACATCATCAACTATATCATGTTGCTCAGAGCCCCATCCAACCTGACCTTGAGTATTTCCACAAATAGGGCATCTACCACCTCTCTGGGCAACCTGTTCCAATGTTTCACCACGCTCATTGTAAAAAATTTCTTCCTTATGTCTACTCTGAATGTATCCTCCTTTAGCTTAAAACCATTACCCCTTGTTCTATCGCAACAGAACCTGCTAAAAAGTTCCCATCTTTCTTATAATCCCCTTTTAAGTACTGAAACGCTGCTATAAGCTCTGCTCAGAGCCTTCCCTTCTCCAGGCTGAACCACCCCAACTCTCTCAGCCTGTCTTCATAGGAGAGGAGTTCCAGCCCTCTGATCATTTTTGTGGCCCTCCTCTGGACCTGCTCCAACAGGTCCATGTCTTTCCTGTGCTGAGGGCTCCAGAGCTGGATGCAGTTCTCCAGGTGTGGTCTCACCAGAGTGGAGTAGAGGTGCAAAATCACTTCCCTCGACCTGCTGGCCATCTTTTGATGCAGCCCAGGATGCAGTTCACCTTCTGGGCTGCGTGCACACATTGTCATCTCATGTCCAACTTTTCATCCACAAGTACCTCTAAGTACTCAGTACTTCTCCTCAGGGCTGCTCTCATTCTCTTCATCCCCCAGCCTGGTTTGATACTGGGGGTTGCCTTGACCAAGGTGCGGAGCCCTGCTCTTGGCCTTGTTGAATCTCATGAGGTTCACATCGGCCTAGGTCTTGAGCTTGTCCAGATCCCCCACAATGGCATCCCCTCTTTCAGGTGCATCAACTGCAGCACTCAGCTTGGTGTCATCCACAAACTTGCTGAGGGTGCACTCGATCCCACTGTCTATGTCACTGATGAAGATATCAAACAGTACTGGTCCCGGTATGGACCCCTGAGGGACACCACTTGTCACCAATCTCCATCTGAACATTGAGCTGTTGAACAGTACCCTCTGCATGCGACCATCCAACCAATTCCTCATCCACCAAACAGTCCACCCATCAAATCCATATCTCTCCAATTTAGAGAGAATGATGTTGTGGGGGACCTTGTCAAAGACCTTACAGAAGTCCAGATAGATGACATCTGTAGCTCTTTCCTTGTCCACTGATGTGGTCACTCCATTATAGAAGGCCACTATGTTGGTCAGGCAGGACTTGCCTTTGGTGAAGTGTCACGTCCTGGTCCGGGACGTGGTGGTTCGGGGTGGGGGGGAGTCTGGGAGGACCCCTAATGATTCCGCGTGTGAGATTAAGACACAAACAAGGTGAGATGCCGTCTGCTAAGCTTTATTGTTATCTCCCAGCCTTGATTACTGAAATGAGTGATAAAGGAGGAAGTAGAGGAAAGGGAGAAGAGAGAATCAGTATTATGGAGAACAGCAAGAGGATAGCCACCACCACTGAACCTCAGTGTCCTGAAGGCCACTTACTTGTCAGTGGCGTCCTGTTGACTCACGATCCTTGGATCAAAATGATGGTGGGGATTCCGGTGGACAGACTGCAGAGGGACACGGCACAAACTTATAGTCAGAGTCTGCTAGACAACCAATAAGTATAGAAGCTACTTTTGCTCAACCAGTCTTTCTTGGAAGGTGGTCTTCTTGGAAAATGGTCATTCCTGATGTACTCTTGTGGTAAACAGGATGCTGTGGTTTGTCATGGTGGCACAGCTTGCAACTTAGCTTGGCGAGTTTCAGGTGCTCCTTCCTCCTTTTATGAACAGGATGTGGCTGGTACGCTTATGCTAAGCAAGTTTTGAGACATTTAAATTGAGACATCCTAGTGGTCTCCTACATAAATCCACGCTGGCTATCTCGAATCCTGTGCATTGCTTTCTTGCCTTTTAGTTTGAACTTTAGGTCTCAATTCAGACATTCTGGTCTCTTGCCTTCCTTTCCTGATTTCTTATGCCTAGGATCGAGAACTCTTGCGCTCTAAGGAAAACGTCCTTAAAGATCTGCCAGCTCTGTTTGGCTCCCTTGCCCCTAAAGGCAGTTTCCCAGGGGTCCTATAGACTAACTCCTTGAAGAGCTGGAATTTTGCTCTCCTAAAACTCAGGGTCCTGACCCATATCCCCCAGGACTGCAGACTCCACCAGTACATGATCACCACAGCCCAGGCTGCGGCCAACAGGTACAGTATTGCACCCCCTCTCGTGGGGCTGTCTATTACCTGGCTTAAGAAGTTATCCTCAATGCTCTCCAGGAGCCTCTTGGATTGCCTGCAGCTTGCTGTGGTACTTTTCCAGCAGATATTGGGGTGGCTGAAGGCCACCAACAGGACAAGAGCCTGTGAGCACAATGCCTCCTGTGGCTGGAGTAAGAAGGCTTTGTGAATAGGCTCCCCTTGATTGGGAAGCCTGTAGTAGACACCAACCACAAGGTTCCCTTTGTTGACTCGTCTCTAATTCTTACCAATAAGCTTTCAACCTTTTTGTGGTTATCCTTCAGAGACAGCTCTTCACACTCTATCCATTTCTTAATGTCTTGCCTGTCCCTTCTGAACAGCCTGTAGCCATTGGCAGCCGCACACCAGTCATGGGAGTTGTCCCACCAGGTTTCACTAACAGCAACTAGGTCATAGCTTTCTAGCAGCAGGGTGCCTTCCAACTCCTCCTGTTTGATGCCCATGCTGTGTGCATTGGTGTAGATGCACTTCACAGAATCACAGAATGGTCAGGGTTGGAAGGGACCTCTGGAGATGATCTAGTCCAAGCCCCAGCCAGAGCAGGGTCACCTACAGCAAGTTGCACAGGACAGCGTCCAGGTGGGTTTTGAATGTCTCCAAAGTGGGAGACTCCACAACGTCTCTGGGCAGCCTGTGCCAGTGCTCTGCCACCCTCAAAGTAAAGAAGTTCCTCCTCATGTTAAGATAGAACTTCCTGTGTTCAAGTTTGTGCCCGTTACCTCTTGTCCTATCACTGGGAACCACTAAAATAACCCATCCCCCTGGCACCCTCCCTTTAAGTATTTGTAAGCATTAATAAGATCCCCCCTCAATCTTCTTTCCTCTAGACTAAAACAACCCGAGTGCTTCAGTCTTTCCTCATAAGAGAGATGTTCTAATCCCCTAATCATCTTTGTAGCCCTTTGCTGGACCCTCTCCAGCAGATCCCTGTCTTTCTTGAACTGGGGAGCCCAGAACTGGACACAGTACTCCGGATGCGGTCTCACCAGGGCAGAGTAGAGGGGGAGGATAATGACCTCCCTCGACCTGCTAGCCACACTCTTCTTGATGTACCCCAGAATGCCATTGGTCTTCTTGGCCACCAGGGCACATTGCTGGCTCATGGTCATCCTGTTGTCTACCAGGACTCCCAGGTCCCTTTCCACAGAGCTGCTTTCCAGGAGGTCAGCCCCCAACCTGTACTGATGCATGGGGTTATTCCTCCCTTGGTGCAGTACCCTACACTTGCCCTTGTTGAATTTCATAAGGTTTCTCCCTGCCCAACTCTCCAGCCTGTCCAGGTTACGCTGTAAGGCGGCACAGCCTTCTGGTGTGTCAGCAACTCCTCCCAGTTTTGTGTCATCAGCAAACTTGTTGATGGTACACTCTATCCCTTCATCCATGTCCTTGATGAATATATTGAACAGGACTGGACCCAGTACTGACCCTTGAGGGACAGCTGGGTTGTTGGCTGTGTCTCCTTCTTAGAGGAACACCCCTTATTTCCTTTGAGGTATGTCACTGATGGTTCTCTGTTGGCTCCTATTACCTCAGGAGCTCCTGGTTCATCTCTTTCAGTATGGTTTGGGTTAGAAAGGACCTTTAACCGTCATCTAGTCCAACCTCCCCTGCAATGAGCAGGGACATCTTCAACTCAGAGCTTTCTCTTCTCCAGGCTGAACAATGTCAGTTGTCCCAGCCTTTATGGCCATTTTCATGGCACTATTCTGGACTCTAACAAGTCCACATCTTTCTTGTGCTGGGTTCCCAGAGCTGGAAACGGTACTCCAGGTAGGGCCTCATGAGAGCAGAGTAGGATAGTAGGAGAATCACTTCCCTTGACCCGCTGGCCATCCTTCTTTTGGTTCAGCCCAGGATACAATTGTCTTTTTGGGCATACATTGATGGCTCATGTCCAGTTTTTCATCCACCAATATCAGCAAGTCCTTCTCCACAGGGCTGCTCTTAATTGATTCATCATCTAGTCTGTACTGATACTGGTTGTTGTGACGGACAATGTCAAAGGCCTTCCAAAAGTCAAGATAGGTAGCATCAATTGCTCTTCTCTAATCCATCAACACAGTCACCCCACCGCAGAAAGCCACCAGATTAGTCAGGCAAGATTTTCTGTTTGTGAAGCCACACTGTCTGTTTCTAATCACCTCCCTGTCATCCATATGTCTTGACATAACTTCCACGAGGATCTGTTCCATGAAAGTGCCAAACCATTTAATTATAATGTAACTAAAAATAGCTTTGCATGCTTCGTGAGGAAACACAGCATTGTCTGAATGTGTAGTTTTTCTAATATTTCTATGGTTAAAAAACCCACATTAAACATTTTCATTTCAGGTGCTTGGAGGTCACTTAAGAAACTACTAATGTTGTTTCCTTTTTTTTCTTTCTCTCTAATAAAATCTGGTATAAAACATGATACATCAGTCATCTTTATTGCCTAGTGGTTGTTTGTTATTGTTGCTTGTCCTGTGGTATCTGTTTTTAATTTCTTTTTTCTTTTCTTTCTCTTTTATTTTTGTCAAATAGAATAGTTAGAATAGAAGCTGGTGAGGGGTCTGGAGGACAAGACTTATGAGGAATGACTGAGGGAGCTGGGGTTGATTAGCCTGGAGAAGAGGAGGCTGAGGGAAGACCTTATCACTCTCTACTAGTACCTGAAAGGAGGTTGTAGAGAGGTGGGGGCTGACCTCTTCTCCCTGGTGACAAGTGATAGGATGAGAGGAAATGGGTTCAAGTTATGTCAGATGAGGTTTAGATTAGATATTAGGAAAAATTTTTTAACTGAAAAGGTTATTAAACATTGGAATAGGCTGCCCAGGGAGGTGGTGGATTCACCATCCCTGGAGGTGTTTAAAAAAAGGGTAGATATGGTACTTGGGGACATGTTTTAGAAGTGGTTATGTCAGGGTAGGTTAATGGTTGGACTTGATGATCTTAAAGGTCCCTTCCAACCTCAGCAATTTTATGATTCTATGATTCTATGATTCTATGATTCTATGAATAGATTCTTGCAAACTCACAAAGTCAAAGGTTCATAATAGTCATATCTAGTAGTATTGCAAACCGCATTGTTGATGTTCTTTCATTAGCACGACTATTGCAAATAGCAGTGATTATACAGAACAAAGTAGTGAAAGAAGAGTTCAAAAGCTCCGTTATCATATACAAGTGATACATATACACTTAGAAAAAAGAGACATCTAAACTGCCAAAAAATTGATAGATTTCTAAATTATTCAATCTGTCTAAATATTATGTCTAGTAGATAAGCTAGTACATACTATTTTGTACAATCATTTCTATAAACAAACAGATGCAGTAATTTGTTTCACACATATAGAAATCTCTCAACAGATGTTAAAATAAAGTTCCCCAATCATGCCTGTAAAACCAATTCTGAAGAAACACCTAAAGACTTCCAATTTCGCTGGGGCAATTAACCCCTATATATTTTTCCTTTACTTTCTGACATCAAAAAGACTACAAATGACATTATATAGAAAAATAAGGGCGAGTGTAATCTCTAACAAATATTTTGTTTTATAAAATAACTTACTGTTCTTGCTGTGTAAATTACAGATTGCAGTAACTGACAGATGTCTTTCACCATTATAGAGAAGTATAGTCTCTGTGTTTTATATTGAAGGGGAAAAAAAGATACAAACCATTTTCTTTCCTACTCTGTTTACTGAATACTCTTTGGTATCTGAGGCACCTTGTGCACTGTTACTGTTTGATAGTTGCAAATATTACATTTGAACAAATTCAGAAACGAGGAAGAAAAATGAATTATAAAGCTCCTTCTTGATGCAGTTATGAAATCACAAAGCCAGTCAAATTTAGAGCTGGTATATTTCCAGCTAGCAAACCCAGCTCTGGTATAATCTGTGCTGGAAGGCCTATTCCACTTGTCCTAAATTACGTTTGTAACCTATTTGGGGCTAGCACTGCTTTTTGTTCTGTCTTTGTAAACTGTTTAATATGATGAGACCCTGTCCTATTTAGGGTCTCTATAGTAATGGAAGTAAACATTAATTTCTCTATTGCCTTGGGTACAACAAATAATTATTTCTAATTTCCTTCTCTTCTATAGGATGTGGCATGTATCTGCCTGCCAATATTCACTGGCAAGTTCTGTGAGAGAATACTGAATCCATGTGAATTATTGCCTTGCTTAAATAATGCAACTTGTGTAGCTCAACAGCAGAACTATAACTGCCGGTAAGACTTGAAATCAATTTATTTCAGTACTTCATTGGATCAGCTGATGATATCCCCCTGATTGCAGAAAGAAAAGACATCATCAGTCACAGAGAACACAGACGATAAACTTTTAACATTTTTTTATTTATTTTTGGTGCCCTACTCTGTTAGTCTTCTGGAAAACTCTTAAAGTGCTAACAAAAAGATTTAACACATTTAAGGAGTTATAAATTGTTTCATCATTAATTCTGTACAACAAAATATATAAATCCTGACACACTGATGACAAGTGAGATAATTAAACTACAGGTACTACTCCCATTCAGTATGTATGACGTCTATGCTATGTTTGTTTCTGAAAGGGTAAGACAACTGTGTTAATTTCTGATTATGTTTCTGAAAGGGTAAGACAACTGTGTTAATTTCTGATTCACAGACATGCATTAGTAGGTCTTAGATCAATCCTTCAAGCAGCTTATTAAAAGTGCTTCATTCAGAAAGACCATGCTCAAAATTATCCATCTGAAAATAACAGAAGTGACCCAGTAGGTATATTATTTTGTTCCATTTTAAATAGCTTTTTAGATATTTTACATCACTAAGGAGTACAAATTGTACTCTTCACATTTGCTTGGCTTTTATCTGGCTGCCTGAAGTAAGTTCTGCTAAGCGTTACTGAAGTGCAGTAAACAACTTTCAAATTTTAGGATATTCATAAAAGCAGAAAATTGAAAGCTGTGGTACACAAAAGCCTGAAAACACATTATGAATGAACTTAGAAACTGCAAATACATAACAGAACTATAGAACATAAAGTTACAGTCCATCAGAAAATATTCAGTTGCAAAGACTGGAAATTAAAATATAAGTAGAACTATGTTTACAATTTTCCAAAAGAAGAAAAAAAGACATACAACTTTATTTATACTTACACCTAAACACATATATACATACACACACACATACAAACACACACATAGTTAGATCTTCCCATATAAATATGTATAGCACAGAACAACAGTGTTATCATTTCTTTTCTAATACTTTAAACCAAGATATAAACTACTAATAATTTACTGTTATATAGCCAGTCTTTTACACAGTATGTTGGTACATGAATTAGTATGAAAATATGACTGAAGTGTACATTTAAAAATATGAATAATATGAACAACCAATATCAAGATGTAGATTGCCTTTCTTTAAAATAAATAAATAAATAAATAAAATAATCCTGGCCCTGTGTACAATGCAGATTGAATAATTTACAATTTCACAAAGCACTGGTAGAAATGGTCTGTACCATGAATCTCATTGTACCATGGAAATTAGATAATAAAAAGAGTTATGGAAAAGCATGGTGCTTTAGCAGTCTTTTCATTGGCGTACTATGTGAGAATAAGAGTGGAAGTCATTATTTAGATCAAAATAAAAGAAACTAAAAATGGGCAATTAACAACCCATTTATATTGATTACCAAGAGAATCACAAGTCATGGTAAAGCTAGGGACTAGAGATTTTAGTTTTGGGCTCAGATGGTACAATCCTGTTTACTACTAATATCAAGCATTAAGATCATGTCAATACCAGTGGTGCTTAGATTATACCTTTAATACTTGTGTACTGTTCATGCATTCAGTTGTGCTATCTGTAAAATACATATTTGACAAGACAGGCAAGACACACTTGTGGAGAGCTAGTGTGAGAAATGGGATAGGTTATAAGCTTATTATTTTTGCCACTAAGAACACTCTAAAAAAAGGAAATAATGTCCTGGAGAGAACACTATGAATAGAGTAATGAAGAGCGCATCCTTCAACTTTGTTCAGCCTCGACTGCTTGGCTCTGTACATTTTGTTCAAGTAAAAAATTTGGATAGTATTAAATTCACGTGGTTTTCCCTAGCATCTAAGCTGCACACCAGTCTTTCTTGATGAAAGAAGAGAAGAACTCCAGAAAGTGACTCATCTCTTCCAAAGAGAAATATCCAGGACAGGTGAGATGAAGCGTCTTCTGGAGGTTCTGTTTTCTCTGTACATAGGTACAGAGAAAGCCTGAACTGCTGTCCTAAACCAGATACTAATACTACATACTTTTAACATTAGACAAATACGGCAGCATTGGAATTTCAATACTCAGCCTTAGTTTTGCCATTCAGTCCCTGAAGGCTCCAGTTAGTGATTGCAATATTTTTTAGTGTTTATTTTTAATAAATTGAAAATTAATTCCTTGGTTTTTGTGAAAATAAAACCAGTTTTCTACCACTTAATCCAAAATACTTAATAAATGTAAATGTTATGTATATTTACACCTCTGTAGTTGGAAGGAGACATTTAGGTGAGAGAAAGCATTTTGAGAGAGTATGAATCACGTACTTTTTACAGGGAGACCAGATTCAGTAATCTGGTTGCAAGAGCTGCAGTGTTGCTGAAATCAGTGCGTTGAAATGTGGAGGAGGTGCCAAGTTTTAGAGAGGGCCAACGGCCAGCAGGTATTACTGGGTTTAGGATTCAAAATTATCTTTGTAAATTTATGTCTTGTATTAACTACTTGAATAACAGAGGATGTTGTAAGGTCTATAGGAACAGTGAGTGGTTTAACAGTCAGTTTTCTTAGGCCACAGACTTGGAAGCTTTATGTCTGTGAGTCATATTTTAATTCATTTTACCTAAAGGAAACCTACCACTAACAATGTTGCTTTATTCAGGAAGTTTGGAGCTGCTCATTCAAAGTTTTAAGTGGAGGGTTTGTTTCATTTTTAATAATAATTGTCAAATATTGTAGTTTATGACGATGTCTAGATATAACAAAAAACCCCACATGTGTTTCATTTGGTTTAATACTATGTCCTGATCCACTTTTATAGCATTTTAACATTTTAAATAAATGTATTGCATTTAGCTCACATGCATATACAAATTCAAATAATAGCTGAATTGACCTTTTAAGCCTTTTTGGTTTGGTTTGGTTGCCCCTATTTTATCCACTTTTTCTCATGTCCAAGCTACATTCTGCTTATATCCATCACCATCTCAGCTTCTCTCTACTTACACTTTCTTCTTTAGGAAAGCAGTTGTTTTTCATTCTAAACATATAACCAAACAGACTCAATATAATTTTCTTCACTTCAGTTATGATGTATGACTATCTTGTATCCTAATTCCATCCTTTCAGTCTTGATATCATATACAACTTTGTGCTAAGAATCTAATAGTAGCATTTTTTCTTAAATGTCAAAATTTAAGGTGAATTCAAATAGGCAGTGAACAAGGATATCCATCACAATAAATTGTGATTGTTTACTTTCTATCTTCTTCTATTATCCTTGTTCTTTAGGACAATAAAAAGTCACAAAAAATGTGAAATGGTGTTCTAAGAAAATTTGTTCTGTTAGTATCATTTTTGGAACTTTACTGTCAACTTTCTTGCTGTTAATTTACTCTTACCTTCTCTGACATTATGTCTATTGCAAAACAACAACAAAAACAAAACCAGAAAAACAGAGCAAATACAAAAATTAGAAGAAACACTTTCTAAAATTGGCTTACTAAATTATCTATTTTATGAAACAGTCATAGATTAGATTAACTACATACATTGAACCAAGAAAGCTAGGAGTGCTTTCACCTGATTTTGGATAATGGCTAAAACCAAATCAGTAAAACAAACGTTCTAACTGAGTTGCTCTGGGTTGGATTACAGTGTTATTTAAACATGGAATTATAAAAAAGATATTTTTTTTTTTTTACTTTACAGTCCTAATACATGGATGAATGGTGCTGTGATATAAAGAACAACAAATATGCTATCTGTTGATAAGTAATTTTGCATAGAGGGAAAAATAAGTATGTAACTATCTAATATCTTTGAACATGCTAAAATAAAAGCAACTAAGTATTATGAAAAACTCTTTTCAGTTACAATAAGTGAACTGGCAATTTGTTAAGAATAGACTTTGCAATAATTTTAATTCCAAGTACTTGAAATTGTAGGAATATAATTATTGGATTTACATACAGCAATTTTTGCAAGAAGAGGGTGAGGATTATGTAGTCCATTACTACTCGCATAGAGTGTCCTCCTGTGGTTGTGTCTATACTATCCTCAAAGAATATAGCTATTTAGAGGAGTGTTTCCTGTATCCACCTACCTCTGTCCAAATGGTCCTACTCATGGACTGCATGGATGATCTCCAGGGGTTTCTGGTGAAATCCAGCCTGTTTAACACTTTACCTAAGATATGACTAAAGTTTCTGGACATGCTAGATGCCTCTGTGCATCCCTTAGAGGCATAGTCATACCCCCTGATTAGGAATCTTTAACTACTTTAGAAAATACGGTTAACCCAGATACTTTCTGTTGAATGTTGTTGCCTGACCATTTGCTATTGAAAATATATCCTTTACTTCCCTATGCTTACATACCTGTGAGAGGCTTCATGCATTTTGAAACCAGAGATGGCATTATTTTTTTTAAAATGGGGAAACGTAAGCAACACGACTGAATTTCATATCCATTAGGAGAAAGAACACAGAAATAACAGAAGCAATTCTGTATCATCTTCATGATTTCCAGCTTCTGGGCTGAGTCATTAGACAAAGTACCTCTCAGAAAAAGCTGAAGAAACTTGCCATCTATTACTTTTGGGTTCCTTCACAAACACAAATTTTCAGCTAATTGGCCATTTCCATACTCTTTTACTTAAATCTTTTTTGTCATGCTACCAGAAAAAGCCTTTAGAGAGAGCAACATGCTAAGAATGTCTGTAAGAACATATCAAGTGAATTTGACAGGGATTATGTATCTATCAAAACATGAAAGCAACTTTTTGCAGCCTGGATTTTACTTTCTCACATTTTGAGCAAGATACAAATATTCAAATATTTTTCTACGCTGTTCCTTTATTACTTTTGAATAAGATTTGTTTACTATCTATTTGAACCTCAAATTTTGTGTGTATAGGGGATTTTTTAAAACACTGGAGGGCTAGATAAGAAAAGGATTTTCTCCTACTAATAACAAGTGCTGACATGAAGCAGAAGAAATGTCTGCAGTTCCTTTTACCATAGAAGAGTTATCCATGGTTCCATGGGCATCACATGGAACTAACAAACTGTCACAAAATAAAATGCTAGTTTTGTTCTTTAAAGAAAATACCAAATTACAATTAAGCAAACACAAAAACAACCATACATTGTCCTGTTTACAGGTTCGTTACATTGTTCCTTACATACCCAAGCGTGTGATTATTGACTACTCTTTGTTAATCACTAGTGATGATTGATGCTAATTATTTTAAACCTCATTTATCATCATATTTCTAATTTTCCTCTCTGATGGTTTAATTGACCCATCCTTTCTAATAGATTCCCAAAAGCTCATTTATAGCTTTTTATTAAATATTACCTTATTCAAGACTGTTTTTTGTTTCCGGAGGATTATATTAAGTATTGGTATGAAAATGTTTTAATCATTGAAAAAAAGTTATTTTATGGAGAAGCAAAAATATCCAGAGTCATGCAACTGATTTTTAATTCCTTGAAAACATGTTCTGTTTATTTTAAATAACATACGAGGTCTGTTTTGTTACCACAAGAACATTATTTAATCGAATTATGGAACGTAATTAAATACAATTAACTTTTAAAATGCAAGTCCTCTAAAATACACTGGTGTATTTGCAGCTGCATGCCAGGATTCACTGGAAAGAACTGTGAGGAAGTAATTGACTACTGCAGGCTGCTCAGCATCAACTGTCTGAATGAAGGATTGTGTCTTAATGTAATTGGAGGATTCACTGTAAGTAATTTAATACATATTAAACTAATTCAGTGCTCCAAAGTATAAAAGCTTCAGACAAGCAGAACTTGAAAAGCATTCATTACTCTAAGAGACAAGAGGGACATACATTTATGTGTTTGTTATTTATTTAAATCAATAACACAAGGACGTTTCACTTGGGTAATATGGATTTTTTTATTACTTTTCTACTGAGACCATGGGTTTTTTCCTATATCAGATAAGAGAACTGAAGAGCATTTATATAGTAAAAAGAATATATAACTAGTTGTGGTCCAGTGTTATTATCCACACAGATGATAATCATAGCTATGTTGCAGCCTTTAAAAATACATTGCTTGAATTAGGTACATCTATTGTCATTGTTTTTACCAGAATCAAGTTAGTAATTTAAACATAAGCACATTTAAACTTAATACAAACTTAGAAGTTTGAGAATGAAAATGCAGTGCAGTGAGGTTGATTCCAACTGACAGTATGAAAAAATGTAATTCTGCTTGTTTTATCTCTCAGAACAGCTCCTGAAAATGTTGAGCAAGATCAATAATGCACCAAGATTCTTCTGGCCATAGCTTGTCAAAAGAGAGGAAATAATAATTTATCCAACGCTAGTATTTGGGGACAACTAAAAGATTGCTCTAAACAACAAATTGTTCTGCAAATAACAGGAGATGATCACAGAATCACGGAATGGTTGAGGTTGGAAAGGACCTCTGGAGGTCATCTTCACCACCCTGCACAAGCAGGGCCACCTACAGCCATTTATCTAGTCCTAGTCCAGTTACCGGTTTGGGTGTTCAGACAAAATGTATTAGGATTACTGTTACTCCGTGATTCAGGGAGTAGAAAGGGTAGTCTACGCTGTAAGGGAAGGAAAACTGGAACCGAGGGTGACAACAAGGCCAGCAGGGACAGTGTCCTCATCATGAAAGGGCACAGTCCCTCAATACCCACAAGAACCCAGCAGATCCACAGATTCAGCCAAAAGTCCAGTGATCACCAGACAGGTGAACCTGATGAAGCAGGTTTGCGGTCAAGCTGGGTAGTCAAGTCAACAGATCAGAATCAGCAAGATACAAAGCTGGATACAAGCATACTGACAAAATAGCTCCAGAAAGGATCCAGTCCAAAGGCCTGAGCTTAAATGCAGCTCATGAGCAAATGAACAAAAGTGTGGACATCTCAGAGGAAAGTTCTGTTTTCACAGTAGGCTGATCCAAGGTGACAGTGCTGGGCTGCATCAGAGATGACCTTGAACACAGGCCATTAAACCTGTGAGAGAGGGGAAAAAGGTCACCAAGGAAGACTGCAGAGAAAGATGATTATAAGCTGGTCAGGCCAATTAGGGCCTGTTGATGCATTCAAGGTCCTGACAGTTTCTCTGAATAGTCCTTGTATGTAATTACTCATTCAGTCCAAATATCATTGCCTTTCTTGTAGTCACAAAAGCTAAAGAGGTGGTGATATTTTCCTCCCAATGCTTTTCGCCTGGCTCCTTGTGTTTGTTCACGTTCCTTGAGTCTTACCTGATCTGAAAACTGTTATATACAGGTGACCAAGGATTGTTTCTCCTATTTACTTATGGGAACAAAGAGAAAGGAAACTTCCAGTCATTTGTTTAAAGTGGCAAGCCCCTATTTTTACACCTAGATCTGCGTGCACATTCTAAATAAGATACTGTTGTGGATATTTCAGGTGTCACTAAGATCTAAATTCATACCACTGTTGACTGCATCACTGTCTCCCAGTTGCTGCATCTTATCCTTTCCCCTAGTCCCTGATCTTAATTACCAGGAACAGCTGCTTCGGTTGACCTGTTACTCATTCAAATATTTGCACTTCCACAGATATATCATCAGATCTATAACAAACCTGTAACATGAATTTTATTTAAGAGCATGATAAAATTAGTGAAATAAATGTATCACATGTAAATGATAATTTCAGAAATCAGTGAATACTGTATTACTGAAATAAATGTTGTATCTACTAAATTCTGATGAAAATTATTTTAAAATTTAAGAACATTTTTAATGTTACCTATAAATATATATACTAGAGCAATAGTATATAAGTGTACTTTAACACAAAATCTGAGGTAATAAGCAAAATATTGCATATTTATGCTAATAGAGTACTGAAACTTCCATACTTACAAGACTATAATTCATGCTTTGTTGAGTATTCTATATATAATATATAAGGGTTGGACTAGATGATCTCCAGAGGTGCCTTCCAACCCTGACCATTCTGTGATTCTGTGATAATATACTCGCCAAAGGATAAAATAGATGGCGAGGAATTCTCTCTGAGAAATTGCCTCTCCTAACTCTTGATAGAGGATGAAACAAACAGAAATACTGAGCCCAGTTCTGCTGCACTGAAATAAAAGGGTTCATGAAAAGAGATACTGATTTAAAGATGTTTGTGTCTCCCAATTAACAGAAACATTGCTTTTAGCTTTTTTCAGCTACTTATGTTACGTCCATTTATATCAAGTGACAGAAAAAATTACAGTATAACAATGAGAATACAAAAGTGATGTAATTAGTCAGTAAGGACAATGTTGTGGTGGGTTGACCTTAACTGGACACCAGGTGCCCACCAAGCCACTTTATCACTCCTGTCCTCAGGAGGAGAATAAGATGGAAGAAAACTCGTGGGTCAAGATAAAGGTGATTTAATAAAGCAAAAGTGAAGGCCACACGCAGAAGCAGAGGAAAACAAAAGATTTATTCACATCAGCAGGTGATTTCCAGCTACTTCCCAGGAAACAGGGCTTCAGTATGTGTAAAAGTTGCCCTGGAAGACAAATGTCATAATAACGAGTGCCTCCCCACCCCCCGCCCTTAGCTTTTATTGCTGAGCAGACATCTTATGGTATGGAATATCCCTTTGGTCAGTTTGGGTCAGCTGTTGTCCCCTCCCAAGATCTTGCCCACCTCCAGCCTAGAAGTGAGGAGGGAATGTTGGAGAGACAGTATTGACGCTGTGGGAGATCTGCTTAGCAGTAGCCAAAACACTGCTGTATTTTCAACACCATTCTAGCTACCAATACAAAGCACAGCAATATGAGGGCTTCTGTGGGGAAAGCTAACTCCACCTCAGCCAGACCCAATACAGATGTGTATGATGTATGCAGACATCAAAGTGAATACTAAACAAACACAAAAATATTCAAAAACAAAGTTTTAGGAAAGCAAACAAAAATTGGGTACTAAATTTGTGTTTAGTTAGTAAGTGTGCTAACATTTATTGCTAGTCACAAGCAAAATAGTTGTATAACCGTATATGTTTTCATAAAATAATCCTCAAAAATACACTTCCATGACCAATATAACATTTGATACTTTCTTACCAGACACTATAGATGGCGCTAAATGGCCTGGCATAGCAAAAGTTGGATTTTTTTTTTTTTGTTTAAACGTTGATTCTTACAGAAGTGAATGGTATTGTGTAGTACCTGTTAGAAAACTGGTATGACAGGCCTTTGGGACTGAAAAATAAGAATGAGCAGACAAAGGGAGGAAAGCATGAAGAATACTAAAGAGCCAGGTACAAATTACTGGAATTTTTGTTGAAAATATATATTATACTGAACCACAGTTGAAAATCACTGCCCTTTTCCTTGACATTCAGTCTGTGGTGTGGCATCTTTATGTGGCAGATAAGCAGTTGTACATCAATTATAGGTTAACTTCTCTTTGAAGACACAAAAAAACTATGGATTCTGTCTAGCCATTTTTCTTTTTGCTTCTCTTAGTTGTAACTTCCTTGATCATAATTCATTTTTTCCCCATAGAAAATATGTATTTTCAGTATTATCAGAAAATCAAATACTGAAGAGTAATTTGAGAATTCCAGCTGAAAGAAATCTGGCTGTTAGATTATGGGTTTTTTTACAAAAGGAGATTTGGAAGTGCTGAAACATTCAATGAATTTGTATAAGTGGCACTAAGCAGTCCATCTCAAATAAAAACAACCCCACAACAAAATAATTTTGAAAAAATCAAGGTGTTGAATTTTGAAATCTAGTTTCAAAATATATATTTCTTTTAAATTCATCTCTAGTTGAGTTTCAGAGTAGCAAATACTTAGAATTGAAACAGTATGATTTTATATTTTTCAGTATTACTGTAAGTTATTGGCACAAGTCCTTGATCACTAATTAGTATTAATAATAAGTAAATGTAATATTAACAGTTACTCTGTTTACATTTATTATATTCAGTAATTTACTCTATGTTTCTAAAATTATCTCTGTCTATGAAGAAATCCCTCTGACTAATGTATGTTATCTAGTTGACGCTAGATAATAATGCTTATTTACAGGAAGGATTTATTGCTGATGCTGTTGTGTCAGATAAACCTGGGAATTGTTACTGCTTAGGAAATGGAGCTTCTCCTTATATTTCATATTCTCATATTTCATATTTTTATATCTCAATTTTCATTTGTCATATTTCAGAGTACAGCTGTAGAAGTAACAAATAATTTCCTTTGTTCTTTTCTTTGTTGCCCATCATCCTGAGAACCAAAGTGATGATGTATATATTGAGATAAGATTTATCAATAGAAAAATAGTGTGTACTTGCATAATTAATTCTAGTTAACATAGCTTAATGAAAACAGTTCACATCAGACAAAACAGATTTAATGAGATGACCTAATGGACAGCGATGGAGAAATATTTTCTGCTGCAATTGACTCATTAAGCAAAATAAGTCATTTAATAGAGCAAGTTCAATTCTAAGGAAAAAAAGAATTTGAATCTTGATGGGTATAGTGAATCAAATGTATTGAAATACGAAACTTATAGTTGCATGATCTGCTTTTTGTATCACCCCATCCCCATCCAGAAGAGGCAGAAGATACCACAGTTTGTGTAGCTAGATGTGTATGTTATGGCCAACTGCCAAGATGACTGTAAAAGAGCTAAATTTCTAAGATAAATTGTGGATTTTTTTTTTTTTAATTAGGAAAAGTATAAACTGATTAAAATATTACTACTGTATTATCTGGCTTATAGGATTGAAGATCAATGAAGTAGTTGTTAGTCTAATTTTAAAATTTTCTTAGTTATATTTGTAAATCATATTAAACTAACTAAAAACTGAGTGAATTGTCAAAGAGGAAAATAATTATAAATTGGGAATTGTTGTCCTCCTTGAGGGTTTTTAATGGACCTCATGGCAATTTGGTTTTGGACTAGTCATTTGTAGTACTTTGACATAGTAGAAAATACAAAACTGTTTCTGTTCAAATGTGCAGATGACCACAGAAAATGGTAGTATAATTATAATAAGCAAATCTGATCAGAATTTCTTGGTAGGTTACACTACTTAGGAAAAAATGTATTCTAAGAAAGGCAAATGCAATGCTGTATGCACAGGAAAAAGAATGTGAGTTACACAGGAGTAACTGTTTCCTGATAGTCAGTGACAAAGGAGACAGCTTTGAGCTCAAGGTAGATATTAAATTTGACACAGCGCTGTTGATGAAGACAGAAAGACAATCCCTGTGGTGGTAAATAGAGCACTTGTATACAGAAGCATTTGTAAGTGGTCATACTTCTCTGACTGTCAGTGGAGGGTACATCGTAAGTAGTTCTATCATCTAAATTGTTTTAACAAGGCTGAAAAACTAG
Source organism: Vanellus vanellus (assembly GCF_965231255.1). NCBI lineage: Eukaryota > Metazoa > Chordata > Aves > Charadriiformes > Charadriidae > Vanellus > Vanellus vanellus. Next base: position 98,747,796 of record NC_138907.1, read on the forward strand.
AAAACTCTATTAACAATGAGTTTTATGGAAAAATGACACTTTAAAATTATATTCTCAAACACGCATACAGATTCACAAAGTTAAGCCAGTCCATGGGGTATCAGTTTTCCTCGGAAGAAAAATGAAGGAACAGTTGTATTGAAAATACTTAACTCTGGGTACCAAAAAATGTTGAAGGTACATTAGCAAGGAAGTGCTAACAGTATTGTGCATAGTACTGTGCAGCTGCTTCTTCTATGCATTACTGATTATACCAAGAGCATTTTCAAAAATTGTTAGGTGATAAAATAAAATAAAATGTAATGCAGTGTATTAGCAGTTTTCCATTAGATCAACAAGGCCAGGTCACATCTGTCCTGTCCTAGTGAATAACTTCACCAGACATTAAATTTCATGAGGACCTACTACTGTGGGATCCAAAACCCCAAATTTCCCCAGAAGGCTGAAAAACTTATTGTGGATTGCTCCTAGTAGTCAATACAGCAGACTCATTCTACTGATATTAAAAGGCTGGGAAAAGGATTATATTTCCCAGAGTTGCCATAAATAGTCAAAACAAACAAACAAACGAAAAATCCACTTTATTTGGATGTTTAATTTGTTAGCTAGTTTCTAAAATGCAGAAAGATAAGATTGCAGCCTTGCTTCAGTTTAAGAAATCTGGATATAATTTGAACATATCATTTTAACAGGTGGCAAATAGAGTGTTTGAACATTACAGATCTTCCTCTTTCAAAAATACCACTACGTAAAATTATATTGTTTACTATTGATTTGTCAATTATTGCAAGAACACTGCTATTACATTTCTCCTATTTTGCAGCTGCAATGTTGGAATAAATTTTAAAAATCTGAATAATCACTGTTAAACTTCTGAAGAAAATGTAACATAGCTTATTTTTCTTTGATATCCATCAGATGGGAATATTGTTAATTAATACTATCCTGAGTTGGCACCTTTATCCAAAACACCTCCATCTACTCAGTATTAGAAGACAGGGGTCACAGTTTTAAGGCAAAAATTAAATTATAACAGGTTTAAAATAAACCATAATTTTATAGTTACTAATGTGTGAACTAATTGCAGATTCCAGCAGAAGTTTATTCAATAAAACTATTCAGCTGCATTATTTTGACAATAGGATAACCTGTTTCTTAAAAACATTTTTTAAAAAATCTGCCAAGAGACACATTTGAATAGACATTTCTATTCTCATGGAAACTTTTATTTTTCTTAAATGGATTTCATAAATGAAAACTCAGTGTTCTTAATTTGCAGTTGACAGTACTTCTTCAGTGTTTTTAGTCTGAGTGTCTAAAGTAATTTATGGCTATATATATCTGCTATCCTTACCTTTATGTGAAGATGGGGAAAGATGAACATTTCCCAAAGGACAGCTGACAGGGAACAAAGAGCTGTTGTTTCTTTCATGGTGATCGTACTGCTGCCACACACTAACCACCTGGGGGAATGTAGTGGCTTGGGTAGAGTTCTCCCAGTGAATTAGACTGGCTCCAGCAACACCTGTCACACAAGGAAACTGGGCAGGAACAACAGGTAAAAAGGGAATGCAAACAAGGAATCACGTGGGGACTGTAAAGCTTTCCGCTAGGTCCCAAGGGGGAATCAGGTATCTAACTGTCTGTTTATCCACAGCAAGTGGCTTAGATCAAGGCAAAACTATCATTCCTGCTTAAGATCCCCTAGTTTTTTCCTGAATCTTACTTAAGAGTTTTTCCTGAACTCTTACTTAAGAGTATTAAAATAATTTAAAAAAATGAAATTAACAAGCAGAAATACTAAAAAAAAGTGTAATTTAGTGTAAATTTCGAGGATAACAGAACTGTCAATTATCAAATTTTGGAAGATGAGCAGTTTCTAAAGCACAATATTGGGAAAATCAAGAGTATGAAGACTGTCAGGTTTCTGGCATACCAGCTGCCTTTACTCTGTAGGGAGAGACAAAAGATTGTGTTCTTTGGTTTCAATCACTGAATTGCACAGAATTTACAGAATTCATAGGCCAGTTATGACTACCTACAGAAATGCATTGAGGCAAAAGAAGGTGGAGCCCTACAGCAGTTCAAGCAGATTCGGAATAGCTACACTCTCCTATTTCTGCTTTGCCACACACTTCTCATGGAAGAGCATACAGATTAAAAATGCATTCCACTTTTTGCAGGGTGTAAAAATGCTCATTCGTAGCGATTTTTTTTTTCCTAACAACTCCATAGTATGTTACGAGCAACTATCTTTCAACTTCTATGGTTTGTATAGCGAATCCAAGTCTACTTTGTCAGTATGCCTTTCTCCCACCATCCTGACAAACCACTGATTCGTGCAAGGCTATGTGCTCACAGCTAACAAAGGAATTGAGTTATATAGGCACAAAACCCCATACTAAAAGTTGAAGTGAAAGCAATGCCATTGTAAGGTCCATTACCGTTTACATGCACTACACTTGAGACAAGGACTAAGCAAATCATACATATTGCTTGAATAGCGGTGCTGTTTTGGCAAGCAAATAAACACTAGGGCAGCATTAAAGAAAGAGATATTTAAATTTTCTTTGAGAAACTGTACTGACACTTAAATGTGAAATTTTATTTTGGAATCATTGTCAATGGATGTCCTGGTGCCTTCCAAAAGAGCAGCAGTAATTGCTGCCGATTTCTGGCTACAGTGTTCATACAGTACAGTGGAAGAAGATTGAGCTGTTAAGGGGGAGAGAGGCTAAGCAAAAAGTAATGTTTTTAACAAATAAGTAATAATTAATTTGCAGAGTATGTGTTCTGTAAACATGAGGTGTTTGCATATGCCTGGGGAATACTGATTAATAAAAACTGGTATGTATACACCAGAACCAAACCAGAAAACACCTAATTGCGTACCAACATGCATACCTTTCAGACAATTACTCCCCAGTAACTCAATTTTTGCTTTCTTATATAAACATGCATTTAATAGTGTATATCAAATAGTACGATCCACTGCAACAGGGTAGAAAAAATAATATAATAGGAAAGGTTGGTATCTAAAATCTTGCTCTGCAGATGGCTCTGTGGTTGTTTTGATCCTTTCCCACACCACCATATATCAAAGCCATTGCTGTTATATTTGGAGTTTTATGGTGAACCTGAAATATTTCAATAACAAAGTGTAAACCAAGATGGTATAAGGTTGATAAACTAAAATTGTGAGTTCAAATGAATAATCGTGTTCTCTGGTAAAGCAGAAGATGCTTACACAGTAATATAAAGAACTGTCTCACCATAGGCAATATGTTCCTTCTTGGGGGCATGAGGGACAGAGGAAAGAGGAGGGAACCTCTCTTTCTCCTGTGTTTTTTCCCCATATCAGAAAGCTGGTACATCGTACACATTCAACGGACCCTGTGCAGAAATTACCATCAGGCAGACAAAGCTCCAAGTTTCATCCCGAACCAGATGAGGTTTGCTCTTGTGGGTGCAGAACCAGACCCGTCAGCCAGCTGCCAGGCTGGGAATCAATCTGCTTCTTTCCAGAAGAGTGGCAAGCAGTGCCAAGCCCTGCAGGCCCGCAGTACGCCCTACATCAGCCTCAGCAGCCTTTGAGCAAACTTGGCCGCCGCTGCTCCCCTTTGCCGCTTTGTAAGTTCTTCCCTGAGGAGCACTCTCAGCCCTAATGCTCTTTGATAATACTTTATCTCCAGAAGTCTGACTAAATTTATAACCCAGAAGTAAAGCATCTGTATGCAGAATTAGCAATAATCTCCAGAATTGACCTACATCAGTCACACGGCTTAGATCTCATAGCCCTCAGAAGGCCTCAGACTTATTCTTAGAGAAGCCATTTGTATTTATTGCATGAGAAGAGAAATAAGTTCTAGATAACATATCCAAAATGAAGAGGAAATATAGCTGAGAGAAAACATTACCTTGTTTATCAAATGTAGTTCTTTTAAAAAAAAAACACAACCACACTAGGGCTCTTTTAAAGCCTTCTGCACTGTATCAATCAACATTTGTTTTCTGAGTATAAAAAAGCCGTAAGGAAACAAACATTTAATATGTCTGGCATACTATATATTAAAGCAGTTGGTTGGAGTGATAAAATTGTTATGAATATTTATAACAGCTCTACTAGCAATGCTAGAAGCAATGAAAATTGGCACTGCAAAATCTACTGCTCTCAGATGCAACTTTTATACTTATGTACAACATATAAAATAGATTATTGTCATTTTCCTTTTTAAAAAATCTAGAGTCTTTCCTACTGTTTTCTCCCCATGGACTATCTGAGCAATACAGTTTCATCTCTGTGAAACCACTTTGCCACCGTCATTAATTCTAATTCTACTGATGTCTCTCCTGTATTTGTCCTTCCAGCTGACTGTTCAAACAGCAGTAGTTCAAAGTCAGATACTTCCATTAGGGGCTAGTTTTGCACAAGTTAATTAGTCCACTTTTCTTAAAATATCCTATACAGTTTTTCACTTCTTCAGTATTTAATTTGATCTTTATCAAAACAACCTTTTCCTGCTTTTCTCATGCTATTGGAATAAACAGCATCAAAGCACCCTAGGTACATTTCATACGTCTTGTTAAGTATTTCTGAGCAGCACAGAAGTTAATGAATGGTAGAATTCTTCATGTAATAAACTAAATATCTTGCTTTCCAGGAGTTCATTTAAATGAAAAATATCTAGTTAAAGCTCTGATCATGTAACACCTTTGCATTTCTTTATACAACATATCTTAATTGATCTGCTAGAGTAGCATATAATATAAATAAAGAATAAAATACATGAGAAATAACCAATAAGATTATTGTGATTAATTTTTAAATGAAACTTCTATAAGAAGATGACATAGTAATTTTAACATTGTCAGTAAACAAAAGCCAGCAAAAAAAATGAAAAATAAAATACACAAAATCAGTAAATATTACAGTGAAAGACGTGCTACATGATCAGTATGAAACATTGTTTTTTATTTAGAAAATGCAATGCCATTTCTATGAATCATAGGCAGAGGAAAAATAAGTAGATGATTTTGAGATGATGAAAGACACAAATAATATTAGTTTTAGACAAAAGGAATGCAAAGACCTCACAAATTTCAAGGAGAAAGGAAAAACAAGAAAAGAATGTTTAAATAAGAATGGTAGCAGTATTTCTTATTAATTTTGTACTACAATATAGTTTCTATATTAAAGACGATACAACCTCCAGTCCAGGTTCTTCAATTTTATAGGGAAAGTGATGAAAGATATAAAGGAAGATGAACACCTGTACCTGGGTGGAATGTCAGGTTCGTTAAAAAGGGACCGTATGCAAACATAGGTGTCTGTAATGCACTTCCATGTTGTAGAAACACAGAAAGGACAATGCTAATGAGCAAATATATAATTTCTTTGTTTTTCAGTAAAGAATTATAATTTATACTGCATAGAGTGGACCTAGAATTCATGTATGTAAAAGTTTAACATGTTGGATACCAAATAACCACATTTTTAATAACCATAGCCTTTAAAAATGTCTTTATTAAATAATCTTTCAATAAGCTAAGGTCCTAGATATTTGACCATGTACAATTACATAACATAATATGTTGTTGCCTAACACAGCAGCCGGGCAGTTCAAGCAGTAAAGAGATCAGAAAAGATTAATTTCATTGAGTATGAAATTTTCCGGCCAGAAACATATTTTATTGTTTTTAGATAAGATTTTAGTCTGTTTAAGTCAATTTGTATTATCAGACACAAATTGATACAAGAGACGTTCCTACTTGATATAAGGAAAAATGTTTTTACTGTGCAATCAGTCTAGAACTGGAACAGGTTGCCCAGAGATGTTGTGCAGACTCCAAACTTGGGCTTTCAAGGCTCAGCTGAATAAAGTTCTGAGCAACCTGGTCTGATGTCATAGTTGACCATGCTTTGCGCAGGAGATTTTATTAGTGACCTCCTGATGTCGCTTCCCACCTGTATTATTCTAGGTACTATAGTGTACACTAAGTAACTAAATAAGGTGATCTACAAACAAAAACCAGAGCAACTTACAGATGACATGTCAAATTTAATGTTAGATGACACGTCCAATTTAGTGTTTTCAATGACATAATGCTATTATTGAATAATATGTTCTTATTGCAAAATATAATGTTCTTCTTTAAAATATTCATGTAATTCCTAAATCTTATTTTTCCATTTCCCTTGACAGTGCATGTGTTGACTTCTTATATCCTCAATGCTTTAGTCAAAACCTCATTAAATTTTTCTGTCCTAAAACTATGTTAGGCAACAGTGGCGTACATTGGTATTTAAATGGGACCTATACTAGGACTGGAAATGTACAGTTTATACAAAATGCACAGATTAATCAACTATCCCCCACAGTTACCTACTTCTGGTAAGTAACACGTAGAGTCATAGAATCACAGAATATCTCAAGTTGGAAGGAATCCACGGGGATCAAGTCCAACTCCCTGCTCCTCGCAGGACTACCTAAAACTAAATCATATGACTGAGAGCATTGCCCAGACGCTCTTTGAACTCCCACAGGCTTGGTGACTGACTGTGCTCTCAGTGAAGAACCTTTTCCTAATGATAATACATAGCAATGTACATAGAAAATGTATTGAGTACATTTCAGTGTCAACTAGCTCAAGCTCATAGTTAAGCCTCGAAACGTTTGGGTTTTTTTTTCTATAGCTATACTTTTGTTGTTAGTAGACAATCACAAACCTGCAATGTTATATCAGGTTATGAGATATCAGTGCCCTTTAGTCTCTCCCACCTGGATAAGGTGTACAATCAAAATATTAAACGGTCATCACAATGATAGGTTGTAACAAGAATTCCCTTGTTCATCTTGACACTTCAGCTGAGTATGTCGAAAGTCATTAGGTGGCTGTGCAAAACTAAAAATAAAGTTTTTATCTGGAATTTTCTGTTTTATTAATTTCCTTATCTGGTGTAGAAACTGGTGGTTCAGGATCACCAGACATTTTTCATATCTTAACAGAATCACAAAAAGCCTCCACAAAACCACAAAACCTTTACACAAAAAAATATTTTTTTAATGAAGCGATGAATCACATGGCAACAACTATCCCCAAAACAGAAATAACATGTAGAGTGAAAGCAGCATCTAATGTTGGGTTTTCTTTTATGTTGGTTGCATAAACCAACCAAAACAACAGCTAGAATATTTATGAATATTTTTCACATTGCAAAATAATTACACTGATTTTCCAAATTAGATGTCCCGATGATTGAATGATCTCCAGCCAAAAGGAATTAAACTGGCATCCCAGAGTAGCAAAAGATCGTGATAATAGGCATACTCACTGAAAACTAGAAAACGCCAGCTCTGATTATTCACAGTAAGGGGCAAATTAAGCAAACAAACAAAAAAGGCTTATGTAACATGAGTTCACGAGAAATACAAAAATAAAGTAGTGGTTGGGTCTTTCACAATTTCAACTTCTTTTACATTCTCATGACTCAACTAGCCTAAAAGATTCATTGATTTGGGGTAAAAGAAAAACAAGCCCTGGGCCCTATGAGTCCTAAGAATAATCAATAACCTAAGAAAGAAATCTGGACTGGATTTTACTACTGTACTACTTTACTTTTATTTACAGCATAGGCTAAATTTTCACTGCAAATAGAACAGGTAACTTTCGTATCAGGAGAATCGTGATGGTTAATAGCAGAACAACAGGTGAGCTCCTCCCCTGTCAATCCCTATATTTTATGATTTTGTAACAAACAGTCCTGTATAAGACCATTGCACCTTCATACCTTCGCACTGTCTATGTGAAAGCTGTTTGCTCAGCCCCACACCTTGCATCGGAAAGTTTAATTTAATAATATGGAACTGACAACTTTGTGTAACATTGAAATAAGTTCTTTTCCCACGTCTCATGAAAAAGTTCAAGGAATGGGCAAGCTAGCTGAGTTTGAATTATTTTTTTTTTTTTTAATCAGTTAAAATCAAGCCTGTGCTCAAGTTTAAACAACTTTTAAAGGATAGAGAAATTCCCCAAACCTCTTATTTTCTGACTTCCCTATCTTATAAGGAGCTGGCCCCTTCAGATAAGGAGGATGGGTGTAGAAAGATTCCATAAAAGTTCACAAAGCCAACTCAGCACTGTATATTTCTGAAGTATCTAACTTTAATAAAATTCTTTAGCCAGTTTATTAATGCCAGTAAGATCAGACACGCATTTTCCATGTGCTGTATAATTTTTGTGGTGCCTTCAGCAGCTGTTTCCAATACTGCACAATAAGTTTCTAGTACATGCTACAGCTTCTTGCTGAATATTTTTCATCCTTCAATATCTGCCCTATCTTCCTCTACTACTAAACACTCAAAAAATGCACATTCTTAATTTACATTTCTAGGGTATAATCAAATATTAATAACATTTCATTATTTTATAAAGTCTGATGAAAAAAGAGGTGGTACCTGCTTGAGCTACACAAAAGTCAAGTTCATCTTCCCCCTCCCTAAATGACATGTGCATGGATAGAATTCTACTTCATCAGAGGGCGGCGGAATACCCGTCACTATAAAAAAAGTAGTTTCTGTTTTCCCTTCATATGTCCACCTGAAAAATGGAAGAGTATCATCTCTATTAAAACCAATTAATTAATTCAAGTTATGCCATTTTTCTGCCCGGATCCTTAATAGTTTTACCAAAATCAGAGATTTATAAAAATGAACATATCATATTAGAAATTATGTACCTCTTCTCATATGACTCTATATGAATCAGTGGCAAAGGCTCTGATGATGAACCTCATAACATATAAGAGCGATGAACCTCTTATATTTTGATATGAGAGGCTAAACTCCAATGGAATAGTAGCCTTGCTTACCTTCTTTTACAATTGCAATATATCTATATGCACATATTAGTTATGTGTCATAAAAGAAGTCTTATTCTAATAAAAATTGTAGATCCTCTAATGTCTGGAAAGGGTGAGAGAAGAATGGGAAAATAGGTGACTTCTTGCTAGAGTACTCCCCGGAAGGAACTCTGGGCTTCCTAAAAGAAGTTTGAAGAATCTGCAGAGCTAGACTGTCACCTGAGGGAGCCCTTCTAAAAAAAGTTGACCTCTTTTGCACATCGCCTAAACTGCACTGCCAACACATGAAAGTAAATCCATTCTGGACTACGCATGCCAGAGCAGCTGAACAGGTAGACAGGATGCTACAGCTGTAGCAACAGAAAGCTGAGCCTCCTTTGTGGGTCCTTAGCAATGCAGATCTGAGACCAAATGAGTAACAGAGATCAGCCACTTCAGCAGCCATCAAGAACCAGCAGGGTGGTAATGGCTCATATAACATAAGCAGGATGTGGGGAACTGAGTACCTCCACTTACATACTTAAAATGGGACCAAGCTCAAATGTGCTCTGAGATAACATTAAAGGAGAAGCCTAAGCAGAGCATTTTCACTGAATCCTTGCAGTCTGTGAATTAGGAGAAGAAATCCGGTGTTCCCAGTCCAGCACCACTTAAGAGCCATAAAAACGGAATTTCTACCCTTGAAGTTTCCAAACTTCTAAGAGGGAGGAATATGTTAGGTGAAATATCCACAGGAAAAAGCAATGTACTGCCACTATGATTCAGCTCCAGGGGTTTAAATCAGCGTGTCTTACAGTAGCATTTGATATATATATGGAAGCAGACTTAAAAAAGCTTTCAGTAAACAATTCTACTTTCATTTTCCTTTTTTTTTTTAGAATAATTTGCAAGACAGTAATGTAATACTTGAAAAAAAAAAATATTCACCCTGTGCAGTGACAGATATAGTAGGTTAGGACCAACTCATTTTCTCTTTTTATGCTAAAAAGTCATTCACATGCCCTGGTGTATTGTAGGCTAATGAATCAGCGTTGTAAACTTTTAAGTCCTTAGCCATACTGGGCATGGCAGAATTTATTGACGGTTATAGAATATCCTCATTTAAATTTTGTACACAGTTTGAAGGACAAAGATCGTAACCTTCTCTTTCATAAAAAGACACATTCCAATTGGAAGCAGGACATGATTAAAAAGATCTCTCCAAAAAAGTCCCTCAATCCAGTTCACTAAGTAACATGTTTGTTATCTAAAAACTAAATTTCTTTCTGTTCTTTGTAGTTATTATATTTCCAGATTGAGTAATTTCTACAGCTTCACTTAGGCATGAATTTTACATGCCAAAAAGTTGCAAGATTTTTTTTTTCCTTGTATTAAGCTAAGGTTTTTATTTTCTTTATCTTAAAAATCTTCATAGCTGCATCAACATAGTAAAATAATAATACTCCTTTTTTTTCCATTTGGCCAAAGAGCATGTGCCGAGTTCTTTAAATCTTTTGTCACAAACCAGTCACTCAAGTTCCTAATGTTGAGAATACCTGTAGGAAAAATTGAGAAAATAAACACCAATAAGATTATGTACATCACTCTTACTGTATTTGTGGAATGAGTGGAGGAAAAAAAAAAAAAAAGAGAAGGAAATATGGGGGTAAGGAAAAACAATGTAAGAGAATATGTAAGACAAAAAAAAAATTTAAAGCATTCACACCCAGTTTGGTCTCTAAATTTTGGGTTGAGTTGGGGTTTTCTCAACATATTTTAAAAGTAACAGAGCACCCTATACACATGAACATCTTCATTTTGCAAGCCATCTTACCAGGCAACTGAAAATTGAGAATCATAGAATCATAGAATTGTTTAGGTTGGAAAAGACCTTGAAGATCATTGAGTTCCAACCCCCCTGCCATAGGCAGGGACACGTCTCACTAGACCAGGTTGCCCAAGGCCACTTTTCAACAGAACTACCAGTATGATGATGGTGTGATTTCAGTTCAGCTTAAAAAAATTACTTAATGGTGGTGGGAAGTGCTGGTTTAAGCATCCCTGAGACTTGTCCTTTGATTATCCTCAACACAATTCAGATATAGTCTGGAAATAATGATTTAATTCCTGAATGCTGTCTTGCAAGTGATATGTTTCACCACATGTGCAGAAATGCCCCTTTGCTAGATGAAAAGTAAATGAAGTTTTCACAACATCTCAGTCTCTGGCATTTTCTCCCCACTCAGAGAACAGATTTTTTAAGTGAACTTGTATCCACTAGGAAGGGGGTTAAACTTAAGTGAACTTTTTTGAAGAAGCCCTTTCTTGCAGAATCAACTTAAGATATTTAAAGAAAGAAAATACTGGTTAAACAGTTTTAATACTGTAAATAGTAATGTTTAGTGACTGAGCAGGTAAAAGGTTGTCTAGTCAATGAGAATTTCCAAATAAATACTGTCCTTATGAAAAGCTATCATAAAGAAGAAGCTATCCTAGAAACTCCATTTTTATAGGTACAGCAGCAGAAAAAAAGGAGACCAAGGATAATGTGAGCCCACTGCTGAATGAGATGGCTGACATTCAATGCCTTTGCCCTGTTTTTTACTGGCAATATCTGCTTTCAAGTTTCCCAAGTCCCTGTGCCGAATGGTAAAACTTGAGGGAAGGAGCAACTATCAACATTAGTGTGACGGTGTGCTCCACACCTAGGCGCCAACCTGACCTCTATCTCCCATAACCCTGCCCAAGTGATAACCACCCGTGGTAGTCACAACGGGTATATCTAATCGTGATGGTTGCATCTGGCTCAATGTGGTTTCGGGGAGACAGATAATGACATAAGAGCCAAGGACTAACTTGAGCAGTGCTGGTACTGTGGTCAATATGCAAATATGACTATAGGTCAATCATCTTACGCCAGAAATAGTGAGCAGCCCAAGAGCCCTTCGAGCTCTCCTGCACAGCAGTGGGCTGCACGCCAGGATCTCTCTTTGAGTAGGGACACCTCTCAAGGTTACTTCTCGAGATTCAGAGATTCCTTGCCACAACAGATTCTTGGTGACTAATAGCATGCTAAACTTTGACATCTTAGCTAAGTGATATAAAGGATTGATGGCACATATATAATCCTTTAGACATAATCTGTTGACCAAATCTGGGACTAGGATTGAATCCAGCCCCATCTGGACTCCTCTCTGAGAAGGAATTTAGAAAGCAAAAGGGGTCCTTTCTGAACCTTAACACATATGAACAGGAGCATCTCCCTGACAGTTGTGTCTGATCCAGTCCTCTATGCAGTAAATAACCGTGTGCCTTGCCATTCGATCTTGTTAAAACAGTCACATTTCCTATCAAATTTTGTTAAATCCCTGTTTTGTATCAACAACTATATTGCTGCTTCTCTCTTACAAGTGAAGCATATCACTCCATCTGCAACAGATAGAGGAATGCCAAACTGGGTGCTACTTAGGCAAAGGGGGTGCATGTATGTCCAAAGGGCTCAGCTGGATGTGTCTAAGGCAGATGAGGGAGTGGATCAATGTAATCAGGTGGTAAAGGTTAGTTTCATCTAATACTAGCTTGCATTAATAAAAGCGTAGTCAGCAGATCAAGTGAAGTCATTATTCCCTTCTGCTCAGCACTTGTGTGGCCGCCCCTAGAGTACTGTGTGCAGTTTTGGACTTCAATGTAAAAAAGAAAGACTTTGACAAAATCAGAACATGTCCAGCAGAGAGCCTTCAACATTGTGAAAGGATTGCAGCGCATGTTGTATGAGGAAAGGCTGAAGGATCTGTGTTTATTTAGCCTTGAAAACAGAAAGCTGAATGGGGATATAATTCTTTTCTTCATCTCCCTGTTGGGTGATCACAGAGAAGACAGAGCTAAACTTTTCTCAGAAGTGCACAGCAATAGAGTGAGAGGCAACTGGCACAAGTTGCAACAGGGGAAACGTTGACTAGGTATTAAATAGAAATTGTTCACAATCGGTGGTGAGAGTGTAGTTAAGCACTGCAACAGGTTGCCCAGAAAGGCTGTGGAATTCACATCCTTGGAGATATTCAGACCTCAACTAGACAAGATCCTGAGCAACCAGCTCAGATTTTAAAGCTGACCTGCTCTGAGCAAGGAGTAGGACTCTATGACCACGAAAGGTCTCTCTGAACCTAAATTATTCTGGGGTTCTATGAGTGTAAAATAAAATGGCGTACAGAATGAATCATGTTTTTTACAGTTTCATTTGGGGGAAGCTTTCTATACTGAATGACAAAGGTAGATGTACCCATAGATGCAGTTACCTATAACATGCCACCTTTCTTTTTTACTTCTTTACAGTGGTGTCATATTTAACCAAACACAACATCAGGGACAAGGGCAGTACACAGGGAGTGGCAAGTGTTTCTGGAGACTGAAGAGAACGAAATGGGGAAATGGCGGAGTTATGTACAGATATTGTCACAACAGAGAGATGCAGAAATAGGAATTCGGAAAATAGGGACTAAGAAATGTACAGCCACTGGAGAACATCATATTCTTGCAGGCCCTGGGACTGCAAGTCACTCTAATTCTGTTGCTTATCACAACTACACCCATCTCTGCCCCTCTGGTGGTCACATTGTACACAAACTCATTTAAAATGCTTATACATTGTACATGGCTACACCCTCACAGTGTTCTAAAATACTTTTATGTTATTCTTGGCTATAGTGCTTTATTTTCCTTATTCAAGGCAAGTTACTATTGATTATATCCTTATCAGGGCACTTGTAATTTATATGTTTCATAAGACTCTTTTGAGAAGTAAATATAAGCTTGTAAGCTTGTATTCCAATAGAATATTTTCAGTGTCTTTTTTTCCCGCCCTTTTTTTTTTTTTCATTTATGGTTATAACCAGTGTCCTGCCTTTTTTTAATGGTGTGTCTTAGTCCTTGAAGGTTACTGAAGTAAAAAGATTCTGCCAAAGTGTTTCTATTATAATAATGCTTAATGGTAATTCCATCACAATAAGTAAATAATAATGCTACATATTTGTTCCTATGTTTTCGTTGCTTTTTTTTTTTTTTTTGTAAATAAACTCTGTCTAATGATTTGTTGTCCCAAAACACATGTAATATGTGAAGGCTACCAAAGATATCTCCGTTACTCCAGTAACTTATTTTTAATTGAAGGAGCAGCTCTAGCCTTGTACTTAAAAACTTCACCAGACAGCTTCAAATCTTCCCCTTTCCTCTGAAGCAATTATTTTTATTTATTTTAGTTAACAGATAGGATTGGAAAGTATAACAGAAGCTCCATATTATGTTTTCTCATTACTGGTTGGCCACAGTCTGCCTTGCAGGCTGCTTTAGTGTCACTGGTTTCTCCCTCACCTCCATGCCTTTTAAATCCTTTTCTTACACTCAGTCCTTCTTTTCCTGCAGGGAGCTCCAGCCCTTACAGCAAGTAATTACCTTTGCCATTTCCTCCTACTCATGTGTCCTCTTTTCCCACAATTTTTCAATAGACATGGTAGATGAGTTCTGCCTATCTCATCTGTTTTATCGTCTGCAAATACGTGCGTGAAGAATAGTCTCACTGGATGCAACACTGCGTTCTACTGTACATTTACTCAGGAGTAAAATACAAGACTCAAAGAAATTTCTACAAACTTTCGCATTACATTTTCATTTTGTATTTTCTTTGTTGTTTTTTGTTTGTTTGTTATGTCTAGTGTCTCTGTGCACCTGGATGGACAGGAGAATTTTGCCAATTTGCTGAAAATGCATGTTTAATTTACCCAAATAGTTGTTCTGATGGAGCAACTTGCATTGATATGAGCCAACTGAAAGAGCAACCTTTGTTTCAGTGTTTGTGTCCTCGTGGTTTCACAGGTAAGGCATATGCAAATCACGTAGTTCATAGCTTCATTTCCTTTTCAATATTCAAGTATTCAATGCTGAATTTTCAAAAATAAGGAATAGAGAAGTGTTTGGAGGAGTAATCACATCTCTCTGCATATTCCCCCCTCTGCTCTGATGCCTACAAAATCTAAATCAAACTTACAGTTTACTTTTAAAGCTTCCTCATGAAGTTTGTAGTAAGAATGGACCTAGAGTAGGTTTCAGCTTCAGTTTAAGAGGCTAAGTATACATCTACATGTAGAAGTTCTGTATGTAAGCTAGATGTCTGCCTTCTCATTATAGTTCCTGGAGATCTAATTAATGAAAGCAATAAAACCCGGGGAGTTTGTTAGTTTCTATCAGCCCATATTTGTTCAGATAACTTCAGTAATTTTTCTGAGAGCTGAACCCCAACCTCCTATTTTAATTCCCTCATGGGACACCAATGATTTATGCAACTTAGTTTGGGGTGAGGTTAACTGATTCACTTTACTTGACTTTAGAAGTCTAAAGTAACATGAGACCTAGTAAACAAGTCTTCAAGGCTCAAGGAATCATCAATGAGTAAGTGTTTTCAGAAGAGAATTAAGATCACCTGCGTTAGGTATGTCAGTGGCTGGAACACTTTCTTCAGGAGTGGTTTCTCTTTTGTTGGCTAACAAAAGAAGCCTAGAAAAATAGCTTATATTGACCATATTGGCTTTTAGCTGGCAAGAAAAACAATTTTTAATTTTTCCTCCAGCCTTACCCTTTAAATAGAAGCTCATTTAAGTTGGATTCTACAATCCTTTGCTAATCTTTGGTTAGAGAGGGCACTGAAAGGGAAGCATTGAATGTGATTCATTCCAGTTTTAGGTAAAATTAAGGAAACAGTTATCAGCCATATGAATATCAATTTAAACATAAGTGCCAAAAAGATTAACAGAATTTTAAAAATAAACAACTGAAAGATAGAAACTTAATATTTATTGCATAAAGAATGAAAATTAAATTATTCTGAAGAAATGCTATTAATACACAGCGGAAATGGACTTTAAATCTATTGATATTGAAAAAGAAACCCCAGACAGTAGTAACCATCAACCTCTCTTTTCACTTCCACCTTATCACCTGTATGATTTCCTTTTTTCAGTCCAATCCAGGGTTATTTTTTATTGGTCTGGCAACCAAAATTATGGATTTGTTAAGAAAAGTAATGTTTCACTGCAATACTTCAAGGCTTTTGAGATAGTAGTAAGGTCTCTGCTGCACAACATAATCGTGAAACAAAAGTCTGACAGGCTATAGTAAACGACAAGAAATGTGTGCAGTTAATGCAGTTTAACCTTACTAAACACTGAATTATGACTGAGTTCAAGTGGAAGTGACTTCAGTGTTCAGGGACATCTTACTATAAGGTCAAGATTCTTTCCTTCGTGGGGTCTCTTTAAAAAGGTTCTTTATGTTGTAATAGATTTTTTTTTCTTCTTTCTATTTTTAAATAAGTTACTCCTTCACTCTTGTTCCATAGCATTTTTCATTTATGCCTGTTTATTGTTTCATTTATGTGAATGGGAAGGGAGAGGGGGAAGAACAATGCAGTGGCAATTCTGGCATGTTTACTTGACTCTGAATTAAATAGCATCTGCAACCAGAAAGGCTATTGCAGTTTACCATCTAATTGTTCTTAATTGTGTTTATAAATTATAAACACTACAGCTGCAGCCTTTGCACTAACATTTAAATCATATTTGGAGTAGACTTATCTTAGGGAAAACAAAGTATGACATGATGCAATATTCTCAGCTGTGAAAGGCAGAACTTTGATTTTAAAAGTAATAAAACCATTTATTTCATTTTGGTTTCATACTCTTTAATGAAGAAAGAGTGAAGAAACAATATATACACACAAAAGCAATTTTAAACTACATTTCTTATTTCTCTTTATATGTAAAACATATTTTGGATAACTGACAGAAAAATATCCATGTGTTTGGTTTAAATGCTCAAAGGAGAAAATAAAAAGGTTATAAAATATAGTGTTTTTGTTGAATAGATGTCATGGCTTTTGTGCTTTTGATTACCTTCTACAGTTAGTTCCTTATTTAGCTTTTCCTTTTCCTCTTCTCTGAAACTGGATAAAAACCTTTGTACTTACAACAGTGCATGTAACATGCCTTATGACATTGAAATGAAACAATCCATGTCAGCGATTTCTCAGGTTTTGCACAGTAGACCCATTGTCCTTGAAGAAGCTTCCTCTAATTAATTACTATCTTTCCTTGTGTGTAAAGCAATCATATTGGCAGGAATTGATTGGGCATGTTAGACACTTCATTTAGTTGGTAGAAAAGTCCTTTAATTAAAATAATCTTACCGCTGCTGAAATGAACTGCACCCCAAGCAAACTCACCAACCAGAATTTAAAGTACTGCTTCAATTACATACTTTTTCTTCATCTTCAAACTTTTCTTATGGAAGACTCACTAAGTTCACTCACAGATTTATCCACAGTTTATCTTTTCTCTTTCTCTCTGTTTTATTGAGTTGAGGCAGGGCTGCTAATTTCTACAGGTACATGGGAAGGGAATATAAGCATATTTGGATGAAGCTTAGTTAGGGCAAAAGGCAAAGGGTTTTAGCTAGGACATAGGTCCGTACAAAGATCTCTTACCAAACAAGGTACTAGGCTGAATTACATGGATCCATACACAATGGTTCCACTCCATCTGGAGCATTCCACTGTACTGATTGAGATAAATTGATAGAGAAATATGCAGTCCAAAAATAATAATAATAAAAAAATAATAATGCATTAAACCATACTGGCATAATATTTAATTTGAAGCAGATAAACTCTAGAACACTAAGTAAGGGCTAATGTTTGAAGTTGTACCATACCTGCGGGAACTCCGGGCAGACTGTTACCTAGAGAAGTTTAAGTCAACAATTTTTCTCAGTCTTGATTTCCACAAGAAATAGTAAGACTATTGAAATTTTCACTTTGGAAATACTTTTTTTTCTCTGTCATGCAGCAATTGCATGAAAAGCCAAAAGACTGTGAAAATGTTCTACCTGATATCTCAAAGAGAAATGTAATATCAGTTCTGGCTGCTTTTAAAATGGAACCAAATGTTCCGAATTCATGGGCATATTTATGAGTACATTCATATTTCTTAGTCTTTCAGTTCCCAGTTTAAGCTGCTGTACGGTGAATATATTTGGCCCATGTGAGTAAGAAAGAATATTTAAAGAATTTTTGTCCATCAAGAATAACTATGTATTACACGGTTTACTTAAAGATGCTGTGGTTTGTTAAGAAGCATATATAGTATAAATGTCTGTGGATTTCTAAGTAAATAATCGAGAAAAGTTCTTGACTGAAGGAGATGCTTAAAAATGTGCCCTTAAACTTGATATATAAAATACTCTAGGTGGCTATATCTGCTCATGAACTCCAAAAATTACTTTCACTCACCTCTGTCAAATTTATTTGTCAAAGTACGAAACCCTTGACCTTTTGCCTCCTGGGACTATTAAACCAGCACTCAAACCAGAGTGATTGCTGTACACCACTGACTGAATATTTAAAAAGCAACAAAGTTTGAGAGACATAGCGTGTTTCCTAATCACAATATGTTCATGTGAAAGTCTGACCTCAAAGTCAGCTGCATGCAAAACAAACTACTCACTTTACCACTTTCTTCTACTGCTTTCCAATTCCTACCAGACCTATGTGGCTCATTTTATTTAGGCAAACAACTCCCAAATTTACTCTGGGGCAATTTCCAGAACTCTGCTGATTTGTTTTAGCTTGTCTGTCTCTTCTGGCTTTACATCTATCAATGTCTATTCTTTCCTTGTTTACTCATTCAAGGTAAAACATAAAAGGAATCTAAGATCTTTTCTCCATGGATAGTTTAATAAGTTTCTCATAGAGAACAGCAGTTCACTATTCATTCTCATTACCCAACGTATAAATCTGCTGTAAGTGACAAGGGAAACCAGGAATTTGCAGCTTTCTTTAAGCGTCCAGAGAGGCAGCTGGAGAGATAGTCTACATTCAAATAGCTGTATAACACTCAAAAAAAATCATGAAATCGTCAATAAGAAAGAGGAGGGAAGCATGCCTTTTATGTAAATTCATTAAGAAAGCCTTCAGAACAAGTTGTTTGAGGTTGATGACCTGTAATAGCCATAGAGACATTTTTTCTGCTTCTCAGCTGAGCCTGTGTTATCTCAACTGAATACAGCATTTCAGTTGTTACCTAGGTACAAAAATTATCGATAGCGCTACAAAATCACCTATCATACTAATCAATGGGTTTAAAACATGATAAGGTGTGTAGATGTAAATATAGCATGTTTAAAAATAGAAAATGCACTGGAGAGATGAGGAACACTATCATGTAGACCTACTGGCTGTTTTCCTTACACAGTTGATCGTTTTAGCTCTATTTTATTTCTTTAAAAGGTCTTAGTCTTACATTTTTTAGCTCCTGAAGTCTTTCTGTATAATTGAAGCATTCAAGTGGGGATTTAGCATTTCTGAAGAAACCGTCATGACTGAAACTATGTAGAAAACATGATTAAGCAAAATGGTTACTTGTTTTACCATGTTCAAGTAAACCAATCCACCACAGTATTCTTATACCAACCTGAATATTGACTTTCCTCTTTAGAGTACGGATAATAATGCTTAATGACGTTTTGCTTACTTTTTCTCAGACACAATGTACCACATAATTAGCTTGCATAGTCCACTGTATCTCCACTGAAGTTAGAATTATGCTTACATATGAACTAAATCTGGAAGGCTTCTTATGCTGTTTCTAAAGCTCTGTGTTCAGTAGTTATTACTTCTAAAAAAAAAAAAAAGAAACAAAACAAAACAACACCCCCCAAAAAAAAACACACAAAAAACCCACCTCAAACCCCATTCTGTTGAAATACTATATACAATACTACAATTCGACAGGCTGAAGGCATAGTGTCATCTGTGTTATCGATATCTGTTATTGATGTATATCTTTCCTATGACATAAACAGTCTTCATAGGCACTATAAGACCTACCCACTTTCTTCTTAACCTGTATTACATTGGAAACTCACATTCAGCAACAACTTCCATACTCTGTTCTTCACTCTGGGACTCTCTAACTAGTTCAGGTTTACTTTTTCTTTTTCTGAAATATACTTGCTTTCATTTCTATTTCCTGAGACATACATCACTTTTAAAACATGTTCCTGTAAAGTATCTATCCTCTTTAGATCTGTTTGTATTATATCTTTCTCCTCAGTATTTGCCATCAATTTAGTATAAACTATGTATGTGATTAAAGTTTTGTTTAATCTACTTTCCACATCATTAATAACATTACTTTAGAACTAACAGCAATCTTTGTGGCACCTCCCAAATTCGGGCTGCCATTCTGTACACTGACATTCATCTTTAGTCCAGGCTTTTAACCCCCCTCATCCTGTTCTCAATCCAGAATTCTTGTAGCCATATAATAGAGTCAATTTGCCAAGGAATTTGTATAAAACTTAAAACCACCACCTTTCTGGGACTCCAGATGTGATGTTCATGGCTCTTATTGCAAAGTATTCTTCCTCTTGGCCAATACAAATCAGGGAATAGAGTGCTTTAGGAGCAGAACGTTTGGCTGTGCAACTACAGTTGGCAGGTTTGATACCCACAATAGCCTGCTGTTGCCCATATCACTATTGTACTAAGGACACTGGGCAATATTCTGATTCTACACATTCTTTAGGTAACCTTAAGCAGTATTTCATCAGGAGATATTTCTTACTGGACTATACGATCTCTGTCACCTTAAGAATAATCTGTACAACACTGCACAGGGAAGCGTAGCCAAATATTTCAGTATAGCTTCATTACAGTAAAACATTATGTCTTAAACAAAAGAGTAAACTTTATTTCATCTGGCTTGGTGAAGAAAGTACAGCATATAGAAAGAAATGAATAGAAAACAGATTATTTTCTGTAAGAGAAGAATCTATGAGGGTGATACTGAGTCCAGAAGTAGACAAGATCACAGAAGTTAAGGGGAGACTCATAGTATATGAGAGTAAGGAGAAAAGTATAAGAATGTCTGGCATACTGTGAAATCAACAGCAAATTCTGTCATCATCTAGCACAGATAATCTGTAATCTTATGACATTCCTCTGAGTAAGGGAGTACCATTATACTTTTCTCACAGAGGGGGCATTGATACGCAGACAAATTAAAGTCCTAATAAGCTTTGCCTAATTTTAGGCAGAGCCAGTTACAGATTGAAAATGTCTAAGGAATCCAGGAACTAAACTTGCTTGTATGCTAACGTTAAAAAAAAAAAAAGAATTATTTATTCAAAAGATCTTTGACAGACAGGCTTGTGTTTGATCCGCTTCCATTGCAAGAAAGCTAGATGTTAGTTCCAGTTTGATGGGGTTTTAAATGGAAAGTATAGATCTATATGAGAACATAGTATGTTGTGATTACATTTTACCCTGACTTTTTATGTGAGGGTGTGGAGTAAGTGCACAGAAATATGCATATATGAATGTAAATGATCTATCGATATATTTATACTTGAAATGAAATAAACAAACAAAGAAAATCCCTTCTAACTATTTAAGGTACCAGTCTTTCAGATTTCCAAATAAGAGGAAAAAAATCTTAGCTAAAATGGAAGTTAATCCATTTATATAATGAACTTATGTGGCATGACTACATACGTGGTCAGGACAGGAGGGATGTATTCAATGAGGCATATGCAATTTTACTCTTGTTCTAGGAATCAAAGTCTGGATGTTTGGATGTTTGACATTCATCTTGTTAAAAGCTGTTTTCCCTTTTAACCTTTCACCTGACCTGTGCTGGAACTGAATATTACTCAGTCTCTCAAGCATGCTTGAAGTTATTCAAGGAAATTTTTTTGAAGGGGGGAAAGAGAGAGAGAAATGTTTGCATTGACACTGCAATCGTGTGTTTGCAAGGTAAACAAAAATAAGAATCAAGGTAAATATTTTCTTGCAGGTCTTAGTTGGATTGTTTCTTTGCTAAAGATGTTCATGTAGAGGATACCAACCAGACAACCACATGAGAACTCTCAATTTCCATGCTTAGCAAAGTAGGTTCACTCAAATTTGAGAACAGTAACCTCTCATAGCATTTCATCTACCTCTGCAAATGCACAGTTGTTTGTTTGGGTTTTTTTTAAATTAACTTAGTTTTTATGAATACCATTTCAAAAATGTAAAAGTTAGTTGGGCAGTGTACCTTCTTAAATAGATTTACCCTATAGGTGATTTGAGGTAGCTGAATATGTTGTCCTGAATTTCTTATGAAAACTCAAATGTAAGTGAAAAAAAACTTTTTGAGATTTGCATGGTGTCCTGGTTTGAGGTAAAACAGAACCAATTTTGTTCAGTAACTTCGCTTCTTAGCTGGGCCTCTTCTAACAACTGAAATTAACTGCATATTGTGCAGTCACTCTCTCAGAGTGATAAGACCAATGTTTATAGCTGATGCCCAGGCATGGTATGCAGAGAGGCTCCTGCTTATACTTATTGCTATAACCCCCAAGGTCAACCAACTTTGTTATTTGCCACATTGGAGGGTCGGAAGCGGAAAAGCATAGTGGGGTCCCACCTGCGGGGAGAAGCGGACAGGACAGGTGACCCAAAACTGACCAACAGGGTATTCCATCCCATCTGCCTCATGCTCAGTATAAAAGCTGAGGGATCAAAGGGTCACGGGCTCTTCCTTCAATGGCCGACGTCTGAGGAGGACTCTGTTCGTCTGCCTGTGATCCCGATCCTGAATGCAGATCCGGAATCCAGTTCCCGTCCGTCAGTGAGTCCAGCCTGGGACTGCCCCAGTGCCAGCTGGTGACATGATTGTCATCTCGGGAGCTTGATACGGTTTTGTATAGATTTCATTATTTCTTTTTATTTTATTATTAATATTTCATTAAAGTAGTTTAGTTCCTTCTAAACTCATAAGTCTCTTTTTCCTCCTCTGCCTCTCTCTTTGAAGAGGGGTAGAGGGGAGCATCTCGGGTCCCCAGTGGGGGATTTGGCCTAAACCACGACACATGGTTAGACAAGAAATTAGAAAGCAGAGATAGTTTTGGCAAATAGGAAAATGTGAAAAACTGCAAAACTTTTTTTTGTGTGTTATTATTATTTAGAAATATGTATAATTTTCCATCACCAGTTGCAGTTTTCCTTGAGCTCTCCTGAGGACTCCTACAAACCACTCCTCATTCTAAAAATCTGAAGGTTTGATGAAGTACACTACTACACTATCTAGGCTCATAGCAAGGGTAGAGGAAGAATGGTGACATCCAGAGTATGTATCTGGCTGAAGAGACACAGCTGAGAGAGTTACAGGTTTGAGATATCTGTCAGGACAGCTGTGAACACACTGCCTTCCTGCAATACCGAATTCTTTGCTCTTCTTGTCAGTGTTGAAATTAATCCAATAAGCATCCATACAGAAATATCGGTGCTCTACTAGTTGCATCCTCATCATCTGGCTCAGGTAGGTGAACCACCTTCCTGCCCCTTGGAGAGTTTCTGTGGGATGGTTAGGGGATCCAAAGGGCAGAGGAACCCTGCAAGGATGCTGTTGTTTATCAGGCTGGGTAGGATGCTTATTCTGGAAGGTTCTCTCTTTCTGTGAACAGCTCTGTGAGTGGTTGTTCTGAAATTCTTCATATTTTACATTAAATGATTGACTGATTCACTTTAGATAAGGAGGAATTCAAAAGAGGGTGAAAGGGGATAAAAGGGAGGTGATTCTGCCCCTCTACTCTACTCTGATGAGACCCCACCTGGAGTACTGAGTCCAGCTCTGGAGTCCCCAACATAGGAAAGACATGGACTTGTTGGACCAGGTCCAGAGGAGGGCCACAAAGATGATCAGAGGGCTGGAGTACCTCTTCTAAGAAGTCAGGCTGAGAGAGTTGGGGCTGTTCAGCCTGGAGAAGAGAAGGCTCTGGGGACACCATATAGTGGACTTCTGGTACCTAAAGGTGACTTACAGGAGAGCTGGGGAAGGACTTTTTACAAGGCAGGTAGTGATGGCATGAAGGGGAATGGCTTTAAACTGGAAGAAAGCAGATTTAGATTAGATATTGGGAAGAAATTTTTCACTTTGGGGGTGGTAAGGCACTGGAACAGATTGCCCAGAGAAGTTGTGGAAGCTCCATCCCTGGTGGTGTTCAAGGCCAGGCTGGATGGGGCTTTGAGCAACCTGGTGAAGTGGAAGGTGTTCCTGCCTATGGCAGGGACATTGGAACTTGATGATCTTCAAGGTCTCTTCCAACCTAAACCATTCCATGATTCTATGAAAATTAGAGGAAATGTCTCTGTTGCAGGCATGAAAAATGTTTTGAGTATTCTTCTAGTATCCTGGTTTTCTTTTTTGTGAACAAGATATTTCACTGAGACATATGAAGGGCAGTTTGGCAAGAAAAAAAGCCAAACAAACAATGTCCCCACAAGAGAATAAAAGACTATTTGAAAGAGAGGTCTACAAAAGACTTTGCCAAAGGCTGAATCTTTAAGGCCAGATTTCCAGCTAAATCCTGGAGGCAGCTAAGAGAAAAGACAGATAATCTATTGGGTGGTCAAATGTCAAATTGTATGTTCCAGAATAATGAGTTCATTTAAAAGCCAAGGTTAATAAAATACATCTCAAACAAATTTAAAGACATTCTGTAAAAAGTCGTTCAGATAAAAGACTCTGTGCTAAAACAACAGTTACGGAGGAACTTTCAGGAAGGACTATTCCTAAGAGTCCTTGAATCATTTATTTCATTCTAAACCAGGAGAAGGTGAAATTTTATGTTTATAATTCATACAGTGGTAGACAATGGGGCTAAGTTATAAGAATGCTGTGGCCAGTGGAAGTCTTTTTGATCTTTTCAAAAAGCTTTAAATCTAGCTCCATGTAAATAAAAAGATGCTAGCTGGTAAAACGTGAGAACTAGAACCAAATGTTCACTTGAACTGGAAAATATTTGTATTAATGTTTGCATCCCCTTAGTCTATGAAGCTGGGACAGTATTTAGTGAACATATATGTTTCACTTTGGCTACTCTTTGGTACATGTGTGTCTCTATGTTTAAAAGCTCATGTTGCTTTCATAAGAGCAGAAATAGCTTTCTACAGCAGTGATCCACTGTATGGTGCCTAATATTTTTCACATAATCAGATTTAGTAAATGATGAGTTCCAATCTCAGAACTGTTATCTCCAACCCCAGCAAATTCTTGTCATTAGAAAATTATTAATATCTCATTTTTCTTGGGTTTACTTTCTTTAATCCCTGCCTTTCAGAAGAATAACTCTCCTTCACAGGGATTTGCGAAACAGCATCCTAAAACAGAAATGCAAGGAATTTTGGAAGTGAGAAATTATCATTAATCTGCAAATATTGACAAAAATATTCATAGATTATTTTTCAAATACCACTGTAGATAAATAACTATATTCTGAAGCCAAATGTCATTTCACACGGCTCTACCATTCATTCTTTTATTTTTTTATTAAATATTGGGATAAAGGTAGTGATAGTCAAGGAATGAATGAACTAATTTAGTGTGGTGTATCTTTAGCAATCTAAAAGTTAATAATTTAGAATAAACGTGTTTTCTAGATTCCATCTATAGTCAGTGGAGGTTATCCAGTCATAAGCATCCTCAACCCACCTATAGTAGAAATCTCTTGGCCAATGGGATGAATTGTATGTTCTTTTTTTTCAAGCTTAGCTGTACAGAGTCAAGACAACTTTTTTCTATCAGTATACAATTATATTTTATTCTAGGACTGAAAAACTACCTATATTGATCTTAAATAAATCTTCATTTTAATATGTACGATAACTAGTTTATTAAAGACAGATTTTTTCATGTAGCTTATAATAGAATTTTCAAATTCTAATGTTAAAACCAAGCCATTAAACTTGATTGTTCAGCTGTCTGAGTTACAATCAGGCAGATGGTTTTAACACCTACATGTCTGAATTGTCAGATCAGGTCTTTATTAGTGCTTTTTTATTCTTTTCTCATTCATTGAAACCACTTTTCTTCGAAAAGCACAAAGATGAATTATTATACCTAGACCTCTCTAACAATACATTTACTGCATAGTTCTACACAACTTCAGTGAAAATGAGGAAATATTCAGAATCTGTGAAAAACTATTTTCCAACTTCTAGTGGGCCCAATAAAGATTATTAAAAGTGGATTTATGTTTTTTCAAAATAATTAAATGTAAAGTTCCTGACAGCGGAATAAATCATGGCTCATTTTTAAATGCCTACAATGTAAACTTCTGTACCAGGCTTGTCACTCTGTGCTATCCACAGGGTCTGTGGAAAGAAATGAGCATTTTAAAGGCTCCAATCATCTCACCTATTTTGGATGTAGAGTCCAGGATGAGACAAATCCTGCTTCAAAAGTTAAGAGTTTTTCATAACCTATAAATGCAATAGCATTGATACAAAGGCCCACATTTCAGAAGGTGAATTTTAACTGCCCATACTCTCCCAAATAACATATTTTTTTAATATTCCTACTAACTCCTTGGTTTAAGTGATCAAAAAGTAATGTGCATGTATGTGTGAGCACGTGTGCACATATACACTAAATCTAATTGTCTTATAACTATATTCAAAAACAGAAAAAAGAAAAAATACTCTTAAATCGTAGTTTGCTAAAATTACTTTCATTTTAGAAGGGGAAAAAAAATAATTATAATGCGGTCCCAGTACTTGTGATCTGAAGAAAAGCATTAGGTCATACAATAGATTTTGTTTGATAAACATGTTGCCATATAAAATAAGGAATGGGAAATACTTTGTGTAGATTATCTTTATATACTCTTTATTAGCATACTAGTTGTTACATAGTTTCTGCAAAAAAAAAGTGATAATATTAAACTGAGAAAAGAAGTGCAAAAATAGACCAAAGCAGATCAGATAAAACTAAAAAAAATCTCTAGCAACTACAAGTTCAGCTAAAGTCCTAAAGAATGGAAATTCTGATTTTAGAACTTAAAATGTTAGGGTCAGTTAAAAATGAAATGGTCTTATCAGAAGTAGTGACTTTTCTACACTTTGCAGTATGGAAAGCAACTGTCAGTTATATTCTTTATGAGGACTTTCAGGAAGTTATTTGGTAAAATCGGACCCATTAGTACATACATCTCAAGCTGACTCTTTTATGCTCAAAATGTTCGTTATGGGCAAGGGAGAAGCAGACCTTATAAAATGTAACTTCAGGAATTTCTTGGCAAAGTAACCAAAATGTTAAAAATATAATCATTATTTGTACAGATCTGATCACTACAGGAAATTAATAAAAACACTGTTTAAATTGGGACACACACAATTTTTAGTTTCTGCCTCTTTTCATGACATTATACTCACCCTTTTCACTCCTCCGGGTCTTAAGGCCAGTGGTTTCATAGTGGTGGTGCTGGGGGCAATGTTACAGAACCTACCTATAGTCCTTCACTGGGAGGAATATGGTGTTCATACTGGTGATTTTTTCTTCATGTCTCTAGGGACCTCTTGGGGTCATTTCTATATGTCTGCTAAAATGCTTTTATACTTTTTCTTCATTGGGCTACAGTTATATTTTGCATTTGAATTCACTTTTTTATGCTGGCTTTAACTTATATTAAACATTCTTTCTTTGTTCTTTTTGTTACCCTTAAAACCAGTTTTGTCCGGCTCCAGGTCCGTATTCTTTAACTCACCACTGGAGAGTTGTCCATGGAGTCTCCAATGCCAAACCTATGCCACATCTCTTATCACCCCATGCCTGTGTTCACAGAATCACAGAATGATCAGGGTTTGAAGCAGAATGATCACGGTTTGAAGGAACCTCTGGAGATGATCTAGTCCGACCCCGCCGCCAGAGCAGGTTCACCTACAGCAAGTTGCACAGGATAGTGTCCAGGCGGGTTTTGAATGTCTCCAGAGTTAAATTCCACAACCTCTCTGGGCAGCCTGTTCCAGTGCTCTGCCACCCTCAAAGTAAAGAAGTTCCTCTTCATGTTTAGATGGAACTTCCCATGTTCCTCACATTGCGTCCAGTGTCTCCACTTCCTAAGGCCCCTGTATTGTACCAACCCTGTATTTCTTTGCAACATTGCATTAGAGCTGTAAATCTCATTCAGTTTCAAATGACTACTTGTTACTACTATCTGTATAAAGCTATGGTTGTACCATACAAAGATAAACAAAAGTAAAGCGAATCAGAAGAAAAAAATGCTGTCACAGTTAAACCAAGTAAAACATCACAGGACGTTCTTTCTCAGGAAAGACAAATCAAGCCTGATGACACTTAGTCCTCAGGCCTTCCAAATTCAGTGCAAAGCTTATGGCCTGTTGCTAGCAGCGGCAGCATTGTATTGCAGGGCTACATGGTAAAGCTCTTCACTTCCCTTCAGAATTTGTATGCATTTGCCACTTTTCCTTCTTCTGGACCCGAAGTAAATTTAAATGATTGGGCATGTGCCACTAACACTACTTCAGCAATGTCATAGTTTAGTCCCTTTAGAATTCTTAGGTGAATATCACCTGGATTTGGTTATTTATTATAGTTTATTTAAATGCACTAGTAAGTATATAATCAGGTACAGACATAAGTATGCTAGTTTATGTGTTTCTTGGCTGGCTGCTACCAAACCCAGAGCTACGTAATTGCTTTACTGCATCGTGGATTCTAAGCTAGCAAACACAGACGAGAAGCAAGGTATATTCATTCTTTCACGTTTAGTATGCTAATGTAGTTAAATATCTCATCCCATAGTACACAGAAAGTGGAACTGGGGATGAACTGCTTGAGAGGAATAAGGAGACATTACCCAAATGTGCATGAATGAAGTTAGAAAAGCTAAAGCTCAGCTGGAGATGAAGCTATCAAGAATTAGGGAGGACAAGAAAGTATTCTGTAAGTATACTGGTAGCAAAAGAGAAGACAAGGACAATAAGGGCCCTCTGTGCAATGGGGCAGTGGGTACAATTCAAAGTAAATTGTTTTTTACGCCTCAGTTTTCACAGGTGGGTGCTCAGGTGCCTTCCATTTTCTTGAGCCTAGTAGCAGACAAAGTCTGGGTATGCTGCATTACTTACAGTAGAGAAAGATACTTTCAGGAGCATATAAGTACATTGGGCATGTACAGGTCCATAGGACCCAAAGATACATACCAAAGGGTGCAGAGGAAACTGGCCAATGTCATTGTGAGGCCATTATTATCTTTAAAAGGTCATGATAAGCTGGTGAGGTCCTTGACTGGAAAAACTTAAATGCCAACCCCATCTTCAAGAAATGAAGTTATTGAATTGCCAGATTCTCCACCTTGGATGGGGCAATCCTGGTTATACATACAAATTGAGTAATGAGAGCCTGGAGAGCAGCCCTGCAGAAAGAGATCTGGGGGTCTAGGTTGATGGCAAGTTGAATATGAGTCAATAGTGTGTCCTGTGTGACCAGCGATAGGACATGAGGAAATGAAATGAAGCTGCGTCAGGGGAAGTTCAGATTGGATATCAGGAAAAGGTTCTTCACTGAAGGTGTGGTTGGTCACTGGAACAAGTCCCCCAGGGAAGTGGTGATGGCACCAAGCCTGTCAGAGTTCAAGGAGCATCTGGACAACACTCTTAGTTACATGGTTTAGTTTTAGGTAGTCCTTTGAGAAGCAGGGAGTTGAACTTGGTGATCCTTATGGGTCCTTTTCAACTTGAGATATTCTGTGATTCTATGAGTCATGGAATCAGGGAATCACAGAATGGCTGAGGTGGGAAAGGGACCTCTGTAGGTCATCTTGTCCAACTCCCTTGCTCAAGCAGGGTAACCTAGAGCAGGTGGCCCAGGGCTGTGTCCAGATGTCTTTTGAATATCTCTAAGGATGGAGACAACACATCTCTGGGTAACCTGTTCAATGCTCGGTCACCCTTGTAGTAAAAAAATTTTTCCTGATGTCCATGCATAACCTCAGTTTGTGCCTGTTTGTGGTCACACTTTATTTCACTGATAACTTGGGTATAGAATTTGTAATGAAACAATTTAACTTGTAAGAACACAAGCTTAGGTAAAAAATGCCTGAGGTGATTTTTAAAAATAAACAGTAAACTCTTTAATCAAATTATTTTCCCTCCCTCTTACGCTGTATAATTTCTTTATTTTTTCTTTTGTTCCTTGTACCTTCTGAACTTATTCCTGACAGAAGAATAACATGCTTAATTGCACACAGAAATCTTGTTTGAGTTCTCTAAGTATTGCATTTCTCAATTATTCAGCCCTCACTCACTATGAAGTGATAATTAGGCATTAAAAGCTAAGTGGATTACTGTGGAGATCTCTCCTGACATCCATTTAACACTTAATCAGATCTTAATACCATAAATTATGCATTTCTCAGCTGCATTCAGATTCTAATAAATTTTATAACAGTTTGGAGCTACTAGGTTTTCTTGACCTCATTGTGGCAGGGAAAAGTTGTAAAGTTCGCTTAAAGCATACAGCCATTATAAGGATTTCAGATTTATAGCAAGATGATTCTTTAAGCCAGTTTGATTCTACTAATATTTATTCATAAGGGTGTCTTGGACAAGAAAATTCCACCTTCATGAATAAATATGAAAAAATGGATCCAAAATACATATTGAGTTTAAGTTTATTTCCAGCTTTTTTTTTTCCTCAATTTTGCGTTCCAGACTCATTAAGAAAAAAAAAATGAAAAAACCCTACATTTCCTAGGAGATAGAAAATTCCTCAATACGTTCAGTTGATTTCCCAATTAAAATATCTAATTATTTTTTAGCATGACTTTTTGCCAACTGGTATCACAAAAAGTTACATTTTATAACTCTTGTCCTGGCTCATACCGTGGTTTTCTAAAAGCATTAATTACAATGGTATTTCCCCAGAGGTACAGAAACATATAGTTACGATTACTTTCAATACAAAGTGAGCAGATAAGAGTCTTGTAAATGCAAGGTCATGTTGTCCATAGCTACCCATGTAATATTACATATTATATTATAATAATAAATAGCAAGAAGTATCTAATTTCCTATTTTCTCTATTTTTAAAATTTTACAGTAATAGTATACTTTAAAAAATATTTCTAATTCAGTAGGCTTTATAATTTCAAGTACAATATACTCTTGGCTGTTGCAAAATTGATATATGTTAATACTGGACTATTTTTAGCTGAGCAGCAAAGGGACAAAATAAACATTAAAAGTCTGTATAGCATGCTGGTCTATCTCTGTAAGTACATGAGACTGTACATGTGGTTCAGTATATGTTGGCCCAAGATAGAGATTTCTGGCCAACTAATGACAGCATTAGGGCCTTAATAAGTGTATTACTGTTTACATCTATAGAAGTCCATAAAAAGCAATCCTTAGGTCTTAGTTTGACACACCATTTCAGCATGTTAAAAGATGCAGTGTATATTTCTTGAAGCTTATGTGTTTTATATTAGGAATGGAGGAAAGTGAATGAAGTTGGCAGAAATGCTTTGCTGAAACAGAGACGTAGTCATTTCTTACCAAATTTTATACTATTAGTTCATGTTCTCCTGATGTCTCTGGCTTTAGATCAAAAGGATAGCTGACTAAAAAATTAAAATCAATTTCATTATTTGAAGTAAAATTTATTTTCTTTTTGCTATATGAAGAATTTCAAATACTAACTTTTGACACAACATTTTACAAAACATATTGCCTGATTACAGACATATTCCCAATTTCTTGTACATCTCTCCCAAACATTTTTCTCCTGTACAGCTCTCCCATTTTTTTTCTGCTTAAACCACTGAGAGAAGTAACAATGATTACAAACAAGTTGGTGGTAAAAACATCAGTAATCTACTCTTATTTTCTTTCCTGAAGTTTTCCTTTTCAAAACTTTTCAAAACTCCTCCATCTTCTTCTATTTTTCTCAGCATTAAAGATTGCTTCACCTTTCATTTCTCTATTCTTTATCTTTTCTAAAATTGAAAAAAAAAATTACAGAACTCCTGCTGTAGAAATAGTAAATTAAAAATAATAAAAAAAAGAACATGGAAAAAGGAACAATAGCACACCAATAACAAGAAAAAACATCTCAAGAACCTTTACACAGAATTCATTATAATGTTTTCAATACCAAAAAGAAGAAGAAGAAAACCTTAATATGTTTTCTTTTTTTGTCAAATCTACTGGTTTTCCAAGACTGGAAAGCTGACAGTCTTCCTTATTGACTCTTACCACATCGGTAGAGTTATATTTCTCTTCAGTACATTTTTTTTAGAACTGTCCAGTTATAAGTTCAGTTATTTCTTCATGCTGAGCCAAGAAAAAGGTCTTCAGCTAAATAAGCAAGTAGTTGTTCAGTGGAATGACACTAACGGTTACCTCAGACAAATGTGAACTAGCTTGTTCATAGCCAAAATGGAGCCCAGAAAAGACATAATCAAATTTACACAGAACAAAATTTAAAGTCTTGAGTAGCGATCAGGGTTGACTCATGAAGCAGTAAAAAGTAGAAGAAAATGCATTTCAGATATTTTTTTCCAGGGAAAATCCTCCCTCTTCAGCTCTATATTCCCAACTGGATCCCATTTAAAACTGTTTTTTAATGCTGAAAGAATTTGTTTTGACATTTTTCTTAACATTCTGAAATTATTTTTTTTGTATATGGAGAGAAACGAGTTTGGAAGCTTACTCAAGGTCTTTAAATTCTAACCAATAATCCAGAAAGATTATTTGAAGTAAGAGTTATTTTACCAATATTACTAATATGGTTCATGGTTTTTTTTTAAGAACACGACATTAATTATTAACCTTTTTAGGATTATTTTTTTTTCAACCCCAGGAGAATTCTGTGAGGTGCAAATTGATAACTGTAGTACCACTTCATGTGAAAATGGAGGAATATGTGTTGACTACGAAGATCATTTTAAGTGCGCTTGCCCTATAGGTAAGTCATTGGAAATTTATTGTATTTTCCAAACAGAACAAAAACCCTGTCATCCAAATATTTAAGTTTAAGAAATAGCAACATTAAAATAGCAATATATCTCAGCATATGCAATGAACATTTTTATGAAGAATCCCACTTTTTCACTTTGTTTAGGAAATAAAACTGCCAAATTACTCTAGTAGAGTGGTGTTAACTGCTAACACCCTGAACAGACATAATGTCAATATTCTGAATGAACTGTGATTAAACATTCCCTTTGTGGTGCAGGTTTTGAAGGTGAAAGATGTGAACTGGATATTGACGCCTGCCTATTCTACAATATAAGCTGTGCCCCAGGAGCACTGTGTATGGATGAGTCTCATGGATTTAATTACACGTGTTTATCACCATGTATTGGAAACACAGAGGTAGGTTAAAGTGATATATTCCCCTCAGTGTTTTTGGGAAATCAAACAAGTTATTCTTAGAGCAGTGAGCTGACGAAGCCTCCTTTCTCATGGGTTTCTTAAACACAGTACTCGTTCTTGATATTTTCTCATGTTAACGTTCCTCCTTCCTGTGTAACACGCACATCCAAAAGTTCATGATGTGACTAGTCTGGTCATTGTCCTACAAACCATGTAGTGTTTGAGGTCTGCCTTTCCTGCTCTTTATAGGTTTAGTCACTGTTGTCTCCTTCTGTCCACTACCTACTACTGCTATGTTGTGAAACTTGTAGGAACTTAAGGTGAAATTTCCTTTAATATATTTGATGCGTTTAAAAGTTACTAGAGAGAAGGCTGATGGTACATCAATGTACAGAAAGAATGACTTAATTTCCATTAAAAATAAAAATAGAGACCATAATGAACCAAACAACAACAAAACTAAAGCAGGACTAACTGCACTGCAATGAGACCTGAAAATACATTTAGAAAAAATCAACATTCTCCTTGCAAGTTACTTTAAAATGCTCACAGAATATAGTAACATATTCAAATTTTGTACATTTAAAGTATTCTAGAAATATTTAAGTTAGATACTGACAATGCTTAGGCCAAAATAGCATCCATTATGTACACAGATGTCTTTAAGAAATGTATTTGCCGTATCCTTTCCTACTCCTTTTAGTGATCTTTTCAATTAAATTACTGGTTTGGGTAGGATTCATTCACATCAGTGGTCTATGTGGACTACAGAGTTACTGAGTTACTGAGATTTCAATATGGGATAAAGTAAAATACAGTTACACTTTTTTATTACGATAGTTATTTTAAAAGCTATGTACACAATGCTATATGGCCCTTTCAAACAGCTGTTCAAACATGATAACCAGTGTTTCAAAGGCTTAATCAATTATTTTATTGAAATATATCCACCATAAAAATATACTATACAGAGCGGGCAATGTGTTTACAAAGAGCAATCAACATTTATGTCACCTTGAAGTCCATGGGTACACACTCACCAATGAATATGAAATGCAACACTGAAATACTCACTGTCTCAAAGCTTTATATTTAAATTGTTCAACATCTGGTAAATTTAAACATTTTTATGATTTAAAGTGTCATACTGAGTGCAAATTTATTGTACATGGCATAACACCATAATGATACAATAATCATTATGGCTAGTTAGGATGGGAAGTGATGGTGTGCCAAGGATGCTGATGGGAGCTACTAAAACATTTTACTGTAATATTTGCTTAAAAGGTCTCAGACATATTTAATTTATTCATGCAAACATTTTATAGACCATCATAAATTTTGTGTGGGAAAAAATGTAATAATATATATGCATCTATATACTGTCACTGTATGAGACACTTAATTTGGGAATAATGTGAATAATTAGTAGATTTTGTAATGGGAAAGGGAATAAAAATTAAAATAAAGGACTGATATGTTTGGGGTTTTCTTGTTTTCTTAGCCTACAGATCATTAAAGTAGCACCATTTGCTTATTGGAAAAAATAAAGGCCTTATTAAAAAAAAAAGAATATTTGAATATATATTTGAATATATATATTTGAATATATATTTATATTATTCAGTAAATTACATAATTCACCATTTAATTCTTTATTTATTCTTTGTGGCTGAAAAGTAAGTATATAATTTTGCATTCTTTCATTTCTTTTCCATTTCCAATAGTACCTTAGTTGTGCTGGACTGCTTCACTTCTGTGTATTCAGCACAATAGACTGAAAAGAATGGTACTATTTTTAATATTTTCTTAAAAAAACAGAAAGTAAATTTAAGTGGGGCTCTTTTTTCTCTCTAGAAAAGTATAATGGTATAATGATACAATTTATTGTTTGTTTGTTTGTTTGTTTTTCTTTCCAAGTAGAACACTTAAAACATTAAGGTTGTTTTAATATCATTTTAATTATCATTTATTTTGAAATAAATAAATGAAAGAGAAATATTAATGTATTAAAAGGGGGAATATCCTCCTTTAAATTTCAAAATCTAATCTTAACTTTGTAACCAGGATAAAGACTGCCTGCTCTGTACCTACAATTATGAAGGACCTTCATGTAAATAAAAAAAATTGGCAACTTTAATGACTTCTAGCAAGACCAAACTTGTCCACTTCACATTATGTCTTTTCTTCTCTCATCTAGTCAGGAAGACATCAAAAGAAATAAAGAAAATATCCTTGTCCTATTTAAATATAGGATGTATGCTACAAACTCTGATTTTTTTATTAACAGGAGGTTATAGAGATTTCATAAAAGCAATGGTAATAATAAATAACTGTAGTGCAACATACTGGGCATAGATCAACCTGCTCCAGCTTGATGATAAGCAGATAAGATAATTATACTCAATTATTATAGTAGTAGTTTCCTGGACAAATGTACAAGTGAAATAATAAGTAGTGTTCTGCAAGGACCTGACTTGCACCCAGTTCCAGTTAGTATTTTCTTTCTGAATAGTGGAATAGGCTACACACAACAAAACTGAATCTGACACCACCTTGGAGAAATTATCTGGAAAAGTAGGATGGAATTTAGTGTGTACATTTCAAAAGGACAAGTGACATCTGTGAACGTCAGGATTGTTATGTGAAATTAATCTCCAATATAAGAAATTCAATGACTCTTCAATTACTAGTGCTAGCAGGCACTGGAGGTAGGGTTTTAGATGCTGAGCAATGTAGCCATCTATAGAAATATATTTGCAATATAATTCTCTACAAAGTTTGCTTCTTAGAAACTGCTTTAACAATACTTATTACATACATGGCTGCCAAAATAATGCTTCATTGTCAGGAACCAGAGTAGAAAAAAATGAATAAAAGGAAACATCATGGAACTGAATCTGCACAAATTAAGAGAACTCATATTCTGGAGACCAAGAAAGGCATCAGGTTCTGCTTATAGGCAATATAAGGATTTAAACATTTGCTTCAATAGGAATAATTCAATAACATCTGCAATGTAGGTAAAAGTGAAATCTACAAACAGCTAAATTAAGCAGACTACTTCTTTTGTATTAATCATAGCTTTCCATTTTTTATTTTCATTATTTCTTCTGGACTTTTCAGCAAATATTTCTTGACGTTCTTAAATTTTTGTTTTGAGCCAGGAGAGCCATATAGTAGGGTTAGAGAGGAAGAGACAGCCATATAGTAGGGTTACTTCCCTCAATTACTGCAGATTGAAATAAGGAGAAGAAAAAAATGTAATCATCTAGCAACTAATTATCTTTTGTTGCTGTAATAATATTTTCTCGTTGATATCAGAAAGAAGTGATTCCTACTTTAGTTTTTATCAAGACTACATAATAAGGCAGATTTGTTGTAAATTATTGGCAGTAGACAGAAGTGTGATGATCAGACTGACCAGATGAGCCCTTGTTTATGGTCTGTTAAATCATAAGATTTGTATTTAATCCTAACTATGAGGAATATTTACTTTGGGAAGAAGGAAAAGTTGATTGATAGGAGGATGCTGCTCTTTACAAAAGTCTGTTTGTCCATTTATTTTTATTTAAAAGTATTTCTTGCATTAAAAAGTAACAAATAAATCTCTAGTAACTTCAGAAAACCACAATATGGGTTTAAAAAGTTTACAAAACCACAATGTAGAAGTATTTAGTTTGACTTCAGTAATAGATTAATAAATGTATTTAGCCTGAGTTTCTTATAAAATCCTTAGGCATTCTAACTCAGATTTTTTAATAGTTAAACTGATAAGGAATTACTTTTACAGCAGAGATAAAAATCTGTCTGATAGGGAAAATTACTAACAAAATTTGATGCTAAAAATATCTTCCATAGCTTTAATTTTAATTTAAAGTTTCTTTAGATTGCACTAACAACTTAAAGGGTAACACGTTTCATCATAGTACAAAATACGAAAAAAATATTAGAATATAATGTGTATAATACTGTAGCAATATTGAAATATAACTTTTGTCTTAATTGTTTATGTTTTTTCTAGATGGTTTTCTTGAGTGTAAGCTTATTTGACTTATTTGAGCTTTGAGCAAATAGTAAGCCTGAAGACAAAATCCTGCAGAAATGTTTAAATAAAAATGTAAGAAGACACATAAATATAATTTTAAAATAATATTTCCAAAACTATACACACAGGAGTTTTCTTTGCATTTATGTTGAGCAGTGCTTTTCTTCAAGAAGTGTCCTACTGAAAAAGGATCCCAAGTTACGTCTAACATTCAGTACTGAGAGCATAGCAAAAAAAAATTTTAATTTTAAGGTCAATTTAAAACTTAATCAAAGACAAATGAATATTAGAGGATTTCTGCCAAGAACCGTTATTATTACAAATCTTAATGACATTATAAAGAGATTCAGACTCAATCAAACTGAAGTACTAGTGCATTAGCTCATCTTCTAGACACCATTTTCTTTAGAAACCAATTGATTAGAAAAAGAGGTCTTAATTGCTTTCAAATGAAAATGTAGTTATCCATTTTTACTCTGGCAAAATTTTCATGGAAATGAAATGGGACCCTAAAAGTAAAATGAAGAAAGGAGCATTCATTACATCCCAGAACTTTCTGTAATTTTTGAAGGATACATGAAATGCTGTTTCATCAAGTAATATTAACAAATAAAAGCTAAAAGAAAAAACAATGCTTTTTCAGTCCAAGTTTGGTAAATTTTCAGTATCTGCAGGTTCTGGTCTTCCCAGAGCATATATATAATATTTACATATCTATTGAAAATAAAAAAAAATCAAGTATAAATTATGATGAAAATTATGATGAAAATTAAGAAATTATTCAGTCTTTTTTTTCCCTCATAGCCACAAATTTGATTAAATTATACATAGATTTTAAGCACAGGAACAGTTGTTCTACTCTTCCAATGGAAAAACCACAGACTAGTTCACTATCATCCCTCCTAAAACAAGCACATTTTAAGGCCAGTTATGAAAATGGCAGTGTTAAATTGAATCATAAATGCCTCTTTCCAACTAAAGAATGAATTGATATATTGATGTAATGGCATTCAGTGTTTTAAGTTCTTGGAGATGTGTCTTTTGTAATATTACAACATAAAAACATTAAATAACCATATCTGTTACCAACGGCTTATGCAGTTAAACTCCTTGGGGAAAAAAGCCCAATGCATAGAGAAAAACCTCTATGTAGTTATACTTCTCATCTTCAGGTATGTGCAAATGAAGGTAGCTGCTTCTACGATGAAGAAAACCAGAGATCTCACTGTGTCTGTGCTCTTGGATGGACAGGACAAACATGCCTGGAGAATATTAATGACTGTGAAGTAAACCAGTGCCAACATGGAGCCACATGTGAAGATGGAATTAATAAATACAGGTACTAACACAATGCTTTCCGTATAAGCCTTCATAAAGATGTTTATGCTGTAGGACGATATTTTTCTTTTGAACAAGAATTACAAAGGGAGTTTGTAGTGCAGTAATATTTTTCTCAGATTGGAAAATGGCGTGGATACTAACTGTCAATAAGCAAGCGCATTCAGTAAGACTGTGTAGTCTGAAGTATTGCACAGGAAGGCCTCACAAACATTCCTCTTTGTGGGACAAAGAAGTTAAACCAACTATGCAGAATGTCAGATAAACAAATCATCTATTTTAGTAAATGGCAAACACTTTCTGAGCCTGGCATGTGACATGGAGTGACTTTTCTTATTAAAACTTGAATTACAATTTTCGAGTGAATAGTGTGAATAGTTGAAATGCTGAGTTATTTTTGGGTTTGGTTTTTTTTTTTTTTTAGGTATTGACAAAACTGTCAAGTATATGCTTTCCTTAGTAATCTGTAGATATTTGAAAATGAGGCTCTATAAAAGTACGGGGGGGGAATGGAAAAGGATTTCTTCAATAGAATCATAGAATCACAGAATCATAGAATCATAGGGTTGGAAGGGACCTCTGGAGATCATCTAGTCCAACCCCCCTGCCAGAGCAGAGACACCTTAGAGCAGGTTGCACAGGAACGCGTCCAGGCAGGTTTTGAATGTCTCCAGAGATGGAGACTCCACCACCTCCCTGGGCAGCCTGTTCCAGTGCTCTGCCACCCTCAAGGTAAAGAAGTTCCTCCTCATGTTTAGGTGGAACTCCCTATACTCAAGTTTGTGCCCGTTACCTCTTGTCCTGTCACTGGGCACCACCGAAAAGAGCCTGGCCCCATGCTCCTGGCACCCACCCTTTAAGTATTTATAAGCATTAATCAATAAGCAGAGTTCAGCTGTTCTTATCGTACTTGAATTATTTATTTTTCCTCTAAAAAACCCAGAATAACTAAAATCTCTCCATAATGTCTGTGAACGTAATTTTGAAAGGTTTTCATTTTATGCTGTGTCCTGTACTGAGAAGCACTGCAATTAATACGCTTTAATATTTCTGTTTAAAAAAGGTTGCAATAGAGTACAAGATTAAAATAGAAGTAATTAAAAATTACTCTACCACTCTACCTCTTTTTTTATAAGAACTTCTATAATAATAACTGAAATCCCCAAATAAGCACACAAATACATATAAGTATACAATTCTCAATATACCAGAGTTAAGAGGAATTTTTACCATAAAGTCCTTACTAAGTATACATCCTTTCTTTTTACCAGCTTGCAATCAACTCTCATGTCAAATTACTGGGCCGTATTTTGACATTTTATTTGATTGATAAATCTGTGGGTTTCCTGTCTGTATCAGGAAAGGAGTTTTGATAGAACAAAGCCATGTTTACCTCAAAAAATCCACTAGCATTTACAGAGAAACGAGCAGGTCTGAACACTTCTGGTAAAACAAGACCTTTTGAATTTAGCTCGCTAATCCAGACTCAGGCTACTGACAGAAAACACTTAATTCTTTTTTTTTCTAATTTTCAGTCTTTGAAAGACAGATTATGTTGACAAGGAACAAGAAAACATACCATTAAGATCCCGACCCTGGATGTGTTAGCAGACAGTTTTGTTATCAGAGAACCTGACCCCACAGAAAGACCATTGGTTATTTTGCAAAGACAATGTGCAGAGTGTTTACTGTATAATACCTGCTCTGTCAACAGATTGTTGTTTCTCAATGCCAGTGAAGCATTTTTTAAGAGAAATGAACTATTCCTTCCTTAAAAAGAATGGTATTTCCCAAGAGTTGTTTATTGTCAGCAAGTGAAACAATTGTCATTTCCCCTTTCCAATACACCATTTAAGCCAAAAGAATAAGAGAGGAAATACTGAAAGTAATTACTGTAGTCACCCAGCTTTTTCAAAAGACTCTTGCAATTTGTATTTTTATCCTAAAATGGGTATCATTTTTGATAAGGCAGTTACCACAGCTGTACTTGATGCAAAGTAGTTTCAGGATGACATAAAAAAATTGTCAGAAGACTATATGGAGAATTAGATGTGTAAGTGCCATTAACAACCCTAGTGAGATCCATTTTTAAAGCTATTATAGTCATTCAAAACATCACTTACATTTACTCCTCCACTTATTAAGTAAGCCAAAACGTTTTGTAGTAATTTTTTATTTATGGAAAATGAGTGTAAAACTCTAGACTTTTCTCCTACCTAAGAAATTTTAACTTCTAAACTAATTATTAACTTTTGTCATGATGTATTTTTCTAGTGGTGTTTGTTACAGTAATGCTAAGACCAGGAAATCATAGAAAGTATCCAGCTTAGCTTCAAGAACATCCTTGTCTTTTAAGCTCTTACATTCCGCAAGTTGTCGGGTTTTTCCAGATTGGCAATAAGCACTCAGCTGTATGTAATTTTTCTAACTTTCTATCTCCTTCCCATCACATATTCTGTTCCTCCTCCCATTTTTTAAATCACTGTTCCAGACAGTGTCACATTGCTGTATATTTAATATATGCAGAGAATTTCCTTTGAGTTTAGGATGGGGAATTGCTCTGGGTGAAGGAGGGGGACTTTAAAACTATGATATAGTATAACTCTCAGAAAGGCTACATAGTAAGTGCAACATAATTGCAATAATAAGTCTTAGGAGTTTTACTCCTTTGGTTTAGTGACGCTTCTCTTACAACTAAAGTGGCCTCAATCACACTGACACAAACCCTCTTATTAATTCAAATGAATTATTGCACTTCCAGCTGAGTCTGTGCT
Source organism: Vanellus vanellus (assembly GCF_965231255.1). Taxonomy (NCBI): domain Eukaryota; kingdom Metazoa; phylum Chordata; class Aves; order Charadriiformes; family Charadriidae; genus Vanellus; species Vanellus vanellus. The sequence goes on from NC_138907.1 coordinate 98,789,057, forward strand.
GTTTGAGATATCGTAACATAAGTTAATTAGCATGTATTCAAGTGATAACTTCTCCAAAGAATTACTGCTCCTCCCACTGGGTTAATGGTGTAGTTGTTGATATGATGAATCTGGCAGATACCGTGCAATAGACCAATTGCATCCACACACCAAAATAATCTCTTGACTTTTGGTCATATATACCTGAGAGAAAAAATAGGGAAGGTTCATTACCTCAGTAAATAGACAGTGTTGTTGTATAAAAATTATTTGAATTTTCCTTTCAAAAGAACCTCTATCATTTCATTATGATCTCTGTAGAAGAAGAGAGAGAAGAACTGATTTAACATGGCCCAATGAGAAGCATGTAACAAATAATTAAAGAGAAAGAACTCTTCAAGGAGTTGATCGTCCTGTTTCAAAATCCAAGGCAGGGGGCTGTTATTACTCTGTTTTCTTCACCCTTGTAAATTTATTTTTTTCCAGTGTTACATTTTGGACAATCAAGATCCTAACTGAAATAAATCCTAATAAATATTTTACTATAGTCTATGTAGTGAAGGGGAGCAACAGAGGGAAAAAACAGAATTTAAAATTTAAAAAAAAAAATAAATTCCATTACCTGTCCTATTTCTCCTGTTTCTTCAGTCCAGTTTATTCAGATTAAGTTCTACACTTATCATAGGCCCAGGAAAATCCAGCAATAAGGACTGAGAACTGTTAGATTAAGACATTTGAAGAAGCTGTATAGTAGGATTTACCACTGTTTAAAAGGTCATGATAAACTATTATGTTCTAAAGCTCATTTTATTCTATATATACAGATTTGAGGTCAACATTTTATGAGTTTCTGTGCAGGGAAACCTCCCATTAAGAAGTTAGATTTGATGCACAGTGAAGCTTGAATTGCCAACTCATTTTTCAGTATTCAGTATATAAATTTCAGCATGTATAATTTAGTCTTGAATTAATCTCACTAGGAAAGAGTAAAGCCTTAACTACTGATATCATTGTTAAATAAAATGCTTTAGAATATGAAACACTTATTTGCATGATGGCGTACAAGTATCTAAAGGGTGGGTTGAAGGAGGATGGAGCCAGGCTCTTTTCAATGGTTCGAAGTAACAGGACGAGGGGCAATGGGACAAGTTAGAACACAGGAAGTTCCGTTCAAATACACGGAAACACTTTACGGCGAGGGTGACAGAGCACTGGAACAGGCTGCCCAGGGAGGTTGTGGAGTCCCCTTCTCTGGAGATTTTCAAGACCCGCCTGGATGCAGTCCTGAGTAATGTGCTCTGGCAATCCTGCTTTAGCAGGGGAGTTGGACTAGATGATCTCTAGAGGTCCCTTCCAGCTCTGAAAATTCTGTGATTATGAAAAGTAAATACAATTTAGATATAGTTGGAGTATCACAACATTTAAAGCTTCTATTCTTTTATTCTTCCTTGACTCTTCCTATTTCCTGCCAGCTGGATGAATTAAACTGTTTGATTAGATTATTTTTTATATCTAATTTTCCTTTTTCAAGTTTACTCATCCTATACTATATATGGAATTTGACTACAGGACCTAGTTGGCAGTGCTATATAAAGTTAGTACTATGATATACACAGTTTTCTGTAGCAATAATAGGTTTCTTCCACAAGAGAAAGAGGAAAAATACTTTTCCTCGCTTTGCTACAACTCCAGGAGGTAGGTGAATATATGTCACAATTTCTTAGGGAGTATCTCTGTAATAAGCTATACAACAGCTTTTCTGCAGAGAATACAGTTGTTTACAAAAAGCCAAAGTGACATTAAATAAACTTTTAGTCCATTTATGAATGTGTGTGCAGTTCATATTTCAACTAGAAAACCAAATAATTAATACTGAATAAATGCAGTTAATTTGCTTGGACTATTTAATTAAAAACAAAACCAACAACAACATTTATTAAAAAACAAGTAGAGAGATACTGGGAAGTCTTTGCTAACGCCCAGCTTCAGTGTTTCTATGTGCCTTCTGTTTCAAGATAGAAAATAGCTGGGCCATCTCCTAGCGCAGATCGAAATAACTGGATTTTCAGTCTGGTCTTTGGCTTCTTTCAGTTATTTTAAAGGTTCATCCATTGTACACAGTTATTTACTCAATGGCACAAGTCGTACTACATCTCTTTAGTGCAGAGAGTCTGTGGTGACTTTGAGACAGCTGCCCTGCCTAGACTAACTAGTACCAACCTGTTTACCCCCACACCTGCTGTTCTAGACCTTCAATGATAAAAAGTTATATCCTACTGAGTGTTGGTTTATATCCTACCCCACATAGGTAGGAACACATTGCAGCTATGCCATAACCATCTTCATTTGCGTAACATGTTCCTTCTTAGACTAAATTTTATGTTTGACTTCTTGTCGTGGTGTCCTCAAACCAGGGCACTTCTCCACATCTCTGTTTAACATTTATTTCACAGGCATATCAAATTATTGTGCCATGTTAACTAGATTTAGGCCGTGGAGGAGTAACGTACAGTCATGTACATGATATGTGTGGGAGCAAAGCAGACCACAAGGTAACTGTGACTTGAGTTTGGTATCCATTACTAAAATCCATGTTTGTAACAAAAGATTGAGGTATTGATTTTCCCTCCCAGGATCTGTTGTACTCGAAATCTTGCTATGGACAAAAGAGGACATATGTGAAGCTAAGAAATTATTGTTATTCCCATTAATTTTAATATAAAACTTCTTCATGTTTACCTTATCTTTAGTGCCATGCTCATCCTGTCAAGGTTCACCCAGTTTGTACGGTTGACATTTTAGTCTTCCTGAAGAAATAGTTGGGGGGTGTCATTAGCATCTCCTGGTCTTTGCTGGGAGGTGTCACCACCTCGCCAAAGGGGCCATTTCCAGAGCTGAAGCTGGAGCAGGGAAGGGAGCAATGACTGGGCCTCTGAGCAGGGGTTATAGCATTGAAATCCAGCTCAGGCCATGGCAAAGCTGAGCCCCTGCATTGATGTGTCAGCACACAGCCAGGGCATCCCTCTGATAAGGGTAAAAAAAAAAAGTTTCCTGAGCTAGAGATTCACTCATAAACAGAAATTCTGGTATCACAGACATCTGTATACAAACTCTTTTTGAATTTATTGTAGAGAAGTATTTCAGCTTTGCAGCAAATGAAAACTGCAAATCAATACATGATTCAAAGCTTTTGATATCATGTTCAGTATTTTAGTGCAGCTGAAGTATTAATGCAAGGTCGTATTCATTAAAATCTAATGTGGTGATGGTATTTTTCCTCCTACAAGTGTAAAAGACTTAATTACTGAGAGATCATTGGTCTTGATATTATTTCAAAGACAGGAAAAGATATTTGAAGTTCAGTTATGTCAGTGTTATACCAGCCCAGTGTTTAACAAAAATGTGTTCAAGATCCATTTCATAGATTGACTTAGAGATGAAAAGATAATATCTAACATCTTGGATGATTTAGAATCTTATAAAAATGTTAAAGCTACAAATAAATGCAGTCACATGCTGATATCCAAAGCCCCAAAACCTGCACTTACACTACTATACGTTAAATTTAAGAAATATGCACAGTGCAATCTGTGTCTGTTTTGTACACAGTACTGTTGAGAATATCATGCTTTAATGTAAGTGGTAACTATTATATGTTAATGCTGTTAAATTAATAAAAAATGCACCAAAATTTAAGACCTGGCTACTTTAGACTTTTACTGCATAAAATTGGCCCATATTTATTGAAAAATAGACACATTATGAAGTACCCACTAACTTATTCATTTAAACATATTTTAACCTTCCTTTGCAGGTTTTGCATATATGCTGTTATGTACTAAAGATATTTGTAAACGTGTCATTAGAATTTGATGTAGATTATTATAAATTACATTTATAAGGAATTTATTGAACTTATAAATCTTATCACCTCTAAACCTCAATCTGGGTTATAAACAATAAATGAATGATTCTTAGATGTTTTAATCCTCAATACACAGTAAGGAATTAACTTGTTATTAAGAAGACTAGAATACTCCTGTTTGCATTAACGTATGTGTTTGGTAAACACTCACAGAAGAAAACCTCTTTCTGCACCATTAGTCTGTAGTTTTACATTGTTTTGGGCTACTGCTACAAATTTGGGATTGACTAGCTGAATAAGTCAGCCACTTTTTTTCACATGACATGAAGATCCAGTCTTAAATCTATTTTTTAATTATGTTGAAATCATGTCTTTTTCATGTTCATGGTAAAAAAAAAAAAACACAACAGCTTCTGTATATTCAAGAAAGCAATAACCTATACGTAACAGCTAAACCAAATAAACTTTTCACACTGGAGTGACAAAAGAAAACTTCATGATTTTTCATGAGTAATAATATGAAATGGAAAAACTAAAAAATGAGACCTTGATTTATCTGTTGGAGGAGTTCAGCCATATTAAATGCAAAGTTATCCAGTTATAATTTCACCAGGAAAAAATGAAGGACATTTCATTCTTAGTTGGTTTAGATTTCTTCAGACACTGAAGCACTGTAAAATACAATACTCGTAACATCGTTGCTTGTAGTATGGAATCAGAAGCATGAAACTGAAAATAGAAGATTCTCCATTACATCTGTTGCCGTGTAGTTCTTCTATGGCCTCAGAGGCTACACAACTAGTAATAAGATGGAAATTATAGAAAATTCCTTCACTTTATCCTCTTTTTCCTGTTAAGGAGAGCTGTAAGTTAAATATTCTATTCAATATTAATGATAAGAGCCACATTTTCAAAGAACGATTGAATAGTTGCATTTTCACAATGCACACACTAATCATTACTGTAAAAAAAAATTACATTTTTTACTACAGAATAGTTAACCAAGGAAATAAAGTGATTAACTGTGACAGGAAAATTAGTATGATTGCTTGTTGTTTCCATACTGAACTTTTACTGTCGGTGGATTCACAAACTGTGCCACTAAAGGTAACTAAAAGTGCATGTGCTTTACATGTTTATGCATAATAAAATTTTATGTAAATCAACATTTACATTTAGTTGTAAAACAGCTGGATGAGATGATTTGTGTGAACTTAATCCTTTAAAAAGTGAGAAAGAGAAGCAGCTGGAGCTCTCAAGAGAAGGGGCAGATTTCTCCTTTGCTAAGGAGAGACTGAGGTTGGAAGAGGAATACAGTAGCTATACCTACTTAGTACTTCAGTGTAGTATCAATGGATCTGTAAAGCAGAAATGGTGATGCTGAAGGACTCACAACAACCCTATACAAGATGTTGAGGGCTTCCTTCAAGCAAGCTCTATTTTGGTCCTTGAACTAAAAGCCCATTAGCATCTGGTATGTATCAGCTGTACTCTATGGATCACATCTACTTATTTAGTTTCATCTGAAATGAATCAATTTTACACGCTCTGATACTGCTCTGATACTGGTCTGAAATGTGATACAAAACACTGCAATTTGGAACCGCCAGGAAACTAATCATAAAAGGTTTATCCTCATCTGATCTAAAATAGTTATACAGATGCACCTTGAGACACAAGGGAGCACAAAGCCAGGCCTCAGGAATTATGAAAAAATTTCCTAGGGATCAAAAAGACACAAAGTTGACAGAAGTCTGACGGGGAAGCCTGGACCTTTCAGTAAGGAGCCAGTGGAAAGAAAAGCAGCTGATATTTGTTTATATACATATAAAAAATAATAATTGTGGCTCAATCACTTGGTGATTTTGCTGTTTAAAGAATTAACCATTTTATTTTCTAATAGCACCTAGTTTTTCAATCGATTAAAAGCTTTTTAATTATAAGAAAGTGACTAAACCATCTCTAAACTCAGCTCACTGTAGACTTCCACATAACAACCAACAATATCTCCTTATAAAAGTACCTTCTTTATTGTGATTTCTTTTAGTCACAACATGAAAGGGAAAAATCACCTAATTTTTTATGTGCTCTGAAGCTACTCTTGAACTCTGCACTAACGGCCACAGATTACCTTGGGAGAAAAAAAAACAGTTAATTGGATTAAACACTGGGAGCTATCATTTTATACATATCCCTTTTCCTTCTTCCTTTTTCTTCAGAAGTATTTCATTAGTATTATGATAGATAGAGCTCCCCCAGTATTCTGCCCTTCTCGATCTCTAGTTTGTACATAGACAAAGTTCTTTGGTCTTTCAAATTCTCCCTTGCCAGGAAGAATTGCAGGTAAAATGAGAGCATGACTGAACAGAGAACAAAGTAAACCAGTGGTGGATATGGTTATAACTTCTTTTGTCCAAAAGTTAGATTGCAAAAAGCTTTTGTGAAATTACATTCAAAATAGCTACCATCATGCTATCTTTTATAGAATCCTTTCTGTACATGGAATCTTTCATGGGGTCTTTTTCCTACTGACTTACAATTATCCTGTTGGAATTGTGATAGGAATAGAAAGAATGTCGAAGTGGAAATTTCCAAAAGTCTAACATAAAAATGCAGGAATATTAAGCAAGGACTGAAGCAAACAGCCACACGAACATTTACTTCTGTTAAAGAAAAAAATACCCTTTTTGCCAGATGGATCAGTAGGGGAAATTGCTATAATCAAGGCTTCCTTAACATGTTAGTTCTTTCCAGCTTCTAGATAGCATCTCTGTGGATCAAGAATATATGAGATTATCGTAAGATTATCTCCTCCCTTGTGAGGAGACCTCTGGAAATGATAAGGAGAGGATCAACCAAAGAACATATTGCCAAGTGCAAGGGATTTTCTAATTTTCTGAGATGTGAATCAACTATGAGATAATCCAGCTTTGTTTTCATTCATATATCAGAAAAATATTGGGAGAAACGGAAGCATGAAAAAGTCATCTCCAGTCTTATGCAATTTATATGTCAACCTACATTGTGGGTAAAAAATATCCTGCTGAATTTCTTTGAAATTGTGTAGATTTTTTTTTTTTCAGTTACAGACAGAAATTGCAACCTTTGTAACGGTAAACCATTTTTATACTGATTTTATACCTAGAGCAAGCAGGATGTAATATTGTTTTTTCTCTTAGTGATATTGTGGCAAGCAACTAATAATTTTCAGAAAATAAATTATTAAAATGCACAATACTTATAGTTTATACCAGTTTTCTATTTGAATATTGTCATTGGAAGTTTGATATTAAAAACTATATAGCTACTGCTTTGTCCCATCTAAACAGCTAAGATATCGATGACTGTGCAGTTCCATTTAACTGTTGCAAGCAGTGTATGTGAAACAAAGTTACTTAGTGATTAATTAAAAGTAAAGAAAGAAGATTGAAAAAAAATTGCAATTCATTTGTGAGTAATTCAAAGTGAAAATATCGTTAACGTTATTAGTCATTATTGACCTACATCTTCAAGACTGGTGTGTTGTATTTTGGTTTGGTTTTGTTTTTTTTTTTTCTTCTCTCATTTCAATAACAGGTGCATATGTCCCCTTGGTTACACTGGTACATTTTGTGAACTTGATATAGACAACTGCATTGGAAACCAGTGCTCTGAGCATGGTTTCTGTCAGGACCACTTGCATAATTACAGCTGTAACTGTGTGCCTGGATATGAAGGACCCTTCTGTGAAGTTGAAATTAATGAATGCTCAAGTTCACCTTGCAGAAATGGAGCTACCTGTGTGGATTTAATTGGCCACTTTTCATGTCATTGTGCTGCTGGGTTCAAAGGTAAGTTTTCTCTTTTGAAGTGCCTTGTACTACAGATGCGATTGTTCAATTCTATGTAAGGGGTGTTCATATGACTGTTTAATAACAATTACATATATATGTATTTGTGTGTTTGTATGACGTACAAGAGTTTTAACTGAATTAGCATGGAAACTCTTAGATTGTTGTCGTAGTTTAACCCCAGCCTGCAACTAAACACCACACAGCCTCTCGCTCACTCCCCCCCTTCCCCAAGCAGGATTGGGGCAGGGGGAAAAGGAAGAATTGAAAGGGTAAAAGTGAGAAAACTCATGGGTTGAGATAAGAACAGTTTAATAATTGAAATAAATTAATAATAATAATAAATTGTAATGAGGGGGGGAGGGGGGAAGAGAGAAATAAAACCCATAAGACAAGTGATGCAAATGAAAAACAATTGCTTAGCACGAAACAACTGGTTCCCAGACAGGCTCTAAGCAGTGTCCCCCCGGCCAACTTTTCCCCTAGTTTACACTCTGAGCATGACGTTATATGGTATGGAATATCCCTTTGGTCAGTTAGGGTCAGCTGTCCTGGCTGTGTCGCCTCCCAACTTTTTGTGCACCCCCAGCTTACTCGCTGGTGAGGCAGGACAAGGAGCAGAAAAGGCCTTGACTGTGTGTAAGCACTGCTCAGCAATACCTAAAATATCCCTGTATTATCAACTCTGTTTCCAACAAAAATCCAAAACATAGCCCCATACTAGCTACTATGAAGAAAATTACTCTACCCCAGCCAAAACTGGCACAATGTGTCTCCTAATTATACCTCAGCTGACCTTCCCTCCACTAAATGTACAATTCTGAGCACGAGCTTTGATGCTGTTGGCAAAAAAAATACCCATATCTATCAAGTTCCAAAACACAATTTTAAGTGTATTGTTTTTATTTCACTGTTATGCAGTCCTAGGTGTAATGGATTTAGTCATACACAGGCTAATAAGAATGAGTGTTTTGGTACAGAACAGGAAAATCTAAGCATGAGATCAGCCGTATCATCTCTCTGCATGCATGGAATATAAACAGCTATATTTCAGTAAGTTGTTCAGACTCTCCTTCTACTCAGTGGAGATAGGACATCTGCCTATCTTAGACATCTGTTCTAGGATGAGATGGGCTGTAGATTTCTGCATTGGGTTAGATGAATCAATCCCACACAAGCTGATAACATGATTCTTATTAGTCCTAATTTTCTGTTTTGTGTGAATACCCCAATATTCAGACTACATGTGGGAGGCAGAAAATCATTTTGGATTCAGCAATACTGAAGTGTTGCATTCCCAGCCTTTAGTCTACAACATCGAGCACAAGCATTAATGCTCTGAATGCTTCTCTATCATTATTGACAATCTGTGGTATACTAACACTAACAAAGACGAAAATAAATAGTACAGTATGCACAGTGCCAGCTACACTAACTAACCATTAATTTACAGTTTATTCTTCCAAGTTGCTGAGGGCTTTTGCTCCAATTCAGGGAGCATGCGCAGTACTAGATTTGTAAGTCCCAGTTAAACCACTGAGATAACACATTTGGATCTTTCTGCCAAAGTGCTGAGCTATTAAGTAATTATAACTTCAGTGCTATTTTTTCATTATAAATTCTAGCTAGATGCACTTACTTTTGGTGTTTCAACACTAAGATTTTAAATTTCAAATTGTTTATATTCATTTACATATATACACAGGTTTATGTAAAACTGGGTAAAAACCTGGCTGGGTAAAAACCTGTCTGGATGGCCGGGCCCAAAGGGTTGTGGTGAATGGACTTAATCCAGATGGCGGCCAGTCTCAAGTGGTGTTCCCAAGAGGTTGGTGCTGGGGACCATTCTTTTTAATATCTTTATCAATGACTTGGAGAAGAGGATCAAGTGCATTCTCAGTAAGTTTGCAGGCTACACCAAGCTGGGCGGGAGTGTCAATCTGCTTGAGGGTGGGAAGGCTCTGCAGACAGATCTGGACAGGCTGGATCAATGGACCAAGGCCAATGGTATGAAGTTCAACAAGGCCAAGTGCCAGGTGCTGCACTTGGGTCACAACATCCTCATGTGGCATTACAGACTTAGGGAAGAATGGCTGGAAAGCTGCCCAGCGGAGAAGGACCTGGGGGTGTTGGTCAACAGCCGGCTGAGTATGAGCTGGCAGTGTGCCCAGGTGGCCAAGAACGCCGATGGCATCCTGGCCTGTATCAGGAATAGTGTGGCAAGCAGGGCTAGGGAAGTGATCATCCCCCCATACTCAGCACTGGTGAGGCCCCACCTCAAGAACTGTATTCAGTTTTGGGCCCCTCACTACAAGAAAGACATAGAGGTGCTGGAGTGTGTCCAGAGACAGGCAACCAAGTCAGTGAGGGGTCAAGAGAACAAGTCTTATGAGGAGCGGCTGAGGGAACTGGGGTTGTTTAGTCTGCAAAAAAGGAGGCTCAGGGGAGACTTAATTGCTCTCTACATCTGCCTGAAAGGAGGTTGTAGAGAGGTTGGAGTTGGTCTCTTCTCACTAGTAACAAGCGATAGAACAAGGGGAAATGGCCTCCAGTTATGCCAGGGGAGGTTTGGATTGGATATTGGGACAAAGTTCTTCACAGAAAGGGTTGTTAAGCATTGGAACAGGCTGCCCAGGGAAGTGGTGGAATCACCATCCCTGGAGGTATTTAAAAGACAGGGAGAAGTGGTGCTTAAGGACATGGTTTAGTGGTGTTTTTGGCAGTGTTAGGTTGATGGTTGGACTTGATGATCTTACAGGCCCCTTCCAATCTAAACAATTCTATGATGCTATGTATTTGATACATATTAGCAGGTTTTTTGTCCTGTGTTTGAGTATATAATTTCTTGCTCATTTGAATACACATTTAATAAAAGATGATTTTTCCTCTTCGTGCTCATTTATTAACAAATGTGTAACAAAACAGAGAATTGTCCCTAGGGTAGCCTAAATCCCATTAAGACAACACAACTAAATGTCCGACTACAAGAGAAGAGAAAAAAATATTTGACTCACCTGTTCAAAATCTGACATATTTCCATTTCGCTGCTGAAAAATCAACCCTTATTTTGGACTTCGCTGGTCTTAATGGGGGACTTCAACCACCCCAGCTGCAGAGACAATACAGTGGAGTACAAGATCCGCTTGGAAGAGTCCCATGGGATAAAGCCCTGGAGGGAAGAGTGGCCCAAGAAAGCCTATCACCTCCTCCAATCTCAAGAGAAGTTCAACTCAAAGAGCAGACAGTCAGGCAAAAATCCCAAGAGGTCTGCATGGATGATCAAGGAGCTCCTGGCCAAACTCAAACACAAAGAAGGAAACATACAGAGGGTGGAAGCAAGGACAGGTAACCTAGGAGCAAGCACAGAGACGTTATCTAAACATGCAGTGATAAGTTTAGGGAAGCCAAAGCTCCAATGCAGTTGAATCTGACAAGGGATGTGAAAGACAAGAAAATGGGCTTCTACAAGTACGTAGGTGACAAAGGGGAAAGTAGGGAAAATGTGGGCCCAGTGCTCAGTGAGATGGGGACTTGATGACACTGGACATGGAAAAGTTTGAGGTACTGAATGCTGCCTTTGTCTCAGTCTGTACTGAGGCTGTTCCTCAGAAATCCAGACCTAGAGACCAGAGGGAAAGTCTAGAGCAAGGAAGACATACCCTTGGTGGAAGAGGCTCAGGCCAGAAAATACTTAGGCAAACTGGATATACTTAAGTCCATAGGCCCTGATGGGATGAACCCACAAAAGCTGTGGGAGCTAGCAGATGTCATTGCAAGGTCATGGTTTATAAACTTTAATTGATCATGGTCATTAGGAGAAGTGCCCAAAGACTGGAGGAAAACAAATGTTATTCCTATCTTCAAGAAGATCTGGAGAACTCCAGGCTGAGGCCTTGCCTCAATCACTAGTAAGGTGATGGAACAGTGAGTCATGAAAGCCATAAATGACAAAAAAATCATCTGGAGTAGTCAGTATGGATTCACCAAGGGTGAGTCATGCTTAACCAACTTGATAAACTTCTACAATGGCTTGGCAGATGAGGGGAGAACAGCATGTATTTTCTACCTTGACATTAGCAAGGCTTTTGGAACTGTTTCCAATAACATCATGAAAAAGTTGATGAGCAGACAGAGAGACAAATTGAAAACTGGATGAACAACCAGGCCCGGAGGGTGGTGATCAGTGGCACAAAGTCAAGTTGGAGGCTACTAACTAGTGGCTTACCCCAGGGGTCAATAGTTGGTCCAGTCCTATTTAACATCTTCATTAATGATCTGGCTGATGGGGCAGAGTGTACTCTCAGCAAGTTTGCTGATGACACAAAACTGGGAGGAGTGGTTGATACATCAGAGGGTCATGCTGCCATCCAGAGGGACTTCAACAGGCTGGACAAATGGACTGACATTAATCTCATGAAGCTCAAGAAGGAGAAGTAGGAAGTCCAGCATCTGGGGATGAATAACCCCAAGCACCAATACATGCTGGGGACTGACCAGCTGGAAAGCAGCTTTGCAGAGAAGAACCTGGAGGTCCTTGTGGACTTCAGGTTGAATGTGAGCCAGTAATGTGCCCTTGTGACAATGAAGGCTGCATTAGGAGGCAATTTGCCAGCAGGTCAAGGGAGAGATCCTTCTCCTCAGCACTGATACTGAGGCCACACCTGGAGCACTGTGCTCTGGGCTCCCAAATACAAGAGAAACATGGAACTCCTGGAGAGAGTGCAATGAAGAGCCACTAAGATGACTAAGGAACGTCTCTTCTACACGGAAAGGCTAAGGGAGCTGAGACTGTTCAGCCTGGAGAAAAGAAGGCTCAGGGAGGAGTCATCAATGTATATAAGTACCTGAAAGGAGGGCGCAACGAAGATGGAACTGGGCTCTTTTCAGCAGCGTACAGTGACAGGACCAGATGAAATGGGCAAAGTGAAACACAGAAGGTGCTATTTGAACATCAGGAAATACTTTTTGTTTTGGTTTGTTTTTTTATACTGTGATGGTGACTGAACACTGGCACAGGTTGGCCATGGAGGTTGTGGAGTCTCCATCCATACAGTATTCAAAAGGAATCTGGACAGGTCCTGAGAAACTGGCTGTAGGTGCCCAACCCCCCCTGCTCAAGCAGGAACAAGATGACCTCCAAAAGTCACGTCCAACCTCAACAATTCTGTGACTCTGTGAACATGAAGGCTTGCTTCTATAAATGATATATTACTGGGAAATACTCTCTTTTTTATTTATTTATTTTATCACTGAATGAGGTATTATATAATAATATTTCCATAGAAGCAAATTGAAAGAAAAAAAAAATTCACAGTATTACTCATTATCACATGTACTGAATATATGGAATTCTGATTTTTCAGAAAGTATAAACTACAAACAATTAATAAAAGGCTGTTTAAACTTATAAAAATATTATTACTACCCTAGCAATTCCATTTTCATGTAGTCTCCAGTGGTTTATGATCATGGAATATTTTCCAGCACAGAAGAGATGAAGCTCGTTCTTAACTGCACATTATGAATCAGTGAAGAGTATCTCAGTGCAATATTAAAAAAAACAAACACATTTATTCTTATCTCATTTCTTTTTGTGTGTGTTTGTTATGTCATTCGTCTGTAATTCAACACTTTTACATATCCAGATGTACTTCATTTTTCTTCATAAATAGTAAATTCAATTTCAGATGAAATATCAAAGGCAATAGTGAATAAACTAAAGAGTAAAACAGAAGTTATTGTTGCTCCAGAGGCTGTACTTCTTTGGGGAACTATCATGCTTTGTGTACTAGGATTCATAGATTTGCAAATAAGCCATGAGTTCCCAGTCACCAACTTGGTTTGTCTCCTGCTAATAAATGAATCCCTGGGTACTCTTTGATATAACATTAGAGTCACTTTTTATTTCGGCAAAAAATTTTACATAGACATCTCATATCTGTCTCCTCTGTCTAGGTGATTGATCTATCTGATGTTTATCAGCATTTCTCAAATGCTTTACATTCTCTTAGCTAGGGACCCCTTAGTTACTGTAATGGGATTTGTCGACATGAAAAGCATGATCTGATTTGGTAAAAAACAAGTTCATAAAAAATCCAAGGCTTGGGTATTTGCACAGTAAAAACAAATACTTTGTAACATCGTGTACCACTTTTGAACTGTAAACCGTGCTTGTGATATAAACTTTAATATGGAGACATTTTGTAGATATCTGGAGTACTCTGCACGGCCTACAAGAGAATTTGGCCTATATTAAACTTGCAAGTTCGCAGTATGATCTTTAAAAATGGAGTAAATAATTTTTTCAACAAAATTACTCCATCCTTTTGATCATGTGATGAACCTCTATGTTGCCCTCTCCTGGCTCAGTTCTTCAAACATAACATAATTCTGTTCACCTTCAAAGTCATTCCCAGTCTATCCCTTCTTCTGTATCCTTGTGTTCACTCTATCTCAAAACATCAGTGTTCCATATCAAAGGATTCCAGCTTTCATGATGACTGGTATTTCATTTCTGGTTTAGAAGAAATTCTTCTTGAAAGTATTTGAAAAAAGTCTGTCTTTATCCAAACACATCCTTCATGAAAACTCGTGTTTGTTTAGATGCCTACAAAAATGTGAAGACAGCTGCTGAGAACTCTAAGTAGATAGGCAATATTGCCTCATTGTTTTTTCTTGAGGGTTTGTATTTATATGATATTGATTCTATAGTTAAGATTTGGAAAATCTTTTTTTTTTTTTCTGAATATATACTGTACCTCACACAGCAAGATACTGATCCATCATTGCTTTACCCACATGCAAATAACGAGTAATAGTATTAATGCTCATCACCAGTGTAGGCCTTCCAGTGGCTTTTTGAGTTTGGCATTAATATATTCTATAGATGATACTCTTCAGTATTCTCTCCTTTTGTCCAAGAGAGGAAAATGGCATGTGGGAATTTTTAATATCATTCTATTACTTTGAATATCTGTGCTTTGGTTTTACTTTTTTATTCCACAAATACATCAGACAAGTCCACTCAAGATTTGGAGTTTATCTGTGGAAGTATTTAAGTGTCTGTATTTCACTAAGTTATTCATTGGTTTTAAGTTGTTCTGATGTTTTTTAAATAGTTTCACCCTTCTGTGATAGATGCAAACAGTGTATCCTCAATGCCATTAAGAAAAACAAATCTTGAAGGAAAATACATTAAGTTGTGTGAAAACCAATCCTTTTCAATACAAGTAAGTTTAGGAACTTAATCTTTTGTACAAATAAACTCTAGAACAGCTGATGAACACCCTAATACAGAATGAAGATTGACCCTGTTAACAATGAGGAGCAAGAGCAAGGCTGCTCCGTGAGGGGAGCTATAGACCAAGATCCAAGTGTAACCCCAGTGCAGGCAGTGCCATCACTAAGCAAGGCACAGTCCTGCAGCATCTAAACAGGGTGGGCAGAGCCAGCAGCTGGTAACAAGGTCCCTCATGAGCCCCAGCCATCTCAAGCAATGGGCCAGGTCCAGGGCCCATCCATGGAAGCAAGTTAGAGGCAACAGAAGACAGGACCAAAGACAAAACTACAATATATATATCAGGGGTCCATCCAAAGAGAAAAATTACTTACAGTGTGGGATGAAGTCCATTCTTGAGACAAGGCCAGAGGCAGGACTGAGAACAGACACATCTACAAAGTAGCTCAGGCCACATCTGCATGCCTACAGCTGAGTAGAGCTGATCTGAAAAGGAGCTGGTTGGACAATGGCAGGGTGTGTGGGAAGGTCCCAGGTGGGGCTGCTTAGGGGAATTAAGGCCTGTTAGTGTCCTCAGGGCCCTGATATCTGCTTGTCATAGCAGGGTCACCTGAAATTAATAAATTGTTATTTCTGCTGCGCAAAGAAAGACAATTGAGTTCAGTTGGTTTGTTCACACAAACTTTCTGTGTTTGAAATACCTGCTTCCATTTCCATTCACACAGTTCCTATTTTAATAGTGTAAGGCCATCCTCTGAGCACAGCTCAAGTCTGCTCCCACCTCTCCAGCACCAAACAGCATTGCGCTGGGCACGAGGCTCAGGGCATCGGGCAGTGCAGCCTCCACGGGGCCTCTGGCTGGCTTTTTCTGCCTGGGGAGACCGATTATCCTCGGCACCCTGTGCCAATGTAGCCTGCCTGTCGGATGTACAGTGTAATCCCACGGAGAGAGATGAGCCGGCCTCTTGGCAGTTTACAGTTGAAGAGCTACAGACTTTCTCTGAGTTAAAACTCTTTCAGAGAAGCTAAGCCAGTGAAGTGATTTAAGACAATGTCATGTAAATCAGTTTCAATCAATTCACAGAAACGTTTACCCTGTATGAAGCAAATCCATAATAAATAAAAATGGTTTGGATTTTTAACTATTGCAATTTCTTATACAGAAAGGACTTTGAATAAAAGAAAAAAAAATGACCAGGTGTGTAGAACAACAAACTTGAGAAAGGGAAATATCAGTTAAGTCCACTAAGGCCACACCTGGACCATCCTTCTTGCTTTCTCATAACTGCATCTTCTGCAAAGTAAGCAGAAATGTTACTCAGGCTGATACCCCTCTTATCTAACACAATAACTTATGTTGCTTGGAAAGCAACAAAATTACACCATTTGTTCTCAGCTACATGATTTGAATGCTTCATATATTTATACATTTTACAGAGTGGTGGACAATAAGGCAGGAGTGTTGTGAAGACAACCTTCAAATATATTGTTACTGTTTTGGATACTAGTTGAACTGTAAAAAACCCTTTTATTTTTTTCAGCAGTAGTTCATTAAGATTACATTAAGTAGAATTTTAAATCATTTGCTTTCCATCTGATCTGGGAATAGAGAGATTCAGCTTATGTCTTGAAGCAATATTTCCTTAAGTAAGGAGGTTTTATTTAGTTAAAAAAAAATTCTTAGATATCCTTTTTTTAATTGTGATCATTCTGTCTGTCTTTGCATTATCAAACTTTTTCCCATTATGCCTATAAAACAAAAGTTGGTATAAAATATATGTAATGAAACTTCGTATTTTGATATTTTTGCATGTGTTTTGTAACAGCAAGGCTTTTGACACTGTCTCCCACATCATCCTCACAGGCAAGCTTAGAAAGTGTGGGTTAGATGAATGGACAGTGGGGTGGAATAAACAGTGGCTGACAGATAGAGCTCAGAGGGTTGTGGTTAGTGGTGCAGAGTCTAGTTGGAGGTCAGTAACAAGTGGTGGCCCTCAGGGGTCAGTACCGGGTCCAGTCCTGTTCAATATATTGATCAATGACCTGGATGAAGGGATAGAGTGTACCATCAGCGAGTTTACTGATGACACAAAACTGGGAGGAGTGGCTGACACGCCAGAAGGCTGTGCTGCCATACCGTGTGACATGGACAGGCTGGAGAGTTGGTCAGAGAGAAATCTTATGAAATTCAACAAGGGTAAATGTAGGGTACTGCACCTGGGGAGGAATAACCCCACGCATCAGTACAGGTTGGGGGCTGACCTCCTGGAGAGCAGCTCTGTGGAAAGGGACCTGGGAGTCCTGGTAGACAACAGGATGACCATGAGCCAACAACATGCCCTTGTGGCCAAGAAGACCAATGGCATTCTGAGGTACATCAAGAAGAGTGTGGCCAGTAGGTCAAGGGATGTCATCCTCCCGCTCTACTCTGCCCTGGTGAGGCCACATCTGGAGTATTGTGTCCAGTTCTGGGATCCCCAGTTCAAGGACAGGGATCTGCTGGAGAGGGTCCAGCAAAGGGCTACAAAGATGATGAGGGGATTGGAGCATCTTTCATATGAGGAAAGGCTGAGGGATTTGGGTCTTTTTAGTCTAGAGAAAAGAAGACTGAGGGGGGATTTTATCAATAGTTATAAATACTTAACGGGAGGGTGTCAGGGGGATGGGAACAGGCTTTTTTCAGTGGTGCCCAGTGATAGGACAAGAGGCAATGGGCACAAACTTAAGCATAGGAAGTTCCATCTTAACATGAGGAGGAACTTCTTTACTTTGAGGGTGGCAGAGCACTGGAACAGGCTGCCCAGAGAAGTTGTAGAGTCTCCCACTCTGGAGACATTCAAAACCCACCTGGATGCCATCCTGTGCAACTTGCTGTAGGTGACCCTGCTCTGGCAGGGGGGTTGGACTAGATCTCCTGAGGTCCCTTCCAACCCTGACCATTCTGTGATTCAGACAGAGATGTTAATAACAGTGGTGGCAATTAATAAGAGATACTTAGACATAATATGTATTACATTGAGATGATAAACTCTTAAATCAATTCCAGTTTTATTCTAATTTCATAGAAACATAGAATGGTTTGGGTTGGAAGGGACCTTAAAGATCATCTAGTCCCACCCCCCTGCCAGGGCCAGGAACACCTCCCACTAGACCAAGTTGCTCAAAGCCACATCCAGCCTTGTCTTGACCACTTCCAGGGATGGGGCCTCCACCACTTGCCTGAGCAAACTGTTCTAGTGCCTTACCACCCTTACAGTGAAGAATTTCTTCCTGATATCCACTATAAATCTACCATCTTCCAGTTGGAAGCCATTGCCCCCTGTCCTATCACTACATGCCCTTGTAAAAAGTCCCACCCCAGCCTTTTTGTAGGCCCCCTTCAGATACTGGAAGGCTGCTATAAGGCCTCCCCAGAATCTTGTCTTCTCCAGGCTGAACAACCCCAAATTTCTCAGCCCATATTCACAGGAGAGGTGCTCCAGCCCTTTGATCATCTTCATGGCCCTCCTCTGGGCCTGTTCCAACAGGTCCCTGTCCTTCTTATGTTGGGGGCTCCAAAGCTGGATGCAGTACTCCAGGTGAGCTCTCATGAGAGCAGAGTCACCTCCCTCGACCTGCTGACCACACTTCTTTTGATGCAGCCCGGGATACGGTTGTCTTTCTGGGCTGCAATCGCACATTGCCAGCTCATGTTGAGCTTCTCATCCACTAATACCCCCAAGTCCTTCTCCTCAGGGCTGCTCTCAATCCATTGTCTGCCAAGCCTCTATTTGTCCATGGGATTGCCCTGGCCCATGTGCAGGATCTTGACTTGGCCTTGTTGCACTTCATGAGGTTTGCACACGCCCACATCGCAAGCCTGTCCAGGTCCCTCTGGATGGCTTCCCTCTTCTCCAGTGTGTTGACTGCTCCACAAAGCTTGGTGTCATTGGCAAGCTTGCTGAGGGTGCTCTCAATACCACTGTCCATGTTGCTGCCAAAGATGTTAAACAGCACCGGTCCCAACACCAACCCCTGAGGAATACCACCCATCACTGCTCACCACTTGGATATCAAGCCACTGACCCTAACTCTTTGAGTGAATATTGCAGAATATTATATATGAGAATGATACAAAGTTAAATTATTCTGATAGCAAAATAAAAATCAGTTTTGTGGATATTCTGCAAAATCTAAAAATAGTTCAATTATTCCAGATAAAGTGTGATGTTAAAGAGTTTAAGTTAAGCAGAAATAAAACATCCAAAGTTTGAACAACTGAAAGGTGCAAACTTTCAATTTAGTGGTCTTAATTTTAGAGTGAAGGAATATTCAACGAGGCTTTACCCATTGTATTTATGAAAAGGAATATTTCTTTGTTTTCTTTGATCTCCAGTTATATTTATCTGAGAACTTCAGAATGTCTCCATTTGCTAAAATAGCATGATTTTCTTTAAACAAAGTTGCAACAGATGGAGGACTAAATGCCAAATTTTTTAGCATGCACCTCCTTATGTCCTTAGGCTCTTCTCAAGACTTTTGTGTCCCTGCAGAATAAACTGTCTCTTGTGTATCATCAATGTGCCTGTAGAAAATGTTGCTGTCAAACATCAGGCTAAGCAATTTGCAAGACTGACAGACTTTCCTATGCAGCTGTAATTATTTGTTATATGTTTTAAGAACACTTCAGTTTTATACAGGATAAAACACACTATAGATTTAATAAAAGTAGAATCAGCTTGTGATCAGTTTTAACATTCTATTTCAGAATTTGGTGACATGTTCCCTGTAAATTGTTTAGGAATTCAGACCCTAAGCTATGATTTTTTAAATAACTAATTAAATATTACATTTTACTACTAATTACGTTTGGATGTGTTGTATTAATGTTAACCTTAAAAGTGGAAACCTAGAAAATATTTATATTAACATACTTTGATGTTGAAAGTAATTTGTAGCCAATTAGTGGGTTTTCTGTGATGTTTAAAAAAGGTTCTCATCATTGATTTCAAATGTGTAGCTGAGATTAGCTGCATACTGAAAAAAAAAAAGCTTCTCTGTACGTGTCCAGCTTTTTTAATGTCTGGAATACTCAGAAAATATGGTCTCACAGTAGCTTCAGAGTTTCTTTGATTCTCTCTGAAATATTTAGAAAATACTGTTCATGTATTGCCTTTCTACGCTGAGGACATGAATTTTTAAATTTCTCTAGCAACTAATTGCAAGAAATTTTGAGACATGCCTTTTGTCAAGTGCAACTACGAGTTTAATGACACTCCATGTTATGGCACGTTACCAGAAGAGCTAGCTGTTGTCTACAGTACACAAAAAGCAATTACCTTTATTTTCACTACATGTGCATTTGATTGGCAGAAATTACACTAAAACGTGAAGGCTTTTCCATGTTTTAATGTGATTCGTAGGAAAAAAAAATGCTATTCTCCTAGCCTTTTCTGAGATGTACAGAATTACCAAACTGCACTGTTAACTTTTAGATAAAAAATAATATCAGTTTTTCATATCTGTAAATAGTATATTTTTCAGTGGCTAGACAACAAAATTAGAAGGAAAACAAAAGTGATCCTGAAGGACCGGTAACAGAGGTGCATAGAAATTAAAGTCTTAGCTATGTATGTGAACAATACTGCAAGTTTGTCAGGAAAAAAAAAAAACAGTGAACTATCCGTATTTGATGTGCTAAGAGCATTTTCAACTGAAATATTTCAGAAAGTTTGATATCTTTCGAAACCATTTGCAAATACTGTTAGCTAGCACAACTTGTAAAACAGTCAATAGTTTTCGCAAATATTTTCATCAGTTATGAGAAAGGTATTCTCAGTGCTTGATAACTAAGATGAGACTGAGTGGCATGTAATTGCTTCTTTGTCAACTGAGGTAATTTAGCTGTAATAACAGCCTCCAGCATAAAATCAACACCTTTGCTATCAGAGCAGGTATTTTTCTTTTTCCATTTCCTTGTTCTTCTACATGAAGAATGGAATTGATACACATCTAGCACGGCCATAGGTAAATAAAAGCAAAATACCTGAAACCAGACAGTTTTCTGTTAAACTGGTATATCTCTACTGTACAGCATTAGTTCAGACAATTGGGATTAATTATCTAAATTAGAACTAAATCTTTTAATCTATGAAGTGTTGCAATATAGATTAATACATTAAGAAAAACTGTACTCATTGACATCTAAAAATAATGGGGGCTAGTGGCATGACATCAGAAATGAAACTCAGTGCCTGATGCCACTGGTGGGAATTTCATAGCTATACATTATAACAGATATTTTTTTTTTTCCAAATGAAGACGCAAAATAAATTATCTTTTTCTGCATCCTTTCTCATAGTGACAGAATCATGCTTTCTTTCAGACTTGGAAGGGGAGAGTGGCTTTGAGTCCTTTCTCACCTTTTCTACACACAATCAGGTTTTGTTACTGCTCCTCAACACAGCTGAAGCCTTAATGTTCATCTTATGTCCCGAATTCCTCTAGCCTTCATTATTTCATCACCCTTTCAGAACTCCCCAGGTGTTGTATCATTTCATACAGTTCAGTCAAAACATGGCCACAGAATTAACCTTTTGATCAGGTGTCATTTTGCTTTTGAATGCCTCAAAGGGTTCACCTTGCCCAGTACATGCTACTTTTTGTTCCTTTTTGGAAATACTCCTCAGTTGACAAGCTGCCCTCCGTGCCTTTGTTCTTTTCTCTTATTTTCTACCATCCCGTCAGGATTTCCAGCCTGTATGACCAATTTTTGGTACTGTTATAAAACTGTTGCAGCTTTCTCTGCTTATTGTCCATTTCATCCCCCAAGGAGTATTTTCTGGAGACTGAATACAGGATATCCTATATTGCATTAGATACTGACATTTAGGGAACTGAATTTCACCCTGAATACTCAGTTTTAAAATATAGATCTGTAATCATAAGCCTAGATATAGTTAACTCATTTTCCTGCTGAATGCCACACCCAGTTTCCTATCCCGAAAAGAAAAGAAAATCAAAGGAGATGGATAAGAACATTTCACAAGGCAGTGTAATTATACCTGTTAAGGCCATGTCTTAAAATTGTGGTACTCTCCAGTTCCATAACAGAGCTTTGCTGCTACAATTGGGAAACGGGACGCAGCTTGATGCAAGCAGAAAGTCGTTTATTCGAAAACTTTCAGGGGTTATATAAAGATCGCATCACACTCTGATTGGATCTTTCAAACGTACAACTAACCCTACTACTTCTAATTGGCTAACGATAACATCAGAAGGCCGTTGTTAGGGGCTTTCTTGGCACTTTTCACAGCCCATTGTTATCACCTCGTAGGTGCGTGCCCCACTTAAGACCTATTCATCAGGTGGCGCCTTCCTGCAACCTCTTAACCTTTTACCAAGGTTTATGGCCCACAAGCTCCAGCGAGTCTCCGCTTATCAGATGTGTAGAGCTTGGGGTTTTGTTTTTTAACCCTTCTCTTGCCAAATCACCACCTCGTAATCCTTGTGCCACACTTTGCTGCCTTAGTTTCAAGAGGAAAACAAAGCCATCTTCACAAAAAGGCAGTAAGATTTTCACAAATCTTGGATATGACGAGTCAATGGGGATGATCTTATTCCATTATTTCCCTTAGAATTGCATTTTCTTTATTTTAAGCTTTTATCTATTAGGAGTACACAAAAACTCAAAGGAAGTGAATGAATCTGTTTCATAGAGGTTTTGGGTTTTTTTACATGCTGCAGTTTACCCGTGGCTTGTGGTCAGATGATTTACTTCTAGAGGAAACTCTGTTTGTGCTACTCTCCATTTGTCTATGCAGAAGAGAGCAGATGTCAATGCATTTCCATTTACCTTCCTCAAAAGAGACCTACCATAATCAGGGACTTAACTGTGGAAATGGAGCTGAACTAGAAAACATAAGGAAAGCAAAATATCAGAATTAGATCAGAAATGTTGCGCATAGTGGTGTTACTTTATTAGCACTTCAAAGAAAAATTTTAAAAAGGAAAATCAACTAGAAAAGGATTTATATTTTGGCCAGTTCTGACTGTCTGTTTTCCTCACTGGTGACACAATACATTCTAAGCAGCACTCAGCAGCTGCTGGTAGGAGATATCCTTTTAGTTTACTGAGTTAACTGAACTCTCCCTGGTCTCTGCTTGTGTCTCCCCTTTTTCATCCAGATATCTTGAAGTCCTATGAAAAATGCAGACCCATGTTTAGAGGTACGAAAAAAAAACTTAATAGGAGCCACTCTGTCTTAAGTTTATGTGTGGAAGAGAACCTTGGTGCTACTATGGGCTTCTCCAATTAGGGGGTTTTATATCTAGTAGATTCACAAAATACAGGCTTTGAGACCTGACTGTCTTGGTTCATATGATTGTATGAGAGGGCATGTACATGTGTTGCAGATAAAAGACCAAATATTTCACGCAGTGCAAAGAATTCAGAGGAATTTCAGCATTCGTTTTGGTTTTATCTTCTGTGAGGTTCACAGAAAGCCCAGCATGCTTTGTACGCTGCTGACCTGTGATAAGTACTGAACATATGATTTGCCTTCATATATCCGTGGCTGGGAATAGGTTTTCCTGTTACAAATCAAAGCAACCCCTTATTGTAGATTACAAATCTTCATTTCACTATACTTCCTGCCTTTGCTCTCAATTATTTCATTCCCTCTCATCTGTATTTTGCCTCATTAAATATTCTTCAGTGATTTCCTTTGTATTACATGGAGAAAGAGAAATATTCAGTATCATAATACTGACAACTTTCTGTAGAACATATGCTGAACTCTACTGTTACACACAACTGTCTGTAAATTAGTGTTGGCCTGATTTTCATATGCAATGTTATTCTCCCATTCTTTTTCAAAGGAGACAGTGAGTGAAATGAAAGAAAATGATTGACACAGCTGAACAAAAATTGTCTGAATATAGTAATTTTGTATAATGGAAAAAAGCTCCAGGATTATGCATACCCTCAGTAGGAAAGCTTTCTATTTTCCTGATTGTCATGCTGCCAACATTGCCTGTCAAAATGGACTGTCTTGTAACCAATGAAGTAGAAAAATTCATGACACACAGTATGTCTATCAGTGTCCCTGTGTACTCAGTAAGTGCACCTTGGCCAGTGGGGTCAGCATTTCGACTGTGACAATCCCACAGTCCTTTTTCATTAAAAATATGTCTCTATGATTTGAACACATCAGCACATTTGTCTTTTTATTTTAATCCAAAATTTCAGGAGAAACATGTTCCGGTCACACGAATGAGTGTCTAGACAGACCCTGTTGGAACGGAGGAACCTGTGAAGAGGACATAAATGGCTTCAAATGCAATTGCCCCTTTGGTAAGCATTCATTGGTTTTACGCAATTGTTAGTTTGGCACAGTGTGTGAGTTCTACATTGGTTAGTCGGGTGCTATAGTCTTGTATGGTGAAAGCATTTTGTTTACATTTTGAAAGGTACCAAGCTAGTTATTTAGACTAATAAAAAGGAAAAAAATTCTCAATAAGTGTCCATGAATATTTGCCTATGACTGAGTTTTATAAAGAATAGGTTACTTAGATTAAAAAGTACTTGTAGTATTGGAACATAGTGGCAAAAAAATATGACAGAAATGGAGATTTCCAATTATTTAGTGTCTGTTTGTATAGAAACCTTATAGCGACACATTCCTTCAAAAAAGTGTAGGTTTTAGGCAACAAAACATGTTGAAATTGACCAAACATCCAAAATCCAAGTTTTCAGAATCCTGCTGTGCTGGGCACATTACTCACACCTAAAAGAACTGAAGACTGCTCTAAAGTATGTTCAACCTCAGTCTGGTTGCCTGAGCATGTGCACGTTGTGCCATCTGAAGTACCCGTAAATATTTAAGATATTTTATGAGGCTGGAAGATATGGTACAGGATACAAGGGATATCCAGGATGCATCAGGTCAGGTGGCATCTGAATTAAGGACACAATGTAAAAGACCCAGCAAAACAAAGGGATCAAGAAATATGTTGAAGATTTTGCTTTGCTAATTATATATATGCTATATGATTTGGGATTTTGCATGTTATTGTATTTTGACTAAGAAAACATAGAAAAGGGTGGGTTAGAAACTCCTGACCTTAGAAATCCTTTGACCAGGATCAGCAAGTTTTCTCCATTTTTTATAATCCTTGTGGCCAAAGAGGCTGGGGTAGAGATTTAGCAACTGGTAAGTTTATTCATAAATATGGATAAGAAATTACTGATAAATGCAGAAAAGTTTTTCGTTTTTGACATGTACCTTTATTAGCTCATTGTTACTACGCAAAATAAGGTCAGAAAAACTTATTTTATGCAGTCACAGTCTAAGAAGGCTTACAGTACTAGGGTGTTTAGAAGAGAAACTGATAGTGATCAGTAAACCCTGGAAATGTCAGAGTACTGAAACACAAAGCTCCAACCATCCCTCTCAAGCAAAGCAACTGATTTTAAGAGTACTTTAATGTACTTAATATCAAGAGATCCTTAAATGCTTTAATGGTGGTATACGGCTGAGTTGGGAACTGAAGACAATACAAAGTTATATCTTCAAAGGTAAGATGATGCTGTCATGTTTGTTGCTTCATTGGGACAAATGTAGGCATGTGCTCAAGTGTTTTACTGAATAAGGGCTGTAGCTAAATATTAACATCAACATTGTCTCCTTTGTTCTTCTCAGATGGAGATTCTCACATTCAGTGTACTGCTTTGCTCCCCCATGTTTAACTCCAATTGGTGTTTGCTAACACTTACGTATAGTGGGTTTTAGACAGAAACATCCTGCACCTCCTTCCACAGATCTGAAAGGAGATCTCTCTCACACAGCAAAATGTGTGTCAGTGATAGGAAAGCAAATTGTTGTGACGTTGTCTTAGTAGGTCGTTTGTGCCTCTTTCTTTAAAGGAAAGTCAGCCACTCTGTAGGCAAGCCTTATCCAATTAATTTTTATTATTCTCAGGGGGTGTGTGTATATATGGTTTGAGTGTCTGTTGTAACTTCTCATTCCTTTGTGTTGTGCGTCTGAGGTTAATCCAGGTGTTCATCTGAAACAATGAGGTTTATGTAATGGACACATACTCTAGAAATTACGAGTTTCATTCTATTGACTCTACTAAAATGCTGGGCATAGCAGTAATTCTTCATAGTCATCAGACAAAGGATCAAGTAACTCGCAGTGAACCAGAGGTTATCTGTAGAAATGATCAGTTATTTTTTAAAAGAGTTAAGACTTTCTGTATTACTATTTGCAGCTACATTATTAATATAATGACAAGCTGAACTAGAGAAGAGGAAAATTGTGTAGTGATGTGCATACCTAAGAACGAGCTGAAAGGAGGAGAATTTTAATTTAAATGTGATGCAGATTCCCTTTGTGCCCTTGGGTAAATTAATTAATATCTCAGTTCATATTCTCTAGGTGAAGGTGTAGATAAACAAATGTAACCATCTCACAAAGATATTGCAATAATTAAATAGATAATGTCTGTGAATTGCCTGAAAACAAAAGTCGCTACATTACAGGATATTTTTACTGCTACCTTGGTTCTAACAAGAGTATTACTTCAAAAAATAAGACAGATAACTCAGCCTTAAGTGAAAATGACAATTTATGCCTCCATACTTTCATTGACAACCATATTGGATTTCTGAAAAAAAAAAAAAAAAAAAAAAAGCTTATCTGTAGTTGCTGGCTTTTAGCAAGTAACAGTAAATAAATCAATAATAAAAACACTGAATAAATCACATGTATTCAGTAACAAAATACAAGGGAGCACAAAGAATTTGGATATGCCCTAATGATCAAGTTCTTGTAAATGAAAACACCTGTATCTGCAACTGTATCTGACTAGACCACAATAACTTGTGTTTCACTGCTTGTTTTTCTTTGGAATACATTTTTATTCATTAAGTAGGTGGCTGTTATCTTTCCACTTTTCTGCTTTGCCTGCTGTTGTCTGAAACGGCCTCTGGCTGTATCTTATTTTTAGGTGTGTGGTGATGTTTTCTCAAGTTAGACCTTTCAATATTATCAAATTTGTTACAAATACGGAACAAGAAGATCTTTCCTTTATATGGAACAGAGGTTTTATTTCTATTTTTATTTAAATTATTCTACAAGGAATTGTAACTCTATTTTACTAGATACAGGTTAAGATACCTTTGGTGGGCAAGAAGTACCTTGACAAGAAGGTCAGTAGCACCTCTGCCATGTCAAAAGTGAGCAGCACTATTTTTTAACTTCGACTAAAAAATGTAAAGGTGATCACAGTTAGGAGTTATATACATTAAAATTTAATGAGTTGTTTCTTCAAATTGTGCCATAACAGTAATGCCATTTATTTGGGCATATGAGAGCATAAGTTATATTGATGTACAATTTAGAAGGAAAAGGATGAATTTCCTTTTAGTTTTCCTTTCAGAAACTCTTGATGCTCAGCTAAGATAAATCTGGAAGGATTCCTGAAGAGTTTTGTATTAGCAGTGGGTGAAGATATCTTAATGAATGATCTCGGCATGACTTAATAGTGAAGAGATGCTGCGTAAATAGCAAACCTATATGTTTTGAAAGGAAAGTGTGTTTTGTATCTTCTTTTATCTTATACAGTTTCTTCATATACAAAGTGGATGTAATAGTAGGAATTTTTATTATTAAGATACATTTTTTTTCAAAAGCTCATGTGGTTGCACATGATATATAGTGTTGTATCAGGAAATGAATAACTGCCCCAATGAGAATGCGAACATGATGGATGAAAGGCTGGATTCTTCACTGTACTGTGTGGTGTAGACATTAGGTTGGATCGGAAGAAAGCAAGCTAATTAACTTGATTAACAAGCAAGGTTCATTAACCTGACAAGAAAGCTATGCTTATAGTTACGCTGCTTCTGATACTGAAGTAAGCTCTTTCAGATACCATATCTTTAATAAAGGACTATATTTAAGAAGTGCAGAGCTACTGACACATTGCTGTTGGCTGGAGTTAAGAGACTTCCATTGTCAGAGAAGATTTATAGACTGATCAAGCTGCTTTTGATTGAGACTTGTGGTCTTCCATTTATATTTTATTTAAAGAAGAGTTTGAAGTGATAAATGCATGTAGAATGAACAATGGGACCTCTGTATTACCAGGGCAATCCTCCAACAGACCAAGCTCCGGTCTGCCATGTTTATTTCTTTATGAACTTTCCAAGACAGTATCTATTTTTAGAAATTGTCACAAATGCAATTGTGAAGACCTCAGTATTTTCTCCACTGGAAATTCCAAAGTTGTTGTTTTTTTCCATCATCAATAGTCACTGTGTTAATAGAAACCAAGGCACACTAAAGTTGCACACATCTGTAATTAGTATATAGAAAATACTGAACACATACTGTTGGATGCAGCCAAAATGAGAATTTTCTTACAATAGTGATGTTTTTCAATGTATTGAATATGTTTATATTATGTTTCAAAAGACAGCAGTATTGGAATTTAGCACAGAACCTGCACTTTTGTGTAAGAGTACAGATAACCTTTAATCATTTTGAGAAATTTTTTTAAATTATTTTAAAATAGATGCATTAAAGTTTTTACTAAGCATGAGAAATATATTTGCTGTTTTTGAATGATTTATGATACTGTTATCTCATTTTTAATTAGTCTATAAAATATTAGTGAAAAAAACTTATTTACATTCAGTCCTAAAAATAAGAGATCTTGATGCCACGCCAAATTACAAGCAGTATCTTACTTTCTTTCACTACTAAATAAGGCATAAATCAATAGGAAACTTCAATAGGAACCTTCCAAAATGAAATTCAATTGCTGGAATGTTTGTGTTATATATGACCACAACAGTGAATAACGCCAGAATAATTTTTATTTAACTAAAACAATGATTTTTTTTTCTGTGGAAAATAATTTATCACATAAAAATATTTAAGTAAATAAGATACAATGATAGATTTATAACTTTACAGTAATGAATAACTTAAAATTGTTAAAATATATTTCTTATTTTTGCAGATACAATTCTTCCCTCTCTATAGCAAAAATTTCCTGTTACTGAAATTTGAAATTTTCACTATTTTTACTGAATTCTCTTTTTACTCATTCACATTTCATATCTCATATGTGCAAAAACATTCTCTCTAAAATATGAGTAGGTGTGTCTTCTCTAGCTAAATGCCAGGAAACTAGATTACCTCTGAAAACTTTGCTACTGTTAGCAGAACCTCAGTATAAATCATTCTAGCTTGGATTCATTGATGCACTAAAAAGTTCTACAGTCAGAACAGTAACAAAAATACCGAAGTATTACTTTGATTCATTGGCAGTTCATGTAGTATGTCTTTTGTCAAATCAGGTTTTAACACTCTTATAAAAGTACAAAATCATATTTATCCCCAATCCTTTCCCCTCCCCCCCAAAAAATCTGTGAAGTAATTCACAAAGTTTTTCAAAAGATAAATATTTGTAAGGAAGGATATGTGTTCTCTTCAGCTATACACAGTCAACATCACTCTTTTAATGCAAGAAGTAATAATTAAGTTCAAACTAACAGAAAAATTAGGGTATGAATCTTCATATCTTCTCTGTCTCAATTGAAATCAGGCAAACGCGTAAGTCTGTGCATGTAAACATAAACTGGTAAAGTATGATGAACACCCTTAGTGATACGTTTTAGCTATTTATAATGTCAAAACAACAAGTATTAGTAATTTGAAATTAGTGTTGTATTATATTTAATTCATTGTTTTCCACTGAGTATCTATAAACACATTCAATATGGTTTTAGAAGAAGAAACTTGGGGATATATAAGAACAATTTTAAAACTGAAGAAAAGACATTTAAAAAATGGTATGCCTTTTTGGATATGTATGTCTGTATTTTTCCATCTTCAGAGTACTTTTAGAGCTGTAATAACCAAAAATTTAAAAAAAAAAAGTCACGGTGTAGACATTCCTAGTCCAAGACCTTCAATAATTTGCAAGGAATATTTACATTCTTTTAAAATAGAATGTAGCTGGAATAAATGCACAATGACCACAGACTGCTGAAATATATAAATATAATGGATAAGAATTCAATACTGAGTAACAGAGAAGTGTATAAAAACTTGAAAAGATCTCTTAATTCTGGAAAATGTTGGATTTGGTAAGAGTGTGTTGGACTCCTTTTTCATCCACCTGTCCAGTGTCAAAAATGCAACTGACCTGGTAGGGTTAAACATGAGAGCAAACTCTTTTTTTTATTCCAGAAAGAAAACCCACATTTCAGGAACTAAGAGAACCCCAGTAAGGAAATTATTCATCTATAAAAGCTGAAATGAAGGATGCCTGAGGGCTAAAGCAATGAACTTTGATTTAGGAAATTTGTTGCAAGTTCTACATTACTCCAGAGTGAATTCTTACACAATATATTTAG
The DNA here is from genome assembly GCF_965231255.1 of Vanellus vanellus. Taxonomy (NCBI): domain Eukaryota; kingdom Metazoa; phylum Chordata; class Aves; order Charadriiformes; family Charadriidae; genus Vanellus; species Vanellus vanellus. The sequence goes on from NC_138907.1 coordinate 98,819,380, forward strand.
TATCACAAGTTAGTCAAAGAATTGGCTCTACTCATATGAACTACAGAATGCTGGTAGAAAGTTTTCAGCTGAGGTTTCTGAGCACTGGCTTCTGCTCATCCAGATCTGAATGCTAACCTTAAACTTCACCTGGATCCTTGGTGCCAGTTTAGGTGTGCCTTCTTTCTCTAGACAGCTACCCAAATCTACCCCAAATGCTTCTGTATCCTACACAGTGACCAAAAAAATAACTTTTTTTTAGTTTTAGTTTTCAAACTTACATATACAGTTCCTCCACTCTTGAGAAGCAGGTTTGTTCTTCCTTGTTAAGAAATCAGAAGAACTATTTGCATTTAGCAAATCTAAAATATACACATTCAATTTGTGTATGTTAATGTTATGAAAATATGTCTTACGCTTTATTAGGTACTGTCAGGTAGTTCATTGTCTTAATATGCCGTCAATTTTAACACTAAAACTATTATTTTCATATGACAAATCTCCTTTCAGCAGCCTTAAAAATAATTCATTAAAATGCTCTATGGTACCGCTGAGATATTTCTTAGAAATTATTTCAGTGCTCCATCCTGCTGTTGATAAGATATTGTCACTAAATAGGATGAAATTAGGTCATTTAGTCATACAGATCATTAATTCACATAAATATATCTCAGCATTGCTGGAAACCTGACATTACTACAGTCTTAACTTTTAAAAATATGTAACTAGAGAAAACACTTGCCTTTTAAGCTTTGGGTTTGGTTGTTATCAGATTTATTCTTGTATTTTTTTTTAATTTCCCTTTACTATGGTCTAATTTTGTATCACATCATAAGAACCCCATCCATCAGGAGGTATAGATTACTTTAAGTAATAGAATCTTGTAGGACTCTGCTTTTGTGATAAAATACAAAATTCTTTGCCTGCCAAGATAAGAAATAGGACAAAGAGTAACATAAAATGGATAAAATGGAATCAGACAATCTCTTTAGATATTTTATGACATTATTACGTAGTTCCATTTCTCTCTGTGCAGAAAATATGCCTGGCTTTCAGGTGAACAGCATAACCATCTTTTGAAAGCGTTTAACAGGAAAGTAATTCTATAATAATATAGCTTGGGTGACTGGTTACTGCTGGTAATGGCTTTTGGTATATTCTGATGACCTTATACAAGAGATTTTACAAGCTTTATATTTGAACGTTAGCATTTTAGATAAGAGTATCTCCATTTAGTTGATGAACAGTATTGGTTGATTATAGTGTATGATTATCAACAGTGACTTTCTCAAAGGGAATTTTTTTTATAATGCTAACTCTGCATCTTTTTATAGGGCTTTCTTTTTAGGAGCATAGAATATATCTTCTGAATACCATCTGTGTATCTATATAGCTTTATCCATATATGTATATCTTTCTAAAAGGTATATATTTCTACATCTATACCTTTCTAAAAGAGTAGCTTCTGGAAAAGGGATGTCTGCCTCCCACTCAATATATGGACTATTGCGGACAGACTGAACAACATTGGCATTGAGTGATCGGCATCTCCAGGCACATAGTTTCTTGTGCACAGGCAAATTTCCAGTCTTCATGGAGGAACTTTGGAACTCATCATCAGACACACACTAAAAAATCTAAAACGAACAATCGAGGAACAGCAAATTCACTAGTCATGTTTCAGATGTCTAGGACAGAATGGTTTAGAGAATTTGGTTGTGCAAAGTGCATTGGGTGTCCATAGCAAAGGGCTGACAGGGGGCTGCATGGCGGCCTCTGTGAGGAGAGGTTGGGGCTGCCCCTGGCTGGACACAGACGGTTCCAGCCGGCTCTGACCGACTCACCACAGGGCACGGCTGGGCCCTGCAGCCACAGTGGGGGCACCTCGGGGGAAAGGTATTTAAGAAAGGTTAAAACGCTACACAGAAGTTTGTGAGAGAGAGCTGTGCAGAAAAAATACATGAGAAACTGTCCTGGAGACATCGAGGTCAGAGAAGAAGCAGGGGGTGGAGGTGTTCCAGGTGCTGGAGAGGGAATTCCCCTGCAATCCCATGGAGAAGACCACAGTGAGCCAGGTTGTCCCTCTGCAGCCCATGAAGGAGCACAGTGCAGCAGACACCCAAACTGCAGCTTGTGCAGGACCCCACACCAGGGCGGTGGATGTGCCCTGAAGGAAGCTGCAGCCTATGGAGACCCCATGCTGGAGCAGGCTCCTGACAGGATTTGGGGCATGTAGAGACAAAGGTCATGCAGGAACGAGTCCAGCGAAGGGCAACTAAGATGATTAAGGGCTTGGAGCACCTCCCTTATGAGGAAAGGCTGAGAGAGCTGGGACTCTTTAGCCTGGAGAAGAGAAGGCTGAGGGGAGACCTTATTATGGCATACAAGTATCTAAAGGGTGGGTGGAAGGAGGATGGAGCCAGGCTCTTTTCAATGGTTCCCAGTGACAGGACGAGGGGCAATGGGCACAAGTTAGAACAAAGGAAGTTCCGTTCAAATACACGGAAACAGTTCTTTACGGTGAGGGTGACAGAGCACTGGCACAGGCTGCCCAGGGAGGTGGTGGAGTCCCCTTCTCTGGAGATTTTCAAGACGCGCCTGGATGCAGTCCTGAGTAATGTGCTCTGGCAATCCTGCTTTAGCAGGGGAGTTGGACTAGATGATCTCTAGAGGTCCCTTCCAACTCTGATAATTCTGTGTGTGTGTGTGTGTGTGACTGCAGCCCTGGGGAGAACCTATGCTGGAGCAGGTTTATCCTCAAGGACTACAGCCTGTGGGAGAGGCCCACAGCAGAGCAGGGGAAGCCAGAGAGGGAGGGAGCAGCAGAAAGGAGTTGTTATGGACTGACCGCCATCCCCCCTTCCCCATTCCCCTCTGCTGTTTGGTGGAAGGAGGTAGATCAGTCAGGGATAACAGAGTGAAGTTGAGACTGGGAAAAGGAGGGCTGCGGGGGTACATGGAAGATGGTTTAGGTTTTGTCTTTGTTTCTCACCATCATACTCTATTATTAATTGGCAATAAATTAAATTAATTTTATCCAAGTTGAGTCTGTTTTGCCCATGATGCTCACTGTTAAGTGACCTCCCTGTCTTTGTCTCAACCCATAAGATTTTTCATCTTATTTTCTCCCCTTGCCCTGTTGAGGAGGGGAAGTGAGAAAGCAGCTGTGTGGGGGTCTTGCAGCCATCCAAGGTGAACCCACCACACACCCACAAGCACCAGTCTTGGGGATCAGCAGATTAAATAAAAGTAAAAATAGGAACCTTCAGTATTTTAACCTCCTCAAGTATGTCTTGCACCTAAGGACAAAGTCTGTAGCAAGAAAGTTCTAAAATGTTTAAATCCAGGTTAGCTAGCGATATAATTAACATGAGGCATTCCATTTAAGATTCTTGAAATATGGTGAAAACACGATAACAATAAGCCCTATAAACCCTAATAAGACCTTAGACAAACCTTCTGCTCAGTACTTAGACAGAGGCAAGTGCTGCACCTGTGGCAGATATGCCCGGAAGATGGCACTGGAATAGCAAGGAATTCTGAGGAGTCTGAAGTCCGTGTTCCAACACAGCAAGAAGTCTTGCATTGTTAAATAATACCTTCTGGAAAGATGTTTTCCATTAGTTCTACAGGAAGAAACTCCTGCCTCTTTCATTGGAACAGAGAAAACCTCCAGCCAGAACTAGAAGTACTAAGGAAAATATGATAGGCCCTAACAATATGTCTCTTTCCATCACTCACTGTCCTTATGTGAACTTTTTCATCAGAAGCATAAGGACTGATCAATATTGATTAATTTGCATTCCAAATTCAGTGTAATAAAAGCACAATGTAATGTCATCTTCATCAACGGAAGGAATGGCAGAGGAAATTTCGTTGATGATATATACACAGCTAGTATATGATATTCCATATAATATATGATATTGGAGCTAATATATTGTTGGCTCAATACAGAATGAATGTAATTCTTCACATGGTCTGTCAAGAAAACTGAAGGGCAGATAACTGACGAGGAAGCCCTTAAAGGACAGTATTTGAACCTATGTTGTGGTCCAAGATTTGTTAAGACCAATGTGACCACAAAACATTTCAGCCATCAGTGAATCAGCATATTTAGCAGGAAAAAAGATGGCAGTGGAGAGTGTTAGATCTGCTCTTGTTCCAAAAAATAATATGCACACTTTCAAAACCCCTGGATTCATTGCCTGGATATTTTACTGCCTTGTAGCTTCACTGTTTGTTCTCCTTCTTTTATGTGGCTCAGTCTTCAGATCATTTTTATTTGTCCCTCATGTTTTGTTATTTTAACAATTTATATTGCTCATTGAAACACTATTAATTTTTTTTTGCTTTTAAGTTTTTGCTTCAGGTTGTTTTCTGACAATGTGCCACTTGTTGCCCTTTTCATTCTTCTCCAGATGGTATTTAACACTTTTTGTTTGATGATAATTAGTATTTAGAAACTCTTCTTTGTTGCAGGTATGCTCATACAGACTATTTAAACATGTTTTTTGCAGGCAGGCTACTTAACAAGCTGCTTTTTTTTTTTTTTTTTTTTTACTTTGTCAGCTAAGTATTTGTGTTCCTTTTCTGGTTAACTTGGTACTTCTTTTGTTTACTTGTCTTAATTTTAAACTTTTGGGGTTTTTTACCATTATAGATGAGATCTGTTAGTTGATATTTTCAATTCAAATGTTATATTCATATAAAATAAATAGTTTAAGCATTTCAAATTTGGGGGGACTGTTTATACATGTTTTCTTCTTCCTTTAGTTCAGTCTAGGTAGAACATTGTGTAGAATGCCATGATAGCCTTTTATGGAGAGAATGACTAAGACTTTTACTCACTTTTCTCTTCTAAACTTTCAGCTAGATGACTGTAGGAGTAAAATGGAAGTTTTCAGTTTTGTATGTTTCAGATTCATAGATGAATATGCCATTAGTCATTGATAGCATCTGAAAAGTTCTTAACATAGCATCTTGATTTGAGAAAAATAGTCATGAATGACTTGAGGAAGATTAATTTATTAAAATAACATAAAGGCTAAGCAGAAGCTAAACAAAAATGTAGCAACAAAAAGATTTCTAACCTGGCTGTTTCCATGACAACCTTCCTTCTCCAAGTTCCAAAAACCATTTCTGCAGTACTCATGTGCTACTCATCACTTTCATTGTACATTATTTCAGTGGATAGATATTTCTATTTTATCGATATAAAAAATTCAGGTGAAATACATGATAGAAAATGTTTCTTTATTTGCATTACAATAGTGTCAGTGATGCCTGGTTTATATTAGGGACAATTATACAGTGTGTATGTATGTATTTTTATTTTACAGTAGCATAGGGATTAATCCGATCCAGAAAGTTCAACAGGTTTTGTTTGTTTGTTTTTTAAGTGCAGTCATCATTGCTGTGAACAAAATAGGAAATGGTTGGATTTATTAAGTATTGCTTTGCCTGTTTTGTAGTTGTAGAGGCAACATGAATACAGGTGGGATGAACATTTTGCTAGAGGTACCATTCTCCTGTACCAGAGCTTAAACTGAGAAGGCTTAGATTTAGAAAACTGGGTTTTAGACAGCTGAAGGTAGATGAGACAAGATGAATTCCAGATGAAGTGATTTTCTCTGTGACTAGTGACACTGCAGTGAAAGTGGACAGAGGTCTCCTTAGCCTTATTCTTATAACTTTCTTCCATCTTTACAACTGAATTTGGGGATTTTTTTTTTTTATTCACACAGTTTTCTTCTCTGTTATTTTCATTATACATTTAAGGTTCTAAAAAGGGTTCATCTACTTTAATAAAGCACATTTTTTTGCTTTAATCCGCTGACTGGATCTGAAAAGGACAAGTGGAAAATGTGTATGTATTAAAACTAAATGTGACTCATCAAAGAAATAACATGAGGGAAGTTATGTGCAGCAGCATGATAAGGGCAGAATTGCAGTCCCTATACGACAGTGAAAATAAGCTGTAATAAGGCACCATTAAAAAGTTCAATAAAATGAAACCTCACAAAAGCTACCACAATTTTTTAAGTTCAACATAATTGGCAGTCCTTTTTAAAGAATAACTCAGGACTGAAACTGTAAAGCTACTGCCTGAATTGTTGAAGTACGTTGACAATGTTTGAGGCAAACTGCATGCTGTCCACATATGTTATGCCTCCCACAACTGAAAATAAAATATTAAACTAATTAATAGCATGGTTTTGCTGTAGCCTAATTACAGTCTAGGTTGCCCACGTTACTCATCAGTTGTTGCATCCAGCCTTAATAGGCACTCCTCAAAGTCAGGTACTCAGGGCAAACACAACCACAAAGGCCTTAGACCAGATTCACATAGTTCACTTTAATGACGACAAAACAATGCTGATGTAATTAGCAATAAAATAAAGGCTATCAGTGATCAATTTGGCATAGCTGTTTCTTAAGAATAGAGAACCTGCTCAACTCACTGGGGTTTACTACGGCATTATGTACTCAAACTAGGGGCAGGTCTACCCATGCTACTAGTTATGCTTAACTTTAATGATTATCTACATGATTAAATTGAGTCCCCTTTGTGAGGTTAATTGATTTTTTTAACAAAAGAATTCACTTTAATTTGAGAACCACTTATGTCAACTACCCTTCATTGTATATTTTCTTAAACAGCCTCTACAACTTAGACAATGTGTTCATCTATGCATCATCTACCTAAGTATATTTTTTCTGGTTGCGGATCGACTTTTTAAAAGACATAGTATCTTACTGATTTTTTTCCTAAATAAGGTTCAATATAGCCTTAAAACATTCTTAGTCACACATATAGTTTCAGTTTGGGGTTTGTAGATTTCTTATGATCCCTAGAAATTCAAGTTACATATTTGTAACAAGTTACAAAAATGTATTTGTATAAACACAAATTGATTTGTAAAACTTACATATAATATCTCTCTAAATACCTGTTATTAACATTTATTTATGACTGTTAGTGTAAGTAATCAAACCTGCTTATGGAAATTTGATTTCACAAACAAAACCATAGTTTGATTAAAAAGGCCTGTATGTACTTTCTCAAGGAAATATTTAAAAAGAAAGCACACTGAATTTGTCTTTTCCATAGGTGATGAATTTTTCTCATTGGAAGCAACTTTATGAGATGTTTCTTTCACAAAATTCTACATAAACTTATTTACTTACCCTGCCCATAGTTTTATTTTGTCTTCCTTACTACTTTTTTTTTTGATTGAATGAAAAATATATTTTTATTTGCTTGAGCCTGGATGTTAAACCATGCTGTACTTCATGGGAATATGTCATCACTTTGCAACATTTCTATGCCTTCTTTTATCACAATGATTATACTCCTGTATGACAATGCAGCCCTGCCACATTTTTTGACTTCTTAACTGTCTATGACTTGAAATTGGTAACAGGGCTGGGAAAAGATTCTTCATAGCCTCACGGACCAACTTTGAATGGAAAATTTATCATTGTTGGACATTGTCACACAACGAAATATTAATCTGGTGCAGTTATCAGTGCAGAAGATCTGTTTGGGACTTCCAGTCTGTCATCATAACTAAGCATGCTTATTCTCTCCAGCCTATTTTGGACGAACTGTAGTTAGATAGGAAATTGGGTACAGGGTTATTCTTTCTACTTACCAGGCAGGAATCCAGTGCTCTACCCATCTGCAAGTAGTCCCTGAGAGGACTGGGCAGCTTGCTTCCTCAAGCTTGTAACTCAGCCTGTGCCAGCTGTGTCAGCTGGACTTCTAGAGAATAAAAATCATGCTTCTGACAGATGGATAGGGAGGCTGTACATCAACCAACAGCAAAGCAGAGCACAGTACAGATTGCATATAATCCCAAGAGAATTATTTGGATTTGCTAATGGAGATTTAGTTTAAAAGTGCTGTTCTTTGGGCTTCTTGGTCCAATTCGAGTTTCTTTTTTCAAGCAAGGCCATTTAACTTCCTTCTCATGGAATTAACTTCCCTGTCACCCAAAACAAACTTTTGCATTGTTTTTTATCTATAATGGTTTTGGCTGGGATGGAAGTAATGTCCTTCATAGCACCCCATACGGTGCAGTGTTTTGGATTTTTGACTAAAACAGTGTTGATAGCATACCAGTGTTTTAGTTATTGCTAAGCAGTATTTGCACAGCATCAAGGCCTTTTCTGTTTCTCACACTGCCCTGCCAGTGAGTAGGCTGGGGCTGTTCAAGAAATTGGGAGGGGACACAGTGGGGACAGCTGACCCCAACTGACCTAAGGGATCTCCCATACTATATAATATTGTGCTCAACAATAAAAGCTGTGGGGAAGAAGGAGGAAAGGGGGGACGTTTGGCATTATGATGTTTGTCTTCCCAAGTAACCGTTAGGTGTGATGGAGCCCTGCTTTCCTGGAGATGGCTAAACATCTGCTGCCGATGGGAAGCAGTGAACGAATTCCATACTTTGCTTTGCTTGCATGCGCAGCTTTGAGTTACCTATTAAACTGTCTTTATCTCAACCTGTGAGTTTTTCTCACTTTTGCCTTTCTTATTCTCTCCTCCATCCCACTGTCGGGGAGTCAGCAAGTGGCTGCGTGGGGCTTAGCTGCCCATTGGGGTTTACAAACCACATTACCATATCTTTTCCTCCCTGTTTTTATTCCTTAAAATAAGATGCAATGAGATACTAAAGATTACTAAAAGCATTAATATAATGTCATCGATCAATGTACATTTTAGTTAAACAGAGTTGTTACATATTCTTGTTTGCTTTGAGATAAAATTAGCTCGGCTGTTGCCTAGCTCCAATAGCACAAGAAATAGTTAATCCCACCAGTCATTTCCATTCTTCAGGTGTATGTAGGAAATTATCAGTGAATAATTCTCTCTTTCACCCACCTACATCTTTCTAGTTACCCTTTTTGACTTCAAATATTCGATCTTCCAACACAAATTATCTTCTCCAGCCTTTATATCAACAGCTTTTCTAGTGCCAAGGTATATGCAATAAAATGGCTTGTTTGGGTGTGATACCACATGAGCTGTACAGAATGACAACTGTCTTCATCCTCCATGACTTGATACCTTTGCTGAGTTGCATTGACCATTATTCTGTCATATTACACTGCAAACTCATATCTAATTTGCCATCCATGGTCACCCACCGTCTCCGCTGAGAGAGAATCTGTCTCTTGAAGTTTCTCCTGTTTGCAAGACTTTATACTCATTTCATTCCTGTGGACACAGGCACAAATAATACCTTAAAGTACAATTTCTATGCCTATATTTTGTCACAGAAAACTAGAATATAAAGACCCTATTTCAAACCAAAGCTATAAAACACTCAGACCAAAGAAAAACATGGTCGGTGTGTTTCATACTGAATATGGATTTGTCTTCTAGTATCAAGTACTAGAAGGTTTTTGGTTTGGGTTAGTTTTTTTGTTTGTTTCTGAAGGACCTAATGATTTTGACTTGTGCCTGTTTTGCCAAAGTGTCCTGGTTTCAGCGACACAGGATTACTTTCTCTTTCAGCAATTTTACTTTTAGGTAAGGTCTCTTCTAATGCTAGAGAAAACTGCACTTTTAGAAGACTCTAGTGTCTGAATTTGTGAAAATATTTACTTTATAGACAACTATGGTATGCAGGTTTCAAAGTCTCAGTGTTTTCAAGCTAGCCAGGGGTGGGGATGAGGCGAAGCGAGACCCGAGCACTTGACCCAAGCTGGCCAACAGGATTATTTCTTACCATGAACTTCACATTCAATATAAATTAGAAAGTTTGCTGAGGAGTGCTCCTCTTCTATGGTGGCTGCAATCTGGAGAAATTCTTGCCCTGGTGCCGGACACCTGAGGCCTTCTCTTCCTCCCAAAGCTGTAGCACTTACAGTGTCTGACATTTGCTGTCATTGCTGGTATAATCGGCTAAGTATAATCCTCGTATATTTTATATTAGTATCGGGATCAATATTGGTTCTTTAGTATTGTTAATGTTAGTTATGTAATCTTATTCTTTTTAATCTGGGGTGGGTGGGGGTGGGGTGTGTGCAGGCTTTCATTGGCCGTTTGCAATCTGTGAACTTCATCCTGAGAACTTAGTTCTTTACACACAGACATTATTGGAGTCACCCAGGAACTGAAGGTGTGTGCCAGAAAGTAAAATTCTAGTCTGGTCTCTTAAATTAGATAGTGCATTCATAGTTGGTGCTAAGATTTGTTTATCTTGGCAAAATATGGAAGTCTAAACTGTCCTTGCTGTAACTGGCGCATTATTTGGGGAAGGTATTATTTATCAAGTCTTTAATGCTTGTCCTCATTGTATATTATATCTTTTAGAATGCCGCATTAGTGGAGGCTTAAGTCTTCAAAATACATCAGTTTTTTTTCTCATTCTTATGGTTATGTTATACTTTATTTCATACCAAGAGATTTTCAATTCTTTCTTCAAAAACTGCCTAATCCTTTGCCATTGCCTACTCAGTTATCTTAGTCTGCCACATGCATTAGTCAGCTGTTAGCAAAAGCACTTCTTGTATTTTAGAAATTCTTTGTGGAAAAGGCATGTTTAGTTTCACAACCAATTTCCTTTGGCTTATATATAGCCCAATCAAAAAATAAATCTCAAACAAAAGACTTGCTTATTCCTGCCTCCCTCCTTTCCACTCTGGGTCAAAACTTTTACAATACTATATCTATATTCTTAGTTACTGTAGCCAAAGGATTAAAGATGTGACTTAATGAGGACTGAGGCAGAAGTTTAATCCTTCATGCTGAAACTTGCACCAAAAATTTAGTCATCCAGCTTTTTTGAGATAGTCCTGCAATTTCTAGCTCTATGTTAAGCATGAGAAGAAAGACACTTGCCAGCAACTGTTTTGACTGTTTCACCTGGGATAGACAAAGGTTCAGGAATCAAATTTATGTATTCACAACTCACCTTAAAATCTTATCTTGCCACTGGAAAAAAACTGAAATATTTAGGACTCATTTCACATAGTTTTAAATATCTACCATGTGATGATTCACAATCCAGAAATGCCTTTTTTTTTTTCATCACTGATGTAAAAGTCATTAGGAAGACTAGATCAGCTGTATGCCTTAAATCTGCACTGTAAATATTTATGGTCAGTTACACAAATCCCATTCTTGGTTGTTAATTATCCATATTTTGCTCTTCTTTCTCACATCTCTGAGTTAGTTGCCCTTTTGTTTTTTTTTTTTTAAGAACACATGTTGGAAAGGTTTCTCACCCTTTCTTCTTGGAATTAAACAACATATGTAAGACAGAGGAGCATGGGACAGGTAACATCGTGTATCGCTGAAAGCTGAAAGACTGATAGCAGTATTTGCCTATTTGGGTATTATTACTTCCTTAACATAGACTTTAATTTTCTGACATTTAAGATAACATGCCTAATTTTAGTCACATGAAGGCTAAAATCCCTTATGAATTCTCTGCTGTGTTAGAAAAGGAGAGTTACTGGTAAAGATTTTCAGTCATTAGAAGCATCAGAACTCAACTCCCACTTTCACGGAGCATATATAAGTAGCACTTTTAGACTTGTGACTTTTCAGAATTTGAAATTAGTCAGTGGATCTAATGGGCTTTTTTAATGCATACAGGCAAAAAGCTTCATTACATAAAGTTTACTTCATAAAAAACATTGTCACATAAAGTTTATTTTATAAAGATATCAGGATAAATATAATAATATATTTAAATGCTTAAGATATTATTTCTGAGTCTCCACGTTCAAATTTTAATTATCTGACAAATTTATAACAAAGAATATTCTAGCATATGAAATATGCTTTGGAAGGAGAAATTAACAGCTAAGACTTTCAAGAAATAATGAGACTCAACATTTCATAAAGAGCTGTATTAGAATTTAGAAAAGAAAATAGAATAATCTTACGTTTCAGGAAGATTTATAACTAATAGAAAAGATAGGTTATCGGGACATGTATTAAGCTGAATACACTAGCTATCTTGTTGGCTTTTATAAAGGCAGATGGTTTTCAGGACATCTGAAGGAATATCAGGAAAAAATGCCAATATCTATAATGTTGCTGTCATTTATGAAAGCGTATAGATCAGATAATCACAGTTGCTAGCTGTGCATGTGATGAGTCAAATAATAATTTATTCTACTTAATGAAATCCACAGAAATCATTAGTTATACTAAATGTCTTCTAATTATTCATTTTCTATGGAAGAATTAATGTATTTAAAATCATCAAAACGCCAGTCATTACCAACCAAACTTGATTACTCAGTGAAATGCGCATGAGATGCCTACAGAAGAACAATCGTAAAAGCAGTGGAAGGAATATTATGAGTGAGTTAATTAGCTTTTTTGAGGAAGTACCTGCTGTCATGTTGAAATTGGTATTTAGACTTTTTATTCTTTACATTTAAAATACCATATTGTTTCACTGATTTTCAAATTAATATGACAAAAGTCAGAAAGTTCTTACCAGCTTTTCACTTCTATGCTCTGAGGCACTTGAAAGCTTTTTAAAAGTTTGCTTTTCTCAAAGTATTGCTCCAAAAGAATAGCCCGTAGAACATAATTAAGATTATCACTATTCTGCAATGCATGCTTCCCTCCTCCTTCCTGCCCCCCTGAAAATGCCACCAGACTTAGCAATATTAGAGGGAGGTTGTTTGGTCATAAAAGACCAAGTAATAAAGTAGTGTTCCTAAGTGTCGGGATTTTTTTGTATTGTGGGTAACTGGTTTTATTGCAATATGTGTTTACCTGGGAAAAACATTGAATAACAGTGTTCAACACCTGGGTGTAGCTAGAGAAGTGGGATCTTACCAGAAAGACTTCAGAAAGCCAAGGTAAAATCTTGACTCTGTTGAAACGATATGGATTTTGTTGGTTGTTTACAGTGAATCATGTATTTTCCAAGGTGAGTATAGCTTTGAAAAAGAGCATACTTTATGAACTACTAGCTTTGGAAGTACTGGAAAAATATCAGAATGCTAAAATGTTGCCTTGGCTGTCAAACTGCATTCAGTTTCTGTATATTACTTTTTCTAGGGGGGGGGTGTGTAATATTTTAATAGAAAAATTTGGTTTGGAAGAAAAATGCCTTTTAGCCAAAACCCAAAACTAAAACAAACAAAAAAGTGATAAAGCATAGTCTCATAGCTACTTCTCAGAAGCTGAAGAAAAGCTTTATCAACAATTTAGACTGTTTTGATAAAACGATTGAAAGTTAAAATTTAAATGCTTGTCCTGGAAAAATTACAGAAGTAAATGGGAACCATGTAACGTAGAAGGGTGAGCACTTGTCTGGACAACCAGTACAGAACAAGTTGTTGAAGCCCCATCCCTGGAGGTGTTCAAGGCCAGGCTGGATGGGGCCTTGGGCAACCTGGTCTAGTGGGAGGTGTCCCTGCCTATGGCAGGGGGGTTGGAACTCGATGATCTTCAAGGTCTTCTCCAACCTAAACCATTCTATTATTCCATGATTCTATAATTGAGAAAAGAGGTCTGGAAGAAGGGAAAAGAGCATGACTACTGCCTGTAAAGCCTGGGGTGTAGAGCTGACTGAAGTGACGTTGAGTTAGGTCTATAGACAGCAGAGAATGGAGAGGAGAGCGAGCAGCCATCAGCAGACAGATGTGGCATAGCTGACACATGCTAACACTGGAAACACATTCAAGTGGAAAAGGTGCTAAAGCCAGGGAACCAATACAGTACCTTTCCTCCTCAGTATCAAACAAGAGAAGAAATATGTTATTCTGACAATCTCTGGCAACAACTCAGGTGTACAGAATTCTGAAACTATGGAATTTGTCAAATGCATTGTCTTAGTAGCCACCTCTGGGTGTGAAAGTTTTTGTTTTTTTTTAATTGGGAAATTATTGCCATTTAAGAACACCCAAAATTCATTATTTAGGACATGTCTAGACACACGCAGTATGTTATCACATAAGTAGCTCTATATGTCACTCCAGTTGTTGCCACTCTATTTTCTTCATTATTATTTTTTCATTTTTTACATTAAAAAAAAAGTAATAATAACAGATAATAACAGGTCAGAAGTTTCCATGCACTAACAAGAAAGATCAATTCACCTTATAACATTTCAAATCAGTAGAATTCTATATTATTTGCAGCTTGCAGACAGAACTGTTACTATTTCTGTAATCTTGTTGCCCTAGAACACCCTCTCTCATTTCCTTGGAAGACTCTGTCTTGTCATTCAGTTTTAATGGTAAATATACTGGAAGTTGTTTCTTTTTGTTTAAATAGCAGACAGAAGAGCCTAACTATAAAAGTTTTATTGTCATTCAAGTGATTGTTCCTCATATCTATATCAATTCCATATACTTTCTTTTAATAATATAGCTAATAAACATAGGTGCATGATGTTTGCGAAAATGAAATACCTGAAAATAGGTAAAAAAAAACCATGAAACTCACCTAAAATTCTGATTTTTTGTATTTTTTAGTTGTGTGTTTTGGTGCTTATCTTTATTAAGACCAGTTTAAAAAAAAAAAAAATTGTTTCCATTCTGCTTTATGGTATTCTGCACATTAACAGATGAATCAAGCTGTTAACTAGCCATGATGAAAAAGCTAAAATAACCTAGTGCTCCAGTATTTCCTTACAATTGGGTGCTACATAAATTTTTGAAAGGACATTTCATGTATTCTTAATGCTAAAGACATTCATCAAAATGGATTTTATGCTGTTACTGAGTTTTGTTCTTTTAGTTGAATTTCAATGATTACTTAATCACAGTGTATAATTACCAGCCTGTTTAGTAGTCCATCACTCATGAATGATATTGATATTCACGGAATTCACCTGCTATTTGAACAGATGGAAAGTAACCTCAAGATTTAGTTGCCTGGCACACAGATAGGGATGGTAGGATCAATACTCTGACCCTTAATTATTATGTAAGGTACCTTTATTTGAACACATTGAATTATATTTCAACACAAATAAAGATCTAAGGACATATGCATCAGAACAAAGAGCTGAATTCCCAAGGAAGATGCAGACTTGGATATGCAGTAGTAGAGGAATGTACTAAAATACTCTGCAAAACATGGCATGATGTTGCTTTAACAACTACTTTGTAACTAAGTGGATCCTCTCTTTGCTCTCTTTGTTTAACTTTTTAAGTTTATAGTAACTGCAGTTACCATCCAATTAAGACCAAATCGTGGTCATAGTGTTCAGCCATATTTGGAAAGGAAAGTTCAAGCCTTGATTGCTGCCTCAAAAATGAGTGTTAATATTACAAGACAAGAAACTTCTGTAGAGCCCCCATATGATTCTCAGAAGTATGAGAGAATCTGAGGTACAGGATAGGGCTAAATTATTTCCCCCCACTACAGTGAAAGTGGAGAGCTGTAATTCAGAGTTTAAAAAAAAAAAAAAAAAAGAAAAAAGAAAGTCATACTGTGTGTATGATTACATGGTGTTTTGAAAAAATCCTTGAGGCCACTTCCAACACTTTCATTATATTTGTTGTCCACACATACTGAAAACCAAAGCCTTTTGACTTGCTGGAAACGTCACTGTTATTGGTAGACAGACTGACTACTGGGTTGTATGGTTTTGCATTCTTATGGGGCAGATTCATTGGCAAAAGCCAATACAGTTTTACCAAAGATAAATTGGGTTTAACCAACCTGATTGCTTTCACTGATTAAACAGTTTTCTCACTGGATGAGAAGAGAGCTGTGGATGTTATCTACCCTGATTTCAGTAGAGAACTGGACAGAGTGTCCCACAACATCCTCATTGACAAGCTGGTTAAGAAATGGACTAGACAGTTGGACCACAAATGGTGGAAAACTAGCTATTCTACTGAGCTCAAAGGATGGTAGATAATGGCTGGAAGTCAAACTGGCACCCAGTCATGAGTGGGTTGACTCAGGGTTCAATATTATTCAACATCTTTCTAGATTTTATGGATGGTAGGACTGAATGCATGATCACAAAGTTTATGGATGGCACCAAATTGGGTGGAGAAGTAGATAAGTCAGAAGGAAGAGCACCCATACAGAGATCTCAACAGGCCAGAATACTGGGCCAGCAAGAATCCCATGAAGTTCAACAAGGATAAACGTGAAGTCCTGTAACTGGAATAACCCCAAAGATCAGCACAAGCTAGGGTCTTTACTGCCACAAGCAGGTAAGATCATATCTTTGCCATGAAGATTCTGGGGTCGTGGTAGATAGCAAGCTGAAATTGAACCAGTGGTATGTACCTCAGCAGCAAGAAAGGCAAAACACATCGTGGGGTGCAATGTCTAGTGTATAGTGAGCAGATCAAGGGAGGCAGTTACTCAGCTTTACTTGGCACTTTTTAGGCTACATCTGGAATACTGTGTCCAATTGTGTTCCTTCCAGCTGAAAAGAGACACAGAGAAGTTGGACAGTGTCCCACAAAGGGTCCCAAAATGGTCAGAGAGTTGGAGAACTGGACATATGAAGAAAAGATGAAGGAATTGTGTCTGTTCAGCTTAGAGAAGAGACATCTCAAAGGATGTCTAGTCACGGTTTCCCAATAGCTAAAAGGGAGTTACAGAGAACATCAAGGTACTCTCTTCACAAGGATTCCCAGTGACAGAAGAGGCAATGGGCATAAGTAGCTTCAGGGCAAATTCTGTCTGGATTCAAGAAAAGAAGTCTTCACCATAAGAACGATTCATCATTGGAATAAGTTGTCCAGAGAAGCAGTGAAATGTCCCTTGCTGGAAATACTTGGCTTGTCAGAGCCCTGGATAATCTAATTTAAGGCCCTGCTTTCAACAGAAAGTTGGACTAGATGGTCTCCAGAGGACTCTTCTGACCTAGACTTTTCTATTATTCTATACCACTAGGTGCATCTGGTTTTATATATACCACTAGACATGCTGGTTTTAACTTGCTTACATGTAGGATTTGAGCTACTTCTGCATATCAATTCCTCAAAAAAATGAGCTGATCTGTGAGTACACATTCATTCCAACTTCTCTATAACTTGATTTTATGAAGTAGTGTAGGCAGATCAGATTATTTCAATATTATTAACTGTATAAATAAGGACTTCCTTTCAAGACTTTGGGTGAGGAGGTCCTCAAAGGGAGACATAGCATTCTTCATTAGTTCTGGTAGCTGTTATCTGATGTGAAAGTAATGTAATACAGCACATTAGTTCTGACATCTGTGATACTCTATATCTTTTTAAATTTGTTAAGTCATATGGACTTTGTATCGTACATCTAACTTGATGTGTCTGATACGACATTAATAAATTTATCTTTTCTGAAATTAATAGCATTTTTTTTTTCATGTCACAATAGGAGCAGAATAGACACAAAGGAATGCTGGAATTGCACAAAACTGGCAACCTGTTTAGCTTTGGTGAAAATGACAGGAGTGTTTACAAAAATATTTTCATGACTATTGTTTCACAAAGCAGATGATTGTTTGGTAATACTACACTAACAGGTTTGGCGGTTGTTTCCAAATATAGTTGTTCAGAATGGACTGAATACCAGTTATCCTTCTAAATACAACCCTATGTTTCCTACAGCTGCAGTACCACTCATTATTCTTAAACAGTCCTGCAGTCTGAGAAATCAAAGCTTGTGTAGAGGTGGACTGGCACTGGTATGTACAGCTTCTCCTATGTTAGTTCTTAAAGGATGTTTTGTCTGAGCATATCGACATATGCAGATATCACTATATCCAGTTATGTTCTAAAAGATATCCCTGGATAGAGTTCATTACTCAAAACATTATACAAAACAATTTACTGTACAAAAATAAAAAAAAAGAGAGACATTACTTGCAACAGGCCAATAGACCTTGGAATACCTGCAGTGGCATACTTGATAGTCCTTCATACAATGCACTTAATTACATTTTTGTTTACTCAGTAAATAAATATCTAGGACTTCATTTTCATGAAAGCATTAATAAAATTATGAACTTACTTTGCAGAATCATGTATACACTTAACACATAAAATACATAATTTTTTTTTTCTAGTGTACTGTAATAATTCCAAAAAATGTTAGAAAGTTACTATAAACTTACAGAATATTATATAGAAATACAAGAAATGTTTTGTTGTGAATTTCTAATAGAGTTGGATACCAAAACTTTTGGTAATACACTGTTTGCTGGTCTGATCATCTAATTATACTTATTATATATTTTAGAATATATGAGCTGGGTCATTGATTCACCAAAGTCTAAATATAAAGTAATTTTATTAATTTACCTCACTTCACCATACAGAATCAATTACTCTGGTCTCCAGCCAATATCACTGTAAAAATGTCCTCTTGTTGCAGGGATGGCTGTATATAGACAGTTGGAAGGTGTTATCTTGACATTTTAGGCATGATATTGAATATTTTTTGAAGAAAGAGAGTAATTAGAATATTTGGTTAGTCTGATAGCACTATCATGTTGCATACATGCACCTATAAATTTTGTAACTCGGTCAATCATCAGTCATCATGACCTAAAAATAACAATCCCATGGTTTTATAACACTATATTGTATTTAACATCTGCCAGAATAAACCTATGTTGAATATGTAAGATTTCATCTCATAATAGGGATAATGAAACTCTCAACCCAGCTGTTCAGTTTCATTCTCTGTTTGAAAGAAATCTTTCTTTGTTTTCAGAAGATAAAAGGTAGAAAGGTATTTTTAGAAGGCAGTTATTGAAATTCAATTTATTAACTAAAACGTTCATTTACTTAAAATAAAATTCCAAACACTTTGCCTAGCCAAGCAGCATGAAAAAAAAATTTAAAGGCAAGGTGTAATTTCTCACAGAATACCCCATAGGCTATATTTGAAAATCAATTTTGTTTAAGTTCATTGATTTTTTAATAGTGAGCATTTTAAGGACAGGACAAATACTACGCAGTAATTCAATACTACAAATAAAGGATGGAGGAGGAGGACCAGGCATAAAAGATAAGCATCACCAATGTGAATAAATCATTTGGTGCGTTCTACACCAAGCCATTTCCTAGTGAGAATCTGGTGATCTGACTGCACATCTTACAAAGTGAGTATGCGCATTTGCAACCTGTCACAAGTTGGGTCCCCCAGGGATCGATATTGGGCCCAACACTGTTTAATATCTTCGTAAGTGATCTGGAGGATGGTATCAAGTGTACCCTGATGAGTTTTCTGATGATACCAAACTGAGTGGAGAAGTGGACACTTCAGAAGGGAAAACCACTCTGCAGGAAGACCTGGATAGTCTGGAAGAATGGGCTAACAAGAACCTTAAGAAGTTCAAGAAGGACAAGTGTAAGGTCTTGCACCTGGGGAAACATAATCCAGGAGTGCAGCACAGGCTGGGATCTACCCGGCTAGGAAGCAGCTCTGTGGAAAGGGAACTGGGGGTCCTGCTGGACAACAAGCTCAATACAAGCAAGCAGTGTGCCGCTGCGGCAAAGAAAGACAACAGGATGCTGCATTGCATCAACAAGAGCATCACCAGCAGAGATAAAGAAGTCATTATCCCACTCTACTCAGCACTTGTCAGGCCACACGTGGAACACTGTGTTCAGTTTTGATCCCCGCTATACAAAAAAGATGTGGACAGGCTGGAGAGGGTCCGGAGAAGGGCCACCAAGATGATCAAAGGACTGGGAAGCCTGCCGTATGAGGAAAGGCTGAGAGAACTGAGTTTGTTCAGTCTTGGGAAAAGAAGGCTTAGGGGAGACCTTATCGCCATGTTCCAGTATTTAAAGGGTGGCTACAAAGAAGATGGAGACTTTTTACAAGGAGTTGCATGAAAAAGACGAGGGGTAATGGGTACAAGTTACTCCTGGGGAGATTCCAATTGGACACAAGCAAAACATTTTTCACAATGAGAACAGTCAGCCATTGGAATAATCTCCTCTAGGCAGTGGTGGATTCCCCATCATTGGACATTTTTAATATTCAGCTGGACAGGGTGCTGGGCCATCTTGTCTAGATTGTGCTTTTGCCTAGAAAGTTTGGACCAGATGATCCTTGAGGTCCCTTCCAACATGGTATTCTGTGATTCTATGATTTCATACAAGTATGAATGAAGAAATATATCCAATAAATAATAGAGTAACAATATTTTCAATTGAAATAGCTAGGAAACATATTCTATATAAAAAGAAATGGTTGATTTGTGGAAGGTTTTCTCTTTTATAATCTTCCAGAAAGAGAGACATTTCTCCTCCTTCCCTGTTCCCTAGCTCTCTTTTTCCAAAGTGCTGATAAAGACCCAAAATAGCTCCTCAGTTGAAAAAGCAAAGAAAAGTAGGTGCAACAGTTATGCTGAAGTTGATTTAAAAAAAAAAAAAAAATAAACGAAGGAAAACAGAAAGCAATGCTATAGCTGATCTGAAAAAAGCAAGTAAGGTGAGTAATTGTTCCATGTACAAGATTGGCTTTTATAGTAGTTTACCAGACAGGTTTCATCTGCTATCACTATTTATAGTGTGACCTCTGCCCCAGGGCTGTTGCTCAGCAGAAAGCCACCGTACACTTGCCAGGAATTGTCTGCGCAAGTGACAGTTCGGGTGTAGCCAGGCCAGTATGCACTCCCAGTTCTCTCTACGCTGCCTCTCTCATCCCAGCGCCTCAGCTCTGACCATTGCCCCGTCTGACCAGGAGAAGGGCCTTTTCAGCCCTCACAGGGAAATAGAAAATCAGCTGAAGACCACAAACCAAACCCAATCCCCTCTCCTATTAATAGATGTGCCACAAATGTATAGCACAGAGGGGATTTTTTGAGGTTTCAGGGGCGTGTTTTGGTTTTTCGGCATTTTTTCTTTGCATTGAATCTTGTACTTCTAAGTTTTTCTTTCCATAGGCTTTAGTCTTGGGAGTGTAAGTGAAGAAGAATAGAAACCAAAACATCCAAATTTGTACACTATCAACATATATATAGACTGTTATGGTAACATTAGTGTATATGGCTTTCTTAATCTTGCCAAGACAAATAAAAGTTACGTGCAAAATTCTATCAGTGTTTGGGCTCTTGCTCTTAATTTTACTAATAATTAATTATGCCAGGGTAATTCAGAGGTAAATCCCAATGTTTGAACAGCTTGCTGCAAATTTCATTCTCAGGCAACTTGACTGTAAAATATATTTTTGTTTTAAGTAGTGTTGAAAGATACTTAGATCTTTCAAGTATTACGCTGAAGAAAAAGCAGGTGATCAAATACTTGGCTATGTCAATGTTAACTTCAGTGTATTAAATGTATGCGTGAACTGTGTACTCTCACTCAATCTTTTTACATTATATAAAACAGGAATTATTTTTTCACATTAATAGCTAAAAATTTTGTGGGTTTAATCCAATTCTGGGGAAGCATGTGTTTAAGTGACAGGGAGAATTGTGAGTACCAAGCTCCATGACATCTTTTTTGCCTTACAGTGTACTGGAAATGAATTTGTTTGTATTCCAGATTCACTCACTGTTCTAGCTGCTACTGGAATTCCATGACATGGTAATGATAATATTGCAGGCAACTTCGGTAAGATGAGGTGAATTGCACACCACAGCTTTCACCCCAGTAATATCCCAAAGAACACCAGACCTTGTAGATAAGATTTCAGAAACTGGAAGCACACGGAGAGTCCCTAATAGCAATCTTGTCAGTTCACACTATGAAGTTCTTAGCCAGAGATGGTATTAATTTCCCTCAGCTTGAACCATCTTTCTCTGAAATAGTCATGGATAAATGACACAGCTGCATAAGTAAGCAGGGGAAAAGAGGTACTTTGAGTGAACGATTCATTTCATCATTTTTAGATGTCTATTTTGGATGAAATAAATCAAATTCAAAAACTTCCCAAATAGGTTCATCTCAGAAAATGTAGATGTCTGCAAGCAGATAAATTGATCTCCCTGTATCTATCTGAACTCTCTCCTAAGGCTTCATGTGTGTTTGTGTGTGCGCACATAAGTATGAAACTATACTTCAACTTGGACTGCTCTGGGTTTCTAGTGCACTGGAACAGGACTGCAAAGATAAGAGAGTGTGCAATTTAGCCAATTAATTCAGAGAGTTACAGAGATTAAGAATGGCTATTCTGAGGCATTTCAATGGATATCCTTAGAGCTACAAGTACTCTTCCTTCATGAATACAACTGTAACTCTAACATCTCTGAGTAGTGGGAGACGAATAGGAATTTATACACATGGCTTTGGGTATGATTTTAAACTATCCTATAAAGGAAAGTTTGAATTGAAAAGGTTGTTTCACAATAAGAACACACAGAGAGTGTGTTCTGGTATACCAGTCACAGTTATATCCAGTATATATTAATATTTTGGATCAATTTAGGAAGAAATTACAGGAATGAAAGCCTGCTGACAGCAATGTGTAAATAAAATAATTTGGTTTTCCTGTGTGGTGTTCATCATTACCATATAATGGAATTCCATTAGCATTTGAAATATCTGGTGTTTCTCAATTCATTATGGAGTCTTACTTCTATCTTCCTATTAGAAAACAATTTTTTTTCTTGCAGAAAAAATAGGAATTTCCCAAGTCGTACCTCTTTTAAATCACTTGTATATGGATACAACCAATCTGAGGCATAATCAAAGCATTGTCAGAATGGGAGGAGTTGATTATTCTTTCCGGAAATAGTTAATTATTCCTTCTGTAAGTAATACTCTGATATGACTAAATAAATTGAGAAAATACAGGCTTCCTCCTGTATTTTCTGTTTGCACCAATAATTTAGGTTGGAAGGACCTCTCGAGAGGTCATTTGTGTCAGCCTCCTGCTCAGAGCATGTTTAACTTGAAAGTTAGATCAGGGTCCCGAGGGGCTTGTCCAGTCAAGATCTGAAAATTTCCACTGACAGAGATGTCAGAGCCTCTCTGAGTGACCCATTGCAGTAACTCAGGGATCAATACTGCATTTGACTCCCTCAGCAAGTTCATGGATGACAACATATTGAGGGAAACAGCTGATATGCTGGAGGGAAGGGTTGCCAGCCAGGTTGAGCTAACCAAGCTGGAGAAATGAGCCAATGGAGCTTTGTGTAGTTCAGCAAAGACAAATGGGAAGTTCAGCCCCTGGGACAGAACAACGTCGTGCATCGGTGATGGGACTGATGTGCTGGGGAAGAACGCTGCAGCAAAGGTCCTGAGTGGGTGTCTTGATGAACAAATTAACACGAGCAAGGACTGCACTCTTGTGGTAATAAAGGCTAAACACACGGAAGGCTGCTGTGGTGGCTAGACCCCCAGCTGGCAGGTAAGTCCCCACACATCTGCTAGCTCACTCCCCTGCAGGAGGATGCAAGGGCAAGAATCAGAAGGGCAAAAGTGAGAAAAACCTGCTTTGTGCAAGCAAAGCAAAATAAGGAATTCATTCACTACATCCCATCGTCAGGCAGATGTTTAGCCACTTCCAGGAAAACAGGGCCTCAGCACACAAAATGGTTAATTGGGAAGACAAACACCGTGACCACAAATGTCTCCCCCATTCCTCCTTCTTTTCCTGGGTTTTTATTGCTGAGCACGATGTCATTGGCATAAAATATCCCTTTGGGCAGTTGGGGTCGGCTGTCACAGCTGTGTCTCCTCCTAGCTTCTTGTGCACTCTCTGCAGACACAGAGTAGGAAAAAAAAAGGTCTTGACACTATAAAAGCACTGCTCAGCAATAGCTAAATCACTGGTGTGTTATCAGCTCTGTTTTGGTCAGAAATTCAAAACAGCATCCTCTCAGGTTCTATGAAGAAAATTAACCCCATCCCAGCCAGGCCCAGTACAGCTGTATTGTTAAGATCATTGCCAGCTGGTGGGGGGAAGCTGTTATTGAGCGGGCAGGGGAGGACACACCAGAATGAATATGTCTTTTCCTGGCCCTCAATACAAGAAATATGTTGGCAAAGTAAAGCAAATCCAGCAGAAGATTACTAAGGCAGTTAGAGAGTTGGAATACATACCTTGGGAGGAGGCACACAGGAACTTGCTTTGTTTAGCCCACGGAAGTACAGGAGGAGAGGCTTTAATTCCATTCTAAGGTAAGGTAATGCAGAAGATGGAGCAGACTTTTCTCTGACATGCACAGCAGAAGGGCAGGGGGTGACAGTCAAAAGTTGTAGCAGAGCTTCCAGAGAGGTTGTGGAATCTCCATTCTTGGATATTTTCAAAATGTAAGTGGACACAGTCCTGAGCCACCTCATCTGCCTTAGAAGGCAGACCTGCTTTGAGCAGGAGGCTGAAGTAGATGACCAACCTAAATTACTCCGCAATTCAACAGACTGATGTCCTGGTTTGAGGCTATTTCATCTCCTTGTTGCTCACCAGACCAGTTTGAAAGAAAATACATGATTTATTTCTCTGTGATTCTACACAAGACAGGGTTTTTTTCTTTATTTTAAAGACTGTCTCCTCCGAATTATCTAGAATACGAATGTAAATACATGAACTCAGAGTCTCTTGTGAAGCTTTCTGAACTGTTTCTGACACTATTTCCCTAATGGATCTGCTTCCTACAATTAGTGCAAAACTCAGTGGTTTCATGCAGTTTCCCAGGTAGAGTTAACAAACAGGTGTTTTCTATCTGATACACAAGTCATTTACCTGCACTGATATATCTTCAGGGAACATGTTTTTGTTAGTAGTTTTCTGCTGTTACATTTAAAGATATTATTCTTTTTTTTTTTTTTTAAGGGAAAAAAGAAGTTTTTTTTAAGCTCCTTGAAAGAGAGCTAAGAGAATAAAAGAACACTCCTTGTCATTTTATCTTTGAAGTGAAACCTTTGTGTAAGTAAATATGAGTCATTCAGATTTGCTGCCTGCTGAAGTTAAGTACTTGCATGCTGTAATACTGCAGATATATATTGTTTGAATTACAATTTCTGTAAAATTGAGCTTCTGTAAAGGTTTGAACCAGTGAGAGGATTTGAAGATGTTTTAATGTGTCCTTTCCTGAGGCACCTTCTAAATGATGACAAATAGTGATAGGATGAAGCCTCTATTAGACTGCACTTCATAGGGTATGAAGCTGTAGTCTAGGGATACTGCAAAAGAGTAATGAAAAATCATTAGGAACTTTAAAATAGAATGTGAGTTTTCTTTTGTATATCAAGAAGCTATTATGCACTATTGCTGTGTTCAAGTGTCTTTCCATGGTTTCATTATTAACCTTCATTTTTAAGAACCTTATAACTCAGCCATTTTAAAATCATATTACAAATACACGCTACACGCTAATTTTGTTTTAAAAAATTGAATATACTTAGTCTAAATATATTGACGTTATTGGCTGAGGGTCAGACAGTAGTAGCAGCCTGACAAGATGTTGCTCTTCAAAAATCATGAGCTGAACTGGTGATGTTAATTCAGCTAAGGTCAAATTTGAACAAAGCATGATTAAAAATAATGGGTTGGACTCTCCTGTCAGCCAATTCAGTCTGTGAAATAACCAGGAGTTCAAAAAACAACCTAGACAGAAGAGATAATGAGAAGAAAAACTCTAAGAAAAATGAAATGTCAAGGCCTGAAAATGCAAAGAAAGGTGGCTGTGAGCTTTGCAAGGATCCTAGAGACTGAAGTCAATTATGGCTTCTCTTAAAATTTGGCTGAGTAATTCAGGCCACTGATTAAGTTAAAACTGGACTACCCATGAGCTTGATCAGTGCATAGAATCATAGAATCATTTTGGCTGGAAAAGACCTCGAAGATCATCAGGTCCAACCGTTAACCTGGCACTGCAAGTTACCCCTAAACCATATATGGGTCTATTTTTCCCAATTAACATATATTTCACAACCTTACTTGAATCTATTTTATTTTTGCCTACACACAACGTGAAGTTGGGAACTTGTTTCACTGCTTCCATTTTCTCATTTCTTGAGTTAATCGCTAACCAATGTTCCTTTGAAAACCAGTAATGTAGAAAAAAGGTATACAAAAAATGCATAAAATGATTTGAAATTTTAAAATATATTTTAAAATACATTTTTTAATAATAATTAGAAAAACAATCACCATTAACAGTAGAATCAACTGTGCATTCTCCTTCTGTCTTCATCCATCCAGTATCAGCACTCACACCTAGCCATTAAAGTTGACTGTAGAATCAAGTGGTCTCTCAGTTGCTGATTAGTGTATTTGACCTCAAGATATTCTTAAAGCTTATTGCATGAATCACTAAATGATAAGCTACTGTGTTGGGGATCCTTTTAACTGTGTTTACTAGAAACCTAGCAAGGAAAAGTTAGTGTATATACTTATTTATAAATGTGCTGGGTTACCAAAAATTCATTTGAGAGTAATTGTTTGTCAAAATATGCAGGCATCTTCGCATTCGATGTGCAATTTGACTGGCTACTCAGTAACCAGCTATCTTAAACATTCCATAAAAACAAGTTCCTATGAAGTAAAACAAGTTCCTATGCAGTAATACAGTGTCAGAAAGTGCCTTCTGGGTCTGAACGTGGTTTCCTGCTATTGCAGATGTGTACATCTTATAATTCTTTTCACAAACCAATGAAGTTCCATTTAAAAATAGTAAAGTTTTTTTCCATTACTTGTGTAAAGTTATTCTGGAAACTCAATCACTTTGATGGCTTGCAACCTGATTTCTATTCAGTCACAACCTGTTTACACCAGTTTATTTCTCTGAATATTATTCTCTTCATGGAAATATATTTTAAGGAGAAAAGATAAGCATATTTATACTTCTTTTGTGCTACAAATGCATAGTTAGATCCTTCCAACCCGTTACAAAAAAAAAATTAATCCTTTTTTCTGCCCTGTTGTACTGATATATATAATCTTTTCATATATATGAGAGGATACATATATATGAACAGGCAGAAAAAGTATACACATACACTTTTTAATATATGCATATATACAATTTGTGTGGTCACAAGGCACCATACGAAGAGGAGAATTGTTTGTAAAATCGATATGAATGAAGATATAATAATTCATAGGTGACGAAGGGTCAAGATGTGTGCTGATTTGGGCCTCCTAAGAAAAAGCCTGGTGTATAACGTTATTTCTAAAAGACAATGATCCTCGCCACAACAATAGCTATACATCCTGACCAAATCCTATCCAATTGTTTTGCTGATGTACAGAGTCTCAGACCTGGGCTTTTCAGGTTTCCAGGAGATGACCAGTTTCACATGTCAGTACCAGGCTAATATGTTCCTGATTTTACCAGGCAGCTTTTATTCATTCTGTGATCTAACCACTGTAAGTGAATTTCAGTTCTGCTGAATTACTATCTAAGCATGAGCTATATATTCTTTGCATATGTTTAATATGTTAATTACCTGCTTATGCATTGCATAATTCTATAACATAATGAATTCTTGAAAGCATATAAGTATCATACTTCATGAAGCTTCTGTTTTATTTATCTATCGAATACTCAAATTCAGACTTTTCTGAGATAAACATACTTTTAAAAAACTTGTTAAATGCACCTTACAGCTATTTTTCCCATGCAGTGTTGCCACTTATATACTTTATAAATGTGTTATTTTGCATCTGATAAACACTCAGTTGTACTTCACAGCACTCAAAACATATTTATTTTGCTGTATGTCAGAATAACTGCATATTGGGTGCTCCAACATTTCGTTTACAGTTTCCATTGACTTTGCATTTCAGCATGACATTTACTGTTGCCAGGTTTATCAGCATATTCTAAAATGAAAGTTTGGCCTTCTAGTCAGAATAAGAAAGTGGTATCTTGTAATAAAAGTTTCACTGAAATATATTCCTATATTCATAAAAATACATTTTATCATCTTTTTCCACCTGTCTGCTTTGATAAATTTCACACAAATGACTATTTTTCTCATAATCAATTTCAAGGAGAGTGTAAATATTCATGAATTCATCTCACCAATATTAATTTGCTGGGTTTTTATTCACATAATAGGGAGTCTCTGATGCATCTAT